>NC_138372.1:39158709-39190040 GCF_054177405.1 Leptonychotes weddellii
TGTGGGCAGTTCCCTCCTTTTTATTGCTGAGTAGTATTCCACAGGAAGGATGTACCACGGTTAACATAGTCCCCAGCCGAGGGACCCCCCTGCCCCCCCCCCCGCCAAGAGAGAACAATCAAAGGTCCTAAAGAACTGTGTGGAGAATGTGGCTCCAGGATAAAAGGGGTGGTAGGAACCCCTTCCAGAGAGGGCCGTCAGGACTGGCCCCTCCCAAAGGTTTCTCTAACAGGGTTATTGTCTCCATTCCCAGCGGGGCTGTGGAAATGATTTTTTCCTGGCTGCATTCCCAGATCTGATCAAAAGCCTTCCCCAACCTGTCTTTTGAGCAGTGCATTCATTTAATTTTCTGTGTGGATGTTCTTTTTTTTCAATGGGCAGGTATTAAATGTCTTTAAAAAGCTGCATCCACTCTCCTTGATTATGCCTGTCTCTCCTGAGTTCAGCAGAGAAATCGGGGTGTCAGGAGCACCCCTGCTTGTTCAAATAGGAAGCAGCTGCAAGGGTCTCTTTCTTTACCCTGTGTAGGCAGCATGGCTAGAAAGCCCCTTCACGCACAGGCTGAAGTGTGGCCCTGTGGGAGTCAGGTCCATGTGGAGGAGACAAAGGAACAGGATCAAAGAGACAGAGAGACCTGGAGCCCGGGCTCTGGCCAGTGGTGCCCTCAGCAAGAGCCTCTCGGGTCTGAGTAAGTGGGGACTCATAGTTCTTAGAGAGTTGTGGGCAAGTCCCAGCTTGTACTCGCTGGGGGGAGGGGGGGTGGGCCTGGCCAAGTTGTACCCCTTGTACCAAATCTTGTACACTTGACTGCATTAATAGATTTCTGAAACGTGGAATCTTCTTTGATCTTTTTGGAGGTATGCGCTGATGTTTTGGCATATGTATATCTTCTGTGAAAGCATCTCCACCATCTAGAGAGAACATACCTATTGCCCCAAAAAGTTTCCTCTTGCCCCTTTGAAGTCACTTCCTCCTGACACCTCCCTCATAATCCCCTATCTCCAGACAACCACGAGTCTGCTTTCTGTCACTATAAATTAATTTGCACTTTCTAGAGTTTTATATGTACCCTTGTTTTGTCTGGCGTCTTTCACTCAGAATCATGATTTTGAGATTCATCCATGGTGTAGTGTGAATCAATGGTTCATCTCTTGGAATCTTCTTTGAATTCCTATGATAAGCCCTACTTGGTCGTGGCCTATTTTTAATACTCTGCTAGATTTGGTTTGCTAATTGTTCCCTCAGGGCTTAAGCATCTGCATTCCTTGGTGAGGGCAATGAACCAAGATTTGGATCCAGAATAGACCAACCAGATAGACAGGGGCAGCCTAGAAAAAAAATCTGGTTTAGAAGCTTCAAGGGCACTAACAAGGAAAATTTAGAAAAAGTTGGGATTGCATGATCCTGTATCTATGTGCAAACCCCACACATGGCCCATGATGGGCTCCTATTAACAAGGGACCAGCAATTGTCTCCTCCACTGGGCACAGAGTGGACTCATGCTGAATTAACTGACTCGTCTCAGTTTGGGGCTTCCTTAGTAGCAGGAAACAGCCAGCCTTTAAAAAAATTTTTTTTTAACTTTATTAATTCCAGAGAGAATGCAGAAGGGTGAAAAGCCAAATAATTATTATAAAACACTTGAAAAAAGCAGCCCCAATCCATGACAAGCTGGAGAGGAAAGCCTTTGTGTGCTCCCTGGAACAAAGCAGACACTCAGGATTTTTATAACAACTGAGAAACATTCTTCCTGGTCATTATGTCTGAGAAAAAGATGACGTCTTCTCAGCAGGTACCTAAGCAAGGTGGGACACCAAGAGGGGAGTGGGGACAGGGAGAGACAGGGGCAGAGCAGAGACGAAAACAGGACAAAACAAGAGACGGAGAGGGGGAAGGAAAAAGAAAAGAGATAAAGAGAGGGAGAGCAGGAGAGCGGGAGAGAAAAGGGACCAGGAAAAGAAAAAAAAAAGTTTGTCATTTGAAAAAGTATTGAATAAGGGAGGTCAGTCAGTGCTCTTTCTGAATCTTTCAGCCAAATAATGATACCTGAGCAGCGCTGAGGCCAGGAGGGCAGGGGCATAAGGAGAAGAGGTCTGTTATGGGTTGGATTTTGTCTCCCCAGAAGATATGTTCAAGGTCTAACTCCCAATACCTGTGAATGTGACCTAATGTGGGAAGAGAGTCTCGCAGGTAGAATCAAGTTAAGGGTGGTCATACTAGATCGGGGTGCACCTTCTAAGGAGAGGGGAAGTTTAGACACAGACACACCTGGGGAGGAGAGCGCCATGTGAAGTGGAGGCAGAGACCACAGAGATGGTTCTACAAGCCGAGGAATGCCAAGCTTTGCCAGAAAATACCAGAGCTGGGACAAGAAAGAACCTCTCCTAGAGCCTTTGGAGAGACAACATGGCCCTGCCCTGCTGACGCCTTGATTTCAAACTTCTGGCCTCCAGGACTGAGAAAATCAACTTAGGTTATGCTAAGGCACTCAGTCTGTGGTAATTTGTTATGGTGGCCCTAGGAAACCAATACAGGGTCCCTATGAAAATAAAGCATCCAGAGCTTCCTGTCACGGGCGGAATGATGTCCGCTCCAAGTTCCCATGTGGATGTCCTAACTCCCAGCACCTCAGAATGTGACTGTATTCAGAGAGATGGTCTTTAAAGAAGTGATTAAATTAAAATGAAGTGATTAGGGTGAGCCCTAATCCACCTTAGAAGAAGATATTGGGACACAGGCTGCGGGAAGACCGTGTAAAGACAGAAGGAGAAAATGAGCATCTACAAGCCAAAGAGAGGAGCCTCCGAAGAAATGAGCCCTGCCAACACCCGGATCTTGGACTTCTAGCCTCTAGAACTATGAGAAAATGAGGTTCCGTTGTTTAAGTCACCCAGCCTGTGGTACCTTGTGATGGTGGCTCGGGCAAACTAATGTAGCCCCGCCAAACCCCGGCATTCACCAGCCCCGCTGGGTGGGAGGGCTGCTGGAGCCTCTCCTGTCTGCTTCCTGGGGCTGGCCCGTGACTGCCATGAGGGGGCTCTGGCTGGGATGGAGGAGTCCTCATGTGGTGCTGTGGGCTCCGCCGGACACCTGCCTAGCCCTGCCGGGAGCACAGAATCCTCATCTAGCCCCTAAGTAAGCAGCCCAAGGCGCACCTCTGAACCGCCTGCTCCCCCAGGTCACTCTTGTGCCGGCTTCCCTGCAGGCCTTGGCCTGAGCCCTTCCTCCCATGACCTGGAGCTTCCCCCACATGGCTTTGGACACCCTTCCTGCCAACCCCCCACCAGCCGCCAGCATGAGATGAAGGACAAGATAATAATGGTGACAAACTGGCATTTCCACACCTGGGTGAGTGAATGGTTCTTATGTTTCAATTTTGTCCCTAACCCTTCATTTTCTGCCAGGTCCAGGAATTCATCTTTCAGAAAACATCTGCCTGCTGTTGAGTGGGCTCAAATTCCTGAGGAGAATGTCAGAGCAGAAGGATCCAGCCTCCTTTTGTGTTTATCTTTGTTTTGAACAGAGGAGGAAGCCAAGGCCCAGAGAGGGGAAGGGACTTGCCCTAGGTCACACAGCCATTTGAGGGCGAGCCGACTCCCGAACACCAGGCTCCGGAAGCCAGCCAAGCCCGCGGCACGCTCAACACAAGTAGCCCAAGAATTCTCAGATAATACAATTAGGTCACTGGGTTTTTTTTTTTTTTTCTGCCTCACACTCATAGTAAGATTTGGGGTGGGCTGCAGAGGTTTGGTTTTGTTTTTCCCAATTTTAAAAGCACTTCAGCATCTTATTTATTACAGCAAAATCCAGTTCATGTCACTGTTAATAAAACTGTGATTTAACAAAGAGCTTTTATTAAAAAAATAAATTCCAGTAATAACTGCTCAACCAGACACTTTGCAATTAAAAAGAAAACTGTGCAGTAAAGGGAAAATGCAATTCACAGTAAACTAAGTTTTTTCCTCTCCCTGCCCTCCACCCGCCTGGTTTCCACAATAGTGTTTCTCAATTTCAAACCATTTGCTGGCATTGGGCTGTTTAGTACTGCTCTGTTCTCCAAATAATGAAACAATTTAATATTTTTAGCTTGGGACTGATTCCCGAGCAGATAGTCACACTTTCTCTTAGTCAATAACCAGCTCTGAAGAACCAGGAGCCAGCGACACCTGCCCTCAACCGCCTACATGGCCGCTTGAGTGCGTCCCTTTGCTTAAAGCAACCCTGAGTTTTGATCTCATCACTGTCTAAGATGAAAGTTCAGTGTGTAGGAACCCCAATGTAGTCGTCGGCTTGGGCTGCCATGACAAAATACCACAGACTGGGGCCTTAAACAACAATTTATTCTCTTGCGGTTCTGGAGACTGAAGTCCAAGAGCAGGGTGCCAACAGGGTCAAGCTCTGGTGAGCGCACTCTTCCTGGCTTGTAGAGGACCCCTTCTCACTCTGTTCTCCCGTGGCACAGAGAGAGAGGAAGCAAGCTCTCTGCTGTGGATTCTCAAGAGGGAGCTGATCCCATCATGGGGCCCCTCCCTCATGGCCTCATTGAAACCTAATTACGTCCCAGAGGCTCCATCTCCAAATTCCATCACACTGGGGGTTAGAGCTCTAACATATGAAGAGGGAGGCCCACAATTCAGTCCACAGCACCCACCTACTAAAGTAGCTGACTGGTTGTTTGCACAGTGCTTTTGTGCAAATTTGCACTGGGAATCATATTAGTAGGAGTAGCTTTTCCTCTTGCATGTCTCCTATGCAAAAACTTTTTTGCCTCCAAGCAAGTTCCCCTTTGGTCTGCTGGCAAGGACCATTGAAAAGGAATGGACCGTGTTTGAATCCCAGTAGTTAAAAGCAAATGGAAGGGTTAATTGCTGTTCACAGCTCTGGAACTGCTCAGTTGAGCTGCAGAGGTTCTGAATCACTGGTAGTAGGAGACCCCAGGGATCTCCGATAATTTCCCCTGGATTATTGTTGTATTAATTCTTCACTCCTCCAACCTTTCTGTAGTTTATGGGTGAAACAGCTCTTAAAGAAGAGAACAAATTAGGAAAATGCTTTTGATCATAAGCGCGATAATACACACCCCACAGACTCTCTTTTGTGGGGTTTTTCTATACGTATTGACACAGCTAATCTTTGCTTCTGCAGCATGTACGTAAATATTATCCAAGATGACTGGCATATGGTACTGTTACGAGTCTTTTAAGAAAATCTCCAACTGAATCCAATATTTCCCATGTGGCACCTGATACACAGTGGGTGTGGGATATTTATAGAGCAGTAATAATGATATTTGAAAACACTGTAATGTCTAAAGCCTCTATTTCTCTGCAAATTTCATCTAGAAGGCTGCATTTTGCAGACATAAGCTCCTGCCAGCCATTCACAGTGATTGCTGGAATGCTGAGCATTGTTGAGATTCACAAAGTGGCTGTTTTGAACATTATTGCCTCTGAACCCTTCAGAAAGAAAGTCACCTTCTCATGTGGATGGAAATGTTTGCAGGTAGGGACTTGCCGACTGACTTGGCCTCCCAATGCTGGTTGTTTGCCCTTCAGTAGAATTTCTGGATGCATTTGCCCTAAAAACCACGGTAGGGCCTCAGGCTTCATATGGTAGTTCATGAAATTGTAGAATCAAAGGATGTTAGGATCTGACAATCTACAGGCTGGGAGGGAATCTAGTTCCCATTTTAACCAATCCACCCCCCCCCACTTTTAAACCAACGAGGACA
The DNA here is from genome assembly GCF_054177405.1 of Leptonychotes weddellii. Taxonomy (NCBI): domain Eukaryota; kingdom Metazoa; phylum Chordata; class Mammalia; order Carnivora; family Phocidae; genus Leptonychotes; species Leptonychotes weddellii. The sequence goes on from NC_138372.1 coordinate 39,164,441, forward strand.
TTGGTTTCGTGACATAGGTAGAACTGGTGCCTTTTTGTCCCTCTCCCAATGCTCCCTCCATGCAATAGTACATCCTAGTGGGGCGCCTGGGTGGCTCAGTTGGTTGAGCGACTGCCTTCGGCTCAGGTCATGATCCTGGAGTCCCGGGATCGAGTCCCGCATCGGGCTCCTTGCTCAGCGAGGAGTCTGCTTCTCCCTCTGACCCTCCCCCCTCATGCTCTTTCTCTCTCTCTCAAATAAATAAAATAAATAAATAAATAAATCTTTAAAAAAAAATAGTACATCCTAGTGGATTCAGGCCTATCGTACTTAATTTAATACATGTTTACTAAAAAGACCACTGGGAGAGTAACTCCCACTTTTAAGTGTCTACTATGTGCAGACCCTCTACCAGGCCCTTATTTGCATCCCCTCATTTCATTTTTTATCAGAACCTTATGAGGCAAGCGTTAGCATCCCCATTTTACACATGGGAAAGCTAAAGCTCAGAGAGGCTGTCCAAGGTCCCCGGACTAGTAAGTGGTCGAGTCAGTATTGGAAGCTGGGACTGTGTGGCCCTGTAGCCCAGTTCTGGGCATCAGAGCTGAGAGAGGGTGAAGGTGAAGTTGGAGATGTGGTCCTTCCACATAAACAGGACACGTTATTCTCTCTGGCCAGACCAGAGGCATGGGCTTTGCGTATTCACATTCCCACCTGAGCCCCATTGCAAGTCAGTTACCCAACCACCCACCTTGTGCCAGTCTGGGGGGCCCAGAGGCGAATGGATAATGCCCCCTGCCTGGGAAGAACACTCCAGCTTTGTGGCAGACACATGTATAAACAGACAGCAGCAGTCTGTGATCCAGGCTGGACAGACGGGTGATCGGGGGCTGTAGCCTAACCCCAGAGGCTGGGGATTGCCCCAGGAGGTGGTGATGCAAAGGAGTCGAGTCTGGAAGGATGGCAAGGAGTCAGCCAACTAAGAAGGGGGCTGGGAGGGGAGGTAGGGCTGCAGGCAGGCGACCTGCATGGAGAAGGCCCAGGAAGTAGGAAAGGTAGAGGGGAAGGACGTGGCTAGAGTGACTGACAGACACCAGATCACAGAGCGCAACGGATGTATTGCCAGATTCGGGGGTAGACCCCACCCAGGAGGCCAGGGGAGCCCTGAGAGTCACAGATGGGGAGGGAATCTGACTTGGACAGCTAACCTATTCAGTGTTGGGGAAGGACTGAATGAGGGGGCCAGGCTGGGGGCAAGATGATAGTGACCATGGGAAGTGAGAGAAGGTAGCCAGCCTGTCAGGAAGCGAGATGGACAACCTGAGGGAAGGGAGAGCGGAATCAGGGGCGACTCCCAGGTACAAGGAGCAGGGGGAATGGGGGTCGGTTGGTGGTGCCGGAGCTTAGAGAACATGGAGGCTGAGATTCCCCTGAGAGAGAGCTGGAGCCAGGGGATGGTGGCGAGTAGGCAGGGGGCTCAGGAGAGGAGCAAGGGGCTGAGCTGCGGGTGGGCTGGAACAGGGAGAATGACAGCTGGGAACAGCCCAGCAGTGCTGAGAAGCCAGCAGCACTCAGCGGCGTGGGTAGGCACAGAGGACGGGGGCTGCAGGATTGTCCTTGGGGTGGGTTTGCCAGCAGGGTGGGGGAAGGACGGGGGCCCATGTGTGTGGGCGGAGTCTGGGCCTGGCAAGGAGAGGAGGGGCCAGGGTGCACTCCTGGGGCAAAACCGTGCAGGATCTGAAGAGGGCCACAGGAGAAAGTCATGTCAGTCTCTAGACAGTGGTGCCAGGATGACTCGTGTCCGACTTTCTAGGAGGCTCCCCAGTCAACAGCGGCCAGACCCCAAAACAGCTGCTCGGAGCACAGCTTCTGCCGCCCACCTTCCTGCCAGCGCTAGGCTGGCTGTGTTGCCGGGGCAGCTGGAGCGGTGCATCTGAACAGTGTCTCCCTGGCAACTCCACCTCAGGACGCGCTGGCCGGGGGCGGCATGGGGAACAGAAGGAGCACTGGACCGGGAGTCCGGGGCTATCAGCCACAACTCTGCCGTGGCCCTCCGTTACCCCATCCGGGAGCCAGATGGTCAGTCTGGTCCCTTCTGGCTCTTTGAAGTCGTTAAGGCCAACTACGAAGGGAGTACCCGCAGGAGGAGAGGCAAGTGCCTTCAAGAGAAGGCCTTGTAGGGGAGTTGGCAAGCCCTGTCACAGATGAGCTAAGGAAACCCACAGGGAATTTCGGCCCGTGTGCCCGGGCCGAGGTGGGGGTCTAAGTACTGTGGGGGAGCTCAGTGGAAGGAGAGTCTTGTGCGCTTGGGAGTCCCTCGTGGCTCGTCACTGTTTCAGACCTCGGGACAATCTCTTAAATGCCACGTGGGTGGCCGTCTCAAAGATCTTGACCACATATAAGTCCGGTGAAAGGGCAGCTAGAGATGCCGGGCGCCATGCCAGGTGCTGTGCTTATGCACCTGCGAGCCTCACGACAACCCGTGGGGGTGGGTATTACGATCCCCCCCTTTCCTGGTGAAGAGAGGGAGGTCCACATTTGCTGAGGAAGCTCGCCCTGGTGGCTGTGCTGGAATCTGCCTCCAGATCCGTCTGCCCCACAAGGAGGCCCAGGGACCTCAGGAGACTCTCAGCCACCTGTCCAGGCAGAAAAAAGATGGCTGCTTTGGGGCCCTGGCCATTTCTGTGGATGTACCACATGCTAAAAATTCACCCTGACGGGCCAGGCGGCTGCCCTCAAGGAACTTACAGTGTGAGCAGCAACCTTAGAGAAGTTTTAAGGAAATGGCTTTTATGGTATTTAGACCCTTGGGAGAGACGAGCCCCCTAAGCAATCGGCGGCAAGGCCTGTCTGGGGGCCGCTGAGGGACCAGCACCCGCCCCCTGCATCACACGCCCCGGCAGCTTCCCACCCTGGCAGCATCTCCATCGGCTGACCACGCACACATCTGTCCAGCAGCTCTGCTGCTGACAACGGGAGAGGACACGTCCCCGCCGGAGGGAGCGTGAGCCCGACGTGTCTAGGAGGAGAGGCGGTGGGGGCTCCTGCTCTCCTCCCGGCCTCCCCCTAGCCCCAGAGTGCGTGGACTTCCATCTGTGCTGGCATTTCTAATGCAGCCTGGCAGGTGCTCTGGCTGAGGGGAAGTAGGATAAGGGTCTGGATGGAACGTTGATTCATTTTTGTGGCAGGAGATGGATGAGATGTTTGAGGGTGACTGGATGCACTCTGGTTCACCGCCTTCAGGAAAGGATCAAGCTGGTGGAAACAAATTCAATCATTCTGATTTAGGAAAAGGCGTCTTGAGGTCTTTCCCTTCCTTTTTGTATCACTCCCGGAGTCTCTCTCTCTCTCTCTCTTTTAAGACTGCATTTTTAAGTAATCTCTACACGCAACGTGGGACTCGAACTTACAACCCGAGATCTAGAGTCACATGCTCTACTGACTGAGCCAGCCAGGTGCCGCACTCCTGGAGTCTTAAATCTTAAATTACTTTTTTAATTCAAAACACATTTATTTTTAAAGGATTAGCCCATTATCGTTTTAGAAACTACTCAGAGTTTTTAAGGAGCTTGTTGGGTACCTTTAACTACAACTCGGGCCCGCCAAAGACATAGTGCGTTGTATATATTTTGTTTTTTGAAGGACAGGTTTAACGTTCAGACTTTATCTGACTGTCATGCCCACTACAATTACGGATAATTATTATGTCTTGCTGATAAATCACAGTGGGATATGGGCCGTGCAGAAGAAGACAAACTGACACACACGGTCCTGCCTGATAGATTCAGAATCAAAATCACAGTGTTTAGATTTCAGTAATGGCGTGGAACACGAAGAATTCTCTCATGCTGTGTGTGTGTCGTGGGGGGCGGAGAACGAAAATTACTTCCAAAAACAAAAAGCCCTTTCCAACAGTGCAAATGGAGGTAATCAGTCATCAAAAGGAGGTAAGAAACAGGGAAATCAATAAAGGACTAAAAAATTAGGATACTTTAAGACTGAAAATGAGGCTTTGTTTGTAACAGGCTCACACACAAAAAATGTCAATCTTTCAAGAAAGGCTCTAATTACCAGAGTGACAGCCACTGGTTCTCATTCCTTAATGCAGCAAATATTGATTAGGGGCCTTCCATGTACCAGATTCCAAACATGCCAATTAAAAAACCCAGAAATCCCTAAATGTCAAATTCTATTGCTATCCATGTTATAATCACAGATTGATAAGACATTTAAAAAAAAAAAACAACCCTTAGAAACATTAGATTTGTAAATGTTAATATACTCCTTTATTTTCATGATTCAGATCCCGGAACAGATGCTCCTAAGGACAAACAGTTTTTAAAATATAGTGGAGGGATTTATCATCTAGAATGAATCCGGGCATTTTGCATCCTGGTGCATTTCCAATTTGGGCCACAGACTCTTTGGAGCCGGAGGGGCACTGCACAGACAGATGTGGGGGAGAGAGAGGGCCGGGGTGAGACTCCACATGGACAGTGGATGCGGCGGGCCTGGAAGCAAAGCAAAACAGGGCAGAAAGAAGGAGAGAAGGCTAGTGGTGGAAAGCGGGGGAGCTGGCTAATATGAGAAAGGCTAATGTGTGGTTTACCTGTGGCTTCCAGAGCCTCTGCAGGTAATAACTGACCTCCGTCTAAACCCCGATGGTAAAGCTTGACTCACAGTTCTATCACTTCCTAACTGCGTGACCTTGACCATGCTACTCAGTTTCTTGTGCCTCAGTTTCTCATCTGTAAAATGAAGCCCCGTCTCACAGGCTTGTGGTGAGGACTGCATGAGTTCATCCCTTTCAGTGCATGGCACAGTGCTCTGTAAATGTTAGCTCTTATTATCGGGATGAGTGAAGTGGATATTTTTCCTCTTTTAACTACCCAACATTCAAATCTCCTCTTGTGTGGGTCCTGGTGGGAGGCAGGGCTTACTTTGCCTGGATGAGGCAAGAAGGTGGGCCTGGGGCAGCCAAACACACACGCCCCTCCTGGGGTTTTCATCCCGAGCGAGTGTTAGAGGTGCTGGACCACACCTGGGGATGATTTGAAGAGCTGGTAGCCATGAGGAAGGGATGGCTGGGTCCATATGCTGGGGCGGCTGGACTGTCCCTGTGGTAACTTGGCATAGCCCCGGCTGCCTAACCTCCTCGGCTCCGGCCCCTGCTCTTGCAATAAATTCCTTTTCTGCTGAGTTAGCCAGAGGTCGTCCTGTGGTTTGCAACTGAGAACTCTTAGAGGAGTCATGCTCCCTGGTACTGTCAAATACCACCGCCCACTAGAGACCAGAGGGAGGGCGCACAGTCCCCTGGACCTCCCTCAGACTAGGGAGAGAAGACAGCCCTAAAAATCCATCACAGAATCCAGAATGGCTCCAGAGTTGACCAGCAAGACCCCAGGGCAGATATCCCTCATAGGAAGAACTTGGTAGACTTGCCCAGAAGGGCCAAAAGCATCATGACAGAGCCCCTAGGAAGGCAAGGCCAGGAGAAATGACACACCATACCTCTGAACTTGAAGATGGCAGGGGGCTGGGAGGCCGGGGGGGTGGGCGCTGGTAAGGGAGATGACAAACATTTACCCAGGACCTAAACCATGGTTTTTGGGTCTCTAATCCTTTATTACTATTTTTTCTGCCAACCCTTCCTTGCAGGGAACGGGAGACTTTTCTGCAAGTGGGGCAGGGGTGTGTTTATCAGCTTGTTGCAAATTACATGGTAAACACAGACCCCCCTGGCTGAGGCGGTTACTGAGTCTCTTTGTTAGATTAATAAGATTACAACAATCCAGGGCAGACTTTCAAGTGTTTATTTTCAAAACGTTACTTCAGAGGGTGGTAGTAACATAGTACCAGACCTGACTGGGTTCCTCCTATTTGGATAGAGGGTGTTTCTGTTCTGTGCTTATTTTTCCACATATGGAAGGGAAAAAAGGTCATTAACCTGCAACTTCTACCAATTTATAAACAGTACCCTATAGCCCGTTTTGCGATCAACAAGTCAGTGTTTATTTTAACACCTCCATGGCTGTTGGCCTTGTCCCGCAGACTTTAAAGGGAATCACGGTTACAGGGAATCATTCCCTGCAACTTGAAAGCCTTTTGGCAGGCTGGCCTTCAGTTTGTAACTATATGCATTTCAGCAAAATTGACTCAAAGTGAAAGTCTGTAACACAAACCCTATTTTCCTGTTAACTTGCATTATGACATTATGGATGTTGTAACTCCTTGGCAAAAACACACCACCCGCCACTCAGTGCCAGGAAGGAGGATTTGGGGACTCAGGGGGCACAGCTCGGCTGGTGGCTGGGGTGGCAGACCTTGCTGCCCTTTAGAACTTCCCATCATGGTCCGCCCTTCAGACTCACTGCTCAGCACTATGGCCCACAGGCCGGGCCCTGAGAAACGTGGCGGAATAAGAGGGACTGATTCTGATCTCTGCCTTCAAGGAACTTTCAGCCTGGCTGGGACCATGGAACCCTTTGTACCACCCCTGCACACAAGCATGGAGAACCTTCACCCCAGGCCAGGGTTGCCTGTTTGGCCTCTGGTCCTGCCACGATTTCCCTAGGTCTACCCCGCCTCACCCCACTCTCCTCTCTAACCCATAGCCAGCTCCTTAGCCCCCACTGCAGATCCCCGACACCCTAAGCGGTCTCACACCCACCCGGGCAGGCTGACCCAGCTCCCAGTTCCCTCCACCCCTCAACCCACCCAGCTCCCTCCACGCCCTTCTCCCCCTCACCACATCCTTCCAGACCTAAGCACAGGGGCTACGGTTCTAGAACTCATCCCTAAGCCTTCCCATATGCTGCAGGACCTACCTTGGTCACAGGGTTCCCCACCTGGTTTTAGACTTGACTGCCTCTCTGTCTAATTCTCCCATGAGGCTCTTTGAGAGCATTTCAAATTCATCTTGATATCCCCCATGCTGGGCTCAGGATGTACCAAATATTGGGAATTTTTAATAGATCTTAAATGAATAAGTGGATGGATGAATGAAAAAATGATGAATATGTTAGTAGAGATACCAATAATAATTAGCTTTACCTAAAAGGCTTTTCAGTTTACAGGAGTTTCCTACTCATCAGTTTGTATAATCCTCATAGCAAATTAGAAAGGTGGTTACTAGGGCCTGAATTTCACAAAGAGGTTAAATTAGTATAACAATAATAATAGCTCGAATGTCCAAGGACTGGCTGCATGTCAGGCACTTAGTAAACATTCTCTGTTAATAATCCGAGAACAACAGTACAAGGTAGGCAGTCATCTTCTGCGGTTGGGGAAACTGAGTCTCAGAAGCTTGTCTAAAGCCAAAGCCAAGATTGAAGCCCACATCTTGGGACCCCAAAGCCTTTGTTTAGTCCCTGACACCACGCTGGCGGACAGGATGATGGAGCCAATCCCGCACCGATAAAGGGCGCCCGAGCTAAATCTTAAAGGACTGAAGTGAAGATCAGTGAGGGACGGGCAGCCTGGTCAGTGGGACTGACATGGGCAAAGGAGGGAGCTGGAAGTCGGCAGGCCAGGCTTGGGGCCTGTGGAGCAGGAAGCGATCAATGCTAGTGGCGTGGAAGGGAGTGGGGTCGACTCGTGACAAGCCTCAAATGCTCTGGGTAAGGTGCTCAGACTTTATCCCACAGTGGGGTGTGTGTGTGTGTGTGTGTTTGTGTGTGTGTGCGCAGGGGCGAGGATGAACACTGCAGGGGCTTTTGAAGTATTCTTACGTTAGTAGGGGACGAGGCTGAGGGCAACAAGATCAGTTACAAGCTATGACAATAGTTTGGACAAGCTATAAGGTGACCTAACATGGAGTAGAAATACAAAAGGGGAAGCAAACACATGAGATACTGAGAATATTTCCCATCCCTCTCCCATTCTCTGTTCTTAGGCCAAAGAAATTTGTCCAGTGAAAAACCTCCCCACCCTCTCTCCTGGTTCAGGGCCCTGTGCCTTTGTACTTACTATTCCCTCTGCCTCAGGTGCTCTCTCCCCCCACACACCCCTACCCACCTGGAGATACCTATTTGTTCTTCAAAACATCTCATAGATGTAACTCCTCCAAAATCTTTCCTCACTACAGGCGTGATGGAGCTAATGATCCCGCCTTTGTATGATGTACATACTTCTGCTGGGACATCAGTGTGAGTTTGTTTCTACATCTGCTTTCCCTGATGGACAGTGAACCCCGCAATGTTGTGACCAGTTTCCAGTTTGTGTTCCTGTGCCTTCAGTAATGCCTGACCCGCGCTAAGCATGATGGTGAATGAATGAATGCATGCGTGCGTAAATGAGTAAATAAGTGAGTGATGCTATTATTCTCCTCCCTCTTTTGCAGCCATTCCCGATGTCCAATAGAAGAAAGCTAACTTGTCAGATGAGGTACTTTGTTTTGAAAAATGCCTCCAGGGACACCTGGGTGGCTCAGTCATTAAGCATCTGCCTTCGGCTCAGGTCATGGTCCCAAGGTCCTGGGTTCGAGCCCCGCATCGGGCTCCCTGCTCAGCGGGAAGCCTGCTTCTCCCTCTCCCACTCCCCCTGCTTGTGTTCCCTCTCTCGCTGTGTCTCTCTCTGTCAAATAAATAAATAAAATCTTAAAAAAAAATAGAAAAATGTCTTCAATTTAAGCTTTGTTTTTGTAAAATTAGTGAGTGTCTCATTTGGCAAATACGAAACATCCAAAACTAGCAAAAAGGCGTGGGTGGAAGAGAAAGGGAAGACGAGGAGAGAGGGCAAGCATGGTGGGCCACTGACTGACAGGTGCTGTTTCCCCTACGCGTGATTGAGAAAAACAAAACACCCTTTGTTACAAGTGACCTCTGACAAAGTTTTTCCTCCCAAGAGGAGCCAAGAGGAAAAGACTGAAAATCGTAAGGAACACCAGCAAAAAGATGTATTATTACCTGCCTGGATGGTAAAATATTGCCTTGCGAAATAAGAGCTAGCGTCCCATCTTCCCATCCTCCCATCCTTAGAAAAGGATGATTTTAATATTAAATGTATTCTTTCACTTCCTAAGACATACATTAATTATGAGGAAAACGTTTCCAAAACATAAACTTGAATCTGTTAATAAGCACAAATCTTCACAGAAAAGTAGGAAGTTACAGAGACCAGCAGCCTAACCTGCGCCAGGAGGCCATCTGTGACTTTCGAACAAGCACCTTTACTAATTGGAGGTGGCACGTTGTTGTGAAATGCTAAATTAAATACCACCAAACATTATTATGGCTTCAAAAAGTAGTTACAGGCTTCAATAAGCGCACTTTTATCACAAGAACACACAATCGAAAGCCAAAATAGTTCAGTTTAATGTGCCAAAAATACACTCACCCCATACATTGTTAGAAAGAGCAGTAGGAAAAAAAATCTAAAATTTGCTGCTAATTCATTTGATGGCAGCCAACATCTCCTATTTCCTTGGCAAGAGGGCCATTTTTCTATGTTGTATTTTGCACACAGAAATCTGCATAGAGTGATTTGCATACCAAAAACACATTTGTAAAGGAAACTGTTTGCATAGAAGCCAGGGAGAGATGGGGTTGCCCCTGTTGGCTTTTGTACACACAACACCCCCAGGCTACTCGCTTTTCATTTTCCTATACGCTGCATTTCCCACAAAGGGTATGGACTTTATGATGCATTAAAAATTAAAGCAAATGTATCTTGTATATATCCAAGAACAACCGTAAGAACAATAACTACACAGGCTACATTTCTCTATGCTAACAGACTTCAGTGTTTACTAAGGAGCTGGTAGTCATAATATAATATAATATAATAATATAGTGAGCTTTTATTTTATACCATGTGTTTTACATAAATTATTGGGAATTCTCACAGTCTTCAAGGTAGGTGCTGTGGTTCCCCATTTCACCCAGGAGGAAACCGAGGCTTGGGGAGCCGGAGGTAAGGTAACTTGCCAAAGCCACATGGGCCAGCACTGGTGAAGCCAAGTTTGGGAGCCTGGTCTCCCCACTCAGCCGTCTCCTGCCACCCCCACGCCCTCACTGCCTCTCTCTTTCCCCAGTTTTGCTGCATACCGTTGTCTCATTTCCAAGGGCCGGGTCTACCAGTCTGCAGGTGGAAGGGAGTCGTGCCGGGAGAGGTGCACCACTTTGGTTTCCTGGCATTTTTTCTGACCAGCGCTTGGAAGCAGGACAGCCTGTCTCAAGACCCAGCGAAGGTGCCCAATAAACCAGCTCAGTGACGGACACGGGGTGAATGGGCAATGGCCCGAGATTCAGAGGGTGTTGGGGCGGGGGGCGGCGCGGAGACGGCTTGGTCCTCACACAAAGAAGGTACATGGTATTTGAGATGCAGTGGAACCCTCCCGCTCGGTGCCCATGCCCTACCGCTAATTCAGTGCCAGCCCAGCTGTATTCTTGGAAACACAGAATGGTTTTGTGTGTGCTTAATTATAATGCTACTTACAGAGAATTTATCAGCAGCGAATCAGATGCTTGATGCATTTCTTAAGGAAAAAAATTGGTAGTGGCACTTTGAAATTTGTTCATCTGATGAATCCTTTGGATTCTTCTGGTATACAGCATGTGAAAGAAATCGGCCAGTTCTGGAAAGTCAATAGGGGGAAAATCGCAGAATGAAAAGACTGAGGATGCCTGCAAAACAGGATTATAAACATTTGCTTTCTTTTTAGATGTTTCTTTGTGTGTGTTTTCTCACCTATTTTCTCTTTTTCAGGGCACGACAGCAAAACCTATACCTAATCATATCTCGTTATCCGTGGATTGCCATTGTCCAAAGATTCCTGGCTTTGAGACTTCATTATGATTTAGTCACTGTTAGAAAGCAGTTTTTCTGACACTTTCAGTAATAAATCTCTTTTGATATGATCTATAGTAGCTCTGCCTCATAGCAAGTTCCAGGCTAAAGCAAGTAATGTGACAGCAAACTGCTGTGGGGACAGACAGCCCTGGTTTGAATCCTGGTTTTGTCACTATGGTTTTATCTCACTTAATCTCTCTGAGCCTCCGTTTCCTCATCTGTGAAATAGGGGAAGCTATAAGGGCAGGGCCTGCTTGCCCAATAGCTAATCCACTCTTCTTCCTTGCTGACAGCAGCGACAACAACAAATCCCGCATTTGTTTGGCTCGCAGTGGCCCTAATCCCAGCGGATGCATCGCACTGACCTAAGTCGTCTCATGCTGTAACTAGTGATGGGTTTGCAGGGTCCACAGGAAAGCAAGTGACCTAATTCTGGCCACTTAGGCCAAAGGGGAAATCTGGCAGAAGTCTCTGAGAAAGATTTTCCTCTCTGATAAGAGAGACAAATAAAGAGAAAGCCCCTCTGCTTTTTCCCTCTTGCTTCTTCATCTGGATGCTGTTGCCGAGACATGACGTTGGGTACTACCGTAGCTGTACCTTCAAAACAAGGGGAACATCGCTGACACATTAAAAATGGCGGAGTGGAAGGACCGAAAGAGCTTAGGTCCTTGGAGCAATGCTCATCTATTGAACCAAACTCGGTTTACCTATCTCCAGATTCCTCATTAACAATAAATGTCTTTTCTTGTTTAACTTGTTGTGTATTGGGTTTTGTGTTGCTTGCAGCCCCCTCCCCCAAAAAATCCTAACTTATACAAGTACCAACTCCACAAGATGGTTATAAATACATGATACATTGGATGTAAAGTAGTTAGCACGATACCTGGCCCAGTGAATTGTTGCTATAAATATTAGTAACAACAGTTATCAGACACAGGTGATGATCTAAGAGAACAAAAGTTTCCAAACACAACAGACAGATCAAGTGAATGGTACTGATTTAGCACAACAAAAAAGCTTTATATTTTTGATAAGGGTCGGGGGAGACATTGAGGTCTAAGACAATGACTGCCGCGACAAATTCTCATGTCTGGGAGTAAGATGTGACTACGGGCCCGAGCGCGGACGTTAATGGAGATGAAAGGACTGGGGCTCTTTGCCAGGTTTCCGTCCACCCTCTTACAAACGGACAATCGTCCTGTCAGCAGCTCTGATTCATGTCTGAAGACTAACAATTACACGTATGTGAATTACCAGCCTCTTGCGAAGGGGCAGAACGCTTTCAACCCACAGAATCTTTTTCCAGAATACCAAATTTTACTAGTATCTTCCAAAAACATGTTTTATGTCTTTGTGGCTGGAGAGATAGACATACAGACATATATTAAACATATAATAACTTAGGAATATCATTTCCTTAGATATAGCCTACCATTTTGGAGCACTGTCATAACTCCCAGGACAACATATAGTTTACACATGAAATCACTAGGTTTTGAAATAACCTAATAGAACACAAAGATAACTAGGATACACTAAGATAATATGTGAAAGTACCTAGCATAATAGAGGTGATATCATATAGTAGACACTCACTAAGTAATCTTAAAGTAAGGCAGATTTTCCCCTTCCCTGTGCTTTAGCAAAGAAGCAAATGACCAGATTTCAAAGTAACACTGAGGATTCAACACACACATACTCACATCCATACCCACTTATGTATAGGGTCAGTGTACATTCATCCAAAAGCCTTATACCTTCTATGGCTAGACAATAAGCACTGATTTTCATAACTGATAGACACGAGGCTTTCCAAATCCCTGAATCATTCATCATATTCGGCATATTATAAAAAAGAAGTACTCAGACATATAGACAAAAGTTCATCAAGAATTGAAGATAAAAAAGGATTTTTGGTTACCTTGCAGTTAATTAAATAAAACCACCAATTCTTGAATATTTTGGTTAACTGAGATTTTCTTGCTCCGTACATACATGTCTGCTTTTCTCAAAAGCTATCTGCTTCTCTTTCTTTCTTACAATAAAGGGCAAAATTGTTGGCGGCTCAACTCACATTGTGAAGTGATTCTCCAAAATGAATGATCTCTGCGTCACTAAGAGATGAAGATATCATTCATTCCTTAGAGGCGATTTCCAGCCTTTACAACACGGTGGATTTTTCCCTACTCACTCATATGGAATTTAATCTGACAATGACACCGGCTAGCAGTTTACTTTTGCAGCTGTAGTCTTTGTGGTTTTATTTTGTTTTGTTTTTTTTTACCCTAGGTTTCTTATTGTTTGAAGTATAATTGACATATAACATCGTATTAGTTTCCGGCGTACAACATAATGATTCGATATTTGCATACACTGCGAAATGATCACCACAGTAAGTCTAGTGACCATCCTTGCAGCCGTAGTCTTAACTTGATGGAGAAAGACAGAAGTAAGGGCTGTATCTTGAAGAAGAAAAAGATATCTGAGGTGTATTTAATAGTCTCAAGACATTTTTTATAACAGCTTTATTGACATGTAGTTCACATACCATGAAATTCACCTGTTTAAAGTGTTTTTAGTATATTCACAAAATTGTGCGACCATCACCACTAATTCCACAACACTTCCATCGTATCAAAAAGAAACTCCCCCTTACACATTAGCCATCATTCCCCATTTCTCCCTCCCATCCCTCCAACCCCACACCAGCCCCTGGCAACCACTGATCTACTTTCTATGAGTTTGCCTCTTCTGGACATTTCATATAAATGAAATCACACAATATTTGGCTGTGTCTGGCTTCTTTCACTTAGAAAAATGATTTCAAGTTTCATCCATGTTGTAGCATGTATTTTATTATGTCAAATAGTATTTTATTCCTTTTTATGGTGAAAATATTTCATTGTATGGATATGCAACTTTTTTTTAAAGATTTTATTTATTTATTTGTCAGAGAATGAGAGAGCACAAGCAGGGGCAGCGGCAGGCAGAGGGAGAGGGAGAGGCAGACGCCCTGCTGAGCAAGGAGCCTGATGTGGGGCTCCATCCCAGGACCCTGGGATCATGACCTGAGCTGAAGGCAGACACTAACTGACTGAGCCACCCAGGTGTCCCGACATGCAACATTTTTAATCCATTCATCAGCTGATGGACATTTGGGTTATTTCCACTTTGGGGCTACTATGAATAAAGCATCTCTTGATATCTTTATTGAGGTGAAATTAATCTAACACACAAGTAATCATCTCAAAGTATACAATTAAGTGCCACTTAGTGTATTCACAACGTTGTTCAACCACTGCCTCTGCCTGCTTTCAAAACTTTTTATCGCCCCAGGAAAATACTCCATATCCGTTAAATGATCACTTCCCATTTTCTTCACCCCAATCCATGGTAACCACTCATCTGCTTTCTATCTCTATGGATTTGCCTATTTTGATGTATTATAGAAAAGAAATCATATAACATGTGACGTTTCATGTCTGGCTTTTTTCGGTTAGCATAAGGTCTTTGAAGTTCATTCACATTGTAGCATATATCAGTACTTTTTCCCTTTTTATGGTTGAATAATATTCCATTGTATGGATATATCACAATTTATCCATCTGTTTATCCATAATGGACATTTGGGTTGTTTCCACTTTTTGGCTTCTCATGATATTTTAACATCCCCATTGTCATCATCCTAGTCCAGGCTTCCCTAAATTCTCTCTCACCTGGATTACAGCAACATTTTAACTGATCTCTTCTCCCTCTACTCCATTTCTTTCCACACAGCGACCTGAAGGTCATTCTGTGCTTATAGCCCTTATGGGGTTTCTAGTGGTTGTAAGAACACTCTAAGGAGCCCAGATTTTTAAACATGAGCTACAAAGCTGGGAATGACCCTCTTCCTGTTTACCTTTCCTACTTCATTTCATAACACCCCCCCCACACACAACTGGAAGGCTCCATTTGAAATGAACTTCTTTCAGTTCCTTAAAACCATCAGGTTTTCTCTTTCTTCAGGGCAGGTGCGCATACTGTGTCCACGGCCATGTGCCATCTCTGCCAGTCTAACTCCTATTTATCCTCTAGGTCTCACCTCAAATATCAGATGTACAATCTTACAAACACCCTGTACTTCTTCGTAGCACTTTGCAGAACTGTAAATTATTTTTTCTACTAGACTGTAAGCTCCACAATGGCAGGAACCATGTATTATGCTCATCACAAAAACCGTTCTGCCTAGCACAACACTTGGCATATGACAGATGTTGATCAACAGTGTTATAGGCTGGGCATGGGCAGAACTACCAAATTGCCTCTGAAATTTTGGATACTCTATCACTGAAGGTCTCAAAATACATGGACACACATACACACAAATCTTAGTTATAATTACATTGTTAGAACTCTCTCTACTTATCCACCCACTCAAATACAGCATTCAGAAAAAGCAAGACAGTGGTGCCCAGGGGGGCTCAGCCAGTTGAGCAACCGACTTTTGACTGTGGCTCAGGTCATGATCTCGGGGTTGTGAGATCGAGCCCTCAGTCAGGCTTCATGCTCAGTGCAGAGTCTGCTTGTCCTTCTCCCTCTGCTCCTCCCCCTGTTCACGCTCATTCTCTCCCTAAATAATAAACTTTTAAAAAATTCTTAAAAAAAATAAAAAAGAAAAAGCAAGACAAAGCCTTCTAAATAATAATAAAATTTAAATTCCCTTTCAGGGGTGCCTGGGTGGCTCAGTCGGGTAACCGTCCAACTCTTGATCTCAGCTCAGGTCTTGATCTCAGGGTCGTGAGTTTAAGCCCTGCATTGGGCTCCACACCGGGCATGGAGCCTACTTTAAATAAATAAATGACTAGATAGATAGATAGATAGATAAATAAATTCCCTTTCAAACAGTTCTTTGCTCATGATTTTTTTTAAAAAAAAAAGATCTTTAAGAGCACATAGAACAAGCATACCATACTTGAATGGCTGCCTATCAAAATGTGATCTTCTGACTTCGGTGATTATTCTTGCCTTTGAAAGCCTCAAAAGAAATACTTTCTAAAGACACATTTATACAGCAAGGAAAAATACTCATAACATTAATACCTTGATTCTTTCCAATCTTTATCAGTGTGGTTTAACATGTAAATATGGCCGTTGTTTTTCAAGATTTTACCTACTCTCTTTATTCACTTCTCAAAGAACAGATCAATGGATGAGATTACAGCTCCCTATCATGAAATTAATTTCATATACTTGAAAAAGCTACTTTGATCACCACCTGGGGGAAAAGATAAATAGCCTAAGCCAGCTTTTTTAGCTGTAGGAACTAAAGATTAGAGGAAAGAATTAAAAAATGTGATAAAATAAAGCCTTGAAACTGCAGTACCACAAATTACAAAAAAAAAAAAAAAATTTAGACACCGTTTTTATGACCGTCAGTCCTTTCAAGTTAGGACCGAGGCACTGACCTGATGTGGAAAATGATTTCAATATTAAATTAAGTGGATTTAAATATTTAGCAGTTTGATTACTTCTAAGCAATTATGCCATAGGTTTTTCACAACTAAAACACGTTACAAACTTTCCATTAGTGTCAAATTAGGAAAGCTTTATAGTATATACAAATGAAATCCTTTTTTACAAATAGAAATGTAAAAAAAATATTTTTGAGGTACTATAAAAAGCAGTTTATGAAAAAGATAATTATTGGTTATGTCAAGGTGCTGAGCTTGAGTAGTGAAGAAAATGTGGACTCTGATTCAGACTGTATCACTTATTAGCTATATGATGTTGAGAAAGTTACCTAGCTCCTGAGTCCCAGTTTCTTTATATATAAAATGTACTACTTCAAGTATTCAGATTATGAGAAAATGCATATAGATTGTCTCACAATACCAAGGCACGTGGGTGGCTCAGCCAGTTGAGCGTCTGACTCTTGGTTTTGGCTCAGGTCGTGGTCTCAGGGTCAGGGGACTGGGCTCTCAGTGGGGAGTCTGCTTGAGATTCTCTCCCTCTCCCTCTGCCGCTTCCCACCCCCTTCCCACCTCCATTTGCGTGCATGCACATGCTCGCTTGCTCCCTCTCTCAGGTAAATAAGTGAATCTTAAAAAAAAAAGTCTCACAATACCAGACATATACTATGGCTTTTCTAATTCTAAGAGATTTGCATAATTTCACAGAGCGGTAATTACAAAGTAAAACACTGAATAGAAGTTTAAGTTGTACCAAAGGAACAGTAACTAGGAAAAAAAATCCCCAATGACTTTGAACGTAAAAGAGTCATTAAATTACTTAATTAACTGTTATTTATTAACCTTATTTAAATGTATTTGTTTATTAACCTTCATTTATTTATTAACCTTACTTGAATTAATTTTTGTTCTTTATTGTTAGCTACCGTGGCCCTTACTTAGTCAGACATTTGTAAACTAGCAACAAAAAAAGATGAATAGAAATCTAGGAACTGAAGAAGAAAACTGCTGACCCAAACTAAATAAATTTCCTTGACCATGTCCATGATAGTCAGAATCATGCCAAAGAGTTCTCCTTAGATTATAATTCTCTAAGCATACACTGTATATTGCAGAAATTATCTGGTGTTCTCAACAGAACAATCAAGAAATACCACAGAGCAGAACAAGTGGTATCCTGAAACTCCACAAAGATTTTGCAGCAACCCCTCTAAATTATAGTACAGATATAAAGAACTTTAATAAATTGTTGACCAAAGAAACTTCCTACAAACATTTTACAAGGCAACACTAGACAGAAATATATGTCTTAAAATTTTCCAAGAAAGAACCCGCACAATTTAGTCCCTTGAAATTTATCATTCTCCTTCATTGAGAACTTCTCTTTTCAAAAACCTGGGCACTAACTGCTTAAGGAAAGTGTCTTTTTTTTTAAGATTTTATTTATTTATTTGACAGAGAGAGAGAGCGAGAGAGGGAACACAAGCAGGAGGAGTGGGAGAGGGAGAAGCAGGCTTCCTGCTGAGCAGGGAGCCCAAAGCGGGGCTGGATCCCAGGACCTCAGGATCATGACCTGAGCCGAAGGCAGACGCTTAACGACTGAGCTACCCAGGGGCCCCGGAAAGTTAGTGTCTTAATAATACATAGTATCCTCCCCAATAACAAACAAAATAGAAGCACTAAATATAAATTTGATTCTAGCTCATTCACAAGTTCTGGTTTTTCCTCCAAGTTCTTTATTATCCAATCAAGACAGTTCAAATATACTTACTTAAATTTAGACATTGTAACTTCTGTTAACCACTGAACAGTTTACTATTACATAGTTAAAATACCAACATATTTTAAGTCTGCAGTCTTTAATACAAGTTAAGGCAATCATGTAACACTGTGTGCAAATTACAGCAAATATCACATTGAAGTTTATTTCCTACTTACATTCTACAAACATCTCTAATTCACAGAGTTTCACTAATTTTATAATTTCCCCAATGAGAGATGTGAAGGCTACAGAAAACTGAAAATGTGCCTTATAACTTCAGTAAATTTTATGAACCTCAACCATCATAAAGATCATGGAAACATGTACCAAATTAAATAAATGGCGTTTGTGACATTAAAAGTGAGATTTTCCTTCCAAAGTGACCAAAACCACTTTTTAATATTCAACAAAAAATCGGAATTGCAGGGTTTCATGTGTATGTTTTTAAATGTCAGGGTGGTATGATCTTCTTTGGATGTATGGCTGTTGAAAGCTGAGTTGTACAAAAGAAATTTTTAGAGAACAGAGGCTTTTCTTTACATATTTATTCCCAGAGCCTGCCCTTCATCTCATTTTGGCTTTCCACATTGATCCAATTGTAGCACTTCCTGGAGGGAGCTATGTTCTAATCAGCAACATCAGGAAGAGAATTGGACAAAGCAAAATGAGAAAATGCAGATCTTCTCATGTCATGTCTCTTTGAAAACAGGGAATACTTTCTAAGTTATCAGGCAATAGAAGCCACAATTTAACTTTTAATAATTTTTACTTGTGATGTACATGAACAGGAAACATGGAATGAGTCCTTCATCTATTCAATAGGTGCACGATTTCTATTGAGGTGAATACCTTGTAGCAGAATTTTACTTTGTTCCCTGCCCCATATAGTTGTGCTGACCTTCAAACCTCATTAGTAGGCTATTCAGTAAATCTCCACCGAATGGTGAATCAGAGAAGAAACAATCTAGAAACCCTAAATTACCTAATATTACTTCCCGTTAAGAATTTTCTCTTTACAGTTGCTGGAAAGCTACGGAGTTAAAGCTGCCGTGCCAACTCCCCAAAGATAATGGTTTGGACTCCTAATTGAAACGGCTGCAATCCTCTTGGACTGCCAAAAAGGAAGGAATCAATCATTTCAAGAGAACTCGGACTACATATCGTCACCTCTCCAAAGCCAGAAAACAAAACATTTTACACGCTAGCACTGCCTGGACACTTGGGCCAAGGATGGCTCCAGGAGCTGACAAATCCACGCCTATTCCTGCTTCTCGGTTGGGGGCGCTTGGGCGACGGGAGGGCGAGGCAGCTTGAAATAGACCTTGACTGAGTCGTAGATGAACCACTGCAGCGCAGTCACGGTGCCGATCATGATGATGCGGGCGAACAGGCCCTTCCACACGCCTGCAAAGCCCAGTCTGTGGAGCACTCCGAAGGCCGTACTGCCCTTCTCCTTGTTCAAAACGGACACGACGGCGCAGAAGATGCCGGCGATGTAGCCGGCCACGAAGGTGACGGCCAGCTGCTCGGCCTTGGTGCGCTGGCGCTGGGCCTCGGGGACGACGTACTCGTAGAGGGCCTCCACGGTGCGCTCGAAGCAGGCGAACTTCATCATGGTGTAGGGGACCTGCCGCATCCACAGCGGCGCCACGCCCTTGGAGAAGGCCCACGCGCCCTCCTCGCCGTACATCCGCGGGGCGGCGGCGCGCAGCGTGCGGGCGAAGCCGGGCTGCGTCTGGATGCGCACCTTCACTGCCTCCATGGGCGCCAGCGCCACGTCGGCGAAGAGCTCGGCGCTGGCCGACGCACCCAGGTACAGGCTGGTTCTCCGCTCGTCCGCCTTCTCCGGGCCCAGGAGCTCCGTGCAGCGGATCCTGAAGACCTCGCAGAGGCCGAACTTGCACAGGCCCTGCAGGGAGTAGCCCAGGAGGGTCGGGGCCCAGCCTCGGGCCAGGCCGCGCAGCCCGTCGTCGCGCACCGTCACGCCGAAGCCGCTGACGATGCCCCTGTACTTGCCGGGGTCCACCTGCATGCGGCACTTGACCAGGTCCAGGGCCACGGTGGCCGTGGGCGTCAGCCCGCAGCTCAGCATGCCGCCCGGGCTGCACAGCAGCAGGTACCTCGTGGAGCCATACTCGTAGCTCTGCTCCTCCTCCGCTGCCGCCGCTGCCGCCCACGGCCTGCCCGGGACGGGGCCCGCGCTTCTCGCCTGCCGGGCCCGGTAACCGCCAGCGTCACGCATGACCGCGCCGCGTCCGGTCCCACACTTCCCGCGCCCGAGCTCTTCCCTCGCGGGGGCCGCAGGGCAGGTGCACGTGCGTCGTGAGCTTCCCCCGCGCGCCCGCGAACCCAACGGTCGAGGTGAGCCCCAGGCGCAGTCGGTGTCCGCAGGGCTTCTGCCCGAACTTGATGCGCGCCTGCGCAGGCGCTACCGGCCCGCTGAGGCCCGCTCCCAGGAGGTCGAGGAGGAGTATCCCCCCGCCCTTCACGTCCAGGACCGCCCTCCATCCCTCCATCCCTCCCTCACACCTGTGGCCCTCACACCTCCAGCGCTTCCTGTCAGCCCTCCTCAGCCAATGGGCAGTGGTCCCTAGGTCTCACCTTGAGCCGTAGGTAGGGCTTTGCCTGCCCAGGTGGCTTTTGTCTAGCTCAGCTGCCTAGTCCTCTACAAAGACGCTAAAGAAATAAATCAACAAGTACAAACAGGAGTACACACAGGAATAGGCGAGCAAGTAGATAAGGAGTTGGTCGAGGGGGCCAAGAGTCGCCATGCACTGTTGCCTTCCTGAGGGGCCTTTCTGGAGTCCTCACCTAACTGTGCCCACTTAGGACAATGGCCGTCTCCATGACAACAGAGTGTTCTGTGGAGGGAACGGGTAGAGAGAACCAGGAACCTGGTGTTGGAGGCCAGTCCTGTGGCTTCTAGCCTAACACTCTCATCTGTTAGATACGGACGACACCTAACCCCAGCACTCACACTCCACTCCTGTTTCCCGCCAAGAGTTGCAGTGAGGGCCTAGGAAGCATGGAGGTACTCACTAAATTGGGGGGACAGAGAGTCTGTTGATTATTTTCATTCATTAGGTATAATTTTGGAGATCACAAAAGTGAGTCAAAACCCCTTACTTCCCTGAGGGAGACTGCAGTCTCATTGGCCTGGGAAATGAGAGCTAAGTGCCTCCATGTGTAAATCAGTAGTATACATTCATTCATTCACCCGCTTTGTGCCCTGCCGTGTACATATTCCTACTTATTTCTAAACAAAGAGATTTAGAAATCAGCATTGTGTGGTAAGTAGTATAATAGGGTTCTGAATAAAATTCTGTATGAACAATGGGGGAGCAACTAATACTGCCTCATGAGGTTGAGAAGACTTCCCAGAGGAGATGACAACGTAGCTAGGTCTTGAAGGATGAGTAGGAGTCCATCAGTCACATAGAGTAGATGGAAAGGTAAGTCCAGGTTAGGGGAAACATGAATACATGAACTATTGAGGAGAGATGAGTAATTCAACATGGTGGAAACTAGCCAGGGTTGAGTCTGGAAAAATAGAATTGGGTCAAATTAGGCAAAGCCTTAACACCTTGTTCAGCACTTTGACTTTTATGCTGTAGGGAGGCCAGCATTTCTCAGAAATGTGATCCATAGACCTCCTGCATTCCAGGGTCACCTGGAATGCTTTATTTAAAATCTAAGATCACACCCCAGACCCTCTGAATGAGAATCTTTGAGGGTAGGAATATGCAATTTTAATAAGCTCCCTTAGGTGGATTCTTCATTAAACTTCAATAAAGTTTGAAAACCACAGTATGTGGATGATGGGAGGTCAAAGATTTCTTTTTTTAAAGTTTCTCTGATCAAATATTTTATCTGGAAGTAGGTGTGTATACAACTCCGCAAATTCATCAAGCTGTACACTTAAGATTAGTGAACATTAGACACTTTATGTATGTTATACCATTTTTTTAATTGGTGGTATAAAATTCTAATCACAAAGTAAGGATGATGGCCATCAGGAGAGCAGAGGCAGATACAGGTTTTCTCAATCAACAAGTCTTACTGAACTCCTGTTCTTATTGTAGTCTTATACCAGTGTTAAACTAATTAAACAAGGCAAATAGACTAAGGTGGCTTTAATGCTTTAGCAGTCTATGTAAGGAAACCAAAACCTAAGCCTGCAAATCCGTCAGTGTTAAGAAATTGAAAACTAAGGACAGCCAATCACAAATGACCAACTAGGCTTTTCCAAATAAGGCAACCACTTAAGCAACAGCCAAGCAAATCATTTCTTTGGTCTGCTTTGGCATCTTCTCTATAAGTCTTTCCCCTAGTTCCTGTCATCAGAGGCTTCTAACTACTTCCCATTTGGTTGGTGCTGATAAACTCTTAAAACTTTTAATATGTCTCAGTATATCTTTTAACATCAGGAATTTCAGCATGAAAGAGAAGAGTCTCTCCTTGAGTCATAAGAAAACAACAGTGTTAAACTATCTCATGCTGAATAAATCAGGATTCCCAGAGTCTGTTCCTGGGAATATTGGTCCACTTGAAAAAGGTCAGTGGTTGGTCAAACACGTTTGAGGAGCATTTCATACCAGAGTCTGCATTCTCAAGTGAAGCAATATCATCCCCAAGGGGGGCAAAAATTAGTTCATAGGGGGCAAAAACCCCTCAATGCAATGGTTTGTGACCCCCCCAAAACTCAACCTACTCGCCAAAGTCTTATTCCTTAGTAGTTAGTTTGGGGGAGCAGGTGGATGGAAAGGGGTGATTAGGGGAATGTCTAAAAAGGCTTCTAGAGATGGAGGGCCAATAATGAATAACAGGTTGAGAACACTAGAGCTTCCTCGTGGAGCTTCACTGGGCCCATGAACATATTACAGAGTGAGAAGTTCCATAGTAAAGAACTTTAACTTTGCTAATGTAGGGTTTCATAATTTTGCTAGATCTTAGAACCCCTTTTTTATATGGTACCTATTCATATGTCACAGACATAGTCTTCCATGGAGCGTATTTTGGGAAATGCTGAACTCTATCAAAAATAGAGCTTAAAATAAGGAGTAAGGAAAGGCTAGAGTAATAATAGCAGGTACCATTTACTTAGGCCTCTATTTCCTAAAGGTATAACTTGGAGGTTTTTGTTTTGTTTTGTTTTAAAGATTTTATTTATTTATTTGAAATAGAGCAAGAGAGAGAGAGAGAGTGAGAGAGCACAAACAGGAGGGGCAGAGGGAGAGGGAGAAGCAGGCTGCCTGTTGATCAGGGAGCCTGAAACGGGGCTTGATCCCAGGACCCTGGGACCATGACCTGAGCCAAAGGCAGACGCTTAAGTGACGGAGACACCCAGGCGCCCCATAACTTGGATGTTTTTGCTAACGTGTAGCATGCGTCACTGGCTACTTTATGAAAACAGAGGTTAAATCAGTTTATCTCGTTTGTAGGAAATACTTGTTCTGTACCACGAAAATATTGCTAAAGAAAATGTACAAGTTGAAGGAAACAATTTAGGGATCTTCAGTACCAAATTTTTTCACTTTTTTTTCCTAGCTGCATGACCTGAGCCAAGTTATTTAGCCTCTTCCTGAGCTTCATTTATTTATTTTTAAAATCTGTAATGGGGGTTAATTATAACTACCTTTATAGTTGTTAAAAGACGGGGTAATGTGCACAAACTACCTGGCCCAGCGCCCTGTACGTTAATAAGCATTCCATGAATGTCAATTTTGTTATTCACCTCTGCCTTTTCTGGCCCTCATTAATCCTCACAGCATTCATGTTTCTGTGATGGCCCAGTCTCTGCTCTTTCCCCTCCACTTGAGTGAATGATTTATTCAGTTAACTAAATTCCCACTGACTGATGATTTAGGATGGGAACTGAAGAAACCAGAACTGGCAGGAATATGAACTTCTTTGACAGTGCCCCAGGATGTGTTACAGCATCAAATAAATAGGACAGAGATGGCTCACCTGTGGCATAGCAGCCTGGGCCACAGAGAGGAACAGGACAGACACAACTGGGCAGCCTCCCTCCTTTTCCAAACTGCCCCTCCTAGCCTGGTGCTTTACTCAGTTGAATTCTAGCTAGGGCAGCCAGCTTGTCCCGGTTTGCCCCCCACTTTCCCGTGTGTAGCACTGAAAGTCCAGTGACCCCAGAACCCTCTCAGTCCCAGGCAAATCAGGATGGCTGGTCATGACACTTTTCTGAGTCCCAACTGTGCCCAAGGCCTCCAGCCACTGCTAGCATGCTACAGTGTAAGAATCTCTGGCTTGGGAGCCAGGCATACCTGGGTCCAAACCCTGGCTCGTTCCATTTCTAGCTACACATCCTGTAAATGTCATCTAACTTTCTTGAACCTCAGTTTCTTTATCTATAAACCTCATCCTATTCTTTCCTGAATTTGTGATAAACTTCGTATTATCATTAAATTAAATGACAACACAGTGCTTGCAACAATGTAGGCCCTCAATGAATGTTAGATTTTTTTTTCCTTCCTGACCTCCTTATACTTGGGAGAGTTTCATTATCTCCTGGGGTGCCAGATGTCTGAAATATCCCTGAAACTTGTTTCAGGGAAGGGGGGTGGCTATTGGGCAGTAGGGGGCACTGTTGCCACTATTCCTCTCTTCGCTCCTCACACCAAAGCAGTAAGGCTTTAGTAAACCACTGATCAAAGATGGCTAAACTCTAAACCCACACTTGGTTTTAACTTATCTAAATGTGTCCCACATGCCTGCAATAATGTTCAGGGTGTATCTGGATGATTTTAAATCTTGTACATTTAATTTATAATCCTTCTCACTCCAGGAGGTTTATGATGTGCCAGGGGGTCAGATGTTTATTCCTAGAATTATTTAACCCCAATCAACTAATTATTCTGATGAATTGTATGCCTTTTTTCTTTTTGCTTGACCAGATTGGAAACAATGACAGGCATTCAACTGAGATTTACTGTAAAGCTTAAACAGACTGGGAATTATGGAGTTCCTTAAACTGTCTCTGAAAATAAATATTTCTGATTTATCTGGCAAGTTGCAGGGGAAAAAGCAACAATCCCCAAACTCATTAAACTAAGTCAGTCTAACCATGTTTAAAAAAATGTTGTGGGAGGTAATAATCTCTAGATGTTTAGATGAAAACTGTTCATAACAAATCTTCATGCCTTTTTGTTTGTTAAGGAATTTTTTGTGCAAAGTAACATTAGTGCTCCCAGGGTAGCAATTGTTTATCTAGGGTGGGTTCTAGGGGAGAAGGGTGTAAATCAAATCATTTTTTTATTAAATTTCCAAAGTTCTTAACAATATTAAATGTCCAAAGGACTCCATTTATCAAGCAGCATGTACATAATTGATCCATGCCCTCTGGTTGTGATCTTAGAATCTAAAGGGCTGTGTATCTCAGGAATGGTGTAACCTTAGTATATAATGACATTCTTCTTTCTTTTCTAGTTTGCAGAGTTTTTTACTAGTAATTTATACCTAACAAGATAAATATGAAAACATTCCTATAAAAATAACATCAATGTATCTCAAGATTCAAAATGCAATCCAGAGTTTTATTAGACTCTTCTAGTTGACATCTTCTAATAGATAAATATTTCCAATTCTTTTTTTTTTTTTT
>NC_138372.1:39190540-39238404 GCF_054177405.1 Leptonychotes weddellii
TATGGACTGAATTTGTACTGATGCTGTGACATAAAATGAAAAGGTCTCTTGGAAGAGCAATTCTTGATCTCTGCTTGCCATTCTCATAGAAGCAGAAGTCGGGGAAATTCTGGGTGTTTTGTTTTGTTTTTTTTGGGTAAGAATTTACTGTTTTAAAAACCTAGACAAGGAACATACACATAGAGAAAGATTTAATTTAATTTTCTTTGCTCCTTTCTTATTTTTGACTCTCACTTTATTAAGGAACGGTGCCTTGCATATATTGGCGTTAAATTCATGCATGTTGTGTTAAAACAAATTTGCATTTTACTAAAGGAGAGAGAGATTAAGGCTATTATTCCCTATTAACAATGTATTTATAGGGACATGTTCCTCTCATCTTTTAAGACAAAACATTTCTTGAAATTTATAGAAATTTGACAGTACCTGTCGCAGTTACAGATGAAAGTTTCTGTGTGTAAGAGTATTTTTTTCATCAAGTTAGCAAGTGAAAACAAAACAAATGTCCGTGCTACTGGGTCTAATTCAGTTAACTGTACCACTTTGAGTACGCCCTCTCTGCCCAGATTGTATACTTTTCGTTTGTTCCACAGGATTGCGTCTTCTAGTCTTTACCTACGAAACCTCTCCAACTGCTTTCCTATTTGAGTTCATCTCGTTCTATTTTTCTGTCACTCTTTTGTCTTCCCTCACTTCTGTTTTATGATTCCTAAGGAGATTCCTAGGAGGGGTCACATGAACCAGTGAACAGGGCTGCGGGCTTAGGAGAATCAGGCGGCTAGCACAGTGTGAGTCCAGGGCCATGGCTAGCCATGGGTGTGTGCTCCACCTGCAAAGTCCACCCCAAAGAAAACCATGCTCAACTCCTTTTCATCTTGCAATACCTGTGTGAGTCCTAGTTACTTCTTGTCCTACTTTCTGAAAGAAAAACCAAGGTCAGGGACATGTCTGGATATGTGGGTTCCATTCTGGCCTGCCTCTGCCATGTCATTTCTTCTCCTTAATCTTAGAGAGTGACACCCATAATTTCTCCCCAAGGACTCCCTCCATGATCTGGCTACTGTTTAACTTCTATACCTTCTCTCTCTCTGGTCCTGACTCCACTGTACTAGAACCCCACCACAGGCCTTCAAACATGCTCTTCCATCTGTCTGAGGCACCCCTGGTTCCTGCTCCTGTCCCTGACTGGTTCCTACTCAGCCTTTCAGCCTCAGCAGGGAAATCAACCCCTCAACGGAGCTGGTTTTTCTTTTCTTTTTTTTCCTTTCCTTTTCCTTTTCCATTCCTCTCCTCCCCTCCTGTCCTCTTCCTTCCTTCCTTCCTTCCAAAAGTAGGCTCCACGCCCAGCATCAAGCCCAACGCAGGGCTTGAACTCATGACCCTGAGATCAAGACCTGAGCTGAGATCAAGAGTCGAACACTTAACCAACTGAGTCACCCAGGCACCCTGGGAGCCGATCTCTTGATCCAGGTTAGGCCCTCATATGGGTTCCCATAGCATCCTGGTTCTCCCTGCCACCCTGACTCCCCAGTTTTCATTTGGAATTATTTGTTTACTGTCTGGTTTGCCAGCTAGAATGTATGCCTAAAGGTAAGGATCCTGATTTTTTATTTACTTCTGTGTCTCTTATACTTAGCAAATAGTTGGCATTCAATAAATATTGGCTGTGGGTGGCGGAAAGCAACTAAGCAGGGCATCAAAGGAAGCTTCCCTAGGTTGCTATCAGCTTCACCCCCTTTGCCCCAACTGTAATGGGTATATAATAAGACAAACATTTCTATTCATCAACCAAAGCTTTCTTGGGGAGAGCACTGTGTTTGCTTAGAAGAAATACTGAAATAGTTAGCAGATATATGGTTAAGAATATGGACTTTGAGGATAGATTTCCTGGTTTTGAATCATAGATCTGCCACTCAATGGCTGGAAAACCTTGGGCAAATTACTTCTCTAGGCCTCAGTTTCTTCATGTGTAAAGTGGGGGTGAAAATAACAGCACCTACCTTAGAGGACTGTTGTGAGGATTATATGCATGAATACACACAAAGGACTGAAGAATTACTGCATACAGAAACACAAAGTGCTGGCTGATATTATTACTATTAGTAAACCATTAGGTGTTGGGGTGAGCTCAAGGATCCAAAGTTGGTCACCAAATTCTGCTTGTCAGGAGAGTGGTCCTGTTCACTGTGGGCTTTTTGTTTTGTATGTTTGGGGAGAGTTGCTGAAGCCAAGCTGATTTACTGTGCCAATTAGTGATGAGAAAATTTCGACATTGGCAGGAGAGGGAGGCAAGAGCCATTTGTACATTCAAATATTTACCGAATGTCTATTTTCTGCTAGACATAAAGGAAAATAAGATAGTCACAGCTGTTACAGAGCTCCCCAAAAAATCAAGAAAGGAGAGAGAAGCTAGAGAGTCTGGGGGGCTGGGGGTGCTGGGTGGGCTGGGGGGCAGACCAGTTTCTCTCCAGTAGATATGGCACAGCAGAGGAGGATATTGAGAGAACAGAAATGCTAAGGCAGGATTTTAAAGCATCTGCTATAGGATGTGTCATGTAAATCCTCTCCTCCATCCCCTACAAAATCTTCAATAAAGTTTTCATTGTTCACTGGAGAGAACTTGAAGAAGGGGAAGATAGCAGATATCTGGGTTATAACTGTTAGGGGAAAGAAGCTATAGGCAAAAAAGCCCTTCCTTACTCTTGTGTACTCCCAGTGAGGAAGCATTACAATGCATGCAATATTTAATGATTGTAAATGATACCTCCATGCATTGTATAATACAAGACTCTTTACAACGAATATAAATTAAACAGTACCAAGAGCAAACATATCACTGAAAAGAAGAGGCATTATTCAAGACAGAAAACCTGGGACTTCGAGGGAAAAGGAGCCTCAAAGCTGGGAGTCACATATGACCACCAACCAGCCCCTTTGTGGTTCATTAGTCAAACTGGTGATTCCTCAGCAACTATGACTTGTTATTTTATAAACCACTGCTTAAGAGGATGCAGACTTTCTTAAACATAAATATCCTAAGGTTTAGGTATGGGGGAAAAAAAGGGGTCTACTATAGGGTCCACTAAAGGGCTCCCATCCTTTTATGACTTCCAGTTTTTCACTTTTACCATCATTTTTAAGAATTTAAAGAATTGTATATAACAATCTAAAGAAATAACAATTTAAAGAAATGTATATATTTCTTTTAAAAAGCAGCAGCCTAAGAAGTAATCAGTCATCAAACAAAATAAAACAAAACTATCAATTTGCCTGAATTTCCAAGAGTGAAATAAATAAAGCTCTGTTGAATTTACCTACACAAATTGAGACTTTCCAGGGAAGAGAGAAATAAACTAGTCTTTTTTTCTTTTTTCTTAGATTTGTTTACTGTTTAAACCCTGGGGTTTTTGCATCTTACAATGTGACTACTGATTAAAAAGATATATGGTTGTTTATTAATGTTCTCAAAGCATGATGCAAATTCACATCACCTTGGGTATATTTTGCCCTTAAAGCTATGAAGTAAATATGGAAGCATTTTGTAGTTAACAAGGCCAAAATATGTTAATTCAAATAGTTGGCTTTGAATAGGATTTTCCTTTAAATCATTAATAGGAAAATGAAGAGAGCTTGGGTGGTCAAGCATGAAATGTAAATGAGAGTAGTTTTCTTTTTTTGTCTCATCCTCCCATGTTATTTGATGTTAAAATTTAAATTTGATAATGCAGAATATGACCTTATCATGAAACAATGCAGCTTATGCTCCAGATTTTTTTGACAGCAGTATTGTAACTATGATTTTTAAGTACCATTTTCAAATGAGAAGTTCAGTGAAAAAGTTAGACATTTTGAATTGGTAGAGTCAGAAAACGAGCTTTCCTGTCTTTTATCTACAAGACCATATATTTAAAATCAAAAACTAAGATAGAGGGTGTAGAGCAAAGCAGAGACAAACCTAGATCTCTCTAAATGGATGTAAAATTACCAGTGAAATCCCTGAAGGGCCAAATAATACAGGAAGCGTATACTTTTGCCCTCTTATTAAAATGAAGAATATGTTTCTTTAAAGCAGAAAAGGGCTTTACAAACCTTTGTTCAGCTCTAGGTTTCTAATCAGCCGCAGAACTGCAACCATTCCCTATTGTCAGGCCTCTGGTGAGAAGCGCAAAGGAGCCAGCCGCAACCAAGAGCTCCGCAAAATCAAGGTGGACACCGGGCCTCGCTTCTGCCATTCTGCTACCAGACAGAAAATTTCAGAAAGAGGTCAGTTTAAAACACACACATTTTAGCCAGGTTTTAAGTATAACTACCTCCTTAAATATAACTGATCCTATGATTATAAGCTTTTCAACATAGGTGTTAGTGATCCATTTTTTTCCCCATTTTTTTGGACCTGGAAAAAAAAAGACCTCAGAGTGTCATACATTTCTATCAAGAAAATGAATTAATTTAGTAGCATTGGAAAACTATGAAGTTTGTGCCAGTTTTCAGATGACCCAAAATTTGGGCTGCTTTACAGGGATAACTAAATTCATGGCAAAGTAAGAATGGTAAAAGCTCATGCTAAAATACCCTGTCTAAAGTATGCTTTACTTTGGAAGGCATCAGCAACAGCAATGCACCATTTGCCAGAAATGCATTTCTATACCAACAAAAGTCTTGCTATTAGGGCACACCCTTGAGCAACTATCACACTGCACTGAGCTCTTGACACTATTCTGGAAGCATCACTGTGAGCCGCTGCTTCTCAGCGGGGGAGAGAAATGAAATTCAGCAGAAGCAGCAACTTTTGGAAGGAGAAGCACGGTTTGCCTCTTAGGCTGCTTTTCTCCTGGAATGGGTTTGAGAGATCCATACTTCTGGAGCTTTAAATCTGTGGACCGTTGACTATCACTCCGCCTCTTTTGAAGTTACAAAAATACCTTCTGTCTATGGTGTGGCGGGAATAGAAAGTTTGGAAAATTAAATCGGTAAGACTTAAGATAACCCAGATGACATACATGCAATAGCATTCCATGAAGAATTTATTCAGTCCAATCCCTTGCATGTAATTAACCAAGACACACAAAGTCTCCAAATTCTGCACTTCAAAAAAGGAGGGAAAATGCAAAGGTCCCGTGCAGCTCCCGGGACCTACTGAGAACCACTTTGTTACAAATGTATCCAAAAGCCCCAGCACCAGAGACTTGTGGGGCGCCACTCGTCCTCGCTGCATTCGCTCCCCAGCTTCCAGAGGTAGCGGTTGTGCTATGAAGGCAGACCCTGCCAAGCTGGCCGACAAGATGCTGCGTAGCCCCAAGTGCTCGCGGTGCCGGAACCATGGTTTCCTGGTGCCGGTCAAGGGCCACGCGGGCAAGTGCCGCTGGAAGCAGTGCACCTGCGAGAAGTGCTCCCTGATCACCGAGCGCCAGAAGATTATGGCAGCGCAGAAGGTGCTCAAGAAGCAGGCCTCCGAGGAGGAGCAGGAGATGGCCCTTGGCGCGCACCGGCCGGAGCTGTTGTCTGGGGCTGCGGCCGCCGCCCCGGGCTCAAGCCTCCGCCAGCTGCTTCCGCTCGCAGTTTCGGGAGACCGGGAGGTAGGCCCGGAGTGCCGCGTGCCCGCGGGCTTCCCGGAGAGGCCCCCGCGGGGCCCGAGCCCGGGCCCGAGTGCCTTCCAGCCAGTTCTGGGCGGCCGCGGCCACGTGGGGCTGAGCGAACGAGCCACCGTGGCCGTGCCCAGTTCCGTGGGGCTCCAGCTCGGGGCGGAGGCCGCAGGCAAGGGCTACTCCGGCCGCTTGGAGCTGCGCAGGCCGCTGCGGCCCGTGCCCAGCCCGCCGTTCGCCGACTTCGGTAAGATTCCCGGGCCCCGCGTGGCCTCGCCCCGCCTGGGATGCCTCTCCGGGTTGCAGCCTCCCCGTGCCCCACGCTGGCGGCCCAGGCCACCCGGGATCTTACCGGGATGGGCCCTTGGGGTGGGGGTGGGGTAAATGCTTTCAGAGGTACTCCTGCTGTGGGAAACTGTTCTCTAAATAGAGATTTGGGTTGGGGGCCATTCTGCAAAAAGGTAAAAGAGAGCTGGAAAGGAATGGGTGATTCTGACGGCTTTTAACATTTAGCTTCTTGCCTTTCTGTATTGGGAGAAAGAAAATGGCCCCCAATCCCCTTAGCTGTGGCTTCTCCTTCAGGAAGATGCCCTAGCGAGATGGGCCCTACTGCACTTGCGCACTTCTTCCCGCCCTTTTCTTGGGCTGGTGGCGCCGTCTTCAAGACGCCCCTGTGGGCGGGCCTACGCAGTGATGACTGCGCCTGCGCACTCTTCCCTTTCCAGCCGCTGGAGGCTCCTCCCAGCCAACTTCCTTTGGAAGGGCCCTGGCCCAATGCGCCTGCGCACCCATTTCCGCCCTTTAGCTAGGAGTGGGAATGAGACAGTTCTCTGTGCACCCCTGGGGAACAATTGGTCTCTTGATATTACCTCTTTTTCCACCGCTCCCACCATATGCATAAATTACATGGTTCCTTATGTTTTGGTGGTTTTTCAGTATTAAAAGTACAGTTTCAAGTCATACACAGATTTGAGGCTCTTTTTGGGTGCAGACACATGATTTTTTTTTTTTTTTTTTGGTTTTCTCTATGGCACTGTGGTAGAAGGAGCACAGGAGGCTGGGAGACTGCTCAGTCACCTTAGGCAAGCTCCTTCCTTCTGTGGCAGTCTCTCCCCTCTATGCTAAGGGGATTGGCCTGGATGTTCTCTGAAGGTCATTTCTGCCTTCTGGGACATTCTAGGAAAATTTAGATCCCCAGGAAACTAGAGGGGGAAGGCAGACCTGAAACAGCAATTCTAGAAGATACCTTTCCATGGACACAGGGCCTTTCTCTGTTCCATCTCAACAGGGACTGAGTACTTAACTGTGCCCCAACACTAGTGATGAAGAACCAAAGCGGGAAAAGTCACTTTTGTTGCCTTCAAGGATCTTGTCCTTGTGGGAGGGACAGCGCTGATCAAGGAATCACGCAAATCAATGTATAGAGTTCTGATAACTGATGGTTTAGTTGTGGTTGAGGGAAGAGTAGAAGCTGAGTACTGAGGACTTACTGAGGCACAGTGGGGTTGGGGGGAAAAGCCTTCTAAACTGAGGGAACAGCATCTGCAAAGGCCTTGAGGTTGATGAGAAAGGAGAAACTGCTAGGTTATAGTGTGTGAGGAGGCTGGAGTGGAGGCAAGAACCAGCCCTCATGAGGCTTTATGGCTGTGCCAAGGACTTTTTCTAAGAGCAGTGGGACATGGCTGAAGGGCTTAAAAAGCAGGGAGGATCAAAAGCATAATGGACGTGGGAGTTCTTTGTAAGTGGCTTTGAGTGTTGTGCTGCTACCTTTGTACAGTGATGTGATGCTCTTTTCTTTAGCTCTGTGTGTTTTTAACACTTCCTTCATTGCTTACCTTTTCAGGGCTCTCTCTGAGCATTAGCTCAGATTGTGTGGTGGGGTCCGAGTACCTGGAGAGAGAGCCTTCCAAGCTGTACCCGAGCTGCTCCAACATGCATTCCTACTGCCCATTCCCACTGGGCTACCAGGATGGATCCCCCACTCCGGGGATCCCCCTGCAGCGGGGCTTCCGGCACGTGTCCTGCAGCCACTTCCATGGAGGAGCCTTGGTAAGTCCCATCTCCATTCCTTTCCCGGTTCCTCCTTATCCCAGATGCCCTATTGCTCTTGTGGATCCTCAGTCCCAGGAAGCGAACCGATGGGCCAGTCTGTGCCAGGCCCTGAGCACTGGCAGGATGGACGTAACATTGACCGTGTGCAGTGCTCACCTCTCGGAGTGCACACATGTAGGCAGGTCCATTTGCGTGTAAACGGGTTGGCCTGGCTGTCTGGGCTGTGGCATGTGCTTTTCAGAGCTGGGGGATCAGGCAAGAAGGAATGCAGACATAGCTTGGATAAGCCTGGGAGACAGCCGCACGGTACCACTGACTGAGTGACCGTTAGCCTGGACTCACTGCATGCTGGGGCCGGAAGGGTGCTTCATTTTGCTGGGCACCAGGAAAGAAGTCTCACTGTCCTGGCACCACACTGTTGAGGGCAGAGCCAGGAGCAGACGTAGGTCCCCTGCCCAAAGGTATGGGCCACTTGAGACTTCAGGCACCTTTCAGGAGGAGTTGAAGCTTAATCATGAAGAATAGGGAAACCTTCCCCAAACACCTGTCACCTCAGGGGATATTTGTTGAAAGAATGGATGAGGTTTAATCTTTTTGTAAGATCAGTGGTCCTTTACTAACTGCTGTGTTCTTTAAGCCTGGAATTTTGAATACTGAGTAAGGAAGAGTCAGGCCGTCTCTGTTGTGTGAGGTACAAGTCGGGGAGAACAGGTTTTGTGGCCTTAGTTACCAGCTTCTTCCAGACCAGACCTCTTGGCAACCCTGAGGCCGGTCAGGACTGCAGGATAGTCAGAGGCCTGGGTAACTAGTCCTGACTTGGCCCCATTGGGCTGGACCTGTGGGGCAGGTCGGTTCTAATGTAGCTCACGTTCACGGAAACGTAGACCACCATTACCTTTCCTCCCTCTCTCAGAGCAGAAAGCCTAACCTGGGTGTTAGAGAGATGTTTCTCTTGCGGGGAGGGTAGAAAAGAGTGAGGACAGAGCAGGCTTCCTTGTTTAATGTGGAAAGTGATTGAAAAGAAAGAGGAACACTGGACATTTACATACCGGCCGAGAGTCTTAGCTGCAGAGCGGAGCCAGTGAGATGCCCTCCCAGATGTGTCCACACAGGTCAGGCACACAGGGCGCTGAGTCCCCACTCCGGCTGCAGCCCCAGCAGGATCTCTTCTGTCTGTTTTAGACATTGTAAAGTTTTACATAAGTCATTTTCCATTGATTCAAGGGAAAGAGTTTGAAAACCACTGGTCTTGATAATTTCCAGGGTGCCTACTGACCCTTATGGGAGCCATCAGGGTACGCTGTATTACCCCACTATAGAGTAGAGGAAGAAGACTCCGAGGAGTTAGGTATTTGTTTATGGTCACAAAAGTGTCGGGGGGGGAGGGCCTGGTATTCAGATTACGTAGCTGGTCAGTAACAGCATTCACCCCAAGTCTGGGCCCCTGGCACTCACTTTCTCCTTCCCAAGGTATGGCTGTCATGCAGAGACAGAGCAGACATGGCCCTTGACTCTCACCAGCACCCCCGCCACAGCTGAACTCTGTGGGTGCTGGCCACCCCATTGCAGCCCAAGGAGAGCACAGTGCCTCCAGGCTTCACACAAAGAGGGGGCTCTGGCCAAGTGGAGCACGCACCCACCGTCTGCTCACACAGAAGCTCGGATGGAGCCTGGCGTCCAGGGTAGAGCTCTGATTGACAGGCTTGCCAGACGGCCTTTGTTAAGAGTGTGATCTCAGCTGGTTTATCGGGGCCTGAGCTGCCACCACAGGCCCCAGGCAGGAGCTGTGATCCAGGGAGAGACTTGGCTGAGCAGCTTGGAATTAAAGCCCTAATAATCCCCCTTCCATCCCCCTTCACGTCTGGAGAGAGGATCAGCATTTATTTCTGATGCTGTTTCAAACCCGAGAGCCTATGAATTGCTTTCATCCTTGTCCTGCTGCCCCCTGCCTGGGCTCTGAGATACTCCCCAGAGATGTGTTCAGCCTTGTCTTCCTGTGTCCCTGTCCCATTTGCTGCTTCTTCACTTCCTCTGTTGTCTTCCCATAAAACAGCACAAGCTCAGGGCTGGACAGACCTGGGATCCAGTCCTGCCTCCACTGTTTACTAGCCAAATGGCCTGGGGAAGCCATCTAACCTCTGAGGGTCTGACTCAGGTTCTCACTCTGGCAGTAGGGGAACGAGTACCTATCTCATAGGGCCATTGACGGATTGAAGAAGCTGTAATGCCTGGAAAGTGCCTGGCACAGGGCCTGCACGTAGTAGATACTTGAAGGTGGGCTTTCTTCTCTTCCTTGTTAGGAAATGCTGGGTTAATCTAAAGAGATTTTTGCAGACTGCCTCAAGGCTTTAATGTGCTCATGTGTGACTCACCGATGTGGGGGCAGTGCGTGGGGTTTCTCAAACTCCTTTGTCAAAGAACACTTTTAAGAGCACATAAAATATCTTACAGGACACTAGCGTTCTCCAGAACACAGCTTGTAAAGTGCTCTGAAGTTTCTGGATGCAGAAGTAAATAAGAGGAACTACATCTGAAATTCATTACGATTTTTTATTGCTTTCACGTCTTTGTCTGTTCAGTGCTAAGCTGTGTAGTCCTCCCTCCAGACGCCCCCATTCCAGCCTTAGCGACCCGTGGCACAAGCGTGGCTTCCATGTTCGGAAGAAGGGGCAGCCACACAGAGGGCTGCCCGCCGGAGTCACTTTGCTGGGGTCCCCAGCTGCCCTTGCCTCAGGAACGGCTGCACTGCACCCAGCTCTTCTGTGGTGTTGGAATAGGGCCTCCAAAGGCCCCCCGACTCTATAGAGTCTAAGTCCTTAGCTGAATCAGGAAAAGGGACCATGGGGGGTTGGGATGCATTGGGACCCTTCGCCAGCACGGAGCGGTAGAGTCTGACAGACGGATCCAGTTCTGCCTCCGCTGCTTACCAGCCCCGTGGCCCTGGGCCCAGAGCTGCCCCTCATGGACACTGTGTGCCATCATTATCACGAGGAGGGTACTAGAACCTCCCTCCTGGGGTCATGAGGGTGGAAGGAGGTCCCAGATCTGTGCATATACAAAAGGTCTCAGTGTGACTGTGTGGCTGTTCCCCAGGCTCACCTGAGATGTGTCTGAATTTCTTCTTGCCTCCAATCATTTGGGGGGTATCGGCCAAACACCCTGTCCCAAGTGCTCTGTCCCCAGGTGTGGGGGCCACACTGGTGAATCTACCTCTTGGGGAGCCCCCCATTGAGGAGCCTGAGACCCATTTGACCAGGCTGTCTGGCTAACCCTCTCCCTTTCTGGCTTGTGGGTTGCGTGTGCCCCGCAGGTGCCTGAGCCGGTGGGAGACTTCCAGCCCAGCTACTACCCGCCGCCGCCGCCGCCGCCGCCAGCCCCGCAGCCTCAGTTCCTCCCGCCGGGCTTCCTGTCTGCGCTCCACTTCCTGCCGCCGCTGCCGCCGCCCCCGCCGCCGGCCTCCTTCTCTCTCGCTGTCCCGTCTGATACGGACAAGGAAACCGCTGGTAAGTGGAGCTCCCGTCCGTCAGCTTCTGGGGAGCCAGGAAGACTTTCTGGAGGCAGGGGGCCTAATCTGAAGTGAGAGAAGGGCCGCACCAGGCCCCGGGATGAGCTCTTGCCCTAAACCCCTCCCTTTATTCCATATGCAAGCATCTGAGAGAGGGGGTCCCCAGTCTCAGGTGCGAAAACCAGTGGAACCCAGAGAGGGTCTCGCATATGTAAATGGCAGATGGCAGCGCGCGGGTTTCCACAGAACCTGTCTGGCTCCGGCTGCGATGCTAATTCCCTGCCCTTATCAGCGCCTACAGGCGGAGGCGCGGCGGGGGGCTGGCGCGGGCCGGAGACCCGAGGGGCCAGGCTTCTCTGGCTCGGCTGGGCCTCTCCGGCCAGGCAAGGAGCAGCAGCTGGAGCTGGGCTGGGGCCGCTAGGGGTGGCCCTCTGCCCCCGGCCGCTCTGTGGAGAGTCAGACCGGGAGCTAGGCCCGTCTTCTCATCTGTGAAGTGGGACCTGTCGCAGAGTTCCTGTGACAGTCCACGCACGTTTCGGATGTAAAAATGCTTTCGGTTTCCTTTTGAGGGCTCTTGCAGCTTTAAAGGTTCTAGGATTTTTTTCCCTTTCAGTCCTTCCGTGAGGCTCCTCAGGGAAAGGAGGTGAGGCCTACTGCACACCTGCTGTGTGTGAGACGCCCGGGTGCACAGGCCGGAGAGATGGTATGTGGCTTGAAGCACGCTGGCCGCGGAGCCAGACGGCCTGGGGGTCCCGACTCCAGCACTTAGCGGCTGTGGGACCCGCGGCAAGTCCATGCACTCCTTGTGCCTCAGCTTCACCTTCTGCCAAAGTGGACCGATGGTGCCCACCTCAGGAGGGGATTCTGAGGACCTGACCCCGGGGATGGCATTAGCGTTCGTTCTTATTTCCTGTCATCCCCTTGCTGACGTGGTGTTGTGAGGCAGAAAGACGCTGAGGTTCAGAGCTGCGGGGTAGCTTGCTTCTCGCCACCAGCTGGCGACAGGCAGAGCTCGAGGGTGAGCTGGAGTCTGTGTCACAGGGCCGCGGCTGCGTGGCCAGCGTCCGGACACCTAGCAAAGAACGGCAAAGGTGTTCTCCGCTGGGGCTGGGGATGGTGAGACTGCCTGACAGAAAGTCTACCTCTGAAAGTAGGTCATTCCCCTCTTTGTAAATCCAGCCCCTCCTCTTTGTCCTTCACAGACAACCAGGACCAGGACCAGGACGCGGAGGGGCCCGAGGCGCCACCCCGTGAGCCCAGCCAGCCGTCCTCTCAGGAGCCGTCTGACTAGGCCCGGGCACTGGGGCCAGTGGGCTGGGGGCGTGGGGGTGTAACAGCAATGATGTTCTTGTCCACATTCGGCCATGTGTAGGGAGGAAGGATAGTGGTAGGTATAAGATGGCAGTTAATTTCCATTTCAAGACAGGAGGGAGGAGGGTGATTTCTAAAGTTCTCTCAA
This sequence comes from Leptonychotes weddellii, assembly GCF_054177405.1. Lineage (NCBI taxonomy): Eukaryota > Metazoa > Chordata > Mammalia > Carnivora > Phocidae > Leptonychotes > Leptonychotes weddellii. Next base: position 39,203,139 of record NC_138372.1, read on the forward strand.
TCCTGAGATGTGGGATTGACCAGGAGCGTGGAGGATGGTTAGCAGGGGAGGGCCAGGGCTCTGAGGATTGCGGGGCTGGTGGAAGCTCACATTTAGGAATGAATTTAACCGAGTCTGGGTTGTGTGGCTGTTAAACTCACTCCCAGGTGCGGTCTTTGATTTCCTCAGGCCCCGCTCTAGCACAGGAGGCACCATCTATTTCAGCCTTCTGCTTCTGCCTCTGTTTGGTCCCAGCTGGGGGCAGCACAGACACCAAGTGCCCCTGCACATCCAGGTGGCCGGTGTGGAAAGCGGGGCCCCGGGCGCTGACAGCCGGTTCTGCAGCGTCCCTCCCTGCTGCCCTGTCCCGTGAGGGCTGCCTGGCCACTGCCCCTTGCCCCTTCTCCATGGGGCTTCACTAAGCATTCTGACCGCTGAGGCTGCTTCATCTCCCCTCCATAAAGTTCAAGCCACTATAGGCATCATTTCTGGTTAAAAAAAATCTATTAAAGTTTGACTATTTGATATTTTTATAGTGATTGCCAACTTTAAAAAGTAGGCTGTTCATAAGCACTGAATGCTGTTCTCGGAGAGTAGAATGGTGCTTCTAAATCACCTCTGTATCCGTTTCTCCTCTGGGGACAGTAGACTGTTGAAATAAAATAAGTAGTAGAAATTGTCGTGGAAGGTTTATTCTCTCTTTAAATCCTTGTGGGAGGATGGTGTTGGGTAAGGGGTCGGGTCTGGGTCTGGCAGGTCCCTCCCTAACCTACCTCCCCTCTCCCTTTGCCTCTGTTAGCCAGCGAGAGGCTTGGGCTAGGCTACTAGATTTCTGACTATCATTATTGGTATTATCACCATTTTTTTTAAGCAGTGGAGACCTTTTGAGCAAATCTGATGCAGACCCAAAATATAAAGATTTCTTTTAGTTTCCCTCACCCAGCTGTGGGGGTGGCAGAGAAGACCTTCTGGAGAAGTTGGGGTCTCAACTCCATCTTGAAGGTGAAAGTAGGCACTCCCAGTAGGGGGTTGTACAGAGTAGGGGACTAGAGTGAAGGATTCTGGGTGAGAGACCGTGTCTTGTTCTCTGTCCAGGGAAGGACTGGAGTCAAGAAAACAGGCTGACCTGCTTCCTGCCTGGCCTATAGGCAGGGGTGTCCCAGCACCCTTATAGGACATGTGGCAGGACAATCTCTGAGAAGTGATACTTGGCTGTTCTCCCAACGTCAGTGCGGTGGCTGGGCCTGGGCCTGCTCTGTTGGAAGGCACTGGAGCAGGATACAGTCCTAGGAATGTTTCAGTTACTGCTTTACAGACGATTCTTTCAGTGGGGCCGACCTAAGTATGCCAAGGCCTGTAGGTCAGCATTGGCTTCAGTCTGGACCAGATGATGTGATTTTGGACTAGCCTGGTTTTGAGGCTGAAGCTCCTCCCACCCCAGCCCTCCCCTCACAACAGTGCTGGTCCTGCTCCTAGGTTCACAGGACCGCAGGAGCCCTGGTTTCCAGTTGGCCCCATTCCCCCTGACCTCATTGGACCCTGGCCTGTCAGTACGGCCAAGTAAGGCTGGATTAGTGCCCCTACTTATTCATTACACTTTTATTTTAGACTCCATGTTTTGAAAGATTTTTCAACCAAGCTGCATTAAAGTATTTCTGATCAATGCACACAGGTATAAGAGTCTGACCACATGGACTCCATAACATTCCAGACCAATGCAAGGACACAGGATGTTTATTTAACCTGTGGGGTTTGAGATTGGAAGCTCTGGCCTGCTGAGAAGGGCAGTGTCCTGTTGCTGGAGTCCATGTCCACAGGACTCCACAGAGGGGACAATTGCTCAGTTCTCCTACAGGCCTATGATCTGATGAATCTCTGGAGACTGGCATCTTTCCTGGAAACTTGGCAGATGGGGTGAAAAGACAACCGTGGGGCAGGGTTGGAGACTTGCCTTCCTCCCTTACCCCTGCTGTGAAGCCCAAGTTCTGATAGCCCCAGCTTGTTCTTACCATGCTTACTTACCTCGGAGGGGTCACTGGACCCCTGCTCTCTGTTGCCTTCCCAGTCAATCCGGTCTTTGCTCCCTGAATGCCCTGTTCCTCCAGGCTGTCCTTCAGCAGCAGGGGCATGAGCACTGAAACACCAGATCTGCGCATGTTGCTACCTGGCTCACACACCTTCTATGGCTCCCTACTGGTCTGGGGCCAACATCTTCAACACAGTCAGCCTGCCCACCTCTCCAGCCGCCTCTCCTCACAGGCTGGCCCAGCCCGGTCTTGCAGTAGAGTCTGCCAGGTCCAGGCAGAAAAGTATGGGAAGAGAGAAACGGAGCCAGCAGCAGCACTACTCATCCCTGACGGCTGAGGCTTGGCTATAAGCTGGGAGAATGTTCTGGAAGGCAGCTGGCTGGCATTGCCTGACGCCGGATGTACTATCAGAGCGCCGTCAGGGGGGGCGCGCGGGCAGCAACTGTGGGCGGGGCCCGTTGCCTAGCGACTGGCCACAGAGAAGCGCGCAGGTCCGACGCCCGCGGAGCCGAAGAACAGTTTTTCTGCAGCGCCCGGCTTGAAGCGCCCCCCAGAGACCTGGCATCTCCCGGGGAGATCAAAATGATGAGCCTCTAGGGTGGGCTGTGTGATTGCCAACTGCTCAGCAATCATCTTTGCACTGCCCTGCCTGTGAAATAGGTGCCCTTCTATCCGTCTTCAGGCACCAGTCCCAACCCCAACCCCCGTCCCTTGGCTTATTCCTCTCCTTTCTCTCCTTTCTGCACTTTCACGCATGCGGAGTCCTCTACCTAGACTCCTCCTTCCAGTTTCACCTACTCATCTTAGCTCCGCTGCCACCTCCTCCAGACCAACTCAGCTTGGGTTAGGAGGCTTCTGCAGGGCCTGTCCAGGCCCTCTGTCGCCCTTTCTCACCCGGACCCCACTGAGTAGATGTCCCTCCTCCCACAAGTCTTCAAGCTTCCTGGAGACAGAGACAAGGTGTCGTTTGTTCCTGTGTCCCCAGCTCCCAGTGTGAGCTCAGCATTGGTGAGGCAAGTACTATCGAGTGCCTGTTACAGAACGAAAAGCTGAATCTCAGGGTCACCTTGGGCATTTGGGGTGGAGAGTTGAGTTGCCCTGCCTCTGGCCACCCACCGCAGCATCTTTTGCCTTAAGGTTTGTGCTCTGTCTGCTGGGAGTCCACAGGGGGCAGAGGAACAGGGAGTGAGCCTTTGCTGAGACTACACTGTGTGCCAAGCACCACACTCCTTCCCTCACTGAATCTTCACAACAAGCCAGGGAAGAGGTGTATTATCCCTATTTGATGAAGGAAAGTGAGGCAAAGAGAGGGATAGTGATTTGCCCAAAGTCACATAGCTTCTAAGTGACCAAGGGGGTGCAGAGGGCCACATACATCCCTGAGCACAGTTACAGAGTTTGTAATATTCATTTCTCCCTGAGTTACTGTCTTCAGATTTGTTTTTAAACCAGGTGAATGCACCCTAGTTTCTGAGCAGGTTCTAACATAGCATAGGGAGAGCGGCCTAAGGACACTGGCCTCTCGAAACCACTGCCACCTTCTGACCACAGCACCCAGAGCCCCCTGAGGAAATGCTAAAGTAGGCATCGTGGTGACCGGTGTGGAAAGGGCTCTTGGGATCTCTGGGCTTGAAGGTGGTCAGCATCTGCTGGTGCCTGAGCTCCGATCGTGGCCTGGGGTTCACCGTAAGCACCACCGTGTGAGCCAGGACTGACAGAATGCTTGTTCTTGAGGTTCGTGTGGAGCAAGGAGGTGTGTCTTCTAAGGCTGCACTAATAGGTTTGGTCCCCAAAACCCTCCTGGAGAGCTCTCCCACCATGACACCCCCCCTCCAGTCTTCCTGGAGAGAGGGGGTCTTCTGCACCTTCTTGTAGACAAAACACACCCCTCGGGACCCGGGGCAGGGGATGAGATCCTCTCTCTCTGCAGCTCTGGGGATCCTCACATCTCCTTCCACTCCTGGGTGCTGTAGTCTTGGTGGACCTGGGCCTACGTTCCTCTTACGGGGGAGCTGCTCAGAGACCCTGGATGAGTCATGGCCTCTTCTCATTGGCCAAGGCTCAGGGTCTTCAGGCCCTGCTCTTCCTCCTTGCCTTTCCCTAGCTGTGTGTTCTTGGGCACAACCCATATCCTCTCTGGCCTCCCTTTGCCCCCCGTAACATTGGTTTAGGGGCGTGCTGAGAATGCAGGGAGCTCTTGCATGAAATACCACCTCTGATACCACCTCGGTGTAGGGTGTCTGTGGTACCTGTATCGTCGGATGATTGTCAGCAGCCTCTTCCTTAAAACTGTGTCAGGTGGGGAAGACTTGCAAAGCCCAGTAGCTGTGGCTCTTTACTTCCCGGTGCTCCCCATGTACCAGGCACTGTACTGAGCACTTTCCACAAATTCTCTCTGTGAATTCTCACAGTGACCCCCACCCCCCAGGCAGGCACCATAATACCCCCGTCTGCAGAGGGCAAGATCGACGCCTACAGAGGTCAGGTTCTTGTGCTTGGCCATACTGTCTATAAGTGGCAGAGCTGGGGCTAAATCCAAGTTCCACCCGAGTCTAGAGCTGAGGTCCTAGCCATCGTATGCTCTCTTGCTCCCCCACAAGGGAGAGGCATGAGTCTTGGGAGGTTGTGGAGCCTCCTGGGATGTGCTGCCCAGCCCAGCTGCTCTCCAAGATGTGGACAGGCTGCGTACACACAGCAACTCGGCTCAGTTCTCACACAAGGAATGAAATAATTTAAATTTTTTTCCCCCAAGCCCTGTAATTTCATTTTGAAAATTGGAACAAAGAAGCATGAAGTCAGTTTTTAAGGAAATGAGTATTAATAACATATTAATATTTTAATCGAAATCCTTTCACAGGGTTGCTGGGAAATTTATCAATAATAATGCTTGCAATTCAAGTGTAACCTAGGAAATAGTTTTGACTTTGACTGGGATAATTTCTTCTCATGCTCATTTCTTCATCTCTCCCCAGGAGATGTTTGTTTGTTTTTCTTTAAAAATAATTAATTTTGAATATAAGGAATGCATGGAAATCGTACACAATTTATAAGTATAAGCCAGAAACAGATTTTCCCCCACTTCCCTTGTCCCCTCTTGTTTCTCTCCTCAGCAGTGTCCCCCTTTCTGTGTGTGTCTCCTCCCAGAGACAATTTGTACAAGCTTTATTATGTTGAACTAATCTTTAATTTTGAGATAATTATATATTCGCATGCACTTGTCGGAAATAATACAGAGAAATCTCATGGACGCTTGACCCAGTTTCCCCCAATGGTTACATGATGCAAAACTATAGTATAAGATCACAACCAGAACATTGACATTGGTACAGCCCACCCATTTATTCAGATTCACTTTTACCTGTTACATTTGAGTTAATTTTTGTATAAGGTGTGAAGTTTAGGTTGAAGTCTCCTTTTTTTTTTGGCCCATGGATGTCCCAGTGCTCCAGCACCATATATTGAAAAGACCATCCTTCCTCCGTTGAATTGTTTTTACACCTTTGTCAAACATCAATTGAGCCTACTTGTGTGGGTCTATTTCTGAGGTTTTTAATCTGTTCCATTGATCTGCTTAAAAAAAAAAAAAAGCCACACAAATGGTAGCATATGATCCATGCTGTTCTGCACATTTCTCTTTTCATTAACACCAGATCGGGGCTTCTGAGCCTTTTTTGAGCCATGGACCCCTTTGTCAGTCTGGGAAAGCCTCTGACCCCTTCACAGAGTAGTGTTTTAAATGGATAAAATAAAACACATAAGGTTACAGAGGAAACCAATTATGTTTAATATACTTGTCAAAATAGAGAAATACATTTGTGGTTTAGTAATACATGCATTTCTTTACTAATGCATTAAATAACAAGATCGAGCGGTGGGTGTAATCATTATTAATAGTTTCAAAGTCGTGATGTAATTGATATTTCTGAGATACCTGCAGCAACTGTAAAGCCGTATGAGAAAATCGGTGACTTCTCTGGTGACCAAGTCACTGATAATTCTTCCAGGGTTTGCAGCCTAAATTCATAATTGAAGGAAACACTGAATTACAGTTAGAGGTTAGCGAAAATTAAGATGTAATTCTTCCCCAGCCAAGTTCACAGAGCCCTTAATTCACTCCCTGACCCAAGTCGTGAACTTCTGCATTCAAGTTTGGAGAGCCTCCTGGCTGTCTCATTCTTGTTAGCCCCTGTGTAGTATTTCGTTGAAGGGATTCCTCATCCTTTACTTAACCAGTGCCCTGCTATGAGACTTTGAGGTGGTTTCCAATCATTTGCTGTGACTGTTAATTTTATATATGTTTTTCTCCTGCTGGAATTTTCTTCTCAAGTGGGGCCATCCAGCTGACCCCTCAGCGTTCAGAGACCCTCGGCCGGTGACACGCACACAGCTGATCTGCGGAGGGCATCCTGGCCAGCAGGCTCCAGCCCACGCCGTCTCCTTCCTTCTGGGGCTGTCCACTCCCCACACCGGGACATCCCTCCCCCCCTGCCCCGCACGCGCTGGCTAGGGATCCCACTGTAGCCATGGCAAGCCAACAGGCAGGCAGGCCGGGGAGGGTTCCCCAAGCTGGGCAGCATCCTGTGAGCAGATGTACCGCTCCTCTGAGCCTTTGTGCTACATTTTATTAACAGCAGAGAGTAAGATGCTAACATTCTATCATGTCAGCTCTTGCATTTGAGCTAGCACAGGCATGGGCCTGTCAGTAATTAGCTGCTGGGTGGTGTCTTTTCTTCATCTTTTTTCTTTTTATAATTGGAATCAGAACATCTTTTTTCTTTCTTTCTTTCTTCTTCTGAGTAGTAGACGCGGTCCATGGAACATTCTGTGGGGACTTGGCTGTTTTTCCACATTCATGGGCAATTAATTCCCAGCTCTAAGCCAGTTCCCCAGCAAACACTGAGTTGCCTTCTGATGTCGTCAGCCATTTGCCAAAACAATTGCCCCCCCTTCGCCCCACTTGGGAAAAATGAGCGATAACACCTCAGTCTGAAATGTGTGAAACATACCTGGTTTTGAAAACCCTGGCCATTTCATGGTCAGTCTGTAATTAAGCCAGTGCTTTTGAACATCTGGCTTTTAGATTGTTTTTTTTCCAATTTGGAGTAAATTTTTTTGCTACCACAGTATATTAACATCAGTCATGGGGTGATGCCAGCTACCACCTCCAACATCCGCAACAGCCCGTGTTCTGTTCCCAGAGTCAGTGAGCACTTATCAGGCACCGACGGTGGGCCCGGCCTTGTGCTGCCCCCACAATGAGGTGGGTGCTTCCCTCTCAGATCCTGATCTGGGCATCCTAACACCCCAATCTGACCACTCCCCCACCTAAACTCTACTCTGGCTCCCCACTGCTCCGGGACCAAGGCCTAGCTCCCCAGGCTGGCCTGCAAGGCCTTCAAAACCTGCAACTCAAGTGATTGTTCCAGAGTCTTCTATGCCTTTAGTCCTCATTGCACAGGAATTACGCCAAATGCCTCTAGGCCTTGCTGGTGCGGTGTTCTCTGCCTAGGCCAGCCCTCCCTCAGGCCTCATCGGCACCTCCGAGGAGCCTGCTCAGAGCCTCGTGAGCAAGTCCGGCCTTGCTTACCCTTGAGGCCAGCTGTGCCCTGCAGGTCTCCCTCCAAGACTTCGTGGCACTCACTTGCCTCTTCTCTGGGTTCATCGCAGGTAAGGATGACATCTAACTCCCTCATTGTGGTCCCCAGCGATGACCTTGGGGCCAAATCCAGTGGTCAGTTCTCTGTCTTCTGCTCCCTCGACCTCCTAACCCATTTTCACGCATTTGTCTAGACTTCCGGGACACTCCTCTCTCCTTCCTGTCTCATGGCTGCTGCACCTCCATCCCTTGCGCTTCCCCCACTTCTCTGCCTGCCTTCTGCATGTCAGCACTCCCCGGTGGGGCCTGGGCTCTCCTTTCTGCTTCTCAGGGCTCTTTCTCTCGAGTGGCTCATGCAGGTCTATCCCTTACCCTCCATCTAGTACATGGTAAGGGCTAGCCTGGGCTCTGGACATGTGTCACCTTTCTCTATGCGACCTCTCCAACTGCCTGTCTGGTAGGTATCCTGGCCATGAGGGTCTGGTAGGAAACAGAAGTCAACTTGGAAGGTTCAAGAGATTCACAAATAGTGCTCCCTGAGCGGGCTGGAGGCTGTGGAGGTGGGTCTGTCATACAGGGGCTGTGGTCACAAAGGAATAGAACTGCAGCCCCCCAAAGTAGCCCAGACCATAGAGGAAACCGGGTGGAAACAGCCCTACCTTGCTCTCCTCCCACTCTCTGATCTCCTTCTCGTGCCTTCCATTGGCCAAACTCAACCAGAGGCCGGAGGGCCAAGGAGCCTGGGTGATGCTGTTCATAGTGCTCTGGTTTGGTCCTGGGGCACAGAAGGGGGCAGAGAAGGGCTGAGAATGGGATGGGGAGGGGCACACGGAGAGTCACTCTTGCAGTCCCCTGTGCCACACTCCCGATCTTTGCTCTTCTCTCAGAGCAAGAAAGGTTCATCTTAAAAATGGGGGGAGAGAAATGAAGCCCCCAGCTGCTGCCTTGCCGTGAGTGCTCTCCGGCAGTGATGCTCCCACCTGAAGCCTGAGCTAGGACGTGAGCTAGATGGCAGGGAAGGGGAAGGAAAGTAATCCGTCAACATATGGTGTAGACGGTGGTGGCGGTCCCCATGACTGTTCGGATCGAGAGGCAGAAGTCAGTCATTCCTGCTGTTTTCTAGCACCCATTCTGTTACCCTCATGCTCTGGAAGCACCACGGCTGGGGGGAGTTCCGTACTGGGGGCGGGGGATGACCCAGTTCTTTACCCTCCCGGGGCCTGAGTCCTCGTCATCCTGCTTTGGTGCGTGCCGCAGCTTCCCACCAACTGGAAGCGTCTCTTCCCCGACCTCAGTGGCTCCCCGGGGGACGCCCCATTCCCCATGTGCTGCAGAGCCCACTTGCCTGTTGGTAATCAGGATCACCCACCCAGGCCAGCACGGCGACTCTGCCTATCAGTTCAGTGGCTCGAGGAGCTCAGAGTGGCTCAGAGGAAGCCCAGCTGCTAATCAAGTGGAATCATGGCTGTGTTTCCGGGCCAAAGCCCCTTGAGAAGGGCTATGGGGAAGGAGCGCCCCCAAGCCTGCTGAGCCAAAGCCCGCTGTCATGGTGTGGATTCCTCAAAAACAGACCTCCAGCGTGAGGTTTGGTGGAGAAGTGATTTATGAAAGAAGTACTCTTAGGGGAGGCCAGGAAAGGGGAGTGGGGGGCAGGACAGGGAAGGGGGGAATGCCAGAATGATGCTGTTTCAGGTCAGCTCTCAGCCTCAGTGCAACAGCTCTGGAGTGGACGTCATGCCTCCAAGTTATCTGCACACGAGGCCAGAGAGTTGGACTTATGCGCCCCTCAACTCTCAGTCACTGGTTAAGGGCTGCCCGGGGGTGATGTACACGCCCAGGCACCTCACGCTGTCTGAGCCTGTGGGCCAAGCAGGTTCTGGGGGTCCAAGGGATGTTCTTCAAAATGAGCCTCAGATGCACCTGTTGGATGCAAAAACATGCTGAACCCAGGAGGGGCCCAAATATGGAAAAAAGAAATCCAAGGGGATCTGGGCAGAGCTCAACATGATCTGCTGTGTTGCAGAGATGGGAAACGAAAGTTCTGTAAGAGAGTTAGGGAGGTGTAAGCGTGAGCGGGCTCTGGTGATGGTTGCACAATGTGAAGACGCTAAAAACCACTGAATTGTACACTTGAAACGAGTGAATGGTGTAACATGCGAATCCCATGCAAGCAGGCTGTTACTGAAATAAAAACATGAGTGGGGATGCTCCTGGTGGGAGACAGCACCATCCACTGGTCACTAGTTAGGGCACACATCCCATCCTACGTGACAGCTCTGTTACCTCCCACGGTGCTAGCTTCCAGCTGGCACTGCCACTAAACCTTCCGAAGGCTGCCCCACCGTCCCCACAGGCTAGCTGCTAGGTGCAAGCCCGCGGCCACACTGCTGTCCCTGTTTATTGCATTCCTGGGTTGGAGGCAATACAGCGCGGCATAGCCTGGTAGTGGAGAAAGCATTCTGCATGGCCACAGATGGTTCTACTGGCAGAAGCATCCAGCAGAGAAGGCAAATCTATACCCAGATTCCAGGAGGATTAATTGATGCACTCCTATGTGATCAACTTGCCATCGTCATGGTTTCCTGGGGAGTGGTGCCCAAACTGGGCAGCACTGGCCTGTGTTACAGGCAGACTGGGCCCTCAACAGTGGCAGTAGCCAAATATTTGCTTTGGTAGGGGGAGGTCCATGCTGTTGAGCCTGTGAGAAGCCTCTACCCCGGCTGGTATTCATATGTTGAAGGTCCAACCTGCCCGTGTGACTGTATTTGGAGAGGGGGCCTCTACTGAGGTAATTATGGTTAAATGACGCTCTAGAGGAGGGGCCCTGATCCCACAGGATTAGTGTCTTTATAAGAAGAGACACCTGAGAGCTCCCCCTCTCTTCCTTTCCATGCACACAAAGACAGGTCATGGAAGCACACGGTAAGATGGCACCACCTCCAAGCCAAGAGAAGAGGCCTCAGAATGAAACCCACCCTGCTGGCACCTTGACCTTGCACTTCCCAGCCTCCAGAACCATGAGGAGTGAAATTCCGTTGTTTAAGCCACCCACTCTGTTATGGCAGCCCACTCAGACTAATACACCTGCTGCCGTGGGCACTTTGTTCACGAGCCCATGGAGCGAGGACGGGCCTGGCTGGGGAGAGAGCTGCACTCACGTCCAGAGGGTGGGTCATCTTGTCCGTCTAGTTCACGAAAGCCTCTTCTACAGTGGCTACCCTCTAGTGCGCATTTACATGGGAGAGGAAGGTCTTTGCCCCTTGTCTATCTTGAGACGCTGGGCCACATACCTATCTCCTGGTCCCCAGCTTTCCGATCTTGTTCTTTTCAAGTCGCCGAGCCACTGGCTAACCCAGGAACCTCTGCCCATGGATCAGTGGAAATGCACACCTCAGGCTATCACTTCTTGCACTGAAGGGGGCGGTCAGGCACCCATGGGAGAACCTCCCTTCACGACTCTCTTTCAGGGCAGCCCTGAGTGGGGCCGTAATGTGCCTCCATCCACTCCAGTGCACACTCATTTGTAAACCTGGGGCTTCTAGTGGTTTCTCTTCTGCTATCTGGTCACAGGGAATTCCCCCAAAGGGATGGCAGAACCCCAGCAGCAGGTCCCATGGCATCTATGCCATGTGTCCATTTGATTTGCTTGTGCCTTCTGGACCTGCTCCAGCCCAGTTTTGTGCATGCGTGTGCGCTGAACGGGGAAGTGTGGCTGCTCACACCCAGCTTTACGATTTGGGGCAGCGGATCCAATCCAGGGTGTTCATTTTCTTTTGCTGCGTGCGTGACAGATTACTATGGACTTAGTGGCTTCAAACAACACCCACTTCTCATCTCACAGTGTCTGTAGTTCAGAAACTGGGTAACTGCACACCTGGGTTCTCTGCTCGGTGTCTCGCCAGACAGAAATCAGCAGGACGGCCAGGACTGCAAGGTCATCAGAGGCGTAGGGTCCTCATCCAGACTCATTCAGCTTGTTGGCAGAATTTGGTTGCTGGCAGTTGCAGGACTGGGGTTCCCCTCTTCCTGCTGGCTGTTGATTGGGAATCACTCTCAGTCCCTACAGGCCATCCTCCGGTCCTAACCACATGGGTCTCTCCCAGCATGCTAGTTTCTTCTTCAAGGCCAGCAGGAGATTCTCTCTCCGGTCAGCTAGGATAGGGTCTTACATAACATAATCACAGGAGTGACGCTTGAGAGACTCAAGCAAGGGGGATTATACAGGGCACATATACCGGGGGCAGGGCCCTTGCAGTCATTTTAGAATTCTGCCTGCATGGGGCACCAGGGCGGCTCCGTCGGTTAAGTGTCTGACTCTTGATTTTGGCTCAGGTCATGATCTCAGGGTCTTGGGATCGAGCCCCATGTCGGGGTCCGGCTCCACACTCGGAGGGGAGTCTGCTTGAGATTCTCCCTCTCCCTCACTACAGCTCTCTCTCTCTCTCTAAAAAAAATTTTTTTTTTTAAATAGAATTTTGCCTGCACACCTGTCATCTTATAGGGTCCCAGGAGGAAACAGCATGCTCAGATTGGGATAATTTAAGGAGGGGTGTCGATAAGGGAACTAATAAAAAGATTTGGTAGGCAGTAGGAAATTACAGTAGGTTAGTACAGTAACTAGAGAGTTCCTTAGTGTCCCTAGGGCTGAAGAAGTGAGAGGACAGAGCAGCTAGTGGGACCTGGAAGGAGACAGTCACGTGGAAAATCTGCTATGACAGAGCAATGACCTCTCCCAAGGACACCTTGGAGGAAGGGAGCTGGGAGAACAACGGCTGTGACCTCCCCACCCCCACCCCTTCCAGTCTCCTGCCAGGGCTCCTGGACGCTGAGCTCAGCCAGAAGCCAGAGGGCAAAGGAGGCCCTTAATACAGTCCCCACAGGTCAGCCTCCTGGGGCCCAGAGCAGGGGGGAGGACAGGGGGCAGGGGAGTGGAGGCAGCCGGAGGACATCTGGCCAGCAGCTCAGGTCACACAGCCCTGGGGTGTCCCATGGCTGTGGGGTCTGGCCTCTCCCAGAGCCCGGCCTGGCCAGGCTTCTTTTCTACCACAGGAGAACTGCCAGCCGAGGAGAGCCGGCTGGGCTCCAGAACCTCAGCGGCCTGCGTGGACTCTGTGCTGCAAGCGGGCAATCGCACCCTGCCCCACCCCAGTCTGCCCCAGACACTCACGCTCTGCTGGGTCTGCTGGGGCACCGGGCCTGTGTGGCAGGGCGGCGGGCAGAATGCAGAGCCCTCTCTTACTTCAGTCCCATCCCAGGCTGGCAGGCATGCCAGGCCCCCAGGAGATGAATAAATGGCCCCCAGGTGTAGACAACTTCCCAAATCCAAAGAGACCCCTTCAGTACGAGCTTCTTATGCAGGTATGAGGTGTAGCCATGCGTCTTTCATTGTAGCAGCGGTATTCCAGATTCTAGCTCCTCCTGCCCTCTGGTCTCCTTCGGGAAGCCAGAGACAGGGAACCCCGGGGGATGCTGTCTGCAGGGGTCACAGCCCCTCTGGACACAAAGCGGTGTGGAGAAGAGAGGAGATCCATCTGTGAGACGCCAAGGGAGAGTAAGCAGCCCACATCTCCAGCCTGGGGGGCAAACCAGAGCCCTCACTTTAACAGCCACTGCTGGCCCCCTGCACCCCCACATCGCCCCTTGCCTGGGCAATGGCAGGGGCCTTCTAACTGGTGGGTTTGCCTCCCTCTCCTCTCCACCCCTCACTCTGTTCTCCATAAACAGGGTGGTCCTTATAAAATAGGAATCAAATCAAGTCACTCCCCTGCCCCAAAGACTGCAGGGGCTCCCATTGTTCTTCAAGTAAAACCCCAAGCCCCGGGCCTAGTCTCTGAGGTTCTGGATCAAATGGCTCCTCCCTAGGCTGGTCCATGAGACAAATTCACCACGGGTCCATGCATGAGCCGCTCTGGTTTGCTTGTTTGTTTGTTTTTAATAATGTGATAAGCACCCACGACAAAAGTCCTCCACCCAGCCATCTGGTCCCCAATCCTGCTCTCACCTCCCCCACCTGCGGTCACCAGCATCCTGAATCCCAGTGCCTCATTTGCTTGCTTTCCTTTTTTTTTTTTTTTTTTAATTTCATCACATCCATGTGTATTCCTAAATGGTTGGTTTTTTAAAGTTATTTTAGGCTATTGTCTTTGGAGCAAACTTTTTTCACTGAATATTATATTGCTCACACTCATCCATGTTGCTGTGAGCCTCTGTAGCCCATTTGTTTTACCCCCAACGTGATGCTCCCGCATGACGACCCAGGCTTCTCACACTCTCCCTCCTGCTGGCACTCGGGTGTGAGGGTTCTGCTGTGGGCCAGTGCTGCTGAGGACATCACTGCCCAGGCCCCTACTGGCCCACCTCTCTCTTCACCTTCTACTACTCTTCCCCTCACCCGCCACATGCCAGCAGTTTGGCCTCTTTGTAAACACTCCGAGCTCATCCCTGCCCCAGGGCCTTTGCACCTGCTGTTTCCTCTTCCTGGAATGTTTTTGCCAGTCTGGCTCTTGTTTGTCCTTCTGATTTCAGGGCAATGTTACCTTTCAGATGCCTGCCCTGGCCCACCTGGGTCTACAACCCTCCCCTCCCAGGAACTGTCCCCATGGGTCTGAAGTCTTGGGCAGCTCAGAGAAGGATGGCTGGAGCACAGGCACACAAGGTTGGGGTAAGAGGTGGGCCAGAGAAGCTGTTCGAGAGCAGATGCACGAAGGCCTTGAATGCCGTGGCAATGAGGCTGTGCACATCTTTGTCCTCCACAGTGTGTTAGGATCAGTGCCCCCGAAAGAAGCCTAGTGCCACCAGGGTCCTCCTCCAGGCCTCTGAGGACAGGCAGCTCCCACATATGCTTGAAAACACAAGGCAAGTTTCCCCCCCAGTTTATCTCTCAGAAGAGAAGGTGTTGCCTCATAGTTGAATCTTTACATAGTTTCACACTTATGGGGCACTTGTTCAATTACTTTATTTTGAGAAAGTTTTAGTTGGGAAATGCATATTGGACTAAACAAGCTCCAGTGTTTTGGACAGTTCTGAGAGTTACTCGAAAATTGGTAGAAAAGAGAGATGGAGAACCTTATCACTGGCAGTCACCATTCAGAGGGGTGTGACCTGACGTTCTTCCGAAGGGGAAACTGAGGCCTGGGGAGGTGCGTGACTTCCCAGCGTGCAGACCCAGACCTAGAATACAATGTCCCTGCTTGCTAGGCCTTCAGGCTTTTGCAGGACAGTATGAATGGAGGACAGCAGGCCAGTCACAAGGCACACAAAACCTCTGTGCTTTCTTGGCCTTGAAGGCAGGAATGAAGCCAGGAGACCTGAGTTCGAATTCCCAGCTTCCTCCCCTAACCAGCCGCGTGACTGTGGGCACCTTGCCTCTCCTCTCGGGGCCTCGGCTTCCTCCCTTGCTGAGCGGACATCATGGCAGTGCCCTGTCCTAGGATGTCATGAGGGTCCAGCTGCTGCAGAATGGGGAGGCCCTCATTCCTTGGAGGCCGAAGAGCAGGGTGGGAGCCTGCTGGAGGGTGCCTGCAGTGCATGGCAAAGCACGGGCAGGAGCGGGGCTGGGGGCCCAGCCGGTCCCAGAGCTATTGCCGTGGGAGCATGTGTTTGCCTCCACAGACCCTGAATGTCTTGTAAAACTCACAATTTGTTCAAAAGAATAAACAGCATGAAAGGGGGTGCAGAGCCTTCATCCAGGGCTGGTGGTGGGGAGGGGAGCGGTTCGGAGGCTGGTTTCCATTTAAACCAGATTTGGAGGCATCTGTTCTTGCAGAGCTCTGGGTCTGGGAAGCCCTGCCCGGTACAGACTGCGTGCTTGGCTCTAGCCCTGGATGAAGGACACAAGGCCTCACTTTCTCCATCTGTGCAGCAGGGTTAACAGTAGGATTATTCTATACACTATAGGATTAATACATGCAAAGTGCTTAGAAAGTACCCAGGAAGGATGAGCTGTTACTCTTATAGGAGACACATGTGTACGTGTTCTGTAATGCCCAGAGGGATCAGCGCTGGGTGGAGGAAGCCTGGGACCTCTGGGACCTGGGGAGGCGCCTGGCCAGCTTGAAGAGACAGAGGTTTCCTGGAGGAGGGGACACTGGTTTTCCCAACATAAATTGGGGACAGTGTGGACACAGATGGGTCCTGGCAGATAAGCAGCACGTGTAAAGGCTCTGAGGCTGGAAAGAAGTTTTCATATTTGAGGGGTGCCTGGGTGGCTCGGTTGTTAAGCATCTGCCTTCGGCTCAGGTCATGGTCCCGGGGTCCTGGGATCGGGCCCCGTGTCGGGCTCCCAGCTCAGCGGGAAGCCTGCTTCTCCCTCTCCCACTCCCCCTGCTTGTGTTCCCTCTCTGTCAAATAAATAAATAAAATCTTTTTTTTTTTTTTTTAAAGAAATTTTCATATTTGAGAAACTAAAAGAAATTCTCCGGGACTGAGAGATCCAGGGGCCGGGTCACATGGATCATGGGCTGTGCTTAGAGGATGCCCAAACCAGCCTGGGGCATCCCAGAAGTGATCCTAAAGGAAGTGACACTCAGGCTTGGTGTTGAAGAACGAGAAGGCATTAGTTTGTGAGGAAGGGAGGTGTTATAGGCAGAGGGAACAGCAGGTGCAAAGGCCCAGAGACCCAAGGGCACAGGGCATGGTGTGGGGTGAGCCTGGCCAGCTCGTTGGGTGAATGGGCTGAGAGTGGGATGAAAAAATGTCTGTTGGGCTCGGGAACAAGGGGTGATGGAGTGAATGTGAGGCAGGAAGGGCTAGTGAGAGAACACTCGGGCTCTGAAGGCAGGACAGAAATGGGAAGTGGCTGGTGAGGGCGGGGGGGCCGTGCGTGTGTGAAGCTGAGCTGAGAGCATCTCTTAGTGCCGCTGAAAAAACAGCAGAAGAAAGGCTGCAGATGGAGGAGGCAGGGGATGGGGTGTGGAGGATGGGGAGGGCTGTGGGTCTGCGGCCAGTGGTCACAAGAGGGCCATCAGATGTGGGTCTGGGGGGAGCAGGAGGGAAGGCCTGCGGTGGGGCTCTGGGAGGTAGGAGAGAAGGGAGATGGGAGAAGGCTTGCTGTGAGCTCCAGGAGAGTCTGTCGCCAGCACCTGGACAGGGCCGGCCCCTGGGGTGTCTCCAGTGTGTGAGCATTGAATGAGTGGAGGGGTGCAGAGCTGGGAGAGGGGCCCCAGGCCCCAAGGCTGGGGCAGCCCAGAGGCTGGGATGAGAACTCCAACTCGCCCTCAGCCTCAGTGAGCGTCCCGGTGGTGCTGGGGGTCTGGGGCAAGAGGAGCAGCTGAGAGTCAGGCTGTGGGGAGGGAGGACAGTGACGGGGGGGGGGGGCGGGTGGCTGACCAGAGGACTCTGGGGCCTGGGCAG
Organism: Leptonychotes weddellii; assembly: GCF_054177405.1. NCBI lineage: Eukaryota > Metazoa > Chordata > Mammalia > Carnivora > Phocidae > Leptonychotes > Leptonychotes weddellii. The sequence goes on from NC_138372.1 coordinate 39,220,092, forward strand.
GGGTAGGGGGGGCTCTGGCTTCTCATCTGGTCTCCCTGGCTCTGGAAACCCTCTCTCCAGGACCAGCCCATGCAGGATGGTGCACCCTCCCCAGCACCCCTGTGCCTACTCCCTGGGCACATGTCACACCTGCCTGTCATCCCTAGGCTGTTCTCGGAGTCCTGAGTTAGGGGGAGATTAGTAATCTCCAAAGTCCCTTCTGGTGAATTGGTGTTCAAGAGCTTGTCCAAGGTTTTACAGTGAGTGCAAGGGGGATCCAGGTCTTTGGCCCCTTCCTCCACTGGGGACAGCCCCCTGCAGTCTCTGGGCCCCCGCAGTCTACTGCCCCCAGCACTTCAAGTAGGAAAAGCGCCTGTGGGGAAAAGCTGAAGAAACAGCCACTAGGGGGCGCCATGACCCAAGCCAACCAGCTACTCCTAGCCGGAGTGCTCAGCGGTCTTTATTTATTATGTATTTCTAAGGGGCTGTTAGCTGCAATGAGAATTCTTAAGTTTATCATGGTGTAGGGTTTCTCCTGTCCTTGTGAGGAGGCAGGAGGTCCAGCTCGGTTCCCGGATCTGCCAGAGGCTTCGTGCCAGTCCCGCCAGCGTTCTCTGGGCCTGTTTCCCCTTGGTCTGTGATGGTGTCTTACTCCCTTGGGTGGCTGAGGGCCCAGAACAGCCTGTGCCCCCCACCCCACACTGCAGTGATCTTGTGCCTGCCCCTACCCACCCACTGCCTGTGGGGACCTCCGGCAGTCCTCCTCGTCCTCAGGCTGCCCCCAGGCTCTAGAGGGCTCTGGGGTTTGTCGAAATGTTTCCACACTGGCCCAACTCTCACAGTTCTCTGGGAAATCAGGGCAGGAGCCCTGACTCGGCTGGTGTGGAAACTGAGGCCCAGGGAAGCGAATGCCTGAAAATGCCCACAGCTCTGCACTCTGGGCCTGGGGGCCAGGGTGGGCTCTGTTTCTTCCCTACTTGCATGGAGCACCCAGGAGGCAGAAATCCCTAGGGACCAGGGCTAGGGGCCACAGAGATCGTCATGAGCCCAGTAGAAGTCTGCCTGGAGGAAGGGCCCTGAGCCTAGACACAGCCCTGGAGCGTGGCCGCCAACCTTAGAGGGCCTCAGAAGGGCTGGGGATCTGCTGCTGTAGCATTTGCCCTAAGTGGCTCTGAACCAGGGGACCGAAGACCGCTGTGTGAGAAGGCGCTCGTACCTCTGTGGAGGCCGCCCCAGGCTGGACGCACCTCCAAGCTGAGCAGTCACACTTCGGCTCCTTTCTTCTTTCGTTCCAGGAGCAGTAATTGACTCCCCCCTCCTGCTGAGACCCCCCTGTGCCAGCTCACTCCGGCAGCAACCACTGTCCGTCCAGCCTAGGGGGGAGCCGCCCGCCTACTGCAGACCATGCAGTGTGACCTGGGAAATTCAGGGAAGAGTGTTCCAGACAGAGGGAACAGCATGAACAAATGTCTGGAAGCAAGAGGCAGAACTGAAAGAATGGGAGGGGAGCGTATGATGGGAAGAAGGCCAAGGCTCTGATCTGGGGGACCTGCGGCCTCACTAAGACCTTTGAACTTTCAATCGGGGCTAGGGGAGCTTGGATGTCTCTCACACTGGTCTGCAAGTGTCCTTTCACCTGAAAGTCTCCCACCAGCCCGGGGCCTCCCATTGCTAACTGTGTGAGCCCACCCCTGGTGTCCCCAAAACACTGCCCCCTAGTGTTGAGCTGCCCCCACTGGATTGCAGGCTGAGAGGGGGCGGTGGAACTGGGTGGGTGGGAGCTGAGGCTGCAAAAATAGGCAGCGAGGTGGGGGTGGAGGAGGGAGTGAGGAAGGCGGGTGGGGAGCAGCTGATTTGTTTTAGAGCAAGAGGCTCTGGGCTGCTTTTCTAAACTGCAGCATCAAAGGCTGCTTGGAAACGTGTACAGAATAAGGTGGAATATTATGGAAATTGTCTCCTCTGCTTTGTGGCCTGGGAATTCACGGTCATTGAGAAGAATTTCCCCTGGTCCCATATTTCCCCCTCTTTGAAAGTAAAGCTTTTGGATCAAATAAATGCAAATACATTTCTTCTGAACTCAACTGGCTTCACCAGCCATAACATTAATGGATTGAACTTTGTTCCAACCATCCTTCCGGCATTGGAGGGTCAAGCAGACTCTCCTCCCCAGATTCAATGTGGTAATGTTCCCGTTCTCATCTTTCCCGTGACCATCACTTGCAGTCATGGGCCCCCAGGAGCTGCCCGGCAGTAGGGGACCCAGCTCCTGTCCTCACTTAGCCATGCAAATATTTAGCCAAGCATCAGTGTCTTCTGAGCTTCATTGTCTTCTACCAAGAGGGATTAATTATACCTACTGCTCGTTCGTTTTAATTTTTCTCAAAGTAATGCAAACACATTGTTTCAAAGAACCAAATAGTATACTATGGACTTCGAACAAAAATCGCCAGTACCCACATTTTCCCTCTCACCCAGCCCCACTCCCAGCACCACTTTCCAGAGGCAGCTCCATTCAAATCCTGAAGCCATTTCTTCTTGGTCACTTTCCTAACTTCAGTGCAATATGTTAACCGCTCGTTCCTGACTCCTCACTTGGAGATACTGCTGTTGGCTTCCTGGGGAGGGCAGTGATGATCTTTCCTCTTCCCTCTTCCCCAGGCTCCCAGGAGTTGTGGCACACGCAGTTTCATTAAGCAGATATCCTGGATTTCTGTTATCATGGCTGCGTAACTGTTCTCAGTTCCTCTGAGCACTGGACTCTGATTACTTTCTTTTTCTCGTACTTTTATGATTTTCCAGAATTAAGAACTGCCTTGTTTTCTTGTGTATCTGGTTTTCTGTGTTCCTCGTGTTAATTCTTTTCTGTCTCTGAGCTGACCAAGCAAGGGACAGGGTTTCACACAGGTGAGAAACACAGTGCCAGTGGGAAAAATAATACTTAGTCATTTGGTGCTGCTACCCAGACAGTCACTTATTAAAATGCATGGATTTTGTCATCATTAAGAGGTTTATAAGAAATTTAGCACACAGACTCTCTTTTTAAAAAAATAATGGCTTTATTGAGATATAATTTACATACCATACAATTCACGCATTTAAAGTGTACAATTCAACGATTTTTAGCATACTCACAGTTGGGCAACCATCATTACAATCAATTTTGCATTTTCAACGCCCCCAAAAGAAACCCCACACTCATTCGCGGTTACTCCCCATTCCCTCTCAATCTCCCATCCTGGACAAGCATGAATCTATTTTCTATCACTCTACGTTTGCCTACTTGGGACATTGCATATAAATGGAATCATACAATATGTGATCTTTTGTTACCAGCTCCATTTCATTTAGCATAATGTTCTCAAGGTTTGCCCATCTCACGGCAATATTAATACCTCATTTTTCACTGCTCAATAATATTCCATTGTATGGACACACCACATTTTGTTTATGATGAACATTTGAGTTGTTTCCACTCTTTGGCTATCACGCATCATGCTGCTATGAACATTCATGTACAAGATTTTGTGTGGACATGTGTTTTCATTTCTCTTGGGATTTTATTCCACCTGAGAGTGGAATGACTAGGTCATATGTGAAGTCTATGTTTCACTTTTGAAGGAGCTGCCAAACTGTTTTCCACGGCAGCCATGCTCTTGCATTCCCACGTGCAATGTCTGAGGGTTCCGAGTTCTCCACAACTTCGCCGACCCTTGTTATTGTCCGACTTTTTGACGATAGCCATCCTAGTGGGTGGGCAGTGGTATCCCGGTGTGGTTTGGATTTGCATTTCCCTGGCAGCTAATGATGTTGAGCATCTTTTCATGTGCTTGTTGGGCATTTGTAAATCTTCTTTGGAGCAATGTTGTTTCAGATCTTTTGCCCATTTTTTAATTGGCTTGTCTTTTTATTGTTGACTTGTAAAAGTTCTCTCTATATTCTAGATACAAGTCCCTTACCAGATATACGACTTGCAAGTACTTTCTCCCGATCTATAGATTGTCTTTTCACTTTCTTGTGTCCTCTGAAGCACACATTTTTTAACTTTAGCGTTCAATTTGTTGTGTTAGTGCTGTTGTGCTTTTACTGTTGTATTTAAGAAAATATTGTCTAATCCAAGGTCATGAAAATCCAAGGTCTATATTTTATATATATATCCAGTTGTCCCAGCACCATTTGTTGAGAAGACTGTTCTTTCCCCATTTAATTGTCTTGGCATCCTTGCCAAAAATCAATTAACCATAAATGTGAAGCTCTATCTCTGAAACCTCGGTTTCACTCTATTGATCTATACATCTGTCATTATGCCCATACCATACTGCTTCAATTACTATATAGCTTTGTCATGAATTGTGAAATTGGGAAGTGTGAGTCCTCTAAATTTGTTCTTATTTTTCAAGAGTATTTTGACTGTTCTGGGTTCCTTGAATATAATACGAGTGTTATAAACAGATTATCAATTTCTACAAAGAATCCAGGTGGGATTTTGATAGGGACTGTGTTGAATCTATAGATCAGCTTGCAGGGTATTGCTATCTAAACAGTGTTAAGTCTTCTGATCCATGAACATAGGATGTCTTTCCATTTATTTAGGTCTTCTTTCATTTCTTTCTATAGTGGTTTGTAGTTTTCAGAATACATGTTTTGTACTTATGTTAAATTTGTTACTAAGTAGTTTACTCCTTTTGATGTTATTGTAAATGGACTTTTTTCTTAATTTCATTTTTGGATTATTTATTGCAAATGCATAGAAATTCAATTAACTTCTGTGTATCGATCTCATATCCTGCAACCTTGCTGTACTCATTTATTAGCTCTAATAGTATTACTGTGGATTCCTTAGGATTTTCTATGTACAAAATCATGTCATTTACAAATAGAGATGGTTTTACTTCTTTTCTAAACTGGATGCTTTTTATTTCTTCACCTAATAACCCTGACTAGAACCTCTAGTATCCTAGAGATGTCAGTTAGGTCTACTGGTTTATAGTATTGCTCAGCTCTTCTCTTTCCTTGCTGATCTTCTGCCTAGTTCTATCCATTATTGAAAGTGAGGTATTAAAGCCTCCAGCTATTACTGAATTGTCTATATTTCTTTTCAATTCTGTCAGTTTTTGCTTCATGTATTTTGGGCTCTGCTCTTCAGCGCATTTATGTTTATAATTGTTATATCTTCTTGATGGATTGACTCTTTTATCACATATAACGCTTTAACTCTAGTAACATTTATTTTAAAAAATAGGTTTGTTTTAAAATCGGTTTTGGATAGACTTTTTTAAAAAATGTTAGAACAGCAACTTCTCCCACAGGCTCCTACTGGGTTCCAGGCAAGGAAAACAAGAGGCATGTCTCAGGCTCTGTCAAATGGTCACTCTCCCCTTTTCCTTCTCCCCTAGGCAACAGTTCCAAGCCTCAGTGTCCCTACCTTTAAAATGAGAGGATTGGGACTTAGAGCTACTAGGATTTTCTTTAGCCCTTTTTGGGTTCAGGCATTCTGCAACTAATACTAATACCGTGTTATTTATTAAATGCTTACTGTATATCTAGCACTTTCAGATGGCTCATCCCATTTACATAACTTCCAGTAAGGTGGAAATTTTTGTCCTTATTTTATAGCTTAGGAAACTAAAGCTGAAGAAAGCTGGAGTGTATCTGGAAAGTAGGAATAGGCATGAAGAAGCAATAAATGTCACCATCAACCCCATCTTCCAAAGACAAACCGCTCTTAACCTTTGGAAGCACATTCGTCTAATTTTTCTTCTAGACGTATATATATTTTTAGAAAATTGTTTTCACACCACATATACTGCCTTATTTCACTATATAACGTACCCAAAATATTGAGGGAAGGAGTTCCTCACGGTCAGAGCTGAACAAAGATAAAAGAGGCCGCTGCGTTCTTAGTAAGCACCTCATTAGGGGGAGTGTGTGAACACAGCTCTTGGTTCGCACAATGTGACAAGGGCTCTGATAGGGGCTGTTTATGAGCCTGTCTTCTCCCCTGGACTGTGAGGCTGCCCAGGGCTAGGACGAGACTGAGGAATCTCACTTTCCTGTGCCCAGCTCAGAGAAGACGTGGAGACAGTTTGATGAATTGATCGGCATGAGCCAAGGGACTCAAGAGGAAAATGAGAAACAGCTGAGTCTAAAGTCTCTCTGGGCTGGATCTCTTCAGGAAGAGGACTTGTGACAGAAGTGTCCTGGCCTGGGTTCTACACTTGGGGGCAACTTCCTATCCTTTCCTATCTGTAAAACAGGGATTGTCCTTTCTGAGATGGCCTGAGTGAAACTCTAGGTCTTGTTGACAAATGGACCTTGAAGCCATGAGACTCGGGAGTTGGGGCCATCTCCTGGGGTGGGGGTCCGGGGGCAACAGCTGTGTGAGAGTCCCCAGCCAGCCTGTTGGCATCCATGTTGTGTGACATACTGAGTGCTTTGTTGTGTGGAAGGAAGACTTGGGTGACCTGACCTGGAGCAACTCCTCAGGACACCTTATGTGGGACCGTGGTTTTCCTTTTCTTCATTGTTGTTTTTTTTTAAAGATTTTATTTATTTGACAGAGAGAGAGAGAGAGAGAAGAACAGGGGGAGTGGGAGAGGGAGAAACAGGCTCCCCACAGAGCAGAGAGCCCGACGCGGGACTCAATCCCAGGACCCTGAGATCAGGACCTGAGCCGAAGGCAGACGCCCAACCGACTGAGCCACCCAGGCGCCCCTTCCTTTTCTTAGTTGAGGGCATGGAGGCCCAGAGAGAGCTTGTCTAAGGATGCATAGCCAGGATTTGAATCAAGGTCACGGGCCCTGCGTAGATAGGCTGGGGTGTTCTGACCAGTGAGGCCTCTGCCCAAGACAGCCTGGGGTGATGTGAGCACTGCCCTGGGAATCCTGAGATCAGATCCACTGCCAAATTGCCACATGTCCCCAGTCATTCAGACCATCTTCCTGGGCCTCAGTTTCCCTACTTGCAACGTGAAATTTGGTTTCGAGTTATGGGGAGACTACTTGGGGCATTTGTCTAATGGGCAGTCCTCAAATGGAAGCAATATGGTTATATTTCTTGAGCACCTACTATGGGACAGTATTGCCCCATTTAACTGTGGGCTGAGGGAGGGCCATCGTCGCATCTGACAGAGTAGAACCCCAGACTCAGTGAGGTGACCTACCTACAGCCCCCTAGTTGGAGCAATTCTGGAGACACCGGAACCCCTACTGTCAACACTGGGCCTCCCCATCTTTCAAAAGCGCCAAGCTCCCTGAGCCTCAGTTTCTCCATCAATAAAAAGAGAGTGGCATGTGCCCGTTACATTCCAGGCCTCCCTGGGGCATGGAGCCACCTAGTAAAACCAGTCTCTGTGGAGACGGCGGCCCAACATGCAGCGCCTTGCTTGGCCTGGCAGACAGCCTCGTGCAGGATTCAGTGACTTCACCCTGGGGCTGTCCTCCCACTCCCCCTTTGCTTCCTAGCAGGAGAAGCCCCTGAACTTCCTTTCTCGGGGATCGGGCTCCAGTCCCCTGCCAGCTGCCACCTCAGGTTGCAAACTGTCTGGCGGTGGAGGCGAGACTGACGTGGAGGAAATCTTAGGTGAGGGCGAAGTGCCAAACGTGGGTGAAAATACCAGCTCACCCAGCCACAGCCCACAAGGCAGACCTTCTGTTCTACTAGAGCTCTCGATTCCCCCAGGTGGTAACTGGGATTGACCCCCCCATCCCAGGAACGCATCGCAACCTGGCATCACAACACACTGTAGGGATTGGGGGACAGCAAAGTGCTGGGGCACAGAGGCTGGCCCAGGGCAAGGGCTTTGCAGTCAGGAGGACAGGAGTCCGTAAGCCTGGCTTGCCCGTGTGTGAGGCTGGGCAATTTATATCACCTCTCGGGCCGTCGGTCGTCTCATCTGTGAAATGGGGATGATAACCGGCCCTGCCCTGCAGGGCTGTGTGAAGGTTAAATGACTACATGTAGAGCGCCCACGGTGCCCGGCCCAGGGTAAGTGGGAGCCATTGGTGGAACCCCTGGGCCAGTGTTCCCAGCCCTCCCTGTGCACACTGGAGCCTCTGGGGGAGCCTTCCACACACACAAGCCCTGCCCTCCCTCAGAGGGCTGATCCCCCTGCTCACAGGTGGGGTCTGTGTGTGGAGGTGTGGAAACTCCCAGATGATTCCAATATGTCGTCACTGGGGGAGAAGATGATTCTGCTTTAAGCTACGCAAATGGGTAAACTGAGCTGTCTTGGGCGGGGCCTTTCCTTCTCTGAGACTTAATCTCTTTGTACATCACAACCATCCCTCACTGCCCCCACCCTTGGGGCCAGTCTGAACTCTTGAGCCTCAGTTTCCCCATCTGTGAAGGGAAATGCTGGTGAGATGCTGTCCCACCTGTGGCCTGGCCGCCTTCCAGATTCCAAAGGCCGACAGAAGCGCGTGTACTCCAGCCTGCAGTCCTGGGTCAACATTGCTCTTTCCCTGCAGCCTCCAGACAAGGTTTGGTTTCTCAACACACAAGCTCCTAGTCGGGGAAACACGAGAACAGAGGCCCCCATCATGGCTGCCCCTTCCCGCTGTCCTGGGCTGCCTGGGTGTGAGGTCTGCCAGCCCCGAACCTCTGAGAAAATATTTAGGCAGTAACCCAAGCCTTGGCCACCTGCTTTCCCTGCGAACGCGCAATTAATCACCTGGACACACACTGCCCTCAGTCCAGGCTCAGGAACGATGCTGGGTGGCAGGCCCCACTGCTGCCTGGGTAGGCAGGAGATGGCTGCTGTCTCAGGTTGGGCCTGAGAAGCGTCTGGAGGTTGTGCGGTCTAACCCTTGAAACCCTTGACCCAGGGACAGGACTGCTTCATAGCTTCCTGTCCACTCTTGCTTGCATACCCCCAGGGATGGGGAGCTCACTTCATCCTAAAGTAGTCCATTCTGCTTTAGAGGGCTTTGCCTTTTAGAAATCTGAGATTTGTCCCCAGCACCATCTCCTGGGGTCCCAGCCTGCTCGGGGGTCTCCCAGTATAGTCAGCACCCTCTTTCCAGGGCACTCTGCAGAGCTTTTGGGTTGTCTTCAAAGTCCCCTGAGTCTCTTGTACTCTGAGGCACACCTTCAGCTCCGGCAACCAGCTTCAGGTGTGAGGTGAGCGGACTTCTCCCCATTCTGGCCCGTGTTCTGCACAGACTTTCATTTGTCACTGGCAAATTAATCCAGAAAACCAACCGTGTGTCAGGCCCTGTGTGAGGCCCTGGGGACACAAGACCTCCAACATGGCCCCTGCTATGACAAGACAGGCCTACAGTAAAGACGAATTTGGGCCCTAGACCCCCTCCAGGGCCCTCATCTGAATTTGCCTCTCGTACCCATCTAGGCTGCCTGGGAAGCAAGGAAATCCCACCCTGGCCACGCCGGGACTGGGTCAGTTTTTTTTTCTGGAAAATGTCACATATACATGAAAGTACAGAGGATATTATAACCAGCCCCAGAGAATAGTATAATGGGCCCATCCTCCAGCTTCAACATTTTCAACTTGAGGCAAAACCTGTTTCCATCCCCTCCACACTCCCACCTCCTCCAAGTGATCCTGAAACCCGGTGGCCCCCGTTCTTTGCTCTGACCAAACCCAGCACCGCGCCCCATGCTCCCCGGCCCCGCGGGAGCTCAGGCAGCAGCCCCACCCTCCTGCAGACACAGGGCACATCTCCTTGGTGGAAAGGCCTGGCACGCGGCTTCCTGGAGGCCCGATGCCTCACTGGCCCCTGGCGGGCCTTCTGCAGGGCCCATTACACCACGGGCCCTGGGGCCCCTGGGAATAAACTGAAGAGTTTTGGCTCTGTCAGTTTTGGCTGCAGCCTTTCCTTCCTGGTTCACGCCCCGTTTGCATTTCCCTCCAAAGACACGATTACTTAGAAACCTATAAATCCCTGGCAGGGCTGCCGGCCCAGGCGAGTATATAAATCAGGACTTGTAAGAGCCTAAGGGTTCCCTCCGGCTGGCGGAGAAGGGAGGGCACCGAAACTCCTCGGGCCGCTCCCCGGGACCCAAGTCGGCAGGGGCGGGCGGCTCGGCGCTAGTGCCACAGACCGGCTCTGGACTTCCCTCACTCTCTTGGGCTCAGTTCTTCACTCTGCAAAATGGGCTAATGACACTTAATCTCGCAGAGTGCCCTAACAACGTCGGTCCCGGCAGAGCCGGAAGGCATGGGATGCCGTTGGTGTTCAGGTGGGCAGACAGGATGGGCTGGGCAGGGGGCAGGCTGGGGACCGGAGGCCTGCGTTCTCCACTGCTGGCCACTGACCTGCTCTGTAAACTTTGGACGCGTCACACTCTTGGGACCGGTCTTCTCATTTGGAAAACGAGGGGTTGGACGGGGCAGCGAGCTCACAAATGCGTGTTGCAGCCCCATTCTGCATGAGGTTCTGTGCAGATGGGGCCCGGGTCCCTCGCTCCTGGCTCTCATGCCCCTCAGATGTATTCAGCAAACAAGTACTGAGCGCCTGCTGTGTGCTGCAGGGGCCGGGCAGTCAGCCGTGCGGAGGGCAGAGCAGGACCTGCCTCCCGAGCTTCCAGGGGGAGCCTCGCCCGCTCCCTTCACAGCAGTGGGCAGAGGGGCGTCCCGAGGGATAAAGCGGGCATGGCACCCACGGCTCCCCCCTTGCTTGGTGCCCCGTTTTCCATGTGCCCTGGGATCCTCCATCCATGGAGAGGGGGCGGAGCCGGTGGCCTCGGTGGGCCTCTTAGTTCTGGTGGCCTGAGTCATGGGGGACCCCAAGGGCCAGCAGCAACAGAGACTCTGGAATCCGAGGGAGTCCAGGCAGATCCAGCGATGGGGAATCCCTGTGCCCAGCATCAAGGGACCCTGGGCCTGGCCATGAAGGGCAGAAGGGGAGGTCCTGATACCCACTCTCCCCAGAGACCCCTTGTAGGTGGCCGAGGAGGGGAGTGAGTGACCAGAGGCCCCTGCCCCAAGGGCCTGTCCCACCAGCACTCTTCTGGGACGCCCTTTTTGGGTCCTCTCCCCCTAGCCACTAAAGCCCTATGTTGCCTTAGGCCACAGACAGTGAAGCGAGAGTCACCGAGGAGGGGGCAAGGCAGGGAGAATTGGGCACAGAAGAAAGACTTGCAGTTTAAAGAGGGCAGGGGAAAGACACAGAAGAAAAAGAGACACAGGGAGTGAACTGGGAGGGGCAGAGGAAGGGGGGGAGGAGAGAAATGGGGGGACAAAAGGGCTCAGCAGAGATGGGGAGACGGAGGATGGAGGGACAGAGAGCTGCTGGGGGACCAAGGGGAGCAGTGAGGGACAGCAGAGAGGGTCAGGGAACAATGGGATACAGAGGGACAGGGGGATGGATGGAAGACGGGGGACAGGGAGAGACAGAAGACAGGGACAGGGGACAGAAGACAGAGGCCCAGGAAGAGACAGAAGACACAGGGGCCCTGATGGAGATAGGGATAAGGCAGGGTGGGGGACAGGTCAGTCTCAGCCTGGACTGGACAAAGGGCAGGGCAGCAGGGGCCCCCCAGCATGGCTGGGCTGGAAGGGCAGTGCAGTCACCTGGCAGGCCTGGGCACCAAGCCTGTACCCTGGCTTCCCCTCTGGGGCTCCTGGGCAGACTCAGCTGCACTGCCCTACAGACCCCGCGGGGCCCCAAGCGGCAGTCCATCCCCCAGGGCCTCTCCAGGTACGAGATCCTGACCATTTCCACCTGACCCGAAGCCCCTTTGTGAGGGGGGCAGTAAGCACCCCGCCCCGTGATGGCAGCACAGTCCTGGCTGCAGCCCGGGCACTCGGTCAGAGCTCGAGAGGGGCCGTGGTTCTGTGTTTGCTAGAAAGCATGGCCGGGAAGGGAGCTTGGGTCCAGTCTCTTGGCGGCTTCTGCTGCAGAGGCCCACCCGCTGCTGTGTTCGCTAGACTAGGATGGAGACCTGCGGGCGTCTGGGCGGGAGGCCTCCTGGTGCCAAGAGGAGGAGCGGAGGCTCAGAGGAGACCCCAGCAAGGGAAGGGGGCAGTCACATTTACAGCTCAGGGTCAGGATGAAAGCTGCTATGACTGAGTCCCTACTGTGTGCCGGGCCTTTGTCTCCAGCTCACTCGCCTGTCTTTTCTCTTTCTCTTTTGTTTCTCTTTGCCTTTGTCCCCCTTTCTCCCTCTCTCTGTTTCTCAGAAACTAAATGGGATCCAACTGCCAGCTCCCTGTGTGTTCTCCTGCTCACGGCTCAGCCCTTTCATTATTAATAGAAATATGTCCTCATTGTACGGCTTAATTCTGCTTATCTGGAGCAGATTAAGTGCTTACAATGACATGCAGTATTGATTCCTGAGCATCTCTTTTAAAGGAATTTTGCCACGACCTAATTAGTTCCATAAAACCAGTGGAGGATGGGACTACGGGATCAGGGGCGCCTGGGAGTCAGGAGCCCTGGGTCCTCATCCCAGCTGCCCACGTGCTGTGTGGCATTCGGTTGGAATCTCCCTGCTGGGGGCCTGGACGGGGCCTGCTCTGAGAGCAGGAGGTGGGAGCCAGGTTGCCCTGAGTCCTTAAGGGCTGGAAGTGCAGTGAGTGAGAGCGTGTGCTCTGGAGCCCCATCCCCAGGTTTGAATCCCTGCTCTACCACCCGTTGGCTGTGCTTTCCCGGTCCCTCAGTCTCTGCATCTGTAAAATGGGGTCACTGTCAGGCTCCGGCAGGAAGCAGATGGGCGTCTGACCGGGGCAGGTGAGGAGGGTTGAAGGAAAGGGTTAGTTAGTTATGTACAACAGCGTGGACGGGTGGCAGGCAAACGAGGGACAGACTTTCCTGAGTGGGGGCAGTTCCAGCCCCCAGCCCATGCCTGAAGAGGGAGGACAGGGGGCCCTGCCGTGACCGCCACAGTGTGGGGGGGCCCACGTGGCTGGAGCTGGGCTCTTGAGTGAGGACAGAGCCCGCCCAGGGACCCTTGCTCTCCTCCTCCCTTCCCATGCGGGGCTCCTCACTGGCTGGAGCCAGCTGAGAGCCAGAGGGAAGGGAACCCAGGCACAGTCCCGACAGGTTGGCCCTGGACACAGAGCAGCACGCATGGCCTCCCTAGGTTGCAGGGAGAGACCGGGCACGTACACAGGTGGCAGCCTTAGTTCTGTCACCGCTTGGCTGGGTGGCTTCTCTGAACCCCGAACCTCTCTATAAAGAAGGGATTGGGGGGTGCCTGGGTGGTGTAGTTGGTTAAGCGTCGACTCTTGATTTTGGCTCAGGTCGTGATCTTGGGGTTGTGGGATCAAGTCCTGAGTCAGGCTCCACGCACGGTGCGGAGTCTTAAGACTCTCTCTGCCCCTCCCCAACCCTGCGCTCTCTAAAATAAATACACCATTAAAAAAAAAGAAGAAGAAGGGATTGACTAGATCTTTCCATCTTGCTTTGCCTCCCTGCCCCAGCCATGTGGGACAAAGAGGTGTTCCTTCGAGCTGGGTTTGAATCGTGACTGCTCTGCCTCACCTAAAGGGGGACCGGAGGCTCGACACAGAGCCGCCCGAGGAGAGCCCGGCACACAGTAGGTCTGCAGTACACGTGACTTCCCTTATTGCATTTCACTTCGGCAATGCTGAAGTAGGAATCTTCCTGGAGGACTTTTTTTTTTAACCAGGTGACCTTCAGGGTGACGTGGTGAGATGTAGGACACCGTCCAGGCCATCTGCCCAGGCCTGGATGATGGGGAGGGAGCCAGGCAGGGGAGGACAGCAACCCTGATGGAGCCTCGGTGCCCTTAGACCTGGTTTCCTTCTCCCCTCCCAGACGGCTTGGGGTGGGGTGGGGATCTGTGGCCCAGGGACGCTGTCCGTAGCCTGACCCCCGCCTTCAGGAGGCTGTTTGGGCTCTGTCTCCAAAAGGCCTGCCCTGCCGCCCCACGGCCTTCCCTGTTGACCCGAAGCCAGTGCCAGGTTGGAAGCCTGTTCTTCTACCGGCTGAGAAGTCCGTGCAGAGAGCAACGGTCTAGGCCAGGCGATCTGGCTTCCAGTGTGAGCCCTAGCCTTGGTCGGCTCACCTGCCTTGCGCTGCGTCTGGGACCAGCAGGCGGTGCGGGCCGTGTGCGGCGGGCCCCCCTCCCCGCGCCTCCCAGGCGCCCGCCCCGGCTCCCTTAAACACCCCTCCACCGTGCTGCTGGTCTCGACACTGGCTCGCGGGCAGAACCAGGTCCCCACGTCTCGTTTCCAGTTTTTAATGTTTTTCTTGTAAAAACCCACAATATAAAACTGGAAGGGGAATGGAAAACAAGTTCTGTACATTTTATATACACGAGGTCTGTGATTTCAAAACCATTGGGGAGAGAAAAGGAAAACACAGTCAGAGGAACGTCGCAGGTCACGGATCCTGACAGGCATGTCCGAGCAGCCAGATTGGGCTCAGGGGATCGTCCCTGGCCAGCACAGGCCACCCCGAGTCTGTGGGGAGCTTCGGCCTGGTGGCTCAGGCTGGGTGTACGGAGGGTGGGGACGGACGGCTAGCAGGCAAGGTAGTGTCTGCGGGGGGGGGGGGGCAGGTGCGGCCGGGGCCTTCCTTCAGGTGTCCGTGTAGATGGACGGGATGTGACTCAGGCAGTGGTCAAAGGGCCCGTTGGGGAAGAAGCTGCAGTCCTCGGGGCCACTGGACACCATGTCTTCGGGTGGTTGTGGTGGCAGCGCCGTGGGGCAAGGGGCTTCGGCCAGGGCCTCGTAGCCTGTGGGTACGGTGGGGAACAGGGTTTGGGCTGGAGAACGCAGGGGCTCTGCCTCATCATCTTTTCCCAGCCCCCTGACCCCATCCTCCTGCCCAGGGTCCCTTCTCACGGGTGTCCCTTCGGCCGGGCCCTGAGCCTCTGCTCTTCCAGACAGGGGAGCCAGTGGGTGGGAGGAGGCGCTCTAGGCCTTGCACTCCCCGCAAGGGGCCCAGGGCAGCTGGACAGACAGACGGGCGACCTTGGGGCAGTCCGTCGTCCAGTGCTGGACTGTAGGGCAGAATGTGGGGAAGGGAGGGGTGGGCTATCACAGTTCTTGCCCTCGGGGGCTGGTCCCCTCCTGGCAGAGGGAACCCAGCCCACCCCCACCCTTTCAGGCTCCTTCACCCAACCAGACACAAGAAACCCAAAGAAGGAGATGCGCACTCACTGGGCTCTTACTGAGGGTTCTTGAAGCCATCTCACTTAAGCTTCTCAACATTCCTGTGAGGTGGGAGTCATTATCCCATTTTATAGCTGAGAAGGCAGGCTCAGAGAGGCCACACTTGCCCAAGGTCACTTGCTTGTAGGTGAGGGAACTGGGATTTGAACCCAGATCCATCTGGCCCCGAGACACCTGGTTCTTCCACTGGACGTGCTGTCTCTGTATGGGGTCACTGCTCAAAGGCCTTCAACCTGGAGGGACTTATCCAGTCCCTGCCCTAAGGGCTCTGTCCCTGAGCTGCTGTCACAAATTTCTGTAGCCTAAAATAGGCAGGCCTCAGTCTTTCCATCTGTGCAGTGGGATTAAGCCAAACTACTCCTGAGGCCCCACAGCCCCACCCTGTTAGTTTGGATCAATCCTGCCTGTCTATGCTCAGCTTGGCAGGAGGTGTAGACAGCTTCGCGGGTCCTGGAATGGGCCCTGAACGCTGGGCTGCCACCCAGATAGCAGGGGAGGAAGGGGGCCAGAAGAATCCACTACGCTGGTGTGGGGGCATGGAAGCTGCCTCTTGCCCGTTACTTGCCGAGTTACTTATTCCTGCCGCTAAACCCAGAAATCCCGCCATGGGCCGGATGGAGCAGGGGGAGGATGAGGTGGGGGAGAGCCAGCAGTGCTGGGAACGGCTGGCCAGTCCTCATCACACACCAACCCGCGTGTGTGCAAATAGGAAACACACCCCCCGCCCGCACGCACCCTGGGATGGGGTACACGTCTGCCGATGATGCACGGATGTGACCCGCCACCACCCGCAGACACATAGCACGCTCGAACGCAGTCTGTGCACTCAGACAGGAGTCGTGGGATGGGCTCGGGGCAACACAGGGTGCGGGCAGCAGGTGGGAATACGGGGCTAGGGAGCATGCGCGTGTGTACACAGGGCATGAACATCGGCCCAAGCGTGATGTCTGCACACGTGTGAGACATGAGCACCTGTGCCCTGCGAGCTCTTTAAACACTCGGGGGCTCGCACTGCTTGGAGCCCACTTGTGCGGGCCCTACGACACAACAGGCACCACAGACGTGTGCCACAAACGTGTGAAGAAAGGAGACCTACACAGACGTGAGAGCATGTGTGCGAGCAGGAACCCATGGACCATGAGCAGATAGACCCCCAGGTTTCCGCATCTCATCATCTGTGGCCTCGTGGTTGTCCCTATGTCCTTAATCTTCTACCCCCAGCTGCACACCCCCAGAGCCGCCCAAGGGGCCTCTGGCACAGGGTCTCAGGCTCTCCTTTGTCTGGGGCCCCCACCCTGCCCCAGGCCTCGTAGCTTCCCCTGGACGCGGGCCTGGAGGCTGACTTGGGGTGGGCTGTGGCTTGAGTTACTCCGGGAGGGTCTGGCCCCACCCCTCTGATGCCCCTGCTCTGATCAGCACCAGCCCTGCTGGTCTGAGCCCTTCCACCCTGGCCTGTCGCTGCCTTTCGCCCCCGTGGCAGGGGCATTACTTGTGGAAGGCCCAGGGCCCTGGAGGGGACACGGATGTAGCACAAGGGACAAGCACAATGTCTAGGCTCCGTCCTTTCCTACTAGTGTGGCCACTCTGGTCTCATTTTATCTGCTGAATAGAGATCCGTATTTGTCTCTTTCCCTGCTGTATCCCCACGGTCTACAACTGTGCCTGGCACACAGTAGGTGCTCAGTAAATAGTTAAAGCGAAACATCAACTAGACTGCAAGCTCTCAAGTCTGATTCTTCTCTGTCTTCAGAAACCTGCCAGAGAGCAGACACGTATCAGCCGTGTGACGATGTGGAAGGAACACTGACTTTGGAGGCAGGCAGAATGTCAGTGCCAATTCTGTGGGGTCCTGGGACCTCTGGGAGCCTCAATTTCTCCTTCTGTCAAGTGGCGATGATTCTACCTCTTTGGGCCATCCCAGGGCTTCAGGCCAATGTGCATAGGCACCCAGCACAGGGTTGGGCCGTGGTAGGTGGTCAGGGAAGGGAGGCATGCAGGTGGAGCTTACCGGTGGCAGGTAAAGGTGCGCTGAGGCCGTGGTAGCCATTGGGCCGCAGAGGGTTGAAACCGTGGGCTTCCCCGGCCAGACCGTCCCCACCGGCTGCGGGCTCAGCCGTCCGGTAGCAGTCGCCATAGGGGAAGCAATTCTGGATGGAGTGGAAAGTGCCCTGGTACCCTGCAGAGGGAGGCAACAGGGGCTGCATTAGCAAAGGAAGAGAGCCGGGGGCCAAGAGGGGACCGTCCCTGCTGCGCTGTTCAGCCTCCCACATCGTCCTGTCCAGCCATGCTGGGTGTGAGGGAGAGAAGAGGGTTCCAGGGATGAGAAGGTGCCAGGGGTCCCGGGCCCCTTTCCCAGCTCTCTGCCTGCCACGGGGCGGGGGCGGGTAAGGTAGCCTCATGTGGCGGCACCTGACTCGAGTCATCTGTGGCTGATGCAGTGCTCTGAGGAAAGGGACTGTCGGTCCTCCATCCCCACCTCCGGAGATGCCTGCTCACTCACCTCCCTCCAAGGGGCAGGCCGTTCCCACCCCTGCCAGCGCCAATGCTGTTCCCTTCAATGCCTTGTCAATGGGACAAACTCTTCCTCACCCCTCCGGTGGAATTTCCTCCAGGAAGTGCCCCCGACGAGGCGTGTTGGGTCACCTGACTCCTGGCTTCTCCCACGGTGGCCCTCAGTGCCCTCCCTCATTCTGACGACCCACTGTCTCCCCCAGGTCAGTGCCCTGTTCCCCTCGGGCACCCCGAGCAGGAGTCAGTGGGTGTCTATGGAGAGAGGCCCCCGGCCAGAGCCTACCTTGTGGACTGGGCAGAGGTGGGGGTGGAGGGCTCTGGAAAGGCGGGTAGGGTGGCTTGCTGGGGAGTGTGGGGAAGGGCTGGCCCCCCGGAGAATGGCTCTGAGAGGATGGTGGCAGCAGTGGTGGCCCGAGCCCCTTCAGTGGGCTGACCATAGGGGAGAGGAGGCCGGGTCCCAACCTGGAGAGAACAGAGACAGTCATCAGCAGGATAGGCTCTGGGGGCCGTGGGGGCCAGAGGCATGGCTGCTGCTGCTTGCTTCCCTCCGGCCACGCTGAGCTCACTACCTGATCTGCTCTTACTTAAGACAGTGCAGTTAGAAGAGGAAGCTTTTACTACAGATTATGTTCAAACTGGAATTAACTTTGAAAGTCCTCTAAGCTTGAGAGTCCAAAGGAATCAGTAAAGAAGAGCTTCTATCTGGTATTTAGGACTGGCAAT
>NC_138372.1:39238504-39267105 GCF_054177405.1 Leptonychotes weddellii
GCCAAGTTAGTCCTGGCCACACAGCACTGACCTCACAGGTTAGGATGAGGGTAAAATTAAATAAATCAAAGTGGACAGAGCGCCCAATATGATGTCAGATGTATTCTGAGCCACTCCGTGAGTCGTCATCGTTATTATAAAGATGCAGGGAAAGAAAACTAGCAGATAGTTCTGATGTCTAAGTTGGGCTTTCTTCCCTTGCACAGTGTGCTTTCAGAGATCTTCTGTCTCCATCCCTGCACTTGCATACATCCTATGATGGGGGGCTCACCACCTCCCTTCATACAGAGCCTGAGGTGGTGCAGGCCTGAGCCTGTGTTTCTGGAAGCTCACAATCTGGAATGAGGCCGCAGCAGCTGAGAGCTGTGCAGTCACCCTGAACGCAGCTGAGCCCATGCGGGTCATCTAATTGGACTGCACGTCACTGCAGCCCAGGTTCCTTCCTCATGCTGCCACCAACGCCTCTGGGGTCTGCTCACAGGAACAAACCTGGCCCTGGGGCCAGATGGACTTGGGGGCTCTGGGGACCAGGCTGAAGGCTCATTGCTTGTAAAGCCCTATGGTGCATTGCAGAAAGAGGGAGGGGGAGCTCAGAGTGTCTACTCTCTTATTTGCCTTTGTGGGTCTGGTGGACGATCCACATTAAAATATACTACAAATTCAATGTCACAGCTAAAGTGACCTTTTCAGGCCAGGAATACTACCCTTGCCTACCCTCCAAAACATGATGCCTTAAGGGGACAGATCAGTGCCTTTCTCTGAGGGAAGCAAGACTATCCTGGAACAGAGGAAGATTTGGGGAGAGGCCAGTGGGCACTACGTCTGTAGCTCTGCTGGGTCCCCCCATCTGCTCCCTCCAACCTGGGCACCCTCTGCTGCACTGCCATCATTCAATGTCTGGAACCCCACCACCGTGAGTGCGCTGCAAGCAGACACGGGGGTTCTCTGTGCTGGGCCCCTGGGCCCCAGCCCAACATCTCGCACAGGCAGCCTCAAGTTAGTGAACTGAATCCTCATCAAGGTTCCACGACTTCTCATTATCGTCCTCAGGACTACTTTTAGGCTTCTCTCACAGGGCCGTCAAATTGGGCGGGGGGTGTGTGGCTGTGCGTAAGCCATGTGTCCTCATAGCCACCTCTCTGGCTGAGGCTGGGCTGTGGTGGCCAGAAGGGCGGATCCTCCTCCTTCAGGCCCGCTGCGTGGTGCCCGCCTGCCTTATGCCCGCCCCACGCCGGCACCCACACCGCTCTTCCCCGACTTCCAGTCGGTGCCCGCCCCTGGGAGCTCCTGCGGGAGGGCCAGGCCTCACCTCTCAGGGGCTCCGTGCTCAGCCCTGGGCTTGGCACACAGCAAACAGCTGATAAATACTAACAAACGGGTTTCTGAAACGCTCAGCTACAAAACCCAGAGATTAACAGTGCTGCAGAATTAAGGAGAACCAGATCTGAAGGGGGGGAAAAAAAACATGCATTCTCAAAGTTTGTTTTTCCTGTCTCAAACCTGCCATAAATTCACATTTGCCACCTTCACAGCCAGTGAAATTAAACAGAACACGACTCTCTCGGCAGCAGACATGAAGGCTGAGGTTACGCTGCTCTACCTGAACTCTTTAAAAGGAAAAAAGAGCATCTGGAGCTCCTCTTCTGAGTCATGCAAATGATTCCTAAATCAAATATTTTTGCTTCAATTGGAACCTATAAAAATTAATATAAAACCTCACTGGCTTGGCACACTGAGGGCTTCATACCTCGTATGGGGCTAGGGAAAAAAACCGCCCTTTCAGCGTCTTCCCTGAGCCAGGGTAAATAAATTTGGTCATGAAGTCGGGCCCTCTTAGCATATTTTTGAGTGAATCAGATAATTCTGTCAAGCTATTTAAACGTCCCAGCAAACCACCGGGGAGCCGCGAGTGGCCTTCCCTGTTGACTTTGGCAGGAAGGGGAGGCTGAAGGCCTTCCCCCCCGCCTTGCCTCTCTTCCGAGGGGCTGAAAAAAAAAACCCATTCAGGCTGGGCCCGGGCCTGGTGTCAGGCTTGAGGGCTCTCCTCTCCCGCAGCCCAGCCGACGGAGCCCAGGCGCCTGGCCGGTTGGGAGGACTCGAGCCCTCGCTCCCACAGACACGGGCGGTTAGACGGCGGGCTGGGCCGTCCTGGTCTTGTCAGCACTCTGCCTCTCGCTGCAGGAATTCCTGACGGGCACTTACGCAGGAGGCAGGCAGGTGATGAATGAGGTGGAGCAGAGTGCACAGGCCTGAGCGGGGAAAGGCCTCGGTGGTTTATTTTAGTTTGGTTGGAGATATTTTGGGGCTGGCTGGTGGGTGAGCAGGTGGCTTGAGCCGGTGGGTGGGTGGATGGGGTCCAGGGGCTCGGTGTCCGTGGAACCTGCACCAGATGACACGTACAGTGCCAGGCACGTGTATGTCAGGCATGGCTGACCCTCACCACCTTCCTAGAGGAGGATATCTTAATACCCATTTTACAGAGGAGGAAACTGAGGCTCAGGGAGGCCTGGATCTCTGGGTCCCCTTTTGCACCCCATCAGGCTGCCTCTTCATGGCTCTCCACCCACTCACCACAGTCTTCCCCTTCTCCATGAACAGCACTTCTGCCTCCCCGGGGGCTCATCCCTGGTGGCTCCTCCTCTCCCTGCCCAGCCAGCGTTTCCTAGAGGCCCACTGATTCTCTGTCACTAATGCCTCCCTGTGGTCCTCCTCCCCACCCACCAGCTCTGGCTCAGGCCGCCACCCACACACATTCGATGCTGCCCCTAGCAACCAGCCCCACGCTGCGAGCCACGCCGTCCTCCCCAAACCGACCACATCACCGCTTGGCACCCTTCGGATATAGTCCCGCCACAGGCTGGGTGATCTGGCCCCGGCGACCTCCCTCCTGAGCTTGTCACCTCAAAGGAAGGTGCATGTTCCCCAGAACACGCCAAGCTCTCACCACGCCTACTCACTGCTCCTATCCCTCCACTCAGTCAACTGCTACTTAACTGTGGAGGCCCGGCCTAGCATCACCTCCAGGAAGCCTTCCCTGCGCTGTCCCCCACCGCACTGGGTTCTCCTCTGGGCGCCCACAGCCCCTTCTGCTTCTTCCCTCAGAGCCCTTGTCCTGCAACGTCAATCCCTGCAGGTCTATGTCCCCTCTTCATGGTTAGCTTCTCCAGGGCTGGGGTCATCGGTGGCTCCAGCACGGGGTCCAGGGCCAGCCCACACCAAGGGCTCAATAACTGGACGCTGAATGAACGGACGAGTGAGTGGCAGGAGCCTGGTTAGGAGCCCTGGACAACAGATTTGGTGATGAAGCCAGGCTGGCCCCAGGCACAGGTAGGCCGATGCCAAGGCTAAGGCTGTGGCCTTGGGGAGGAAGGGCAGAGGAGGTGGAAGGTACTGAGGCCAGGCCTTGGGGGACAAGTTTGATCAAGTCCTGCTAGCGGTAAGTGAAAGTGGCGGGGAGGGCAGACGGTGGGGCTATGTGACCACCCTCTGCCCATTTGCAAAGAAAACAGACTTTGGCAGCACCAGGGGCCAGCAATTAGCACATTTACCATTTCCAGCCAATTAAGTGGCCACAATGGGAACCACATTGAATACAGGAAGAGGCCACTCCTGCTTGCAGTGATCCTGCACGAGGGGCCCCTGGACAGTCCCCGAAGGCAGGGCAGTGACCACAGCTGCCGCGGCCAGAAGTGGGGGTAAGGGCCAGATGAGCACCCCTGGAGTGGGCAGTGGGCAGTCTGCTCACCAAACCCACAGTGTGAGCCAAAGAGAAGCCAGAGTGAGGCCCCCGAGGGCGTCTGGCATGGCAGTCCGGGGTGCGGGACGGGGCATGGCGCCTTCCTCAGCCGCCCTCACGGGGGAGGAGGACACGAGGCGAGGCGTCAGCAAGTCCAGGTGCCAACACCCTCTACCTGGTGTGTGGCTGCGAGGTGCCAATGAAACTGTGCACGGGAGGTGTTCGGTACAGGGTACGGTACGCAGCAAGTGCTGCATAAATGCCCACCGTCTGCATTATCAGTAACAACCGAGAATTGCGCAGGACGCCTGCCCTCACCTGCCTCCCGTGCAGGTGCCTGCTCGCTGTCCCGGAGGACCAGCCTGCTGTACGTACCCGTCCCTGGTGCTCTCAGCCGTGGGCAGAGGGGACAGATGGTGGTGGGAACTGGTGCTGGCGTCCAGGGGGTGGTGCCTGGAAGGGACCTCGTGCATGGGGGGCAGGATGCCCGATGCGAGCCCGTTATGGGGGGTGATGGAGCCAGGATACACGCCTGCAGGGAAGCAAACAAATACCACTGGGCTTGGGCCACGCCCTAGAGGTGGTTGTGAACAACCCAGG
This sequence comes from Leptonychotes weddellii, assembly GCF_054177405.1. NCBI lineage: Eukaryota > Metazoa > Chordata > Mammalia > Carnivora > Phocidae > Leptonychotes > Leptonychotes weddellii. The sequence goes on from NC_138372.1 coordinate 39,242,841, forward strand.
AGCTGTGTGCCTACTGGCAGAAAGACACACACACGGAGGAAAACCAGCGGGGTCGTATTAACAGGAGGTCGGGGCCCAAACGAGGGGAGGACGGCCCCGCTCCGCTGCTCATGCCCTGGCTGCAGGGCTGTGGGGGCTGAGGCTATCCTGAAAGCAGAGGTGGACTGACAAGGGCCTGTCAGAGGCATCAGCTGGCCAGGCTGGGTGTGTGTGTGTGTGTGTGTGTGTGCGTGCGTATTTTTTTAGGGTGGGGGGTTGTATGGAGCATGCTGCCTCAAGTCTCATGCCGAGTCTCATGCTGCCTCAAGCTGTTCCGAGTAGCCCCAGAAGCAGACAGGGATCCTGAAATGGAGAGCAGCTTGAGAGAGACTCAGGGCTTAGCCGTACTTCTCACACGCAGAGCTGCTGTAGGGTAACGGGCTGCCTTTGGTGGAAATGAACTACCCGCCCCCAGAGACGTGCAAGCACAGCCTGGATGTCCACTGTGAGGGGTCCCAAAGACAGGACGATGGTGCTAGCTGGATGGCAGGCTGGCCCAGGAGACCTATGAGAAGGGATGCCACAGACAGTTGTATAGGCTGTGTATGACACAAGGGTCCCGACGGAGGAGTGGAGGCAGTCATACTCTCATCTACGATTCTAAACCTCTAGAAGACGCCTGCAGGGTGATACCACCTTCTATCACTTTTACTCCCAAGGGTCTTACCCTTGTTAAGAAGACAGGTGGGGGATGAATCAAATGGGGGACATTAGGTCATAGTCAGATGTTGATCCAGGGGCCTAATTGAGGGTCTGGGAGCAGCTACTGAGGCCAGTGCTTCCCAAATGCCTTCACCAAGGAACCCCAATTAGAGGGGAGAATGGACCCCAACTCTGGGACTAGAGCCTGAGAGGGACACAGCAGGGGTGGCAAGTTTTTCTCCATTTTATCTGAAAAAAATGGGGCCAATTTTGTTCCTTTTAAAATCTGGCCACATTTATTTGAATTTTAATAGAAATTGCCATAATTTTCCTAGAAATTAAGTCATCCAGTTGATGGCCCGGGACGACTGCAGACCTGGGGACCACACCCAGCTGTGGACAGAGGGGACAGATGGTGGTGGGAACTGGGTCAGCTGCTACAGTTTGCACGGCACCCCGGTCATCGTGGGTTCAGACCCAATGCTCTTTACCATGAGGACCATCTGAGCACACAGCACACTCTTTTCATGGATGGAGTCAAGAACGAACTTTGACATTCTCCGGTGGCTGGGGTTCCAAGGCTAGCCCATCCCAGGTTGCCCCCTTTCGTCCAGGCCTGCAATTCAGGAGGCTACTACCAGGAACTGAGTAGGGCCAGGGCAGGGATGGCAAGCTCCAAGCCTCAACTGCAGCGAATCAAGCCTCCCAAGTGATACCAAAAGAAAGTCCATTTAAAGCCAGGCCCAGGAACTGACCTGGAGCTCCAGCTCAGGCTATGTCCAAAATCGTCCTCGTAGGGGCCTATGGCCCAGGCTTCACTGTGGGCTGGCTGTGAGACCCCGGGACTCTGAATGGGCTCTTGGGGGCCCTCTGTCTCTCAGCTCCAGTCCTTTCCCTTCCCATCTTGGGAACCTCTGCTCCCATGGGCAGCCCCAACCATCCATCCACCACGTCCCTCACCACCATCCCTCCCCAGCTTGGTCAGGAAGGCACCAGAGGGGACTTCTGGGGATAGAGCCTGGCTCGGTGCTGCTCATGCTTTGCTCCACTCACCACTCTCCTGAGCACCTCTTCACCTGCCATCTTGAACCCATTTGGGGGCCTGACAGCTAGGAAGGCCTAGAATCCTGATAAATTCTGCTCTCTCTCCCTCAGCCTTGCTGACCTCGTGCTTTTATATCCCCACTGCCCATCATATTACCCTGGGTCTGCTAAAGGAGCCTGCCAGCTAAGCTCCTGAGGGTTTCCTGTGAAGAGAGCTGGGCCTTCCTGATGAGAGACAAGCTCTTGGGACTTTCCTGTCGTTAGACAACAAAAATTTGATGTCACCCTGGCGAGCTCCTCTCTCTCCCTCACCCCTCTGTTCTGGACTCCTCTGTCCTAACACTCCTTGAATCTGCCCCGTTTTCCCCTGCCTTTGCCCACCTTCCCTTGTCCAGCCCCGTGCAGACAGACGCAGGGTGGGCTAGGCGTGCTGAGCATGTGGACAGACAGCGATGGCAATGAGGATGTCACTGTGTCATGAGGGGTGGCGGGGGCGGGGGGGAACGCCGTGGAGCCTGCTGGCCTCTCCCCAGAATGCACCACTGGAGGCTATAAATCAGCGTCATGAATCATCAGCCACGAGTGCTTGACTTCTGGCCCTAACATCTGTTCCTAACTGCACCTCAGGCATTTGCCGTGTGGCCAGCTGACGCGCAGAGAGGTCCAGAACTTCTGGGTCCGCCTGGCTGGTCCTGGTCTCCCCGCGGTGCTGGAAGCAGCCTGAGGACAGGGACCAGCACAGGGCCAGGTACACAGCAGGTGCCAGGATGCTGTAGCGCAGCATCAAGAGCAGGGAGGCAGCGGACTGTTGGATTAAGGGCACGGCCTGTGGCCACACAGCCCAGGTTCAAGTCTGGCCTCTGCCATTTACTGGCTGTGGAGCCTCAGCAAAACGGTACTTAACCTCTCGAGGACTCCGTTTCCTCATCTGGAAAAGGAAGAGCATAGTAGCATGTACTTTTTGAGGCTGCTGTGAGGATTCTGTTAACATGTACACGTACAGTCCCCAGAACGGCTCCTGGCACACATTCGGTAACAGTTGGCCATGCGTTATTACGAGATGGGTGAATCAACAGTCACTCTTCTCATTCACCGCGAGCAACAACAATAATAAGGATAAAATTATCTGCCACACTGGGTTTATAGAAGCGATCACGTCGCAATCACATTTGTTGTCACAGCAGGTCTGGGGGAGAAACCGAGGTTTGAGGCAGGGAAGACACCACTCGCTCGCTGTCAGAGCAAGCCTGGACAGGCGTGGTGTTACCCTAACGCCCGCCCCATCCCTGATGCTGCCTCAGTGACTCGGCTTCTCATCCGCAGCATGGGCTCATGGGGACAGAATGAGAGGATGTTCGTTTAGTGACCAGTCCATGCAGGTGCTCAAGAGATGGCTACTGTGGGCCTGGCCCTTCTCCCTGGGATAGGCCCTGGCCTCGTGTCTGCGAGAACAGACTTCCAGCCTGGATCTGCTGCTGACTTCTCCACATGACCTTGGGTCAGTCCTCCTCCTGCCCAATTCTGAGTCCTCCCAGGGTAAAAATGATGGGGCTGCAGGGCCCTCTGCCCCAGGGCAGCCGCTGCTAATCAGTCACAGGCCTCTTCCCTGCTCGGCCTCGGAATCCTCAACACAGCCGTTGTCCCTAGGGTCTCTTCTTGCCTGCTATTTTAGCAACTCTGACCTGGTGAGAAGCAGCCCATGAAGAGGGTGTGATCCCTGCTCCATAGACCCATCCTCCTGGGGCGTCCTTGCCCTTGTGGACCTTTGTGAGCACAGATCCCTGTGAAGGGCGACCCAGAGAAAGCGTAAACGCCTTCCCTTCCTGAGGCTGTTTGTTAGGGGCTTTGACATAGTTTTAAATCTGCTGCTACTTCAACACTGAGGGGAAAGCATTAAAAATTAGAAAACAAAAAAAATGTTTAAAATAGTTAGAGTAATTCAAGAAATCCCAGAGGGTGGGAAGAGCTTTCTCTCTGGTACCGCGGTTTCTTTGGGGGGAGTGGAGGGCAGAGCACCAGTCTTGTCAGCGGGAATCCCCCCTCAGGCCACACTGCCAGCCACTCAGCGAGGGCTTCCTGCTGGGGCCCGAGACCCGCGCAGCTGCCAGGGAGGACAGGCAGGCTACCTCAGTTGGACCAGAGGCTCTGCGTGTCCGGCTGGATGGGCCTGCAGCATCCCAGGGGCCGAGGGGCTCCATGTCTGGGCCGCAGAGTTTAAGAAGCTGGAAGGATTATGACCAAGTGGTCCACCCTCTCCGAGCCTCGGTTTTCTCCTCTGAAGCTGGTTGTTGTGGTTTGGAGCCCTGGTGGGGCACACGCGACTCCAGCTTGAGGCCTGGCCTGAACCCTGACGTGGGGCCTGAAGGAAGTGCAGGAGCCGCCTCAGTAAAGGGTAGGGGTGAGGAGGCCGGCAAGGCGTATACAGTGGCTTGGAGATGAGAGGGAGCACGGGATGTTCAGGGAACTGGGTTTGATGTGCCAAGGTTGGGGTGCGCCTGGCCCCGTGAGGCCTCGAAGGCCAGGCTGAAAGGAGCCCGGGCTTCCTCCTGTGGGCAATGGAGCCACAGAAGAGGGTGAAGGAATGTATGCCAGAGGAGTGGGTGCCCACGTGGCCCCTGGGAGCCCACAGAGCACTGCCGTCTTCCTGCAGGGCCGTGCCCCCGGCCCTGCCTCCCTGCACGCGTACCTGGGAGCAGCTCCTGGCCCAGGGTGCGGCCCCCCTTCCTGTCGCTGGCGGCCAGCTGTGTGGACCCATGGAGCTGCTGCAGGGCCAAACACTCGGTCAGGACGTCGGCCTCGGGCTCAGGGCCTGCGTGCAACTGAGGAGCAAGCAGAGGGAGAGAGGGTGTCTGTGCGAGACCACCTGCCCGCCGGCAACCCTCGGTTTAGGGGACAGGGCAGGAAGGATGGTGGCTCCAGGGTAAGACCCTTCACCTCACTGCACCTCAGCTTCCCCATCTGTAAAATGGAGCTAGTTGTATACACTGGGTTAGTTCAGGGCTGAGAGGCCGACGCTAACGTAAGAGTGAACAGGCAAAGATTTTAACAGGGGAAGTGTGTGCATGAGAGAAAACCAGAGCTGGGCAGGCTGGGAGAGCCGTGGGCTGAGTTACAAGTCTGACCCAGAGTGAAGGAGGGAGGGAGGGAACGAAGTTGGTGGAAGCATCCTAGAGTAGGAGTTCTCAGGGAGCTGTGCTGTGTTGGAAGTCAGGGGGTCCCGTGTCTCCTGGGCAGGGGTCTTGCCTCAGTGTCCCCGCAGGGCCTGCCACACTCAGTTCTTGGCTGGAGTAGCCTACAGGAGGCGCAGCCTCACATGCACGGGCCCAGATGGGCGGCCAAGTACAGCAACTGGGGCCTCCCCCAAGCAGCCACTGTGTGGCCCATTCTCGTGGCTGCCACAGTGAACTCATGCGGGTAAAGTAACATACAGTGGGTACACAGGAAGTGTCTTTCCTTCCTCCCCTCTTTCCCCCACTCCTTCTTTCTTCCTGACACAGGCATAGTGGAAACAGTCTAGGGCTAGAGACAGAAGACCTGGGTTCAAATTCCAACCCATCTCTTCTCACTCCCTGTGTGACACTGGACAAGTAACTCAACCTCTCTGGCTCGCCCCTGCCTGTAATGAGCAACGACAACCGCCCCCCACCCCAGGCTGCTGTGTGGAGTACGGAGAGGACAGGTACAAAGGAGCTTGCTGAAGGTACCGGCTGACCCCAGCTGGCCGAGTCCCGCGTGGTCATGTGACAGTGGGCACGCCGGATCTATATATGGACTTGAGGTCATTGGCTGGCAAATCTTTGGCCAATAACCCTCAGCTGTCTTAAAGGCAGACTTGAGCTCCATATCCCCAAAATTCTTCACCTCCCCAGATAGGCCAGATGGAGACAGGGCATGGCTGGTTGAGGCCCTTGGGACATGGGGCGATGAGGCAGGCCTGCACCTGGGTGGGGAGGGCCCCCTCTCCCAGGGAAATCCCAAAGCCTGACTATCAGAGCACCAAAGATTGACGTGTCCAGACTCTCATTTTACCTAGGACAAAACCGGCCCAGAGAAGGCGAGAGCCTTGTTCCATGTTACAAAGCAGCTGAGAGTCAGTGCCCAGGTTTTTCCCACCCTCCCAGGCCAGAGGGCCAGCACCCAGGCTTGGGGACGGCACGCCCAGCCTCCCGACGGACCCTCAGCTCCCTGCCCCAGCAGCTGCTTTCCATGTAAATTCAGTTTCTGGCAAAAGAGGGTCAAGGCATGTTCTCGCAGACCGCAATGTCAATCGGATTAGGAGCAGCAGGAGAGGAGAATTAAGGAAGAAAAGCATTTCTAATTCTCTCTGAAACGTAGCAGGGCTGCCAAGGAGCTGTCATAATACAAGGGTCGCTTTACCCAGAAAGATACATCATCCCCGATGGCTCCTAATGGATGCTTATGGTTGGGAAGTTTGCAGATCTGCGGCCTCAGGTCCCTGGGGCTCAGTGCGAGCCAAGCACGGGGCCTGGGAAAACCAGGGCAGGATTCTAGTCCTCGGGCACCAGTCTGCTCAGGATAGAAGCCTCCTTGGCATGGAGCCTGGGCCATTCCCCATCCCTGCTCGGGCCCTTCAACCTGAGAGCAGAGGAGAGAGCTCAGGCCCTGGGGCAGGCCGGTCTGGGGTGGGACCCTGGCTCTGTCACTCCTGTGCTGCATGACTCTGCACTGGGTTCAGCTCGTCCCTCCCTCGTCAGAGCGAGGACAGATGGGGTGTTTACACCGGCCAGCTCAGGTGCACGCTTTGACCGTGTCCCTTTTCTGCTCTACTGCTCCCAGGGTCTCCCTACTGCCTGCAGGATGAAGACTGAAGCCTCAAGCCTGGCTGCCCCCCACCCCAGTGTCTTTCCAGCGGAGGCTTGCTTGGCCCAGGCCAAGCTCTGGGCACCCCCAGCCCACGCGACTGATGCAGGCCACTTTCTCCAGCCTCTCTGCCTTTCTCTGCTTTACTTACAGCTCTAGCCACAGTTCTTAAAACAGTGCTTGGAAAACAGTAGGTACTGCGTAAGTCTTGCAGAGCAAGTTAAGAAGCTCTCCCTGCTCTACCCTCCACGGTCACGCTGTTCTCCCTGGACTGGCCTGGGTGTTTCTCTTCATCCCCACCCCCACCCTCCCTTGCACTCAAGTACCTGTGTGCCATGGCCCTGGTGCTCTTCTGGAGATGTGGGTTGAGCCCAGAGGTGGGCTGGGCCCCGAGTAGCAGTCCCATCCCCCCACTGCACTGGGTCCCTCTGCGGCGCCCACATTCCTTGTCCAAAACAGCTCACTGCTTTCTCCTGCAAGCCTGCTTCTTTCCTAGATCCTCGGTCCTTGTCAAGGGGGCTGCCACCATCCTGCCCCCCAGAGTCCACCTCTGTGGCTCCTCTGGCACCCCCCTTCTCCTGCCTCAGCCAGCCCCCACTACCTCTCCTGCTCCTCAGCAGTGGCCCCCCTGCCTCAGGATTCCCTCCAACCAGCCCAACCCATTCTCCACACAGCCTCAAGTGCCGTCTTCCAAGATGACATTCTCTGCTTAAGACACCCCCCCCAATGGCACCCACCATCCTCGGGACAGCCCAAACTCCTCGGTAGAGCTTTGGGCCTGTCATGCCTGCCCCCGGCAGGGGCTGCTTGGCCTCGAGGCAGGCAGGGTGCCCGCTGTTTCAGCTTCAGTCACTCCCTGGGGCACACTCTCCTGAGGGGCTTCGCCTGCCCAATGCTTACCCCTTCCAGATTTCATGACAACACGCACCAACTTCTGTTCTGGGCCTTTACTTTGGGCCAAGTACTGTTCTACACCCTTGATGTATATTTACTCACATAATCCTCATGACAATGCTCTAAAGCAAGTCCTCTGTTGCCCCCATCGGACAGCTGAGGAACATGAAGAACAAAGGGGCCCAGAGCTATGCCCAAGGCAGGCTGGTTCCAGAGCGCACACAACTGCACTCCCACCCCGACAGGCTAAGGCCCCCTTCTCTGTGCCCCTGACTAGTCTCTGCAGACCTCTATTGTCTTTATTCTATTCTACCGAATGATCTCTTTATGTCTGTCTCTCCCTGCCAGGTTCCCACTGGAGGAGGGCACCATGGTTTTCCATTTTTGCATCCTCAATGCCTACACAGGGCCTGCCATCAAAGGTTTACTAAGCGAGCCAGGGCGAGGGGGCAGATGGACGACAGAGAAGCTGGTGGGTGGTCTGTGGGTGGATAGATGTCTGGCTGACTGGAGGTGAGGAAATGAACTCGGTGGGAGGCAGGTCACGGATGATGGACAGCAGCATCCTCGGGTGTGCAGAAGGGTGAATGCAGGCAAGAGTGCGGGTACCTGGCTTGTTGCTGGACAGGTGTCTGCGAGGCCAGGGGGGCACTGGCAGAGGCGGGCCTGGAATGGAGACTGTCTTACCTTCTTATGCACCTGCTGCTCTTTGGCTGAATGGGCCTTCACGTGCTTGCGGAGGGAGCTGGGGTCCGTGTAGCGCTTGGAGCAGCCAGGGATCTGACAGGCGTAGGGCTTCTGTAACATCAGAGAGGCAGAGGCGGCGTGAGGCAGGGGCCATCTGTCAGCCCAAGGTCGCACTGTGTGACCCACAGCGGGGAGGGGGCAGGCTACCGGCTCACAGCCGGTCCCTCCCCCAGTATCCACAGCCAGGAGGGGTCAGACTCAGCCAGCGCCGCCCATGGGCCTCAGAGTGAAGGAGGGGTTGTGTCTCCATTCTACCCTCATGCTGGGACCTCAGATAAGTCACCTCCCATCTCTGAGTCTCACGTTTCTCCCTGGCAAAATGGAGCCACCTGAATTCTAAGGATTCTCCCAGCTCTGACACTGGCCCTGAGGAAAGGACACCCTTTAGGCCCACAGCTGCAGAGAAGGCACGAGTGGACAAGGAGTACGGTGAGGTGGCTGCCTTGGAGAGGAGGAGGAGGAGGGGGAAGAGAGGGGACAGCACAGGGCCAAGCTGGAGTATGGCAGGGCCCCAGGCTGGGAGTGACTAACCACACCTTGCAGTGGGTCCAGAGACCCCAGATTGCTCTCTGGTCCATAAGAAACCCAGCTCCTCAGTCCGAGGATCACAGGAGGCCGGGAGGGAGCCAGATCTCAGACAAAGGCCTGGAGAAACTGGAGGTCCGTGCCCTTTGTGCTCCTTCCCCTTGCCGCCCCCGCCCCCCCGCCATTGCTCATCTGGAGCCAATCCATACCTTTACCGCCTTCCCTGTTCCTGTCTGGGCCTCATGCTGCTCTCTGTGCCCCAATCTCCCCTCCCACCACCGCCAGAGGGCCCCTGGCCATGCTCTCACCTTTGGAAACCCCTCCATGGCTCCCTCGTGCCTTCTGACACAGCCCATCTCCCAGCACTGAAGGCCGTTTGGGACTTGGGTGAGCTGAAGTTCTCACCCCTCCTCCTGCCCCTGTCCTTGTGCACCCACCCGCCCAGCCCTTCGGGAATCTTCTTCCCACCTCCACCCCGACCCTCCCCCGGGCAGCACCGAGCACCCAGCACTGCTGGGTTTGTTCAATGTCCTTCTGTTGCAGGTAGTGCATTTCCTCGGGGGATGGTCCCTTCTGATTCATCCCAGGGACTGTCTCAGGGAGTGGCTCTAACTGAATCCCGAGCTCTCCCACAGGGGCTCCCGTAGGACCATGCTTGGGGTTCCAGCTGCTACTGGGGCTTGAAACCATCCATCCCTAATATACCTAATGGTTCTGATTTCTCCAGGCCCTCCGGCCTCTGGCAACTGCAGGGGACTGGGGAGAAGGAGAAGGTGGCCCCTCTCAGATTCAGTGCCAGGGACAGCCATGTCCCTGTCAGACACACCCAGTGGAACTGTCCCCCCACCCCTCCCCGACCTCAAGGCAACTCTGTCCTTGCTGGCCTGAGGAGAGGCCAGTCCAACCACAGACCCAAGGACCTCGTGGGGAGGGAGAAGCAGAAAGAGACGACCATACCTTGGTGCTGCCACGGACAGTTGCCAGGTTAAAGAAACGGAGGAGAGCAAAAAGAAAGAGACAGAGAAGTGAGAGGCTTGCCTCGCTGAAAGGAAGGTGCGGGGCAGGAGGACGGAGCACACCTCAGAGCTGCCCCTCCCAGCCGCGTGAGACACAGACGTGTAGACACACACACCCACACACCACTTCTCCTAGGGGTCGGCTCCCACCCCAACACACGCACATACGTACACATACACATCCTCTCTCGTGGGCCCCGGCCTGTCCTGCCCCAGGTCCTGTCCCTCGGGGATGCTGATACAAATCCACACACTCTTGCCAAAAAACAAACAAACAGAGCTCCAAGTGTGCAGGCACACTCGACGGGAAAGGGCGCAAGGCCCAGCTCCGTGTTTGTTTTTCCAGGGCCTGACGTGTGCAGAACATTCCTCCGGCCCCGCTCCCCTGTGAGCCCTCGGGAAACCCTGGGACTGTACCAGGCAGGAGTCACTGCCCTGGCTCCGGAGCCTCAGTAACAAGGACGCTGGGCCACAGCCCACACGGCCCCCCAGGTCTCCACTGGGCAGCCCGTCCAGCCTCACACCCACTGTGGGTGAAGCACAGAGGAGGAAGGAGAGGCTGACGCTTTGCCCAAGGTCTCACAGCAAGAGCGTGTCAGTGACATTCTGTGAGGAGGTCTCCCCTGGCCTGGGCGCAGGAGAGATGATCACCCCCAGGGCAGGGGGCAGCCAGGATTCGGAGTGCCTGGGGACATGGCAGGGTTTGGTCAGCATTCCGTCAGCGAGTCAGAGGAGGGAAAGGAGGGACTCGCAGTTGCCGTGTGGACCGCGTGTCAGGCCTGTACTTGCATCGCTTGAGTTGATTTCCCCATGGCTCCCCCATGACGTAGGTGTTGGAGGCAACTGAGGCCCAGAGAGGCTAGGTGACATTCCTTGGAGCTCTGGGCCCAGGTGGAGGGCCCGAGTTAAAACCTGGCTGGCTCTCTCTAGTCTGTTCTGCCACTTTCCTGCCCATGGGGAGAATCCCACGTTCTCTGGCGCCAGAGGGGAGCTGGGAACATGACTGGGTCCCTTCTGGAAAACAAGGCCCAGCCCACATAGGCTGACCCACTGGCCTCTGGGCCGTGGGTGCTGGGAAGGCAACCTAGCTTTGTAGGATCGCCAGGGCTGTTTTTGTGTGGATGGGCACGAGTGGGGGCTGGGCTTGGTGGCTGTACCTACAGGGGGCTTCACCAGGACCTTCGGGGAGATGAAGGCCTGACATAACCCTGTGGGCTCATTCTGGGCCTGACCTGACCTAGGCCTCACAGCTCTGTTCACATACCAAGTGGGGGCCAGAGGCTTGTTGCTTTGGGGCTGGGTCCAGGAAATGCAGCAAGGAGGGAGGGAAGAAGGGGGCAAGTCAGAGTAGGTGACCCTGGAAGGCCTGGAGGGACATTGCTCAGGCTGGGGGTTGGGTGTGCAGCGGGCCTGGTGCTGTTGGTGCTGTCCTGTGGTCTCTGGGAGACATAACTAGGCGGCTTGGGCACAGACTGTGCCCCTCAGGGCCTGGGTAGGGGCCAAGGGCCCCAAAGCCTGGGCTTGTGAGAACGTAATGAAGGCAGGAGTTGGTGAGAATGCCTCCTCACTTCGTGTCCCCAACACAGCCTGTGACAGTGAAGCCTGAGAGGGGGAGGGGTGGAGAGAAGGGTTGGGTTCAGTTGGGAACAGGGCTCTTCCTTCCTACCCTGTCCCCTGTACTCAGCTCCACCTTTCCAGGGGGCTCATACACCGGCCACTGGACCTTGCCGCGTACCAGCAGTGTGACAGTCAGGGACGTCATCGGAGTCTCAGTTTCTTTGCAAAATGAGGATCATGGCCCTTACCTTATGGGTTGTTACCAACATTAAACTGGGGAAGAGTGTATGGGATACTGGTCGTGAAGGAAACGCATAGAACATCCTGCCGAGGGACTAACCTGCACCCACAGCATGACTTCTCTATGTTTTCTGCCCCCTCCTCCCCCACCAGCCATCATTTTGGGTCTTGGCTTTCCCAGCTTATTCCGGTCCAAGTAAAGGGCTTGGACCAGAGGGCCTCCAGCTCTGACCACTGTTGTTAGTCACCCTTGTGGGCCTCTGTTTCCTCATCTGTGTATCTGTCTCCTAGACTGGCTGAGCCAGATGGCCACTCAGGTCTCCCAGCCCCCCACCAGCAGGGTTCCCCAAACATTTGTCCAAAGAGCAGAGACAGGCAGGGGGCCCAGACATACACTCTGGATGCAGACCTGTCTCCTGCTGTACCTGGGGGGCGGGGTCCTCCCAGGCCACACGTACCCCTCACACAGGCCCTGTAAGACGGGTGTGAGGCCCAGCTCCGGGTCAGTTCCGCCACCTCCCCACTGAGCAGGCACTGAACCTCCTGGAGCCCTGCTTCCCTCATCTGTCAGAAGGGTCAGCGACCCCCTGACGGGCAGGGTCAGTGGGAGACGACGTTTTAGAAAGTGCTCTGTTAACCGCTGAGGTCTGGATGCACGCGACAGAATGCTGGGACCGACACTGTGATAAAGTTGCAGGTTATCATGCCGTTAGGCCCAAACGAGGGAAAGGGGGTGGACATACAGGTACCTGGGGCCCAGATCCAGAGTCTGAGGCCCTGCTCACCTCAAGCCCTCACCCACCGTGCTTAGGGGATAAAGTACAGCCCTGGAGAGGTTCTGGCCTGTCTCCATGGGGCGGGAGGGGCGGGGGGGGAAGAGCAGGGAAGGTCTGCTCTGGGGCTGCTGATGGGTCTGGGCAGAGGATGCAGGATGGGGAGCCCCCTCTCTCCATGGGGATATGCCTGGACCCTGGTGCCCAGGCCAGCAGCCACAGGCAGAAGCAGTGGTTCTCAACTTCCTCTTCGCCAGGCTATTGGGCAATGTTGAGAGACATTTGTCACAACCGGGAGATGGACAATTGCTCCTATCTATCGGATAAACATCCTGTAACGACAGGCCTTCCCTCTCCCCGCATACTGTCATCCTGCCCAGAAGGCCCAGGGCTCAGGACGAAGGCAGGTTTCTGCGCGGGCCCTGGCTGCTCGCCTGCATCACACAAGGGAGGGAGCGTGCACACCTCCCACCCCTTCCCCCTCGGCCTCTGCCCTTGGGCCTCGGGCCTACCGTGTCAAGGTGGGTGCGCTGGTGCTTGGCACGGTCGCTGGAGTTGCTGAAGGCCTTCTGACAGCCTGGGTGCTGGCACAGGTATGGCTTCTCGCCCGTGTGGCTCCGCAGGTGGATCTTGAGGTTCTCCAGCCGCGAGAAGGCCTTGCTGCAGCCTTCAAACTGCGGGAGAGGCTGGTGAGGGGTGCTCGGCAGCCCCCAGAGGACCCACTACTCAGCCTGGAAACGGCCCCAGCACCCTCTGCCCCCAGTCCTGCCCAGGCCTCCAGGGGCCCCACTTCAGCTCCCCATGAAGTGATCGGGACCCAGACTCTCTCCGGGAAACCCTGGAGGGTCCTGAAAAAAATATTCCCCTGACTTAGAAACGGCCCCTAGGCCATTTCTAGAGAAGAGAGTGGTCTTTCCATCTCTGGATCTGGAAAGATACCCAATGGCATGTGGAAATGATGTGCTGCCCTGAAGGGACAGGAGAGCAGGGGGAGACGGCCCTATATTTGGAACCTGAGGCCTGGATGTGAGTGACGCTTTGGGCAGTGCCCTCGACCTCTCTTATTTCTTCACCTACAAACTTAAGACTGTGTGACCACCACTCCGGGCCGATAGGAGGGCTCCAGGTGAGGGGACGCTGACTGTCAAAGGGCTTTGTCCATCTGGAGCGCGCATCAGTGCCGACTGCTGTCAGAATAACCACCAATTTGTAAACTCAGGGTCTCCGATGTATCATCTGGCCGTCTGTCCGGGGCCCACCGTGTGCCAGGCCCCGTGCCGGGCGGTGGGCAGGCCACAGGTGCGACACAGACATGGCGACGCCCCTGGCTGGGGAGGGATGGACAGAGCACCCAATGCAGCACCTCCTCCTTGGGAGCCCAGGCTGCCCCGTCCCAGTCCCACAGCCCCTGCCGAGTACCCCACCCTCCGCTCTCCCCAGAACCCTCGGGCTTCTCACTCCTCCTGCGCTCCCCCTACACGACCACCTGAGGAGTCTCTGATGTAGAAACGGGCCCCCGGGGCTCTGCCTGAAGCGCCCCCCCCCCGACTCCCGCTCACACCCTTGCAGCAGCACGAGCCCACCAGGCCGCTGCAAGCCCCTGGTCGCCAGTCGCTCAGCCAGGGTCATCCTCTCTCTTATAACCATCCATCCAGTCTGCCCTCAGCCTTCAAAGTCCAGCTCGAATGCTGCCCCGTGGCACATTCCCGGGCCCCTCGTGTGGCCGGCCGCTCCTCTCCGCTTGTCCTCGCTGTCCGGCGGGTCCTGTGGGGCACACCATGGGCTGGGAGGAGGACCCCGCGCAGACCCGATCCTGCTCCGTTCATGCAGACGTGGGGCACGGTGGTCACCACACCACAGCCCTGAAGTGTGCGGCCTCCAAGTTCCCACCTCAGAGACAGACGCTTCGTGTGGTGATCACAGGGCGGTGACACGGCAAAGACAGGACGCAGGCCACCTCTGACACCAAAGCCCAGGTGGTTCTGCTGTGCCCGCTGCCTTCCCAGGGCAGGTGGGCAGGGGGAGGTGACCCTTGGGGAGGAAGAGACCAGAGGGACCAGCTCCTGTGCCCAAGCCATGAGTTTCATCCCCCAGCTTAGGACAGACCTGAGGACAGGGACTTGGGGACAATGACTGGTCTGGGGTGAGCTCCCTCCGCGTCCCTCCCTTGAAGGCCCGCCCACAACTGCAGGCCATGCTCTGCTGGGGCTGATCCAAGGCGGGCAGCCTGCAGCTGGGTTTTAGAGACTGTCCCGCCTCTGCTCCCAGACGAGGTGCCTTTTCCATGCATCAAAACCAGGAGGAAATCCTGCTTGGGGAGTGAAGAGGCCACAAGCTACACCTCCGCTCTCCTGCGATGGCCCTGCGCCACGCTCACCCCAGAATGAGGTGGAGGAGCCACGGCTGGAAGGAAAGTGGGCTGCCTCTTGGCACCCAGCTGGTCCTTCGTCCCTCCTCTGGCCGCTGCCCGAAGGGAGGACATCTAAGGCAGAGGAGCAATAACTCCTCGTGCACCACGTGTTTTTCCTGACTGTGCGACAGTCCCCCAGACTCTGGAGACCCGTGTATCATCTCCTTCCCACCAGGGCCCTTATGCCTGTCTGGCCAGCCTCCATCTCAGCCGACTCGCTGACTATTTAATTCATACATTTTTCAAAAGCCCAGGATCTGCGGCTTGGTGTTCGCACTCTTCTGCTGCAAACCTGACACCTCCCCTATCTGCACACACCCACCGTGTCCTGCTGGAGCTGCTGGGAGTGACGACTCTGAGTGTTGTCAGGGACTCTCAGGCCCCCAGGCCTTTGCTTGAGCTGTTCCCTGGGCCTGGAATGCCTTTCCCTCCTTCACTCATTTTGCAGATGTCTACTCATCTACTCGTGGTGTTCAAGCAAGGCCTCCTACGAGAAGTCTTCCCAGCCTCCACGGCCCCTCCCTGGTCACACCCTGAGCCTGTGGGTTAGAAGATTTTTTGCTGCACACCTACTGCCTTCTCGCCAGGCCTCTAGGCTGAGGGTCTGGGAGCTCCCTGAGGGCAGGGCTGGCTTCTCATTCACGGGACAAAGGCTGGGTTAGAGACCTGATCCATGGGGGGGTGAGAACAGAAATTCCCAGGCCTGGGGATGCATGTGCCCTTGTGAATGCACCCTCTTCCCTGCAGGGTTCATCCAAGTATCCCAATTCCTGTGCCCTAGGTCTGTGCCATGCCCATGTCCTACCCTTACGCCCCCAGAACCTCCCAGAGTGGAGTCACAGGCTAGGGTGAACAAGCAGCAGTTGAGGGCGCCCTGATGGGATCCCCCAAGGTAGAACCAGAGGTAGCTGCAGGTGGAGAAGGGGTGCTGCCCAACCAGGACTGCTCTGGGGTGAAGGCGTTGCAGGGACCACTCCCGAGCAACACCCCCAGCAGGCCAGCACCCGGACATGCCAGGGACCTTGAGGGTGTGGGCTCTGCTCACAGCTGCTGCCAAGGTTCACCAGGTCCTCCCCACCCAACCACCACACAGACAGCCAACAAGAGGCAGAGCCAGGAGGATGGCACGCTCCCGGGTTCACACCTATGTGTGTTCGCTCTGCTGGGCCTGTGCTGTCCCTGGGGTCACCCCACTCGAGACTCTCCAGAGCTCATCATGCCTTCCGACATCCAGCCAACCCCCTTGGCATTCGAGGCCTTCAGGGGTCTGGTGTGGCACGACCTGGGGTTAAGTGTCCAGACTTGGAAAGCAGACAGCCCTGTGACCTTGGCAAGTCAGTGGGCCTCTCTGTGCCTCAGTTTCTTTCTCTGTAACATGAAGACAGAAACCAGCTCAGGGAGTTGGTGTGATGTGAGGGCAAGGCGAGGTGCATATTTGCACGGCACACAGGACACATTCTGTAAATGTTATCGCTATCATCATGGTGGTGACTGCTCCTATCTTGCCCTCAGAAAAGACACCAGTGTAGGTCAGGTTTTTACTGACCCCAGAAGTAAAGACCAGAGGGCCCTGGTTGACAGGCTTGCCGTTGGTCTGGCCCTAAAACCCTTTCCAATGTCAATCCCACGGGGCATCACT
This sequence comes from Leptonychotes weddellii, assembly GCF_054177405.1. Taxonomy (NCBI): domain Eukaryota; kingdom Metazoa; phylum Chordata; class Mammalia; order Carnivora; family Phocidae; genus Leptonychotes; species Leptonychotes weddellii. The sequence continues at coordinate 39,259,188 of NC_138372.1, forward strand.
TGGGTGCCAGAAACAGCCTCTGATGAGAGTGAGGCAGCCTTTTGGGGTGGGAATGGCCTGATGGAGCCCTATGTATTGGCTATGTGGGGGCTGGGAGGGCAGCACGGAGTGGTGCCCCCCACTGTTGTGTTGTGGGGTTAGAGATGCTGCCAGAATGGAGACATAGGTGTTGCAGCAGAAATAAAGCCAACAGGCACATCCCTGGCTTTGGGCCTTGGTTTCCCTGAGGGGGCTGCAGGATGGGCCCTAAGGCAATGCCACCGTGACCCAAAGGTGTAATGATGCTTCCATGGGGTCTGCGCCCCAAGGGGGTACGCACACAGACCTTCCTGACACTCCCCCCCCCCCAACACTCCAGTCCCTTGAGGCTCTAGGGCAGATTTTGCCCTGGACAGACCCCCTCCTCCCTGCTGTCAATGTTCAGGTGTATAACCCCGCATAGCAGACCTCCCGGGATGTCCCCCACCCTGTTGCAAGGGGGGCAAAGGGGGAATTGCTGCTACTCGTCCCAAAGGGCTAAGCCACAGTCAGAACTGCCACCGCTTATAGAAAGAACTGCCTCCTCAATCTTCAACACAAGGCAGCAGGGCCAGGCAAACCCCACAATTCTGAAAGGCATCCACATGCCCCATCCACCTACCCCTGACCTATCACACACCCTCGTCACTGCTGCCCGCACCCCATCACTTGTCCTGCCTCACCCTTCTACCTCCTCACTTCTGGGATTCAGGCTCGTCCTCTCTGTGCACACTGATTCATATCCTGCCTCACTCAGCTGCCCCTGTGTGCCTGGCAGGGTGCTGGGAGCTGGGACTTCAGGGCCAAAAAGACCACAAAAGACCCATAAGTCCAAACAAAAGAGAATGCATTCAGCCCCCAGAAGGGGCTGATCTCAGGTGGCGTCCAGCTGGGGAAGGCGGGGGGCTCACTAAAGCCTTCTAGCTCCAGGACTTGACGCCTAGGCAGGGTTTGGACAAACAGGGTAGGAAGCGCCTACCAAGGGCTGGCTGCTGTGTGCGTCTCACGTGGTGTGTCACTAATCACGACACTCTGATAGCCCCACTCTGCAGAGGAGGAGCCTGAGGCGCAGCAAGGTGACACCCTTGGCTCCAGGTCACATAGCTAGTGACTGGCGGAGCTGGGATCTGATCTTGAGTCTGGCTGCTGTGCCCATCTGTTTCTCTGTGTCCCTAACCACTCTGGCCACTGCCTCAGGACCCCGGTGGAAAGCACCAAAAATGGGGATGCCCTCAGCAGCTATTACGATAATTTCCAACTGGGCCCACGCCCTGGGTTCCATTTCTAGGCAAAGTCCAGGCCCAGCCCAGGATGTAGAGCTGAGGCCGGGAGAGGAGGATGCCCTTCCTCCTGGCCCCTCCAACAGAGGAGATGCCACCACACAAAAAGGAAAAATAAGGCGGCGCAGCAGAGAAGAAAGAGCTGCGGCTGATGCTCAGAGTGCAGAGTCTTGAAAGGCCCAGTTTCCACATGTGGGGCGTGTTACAAAAGAAGATTAAAATAACGGGGGAAAATACCCCGGGAACCGTGAAGCCCCAGACCATCTGGAGTTTTACAGTAACAGGCAGGGGAAAATCAGAATTAATTGAAAAAAGTCCACTGCAATCCATTATGGGCTGCGTGCTGCTCACAGAACCAAGGGCAGGAGATGAAAGACCGAGGGGAGCCATCCCAGGAGCTGGGGAGGGCCCACCATTTCCCTCTGCAGGCCGAGCCCAAGGACCCTTCAGTTCTGGCTGGGGGAGGGGGAGGGCACTGGGTCAGCTGTCAGAATCCAGCGGGGCTGGGCTCACCCAGCTCAGCAATCTGCCCTCTCTGAGCCTTGCCTTCGTCTGCAGAGTGGCTAAGCGAGACCACTGAGGGAAGCACGCTGCCAGACATACCACTGGTGCTGAGCAAGACTGTTCTCTCCCTCGGGCCCCTGGGGAAGGTGCAAGAACGCGGTTTCACATGTGAGGTGTGGGGCAATGTGCTGTAAGCCACAGACCATGCGATCGTGCAGACAGGTCTGTGCCGGCCTCAGCCACCGACAGTCACAAACTTGGGCAAATCACGTGCCCTCACGGCCCTCATTTTTTCTCCTCTCTAAAATGGGGCCACCGTTAACGATGGCGAGAAGTAAATAAAAGGATATGCCCAGCAGAGAAACTGGCACACAGTGGGGGCCTAATAAATGTCAAGTTTCCTCCCTGTGGCGGTTGTGGCCCAAAGAGCAGAGAGGGCCGGTTTCTCATGCTCTGGCTAAGACTCTGGACACAAAGGGCAAGGAGGGGGTTTGGGGAAACAGGGCATGGGTGGGGGCAGGGGAGGAAATGCCTCCAGTTTGGCATTTGCCAGTGACTTGCTTCTAAACAAACACATTTCTGGTTTAAGGGTAAAATATATTGGGTTACAACAGTCTGGCAGGCCATTCGGGGATCAACTTCTCATTTTTGTGCAAACTTTTAACTTACTTTATAACAATGATTTGGATGTGTGGTGCCAGATCCTTCTCCAAGATGTCAAATAATTCTGTGTTTCGCCAGCTCGAAAGGCCAGCCAGCCGGGAGCTGAGGTCCAGCCCCCCTGCCCCGTACCCTGGCACGGGGGCTCTGGCCCCGAGGTTACCGTCCTCTGAGCCCCTATGGGGTTTCCATGGGAGTCTCCTCAGAGTCTGTTTCGCCAGCCCTCAGGGGGTCCAGGCGAGAAGGGAAGGGACAGACACGGAGAGAGTCCTGGGAGGTGAGACCGGAGGGTAGCAGCCTGGACCCGGCTCTGGGAGCCCACGAGGGTCCGGTCTCGCTTCGGGCCTGCGGTGCGGTCTGCATCAATGAAGGAGAGGGCAGCTGCGTGCAGGAGGGAGACTATGACAGAACAACTGCTCTCACATTTACCCTGTACCCGGGACTGGGCCAAACTCTTCCTAAACACGATCTCCTTCGTCCCATTAGGACAGTATACCAACCCCTCCTTCGCGACACAGGCAGGAAGCAAGGCCCAGGGAGTCTAGGTGTCAGATTCCCAGAGCTCCTGAGGGATGGCGCCTGGGTTTGCCTCCAGTGCCCGAACTCCGTGCCCCGGGCCACACTAGTGTCTTGGGCAGCCATGAGCAAGATCCCAGGCCAGGGTGGGGGTCTCTTCACACCTGCTCAGCTTTCCGTGGCTTCATAACCATCCAGAGAGGCTGGTGGGGGGTGGGAGTGGGGGCGAGGCACTGTGAAGCACAGAAGGCAAAGGGAGAATGGGCCAGAGGGAACACAGCCCTCCCTTCCCCCCACCCCCCAGAGCCAGTCAGGTTGTACCTGCCCTTGGGAGATTTCTAAGGCTGGATGAGGGCTGCAGACCCCTTGTCCCTTCCTCACCCGGACTGCACTGAAGACTCCTGGCTGGGATCTCTCCAGCAGAAAGTCTCTGGGCAAGAAGCACGTTCTTATTCCCAGCAAGCAAGGGCCAATGGAGCTAGGCCACCCCTCCAGGGGTGTGTGGAGCCCCCAAATGAGGAGCAAAGGGGCACAGAGTCTGTTCACCGAGTACACAGATGGGCCCCGGGGGGAGCTCCTGGTGCTGAGCGGAGGCTAGACATCCCCGGGGTGCAAGGAGCAGCTCTGCTAGGGGCCAGGGCCCGGCAGCGAGTGGACGGCACGGCTGGCTGCCACATACACGCACCGAGCCCCCAGCCGCAGACCCGGAGGCATAGACACGCACACGCACACACACGCGCGCGTGCACGCACACACACACACACACACTGCCTGACACCTCCCCTCCCAACCAAGTCCTGTGCCAAAGACACAGAAGCCCAGGACAACACCACACAGCACCAATTTAAACACATGCTCACACCAACAGGACTCAAGTCACAGAGACAGAAGCCAGCACGTACACGCTCACACCTATCCACAAGGACCCCCGAGCCCCAGACCCCGGCACAGGCTCAAACACACAAACTCCCCGGCCCCCCCCACACGGACTGACAGCCCCCCACACAGCACAGTGCACGCCCCACGCGCGGCCTCGTAACAGTGTGTGTGCACGGGGAGAAGACCCTCACCCGAGACAGCATCCGGAAACAGCGTGCAAGAGGTCAGTGGATAAGGACGTGCCCTCACACCATCGCAACACCCAAACAGCCAGACTCGGGGACAGTCACACTCCCACACACCTCTCTCCACGGCTCTAGGCAGCCCTCAGGGGCCCACGGTACCCCACCCCCGACTTTCCCACGGCCGCGGCATGGGCTTGGCTTTGGGGAGGGCACACGTGGTCTTAGAGAACCCGAAGGCAAGGCCAAGGGCAGCCTCTGGCCGCGCTGACCTCTAGCCCAGTGCTCCCTCCTCCTCCCCGGCTCAGCCACAGGCCACACCTGCCAGCCTCCAGGCCTGTGTCTGTGTCCTCCGTTTGCCTGTCTAGTCCTCGCTGCCTTCTAAGGCTTGGCTCAGGCCTCGTGTCTGCTCCTCTCCCCAGGCCTTCCCTCATCCTCCCAGGTTCTGCCCTCCTCCAAGCGCCAGGGACCGAGGGCTGCCCGGCCGTCATCATGGTGCTGACGCCAGGATTGCCCCCCCTGGCCGCTCACCCTTGGTGCAGACACTGCACATGCCTGGGACCGTGCTGGCTGCCCGGCCTGGCCTCCGGGAACTCGCCCCCGGGAGGGGAGGCAGGCAGGCAGAGGCGGGAGAGCCATCCGGCAGCCCACCCCATCTGCACAGCCAAGCGCCAAGCAGGAGTGCCCGGTCCCCTTCGCGGAGGAGACCCCTCTGTGGCTCGGGGCAGTGACTGCCCGAGCTGCGGTGAGACTGGCCAGTGCTGCTTCGGGAGGAGGAGGGAGACGGACCATGGTGAACAAAAGGGTCCTATCCAGCCACCAGCTTCAGCATCCCCTCCCCTCAGATAAGCTTGCCCCCGGGGCCTGGGCACCATGTCTCCCCACCAGCAGCAGAGTTGGGACTCGGGTCTGGTTTCTCTTCCTCCTGGCCCCTGTGAGGCTCCGTGTTCCCACTGTAAGATGGGGTGACGCTCCTGGCCTCAGATGCCCGTTATGGACACCAGCGCGGCATGCCCCTGCTCCTGGGTACAGGATGGTGCTCAGGAAATGTCAGTCCCCCTTTTGGCTCCTCTCCCAAATTCCAAACAGAAACAGCGGGGATGGGTCCATATGTGAAAACATCGGGGTTGAAGACCCGAGGCCAGCCCTGGCTCTGTCACCGGTTGCTATGCAACCTTAGACCAGTCACTTGCTTCCCCTGGGCTTAATCACCCCAAGGCTGCCTGTCCAGGACGGGTGGGGCGAGGGGGTTGAACGTGCACCAGGGTCGTACAGGTGGCAGCTGCGTGATACCCAGCGTCCTAGGACTGCTTTGGGGGGAAAGAGACCCCAGACATCCCCCCCATCTCCTGAAAGAAAACCTCACGTCAGGTCACTGGGCATCATTACAAATAAATGTACAACATGCCAAGTTCCCATCTAACGTCGTGGGTGGGTGGGAGCGACCTGCCCAGCGTGCCCCTGGGATTTGGATCCGACAGGATGTCCTATGAGGTTCTGGGCCCCCACCTTGAGGGGGCAGCATTCAGAACCAGGCCTGTGAGGGGCAGGGGCAGGGTTGGGCCAGACCACCGGTTATGGATAGTAGGGACCTTGGAGGTTGGTTGGGGGAGGAGGGGAGTGACCTGTGCCCCCCGATGTTCAGGAACCAAGCCAGGCAATTTTGTGTTCATCAGGGCTGCTTGGACAGTATAAGATGGCTCCGGAAAGCTACCAGCTCTAAATTGGGTTGGACCTGCTACCTGAGGCCCAGGGCTATCAACAGGCTGGGCTGACCTGCCTCAGCACCATCGCCACCCCTCACCCCCCAGCTAGCCACCCTGAATGGGGCCAAGTTGGCCCATGTCACATCCTCCCACCACCGATCCAACCCAGTGCCTGGATTCATGGTGGATGGAAGGAACGGGGACAGTCTTGCACTCACACTCGAGCCGGTGAAGGAAGGTCAGTTACCATTAGAAACAAATTACACAAACAAAAAATCCAAATGAAATCCAACCCCCAGAGGGGATGAGAAGTTCAGAAGAGACACAGCAAACCTTTCTGGTGGCCAAGTGCCTCAGTGTTCAGAACACCTCTTTGCCCTGGTCCCACCGGCATCGCGGCAACCCTGTGAGAGGCAGGCCTGGGACTCAGAGGCCTCCGCTGGGGTCCCTCCACAGCTGGGACTGCTGCCAGTACTCCTTCTCCTTGGCCCCAGCTGCCCCACTGTGCACAGTGACATCCAGCTAGAAGCCGGGCACCCGGCTGGTCAGCCACAGGGGAGCCCCCCGGGCCAGGTATCCAGGGCAAGTCCCGTTCCCTGCTGGGCCTCAGTTCTCATCTGTCAAATGGGTGGAATAGCATCATGCCTCTACTCAGGTGCCTCAGGGAGGAGATAACTTAACAGAAAGCAGAGCAGACAGGAATGAGCTTCTGGCTTTCGGGTTTCAACATCTCAGGCCCCAGGGCCAAATGGAAAGATCTCTGGAGACAGCGATGACTCATGCACAGCTAAGATTTCAAACGATCTTTCTGCCATAAACCCATCTAAAAGTGCCCAACACAGGGCCTGGCACAGAGTGGGCTTTCGTAAATATCTGTTAATGAATGAAAGAACCCAAGCAACAAACAACTGAGCCTTGAGGGAAATGCGGGGCAGGGCGGGGAGACCCCAGATTAGTAGAGGCCAGTAGAGGTTTTGTCAGGAGAAAGAGCAAAGCTTCCTGTGTCCCCACTCCTGAGACAGCGCTCCCGGGACACTGGAGGAGAAGCAAGACATGTGTAGATGGTTGCGGTCCCTCAAAGTGGGGAGGCTCTGAGTTTTGCCCTTTCACCCCTGGGGCCACGCTCTGGGGGTGCCATCAGCACCCCCAGCTAAGCTTGTGTGACCTGAAGCAGGGCTCTTCCCAGGCGGGGTCCAGGCCCCCTACGGGCAGGGCTCCGGATGTCTCAGGAGGTACCAAGCACAGCACCATGGGGGAGACGGAGTCTGAGCTGGCCCTGAGGCAGCCTTTCGGAGGGATGGGACACAGGCAGACTCTGGCCAAAGATGGGGCGGGACGCTGGAAGGCTCGGCAGGTGCCAGCTCGAGAAAAGCCTTGAGGACCCTTTGGTTCAGTGTAAGCCCCCCACCCGGGAACTTAGACACAACCAAGAGAAAAGACAGCAGTACTCTTGGATTGGCAGCATGCGGACGCTCAGACTGGGAAGGGAGTTCATGGCAAACGACCACACCGCATTTCTTTCTCCCTCACTGGAGTGTGTGGACTTCACGTTGGAACCGGACATAAGTAAGTCAGCCGTGCACCCTTTCTGTGCTCTGCCTTCTTTGACCTGCTGGCCACCCTGGACACGAGGTGCCACATGATCGTCTTTCACTGAGAAGGAGACAGAGGGTCCCAGAGAGCCTGGGCTCAGGGCGCCCACGGAGTCAAGGGACTGAAGGCAGGGGTGGCTGATGCCAAAGCCCTTGGCCCTGTTCTTACACTGCATTCAACAAAAAGCAGATTGGTTGGGAAACACTAGGCCGTGGGAAAGAAAGGACAAAAAGCAAAGAATTCAATGTTTCACGTCGCCAGGACAGAACAATACTAGCAGTAACAGCCACCACACTGTCTTTCAGCTTCCCCGAGAGCGTTTATTTCCCTTGGAACCCCAATTCCCGCACTCTTCAGCCCGGCATAGGCTGGAAACTCTGGAGGAGTCTGGGGGAGGTGTCCCAGCCCTCATCTGTGCCTGGGATGCCCCGGGGGTCTGAAGGGGACGGGCGGGCTGTCCGGCTCTCGGGGGAGCCTTCTGTCCCTTGGACAAGGGGAAAGCCTCTGTGGTCACCACACGAAAGAAGACCAAGGAAACTGAAAAAAAGTGTAACTGTGTGATAAAACAGGAAGGGGTCCT
>NC_138372.1:39267605-39306278 GCF_054177405.1 Leptonychotes weddellii
GTGGAGCCGGAGATCTGAGTCAGGTCTGGACGTGACATTTGCTCTTGTCCTCTGTGACGTGGGTAAAGGACTTCCCTCTGAACTCAGTTTCCTTCCACATAAATATATGGGGACCACAAGATGACCTCTAGAGGGGATCTGAGGATCAAGGAAGGCATGGATGTGACCAACTTTCAAAACGACTGGGGATGAAGCCCATGACAACGATAGCTGCGTGCCTGCCTCAGGAAACCCAAGGCCCACCCCGTCGGATGCCCCCCGCCCCTCCCGATGGGCACAGATGCCTCCTCACAGGGTGATATCACCGAGCTGTCCCACATGTGGTGGCCAGTGACGACCGAAGAGTCTCTGGAGACGGAGTGGCCAGTTTAATTAAATAGTGGTGACAGACGGCCTCACTCCTAGGGCAGAGGACACACAGGCAAATCCGAGCCACAAGTGTGGACAGGGGAGGGCAAGGCTGCAGCTCACTTCCCAGCAGCAACCAAGAGCACAGAGCACCAGGGAAGCGTGACTGCTCCCACACACATCTCTACCGCCTCAGCTGAATGTCTGAGGACATTCTGAGCCAGCTGGATGGGGTGTGGGTTTGGGCTCAGGCAGACCAAGGTTCCAGTCCCAGTTCTGCTGTGTACTGCCTTGTGTCCTTAGGCATGTTACTTCGACTCACTGGTCCAGAATTGTTTTCTGAAAAGAGTTAACATGCCTTCCTGGAGGGTTTATTGTAAGGGCCAAATGAGATAAGAGATGGCAGGACCCGCCATCTCTGGGGTCAGGACAGGGCTCCACCCAGCAATACAACATGCCAGTGATGGGTGTCACACTCCAGGAAGCCTGTGCCTCTGCTCCCATCACTTTCTACCCAGAGTGCCCTTCTCCCACCCCTTTACCTGGCAAAACCTTGCTCATCCTCCAATCTTCAGCTCATATGCTGCCTCTTCCAGGGAGCCTTCCTCAATTCCCCCCACTATTAAGGCTAGGCTCCTCTGGGGTCCCACAGTCCTGTCCTTCCCTCATCATAGCCCCTAGGACTCGGGATTTTAACTCTTGGCTTCTGTGTCTTTTCCTCCCACCAGCTGGGGGTGTGAGTCAGACAGGGAATGATGCTGGTCCCGCTGACCGGCCCTCTCACTCCACAGCCCAGCAATGGCCAGGACACACAGCATGGACTCAGGGCACGTTTGCTGACTGGAACAATGTGCTCAGTCGGGGTTAGTCACCCTTGCCTATTCCCATCCTTGGGTAAGAAGGAAGGTTCTTTTAAAATCACAGAAGGTCTGAGTTGGAAGGGGTGTTAGGGGAAGTCTGCCCCCATTTTACAGATGAGGAGACTGGGGCTGGGGAAGGAGAAGAGACTGGCTCAAGGTTGCCCATTCAGTCAGTGGTGATACCAGAGAGGGACCCAGGTCCTGACTCCCAGCCCAGTGCTCCCTGACCTTTGGCCTCAAGGGTATTCTCCTCACACCCACAGAAAGGGCAGCAGAGCCATCTCTTCCTGCATCCTCACAGAACTAGCTCTTGACTGCTGAGTCCTGAGCTCTATTCCACTTTTCACCACCTGCTCCTGCCTTTGATGGATGGATGGTGTTACTTAGCTCTGGAATGTTGCATGTCTCGGGCCCTGACCCAGGCCAAATCCCCCTGACATACCCAGCCCCCCAGAATGTCACCAAGAACCAGGGCTGTCTGGTGGGCTCCTCAGGCCCACTCAAGCCTGGATCCATAAGGGTCCTGCATTAAGACATATTTGCTAAGTGCCTACACCACAGTGGGTTTTCATCATCTCTGGAATGACTGTACCTTCTGGAACACAAACTTGGTGAGCTTGGCTCAGACCAGGTCTGACAAAGTCTATTTCCCTGCCTCTCCCTTCGTGCCGAGCCAAGCCTGAGCTGCCAGGGATTACCAGAGCGGAATGGTGGTAATTTCTCATTAGAAATATGGTTCATAAAATCCATTTCCATTTTACTCAAGGAGCCAGGAGCAGCCCAAAGAGGTCCAACTTGAGAGTCTTTCTGTGGGAGGGGGCAGCAGGGAGGACTTTTATTTTTTTATAAATCTATGCTATTGTGTTTTCCACATTGTCTGCAAAAAGCATATAAAACTTCTACAAATATTTATTTTTAAAAACTCAAGGACAGAATCTTCCTGCTTCTCCAACTCCCCCCTGCTGGCCCGCCTCCCTTCTTGCTTCTTTGCACGGGAGGGGCAGTTTCTGCTAAACATGGGATGAACCTCTCCCCCCCAGTCACCAAGCTCTACCTAGACCCCCAGTCTGCTCACTTTACCTTCTCAACAGCTCCATGTTTTATTTTAAGTAGACTCCATGCCCAGCATGGGGCTTGAACTCACAACCCCAAGATCCAGAGTCCTATGCGCTACTGAGCCAGCCAGGTGCCCCAACGACTCCACATTTTAAAGACGACTCTTGCCCAAAGCCACCCCAGGAGTCCAGGCTGACTAAGACCTGAATGCAAGTCTGTGTGACTCCAAAGTACTTCCTCTTTTCTACGGTAGCACCTCTCCTCTCTGAGCCTCAGTTTCCCCAGTTGTAAAAATAAAGAGGAGAGGGCTGAAGATGTTGCCACAGGTCCCTTCTGGCGCTGGCATGCCGCACCTAGCGTGACTGGCTTCTTTCACTTAGCGTAATGATTCCGAATTTCATCGTGTTATAGCGTGGATCAATACTTCATTGCTTTTTATGGCCAAATAACATTCCATTGCATGGAGAGACCACATTTTATTTGTCCATTCATCAGCTGATGAACATCTAGTTTGTTTCCACCTTTTGTCTCTTATGAATCATGCTGCTATGAACATTCACGTACAACATTTTATATAGACATATGTTTTCATCTGTTTAGGGTGTATGCCTAGGAGTGGCATTGCTAGATCATGTGGTAACTCTGTATTAAGTTGTTTGGGGAACTGCCAGATGATGTTCCGAAACAGTTGTACCATCTTACATTCCTATCATCAGTGTGAGGGCTCCAATTTCTCTATGTCCTTGCCGACACTTATTATTACCCATCTTTTTTATTGACGCCATCCTAGCGGGTGTGAAGTAGTATCTCATTATAGTTCTGATTTGCATTTCCCTGATGGCTAATGAGGTTGAGCAACTTTTCCTGTGCTTTTGGCTATGTGTGTGTCTTCTTTGGAGAAATGTCTCTTCAAATCCTTTGTCCATGTTTATTTTTTATTTTATTTTTTAAGATTTTATGTATTTGAGAGAGAGTGCACGAGCGGGGAGAAGGGGGAAAAGGGGGGAGGGGCCGAGGCAGAGGGAGAAGCAGACTCCCCGCTGAGCAGGGAGCCCGATGCAGGGCTCGATCCCAGGACCCTGGGATCACGACCTTAGCCGAAGGCAGACACTTAACTGACTGAGCCACCCAGGTGCCCCTTTTGCCCACTTTTAAATTGGGTTATTTATCTTTTTTATTATTGAACCGTGGGAGTTCTTAATATGTTCTGGGGACAAGTCCCTTATCAGAAACGTGATTGCAAAAGTAAAGTCATTTTCAAGCTAAAAGGACACCAGCTAACAGGTACCAAGTGCTTAGGGCCCTGCTGCAAGCACTCTACATGTCAGAAGTGTTTTAGTCCCCACGACAACCCCATGAAGCAGGTATGATTATTGTTGTTGTCACTGTCATCATCCCCATATTACAGATGAGTAAACAGAGTCACAGAGCAGTGCCCTGCTCAGGTCACCCATCCCGGAAGTGGTACCGTGGAGGCTCTGGGGCATGCAGGGAAGGTTGTCGTACCTCCTGGGGCTGCTACAGGGCAGAGGCGGCAAGAGACCCGTCAAGAGCAGACACGACACTCCTGACCGGAGCCAGGGGCACCAGGTAGAGCCCGCCTCATGAGACTGTCCGTCTCCTTTGCCAACCTCGGGAGACCTGGGTTCGATTTTATTGAGGAAGGCTTCAGTTTCCTTATAGCCATGCAGGCTCAAATTGGGTGGAAAAGGGGTTTTCTTCCTGGAGATTTCAGACTACTGTTGATTTCAGAACCAACTCACTGCAAATCATGGATGATGAGGTTTTGAGCCGTCGATGCCAGAGGGAAGCTAGCCCATTAGCACATTAGCAAGTGAGCATCCGTGGCCTTTCTCGGTAGTAGGCCTGGGCCCGAAGGAGGCGGGTGGTGGTGCTGGGGGAGCAATGAGCCCAGATGGGAGAAAGTCTTGCCCCTGGGGGTTGCAGGATTAGATGGGACTGTGTGTAGGGTGAACACAGACTTACACCGTGCCAGGTTCCAACTGCCCCCTGACATCGGGGTTCTGGGCGCCCACCCAGGCTGGAGACCAGACAAGCTTTATGCAAGAAGATAGTTAACGAAATACTCTTGTTATGAAATCAGAGCAGTGGAAGATCAGGGACAACCTAGATCCCACAGTGCCAGCAGACAGGAGTAAACCATACCACCATCCTCGTGATGGACTCTAAGACTGCTATGAAAACCACAGGCTTCGATGGGCCGCGTAACCACGGGAATCTCCTAAGCCAGAAGGCTAAACTGATCAATGCTGATTCTTAATCATCCTCACATAGGTACAGAGAGGTGAGTACTTCATCCGACATGAGGGCTGGACTGGGAGTCGGACGCTTCTCACTCCAAGATCCCAGCCATGAATGTGAAGTCGCCCCTTGTGGGTCAGACGCTGTTCTAAGGGCTCAGCCATGCGCGGACGGGAACAGGCCCAAAGGAAACACTGCACTGTGGTGGCCCAGAGTCACCCGCGCTCTCTTTCTGGTTTTGCAAAATCTCGAGCCTATGATTATGTCACATTCATACAAAGAAGTTCAAAGCACCTGCCTGCTGGGGCCGCAGTGAAGCCTGGGGATGCCATGAGGCAGCGCTCTGGACACTGCGGCGGCCCATCTGCACTCAGCACCCCGGGCCCAGGACGCAGGCCTCTCACAGATGGTGGGAGACGCGCAGGCCTCAGGCCACTTCCTCCCTCCCATCCCGTGTCCCCATCTGTCCAGTAGGGTGACCGGCTCTGCCCTACTGCCTCCCTGGGTGCTGGAGGGTGCCAGGTCAGTCACTCCACTGCAGGCAGGGCAGAGCCCGGGAGACCGATGGAAGGGGCCCCCTGAGCACTCCAGGAAGCACTGCGCTGCGGGCAGTCCTGCCCCTCCGAGGGCCTCTCCCACCTGTGACCTCTCCTCCTCCCTCTGCCCACGGAATCCTGTCTCTGCTGTGGGCCTGACACTCAGAGTCCCCGTGTCGTGGCCCAAGCGCCACTTCCTTCTGCTCTCCCTCAGCTCGCACCCCGCTCTCCGCGCCCACTGCCTTCCCTGGATGCACTGTATGACCTCCTCCCTCCTGGCCCCTCGGCCTGCAATGTCCTTGGCCACCAGTGCGCTCTTCACCACTCTAGGCTCTGCCCATCTTTAAGAAACTTTCCCAGATGCCCCCTGCAATACCTCACACGGTCCTCGACTCGAGGAGGAAGGAGTGGCGGCTCCAAGCTCCTGGGTTCAAACCATAGCTGGGCTGGGCCAGCAGACTCATGTCTCCCAGCCAGCGCAAGCTCTACTCCAACACCCCTCTACCTAACTACACACACACACCCGGTGCACACCCAACATCCCGCCACACACCTAACTACACCCCCCGCAACATCAGCACCCATTCCCACACCCAATACACATGTCCATGCCGAAAACAGATTCTCAAACCCGTTCCTCCAAACGCATGCATGCCTCGACCACACATGCACACCCAACACAGAATCAACACCTAATCAACACACCCAACACAACCTGAACACAACCACACTCTCAAACTACTCTCCCCCAGTATAAGCACGTGCCACAACCGCACGGCACCTCCCAAATTCAATCCAAACTCACCCTCATCCAACGCAAGCAAGGCAGACGCACACCTACTAGACGAGTGTGCTTGAGAGTGTGTCATGTGACTGTGTGCTGGTGTGCGGGTGTTCACTAGGTGCCGGACGTGTGTCTGGCTGTGCTGTTGGGGGTTCTGGATAGGCTCCGGGTGTTGGTGTGCAGGGGGACATGGGGTATGCAATGGGCATGTGTCTATTTTCACCATATACTCCCCAACCACATCCCCAACATATACATACTTAACTGCATAAACACCCCTATCCCACACCAAAGTCCACACCCCCATCACAGTCCCAAACATATACTCTGAAATCATACACATTCCAATCCTACTGCAAACAACCCCCCTACACACACACACACACACACACACCTCACAGATCTAATCACACAAACACGCATACCCACTCTCTCCTAATTCCTACAACACTTACCATGCACCCAGGTATAGTCAATCACACACATACACACTTTCCCAGACCACCTGCCCACTCCACCTGTCCAAGCCCAAAGAAGGAACCCCCCTTGACTCTCCCCTTCTGGCTCCCCAGGCCTCACCGCACACCCCAACCTTAAACTTCTATGGGTGGAGATTGTGCCCCCACGGGAACAGGACGGGCAGGTCCCTGTGAGCCTGTGTACAAACCGCATGCATGGGCCAGCTCGGCGTGGCGGAGCCCAGGTGCCAGGGGGCGGGCAGCCCCCACCAGGCTTCCATCCTCAGGTCCCCTGGCCACATTCCTGCCTGCTCCGGGGGTTTATTCTGCCCTTGTTCATTGATGATTAAAATACTTTTAAGCCAACCACAAAGATTGTTGTCTTTGTCTTTCATTCTTTCTTTCTTTTTTTAATATAAAAACCAACAGATGCGTTTGGGGACCCTCTGATTTTCCTCCAGGGTGATTTACATGACCACAACCAGTTCTTGGAGAAGAAAAGCAAACATTCCCGCGGCCTAAGAGAAACATTCCCCCCCTGCCATCCCTCCTCTCCTCTGCAGGCTCGGCTCATTCCCAGGGATGGCTTCCCACTTGGAGATGAGGGCCCGGAGGAGGAACTGGCTGCTCCAGGACCACAGCCCCACGTGAGGTTATCTCTATGAGCCTTTTTCTATTTTTAGTTTTATCCTCTACCCTGGAGGAGGGAGTTGGGCAGGCAGAGATGAACCACCTCAGTGACAGAAAAGAGGGAGCTCCCATTTATTTAATCAAGTTTTTTGAACCAAAAAACTAGTACCCCCTGGAGGGTAGGTACTAGTGTTATTCCCATTTCACATACAACAAAACTGAGCTCAGAGGTAATAAGTAACTTGTTCAGGTCCTCAACTAGCGGCAGGGCTCAGCCAATGCAATGTAGAGCTGGTATCTGAGCTGATTCCACAGCCGAGCAAGGGGACCACCGACCTTCTCAGCCTTGGCGACATCTTGTCCTACTTAGCTGGCCCACGGTGGCTGGTCAGGTATGCGCAGTAGACCCCAGCCCTGGCAGCCTCGGGGAACACAGGTTGTGCTTCAGATCTAGAGGACGCCAGGAAAGCACAGCCAGGGTTGGAAGGATCTGTGGGGTTACCGCATCTGACCCTCCCCCAGGATAGGAATCCACTCTACAGCCTCCTTGCCAGGGGCCATTCCCTTGGCTTACACACCTGCTGAGATGGCGTCCCCCACCTGAGGCAGCCTTTTCCTATCCAGCCACTGCCTCTCCATCCCACCATGACTCCTCCATCTACACCCTCACCCATCCATCATCCATGCAATGTTTAGTGCCTACAAAATGCTGGGTACCCTCTCAGCCGCCGGTGACACAGTGGTGAACAAGATACTATATGGCCTCCTCCCCTGTGCAGCTCACATGCTAGTGGGGTGATATGGAGACCAACCAAGACAATGTCAGACCATGTCAGTGCTACGGGCAAAAGCACTTGCCTTGTGATACGATGGGAGGGCTGCGGTAGGGAGGAGATGGTCAGGGAAAGCTTCTCTGGAGAGGTGGCATCTGAGCTAAGACCTCAAGAATGAGAAGATGCCAGGCACACACACAGCTCTGGGAACGAAGAATCCCAGGGAGGGGGAACAGCCGATGCAAAGGCCCCGAGGCAGGAAAGGAGGTACAGCAAGGAGGCCAGCATGGCTAGAGCGGAGGGGGCAAGGAGGAAGACAGCCAGGGGGTCCAGAGAAGTGGGGACCTGTTTTGTTGGCCAGAGCAAGGGTCTGGCCAATGTTCTGGGAGATAGGGCCCACTAAGACAGAGCAGTGTCCATCTCGACAGCTTCCCTGGGTATTCCTAACCAGAAAAGAGGACACTGAACCTCTCCAAAGTCTGCCTCCAGGATCCCCTGCCAGGGCCACCTCTCAGTGCAGAGAATGCCTTCCCCTGCCCACAAGACCACAGGACGCCACCATGCTTTCCTGAACCCACACCTTCCCTTATCACAGCCCTATAGGACTTTCACATTTGAAATCCCATCTGAGCATCCCCAAAACAAGGAAGGGAGGGCAGTCATGCAATGTCCTTTTGACAGATGGGAAACTGAGGCACCAAGAGCTAGAACAATCACCCAGTGAGTGGGACTTGCACCCAAGCCCTTTCTTTGGGGTGTCCAGAGGACCCCATCAATCCCACCACAGCCCTGTGGGGTAACGTTTGGACAACTGAGGTAGTGATGGGCAGTACCAGGCCATTTACATATGTTAACTTGTAAAAGCAGAGAACCAAGGCTCCGAGAGGTGAAGTAACCTGCCCAGGGTCACAGAGCAAATCTGAGGAGGAGCCAGGACTTGACTCAAATCTGGCACCACAGGACTCTTCAAGCAGCTTGTTAGTTCAGGCCAATTTCCACTTCTGATGCCAATTTGGACTCAGGTTTGAGCCCGTGGGCAACAGGGCCACTGGGTGAAGAGTGTGGGTACGGGGGGGTCACATCAGGGAGGCAGTGACACAGGCCCCACCAATTCTGACCTGTCACCAGGCCCCAGCGGCCACCTCTGAGAAGCTGAGGGACACTCCTCTGAGAGCCACTGCCTTGGGGGCTCAGGAGGGCTCCCCACCCTTGACATGCCTTCTGATCCTGCTGAAGCCACCAATGAAGGACATTCTCTCATCCTCCCAGGCTCCATCAAGGCCTGTGAGGCTTGGAAGAGATATTCTCTGGGGTGCAGAATGGATAACACCTTGCAAGAAGGGCAGAGAACCTGGGGATCTGAGAAGGACGGGCAGTTCCCAGGCCCCTGAAGCTGTCTTTCTTGGTAGACCTAAGTGCTGCCCACTGGGTGGCTTCTCTAGGCTCAGCAACCTGTAGGAATGGTGTGTTCCAAAAAGTTCCATGGGACTCTCAGATCTAAAGCCTGGCCACCTCTCCTCTTCCTTCAGGTGCCTAAGTCACTCCCTTCCCTACAAAGCAGTGTATTGGGACACGACAGTCTCCTGGGCCACTCTGATTCTGTAAATCCTCTACCCTGGACCTTGTTTGTGGCTCCGAAGGCTGTTCAAAGAGACGGGGCATGGCCACCGTGGCTGCAGCACGGAGCATGGATGGAAGGGGACTGGAAGAGGCTGCGCAGCCGAGGGTGTGTGTGCATGTGGGCTGTGGGGTTGTGGCCAGGGGTCAGGCTTCAAGAGAGGCCAGAGAAACAAAACGGCTCAGCTCAGAAATCAGGCACATGGGGGAGCAGCGCGTGGTCAAAATGAGGAGCAGAATTAACTCTCAGCCCCAGGAGGAGAACGCTAAGCCACAGACCCCACTGGGGGTGCGTGACCACCCTGAGAGCCCGCAGCCTGGGGCTCAGCATGCTGTGTGCATAGCACACCTGCTCACTTCCCTACCCCCCTGCCCAGGGTGATCGCATGGGCCAGGCCTGGGACCAGAAACAAACTGTAGCCGTGTGGCCACACTGGTGTCCTCAGATTGGCTCCAGCAGTGGTGGGCATTACCATGGCCCGTGTCACAGATGAAGAAAGTGAAGCACAGAGCGTTTGGTAACGTGCTCGTAGAAAGGGGCTGCAGATGGCATTGGACTCAAGCCGTCTGGCTCGAGAGAAAGGTCGAGGAGGCCAGGCCATTAGCAACTTGGTGACCCACTAGATGTTAGGAAGCGAGGAAGCGTCTAGAAAGCTTCTTGGGGGGTTGTGAAGGAAAGGGGTGGGGGCAGCAGTGGATGTCCAGATGCAAAGGAACCACACAGCCTATGGCCAAGGCCGGGCCGAGGAAGTACGGAGCCTCTGAGCCCATCAGCTGTGCCTTGAAACAGACCCAGCGCAGATGGCCGGGGCGCCTGGTACCGACAGGCAGCTACCATGAAATATCTTGTCACTCCAATTACGTTTCTGAATGCCTCTCCTAATTCACTTCCTCTAAAATCAGACAGACTAGGTAAATATGTATCTTTCTCAAATGAAGCACGTTATAGTGCCTAAATGGTTTTTATCCAGTTCTTTCCAGTCTCTTGCAAATTTCTGATTTCTAAATAATCTCTTACCTGTTCCATATGCCCCTCTGGAGTCGTGGTTAAACAGAACAGCAGAAAACACATAAATAATCCGCCCTTCTGCACGGGCTTATGCTCCAGTCACTGCCGATCAAATGTCTTTCGGAGAGCCCCAATCAAAGCAGGATGGAGCCACTAATTAGATCGGGAACCGGGCTCTGGATGACAACGGACGGGGCCCTGCGGTGGGCAGTGCTTGCCAGGCAGAAGGGCACACTGTCAGAAGCACATAATGTGTGAATAACGCGCCGGGAGCCTGGGTCCCGGAAGTGCGACAGCACGTGGGTGGGGCAGTGGGGCATGGGGACACGTTCAAAGGGTCCATTGTAGCGAGGGTAGCTTAATGACCCATGCTGAGTGCCATCCCCTACAGTTAAGTCACTGCTCTGTCACTATCAAAATGATCTTTTGAAAGCTGGTGATATCACCCCTCTGTGGAGCTCTAAGATGATGTCCTAGCCACTCTGTGCGTTTGAGGCACTGTGTGACCCAGCCCCGCAGGACCTTTCTCGTCTCCATCCCAGGCCTTCCACTCTGGCCCCTGCAGACTCTTAGTCAGTCCCAGAAGAGGACAGTTCTTCGCTCACACCGTCCCCCCTTCTCTTCCTAACAAACTCCCACCCCTTGGGCCACTCCCCATGTCATATCTCCCGGCTGCAGTGTCTGACTTTCCCACCAGACTCGGGGCAAGGTTGAGAAGGTTGTCCCACTGGTGTCGTGGTGCCCAGCACCAGTCCAGAGCACGGTCCAGAGGAGCTCTCGGCAAAGGCTGAGTGAGTTCATGAATGAACGCCCACCCTCCCCTGCGGCGAGCCAATTACCTTGCTCCATTCAGGACCCTATACATCTAGGACATCGTTAGTGTGTACTTTTTGTGCTTCTATCCCTAGGCCACCTAGAACTTGTCACAGGGCGTAAGGCCTCTAGGTAAACAGAGCACAAAACTGGACTTGTCTGTGCTGTCCTGGAAACCAAAAAGTAGGAGAGACACAAAGCCCAGAGCCCAAATTGGTGAGTATGTGCTGTAGCTGACAGATGAGTCAAACGCGCAGCTAGAAGAGCCTAGAAAACGTTCTAGGTCCTAGAACTCTGGGCTCACTTAGAAATAGGAACTCATAATGCAGTGGGCTTCACTGGCCCCTGCCATTTTGTATAAACCCCATCTTTTCAGACTTTGGCTTCTCTAGGGGCAGAGACCTTTTTTTGGCTGTGCCCACCCTCCTCAGAGCCCAAGAGGCACAGAGTGGACAGACACTGGGGCTGCTGACTGGAGACAGGACCTCTGGGCCTCAAAGACACAACCCTGCCTTGTCATGCATTCAATCCCAGAACTGGCCCAGAACTTGGGACTCTCTGAGATAGAAGGGCTCTAGGTCTCTGCCCTCACCAATGTGTTCTCCCTTGACTGCTTGTCAGTCCCTCTGTCCTGGTGATTGTCTTTCTTTATATCCCACCATCTGCTCAGCCCTTGCCCTGATCCTGCCAAGCCACTCCTGGTTGGGATGATGACTGGCAGGCTCTGACTGGTATATCCAGCTGCTGAGCCTGCCCCTCCTGTCCATTTTCTCACTGTGTGGCTCCCTTTGTCCTCAGGGTCAAGCCCAACTGCCTTAATGAGGCATCAGGCCCTGGTCCTTTGCTAATCTTCCACCGGCATGCCCAGTTCCAGCCCATCTCAGCCCCTGCAAAGGCCATCCTGACAGGCTCGCGACTCCAAGACTCTGGGCCCTGCTGCTCGATGGACCACAGGCAGTGTACCCCGCTCGGCTGCCCACTCCGCTCCTGCCCCCTGCCCCACCAGGCCTCAGGTGGCCAGGCAGAGCGCCAGAGAAGACCCCAGCCCCATACCGGAGTTTTGCTCCTTTCAAGAACCCTAATGTGTGCACCATCACTGAGCGCCTACTATGCACTAGAACCGATGGGTGCTTGATTGATTGCCCTTACGCATTTGTTTGATCCCCACAAGGCAGAGGGACCTGCCCAACTCTTCCTGAGTCCCAGTCTGCCACACTGGTCAAGTTACAGATGAAGCAAGGCTCAGAGAGGCTAAACCACTTGCCCAAGGTCACACAGCAAGTAGTAGAGAGCCAGGATTGAAACCAGGTCCTTCTTTCTAATAATCTCCTAGGGTCACTTTAACAAGCAGCTAGGCCACAGGGGCCTTGCAGGTAAGCTGAGCAGCAAAACAGTTAAGAATATACTGCATTTATAAATGGTGCGCAACTTTACAAGCCTCCAGCTATAATTTCATCATAGCCCAGACCCTGGAAAGTCTGCATAATCCTGGAAGGCGCTGGATTTCAGCTGAAAGACGACTGTGACTGCTAATTGGATCCTTGGCCTATGCTGTAAATCAGATCAAAGTGTGGGCACCTACATGCAATCTTTTTTCAAACAAGGACTGTATGTCTTTACATGATTGTTGGCCAACCAGGGCCTTAAATAGTTTCTGTGTGACCAAGTTCATAAATCTGCCCTCACTCCACGGCTGGCCAATGCTGCCGGAGAAGCGCTCGCGCTCCCAAGGTAAACAGTTGGCTGGCAGCTGCCTCCCAGCCGGTCAAGAACTAGAGCGATGGGCCCGGGGTGGGCACTGGGCTCGGACATGGCAAGCCTCAGAACACGCTGGGCTTGGCGGGGAGGGGAACCAAAGACACTTAGGCCCATGGGAGCCAGCAGAGTGCTCTGGTTAGGTGGAACATGCGGACAAACAGCATGTCCAGAGGCCAGCCAGGGAAACTGGAGGGAACTCACTCTCATGGTGAACTTACAGCATGCAAATCTCTCCACAGTCCTGGGAGGCTGGCTTCACTGTCCCCATTTTAGAGGTAGAGAGACAGACGCTCACAGAGGTTATGTTATCTGTCCACAGAGCCAGCAAGTGGAGAAGCCAGAGTTTGGATGCAGAGCTGCCTAGTTCCAGAGCCTTTTTCCGTGTCTCCCACAAAGAGAGGGCCTGGGGGTGCAAGGGTTATGGATATTTACCAAACTAAAAATCTATCCACTAGCAATGACAGGTGTGAGAGTGATGACGAGGGTGACACGACAGAGTGTTTGAATGTAAGACGAAGTTAGAACACAATGCTGGGGGAAGGAGTGAGCTTCCCGGAGACGGACGAGCAGAGGCTCGTGAAGACGCGGTCAATGTAGACGTGGTTCCTGCGTGAGACCGTAGAGAAGATCCACTGTTTACCCTGGAGTCAGCATCTGCCAGGTGACAAAGAGCCAGGAGGAATTAGGGACTTGAAGGAACCCTACCATTCAAAGAGCTAAGGGGTGAACAGAAACCAGGGCACCAAGACTTGCACTGCCTACAGAGATGAGACCCAGAAGGAACGTGGGGGCACCGGAGAAGCGCACCTCCGCCAGGCAAGCACTCGGAGCTGCACCTCTGCGTTTGCTCACGGTGTACAGAGACACGCTCCTGCACCCACACCTCACGCCTCTGCTCCCAAGGGCGGAGCTGGCACCCCAGACCACGAGCTGAGCTGGCTCAAGAGCAGCCAGCAGAAACCCGTCAGAGCCACACCCCTACCTACGCTTTCTCCTGAGTCCTGGCCCCCATGCTCCCCACTGCACCACACTGCCCCTCAAGCAGCAGGCAGGCCGCTCACCCCACTCCCTGACACCCTAGGACATCCAGCTATTCTCATTTTCTTCTCCAACAACAACATAACAGTGATAATAATAACAGTGATGCAAATGAACCTTAACCACTTAAAACATCAATTTCCTCCTTTGTAAAATGGAGGTGATGACAGAACCAGATCTGCTGGAGGAGTAAATGAAATAATGCATGTAAAGCACTCAGCACCGTAAAAGATCAACAACATATGGTAGTTATACTTCAAATAACATTTTTACAGTGCTTTGCCGTATATGATTTCCTATGATTCCTACAACGACTGTGGGGTAGCTACTCTTATTATTGGTGAACGTCTTACTGATGAGGAAACTGAAGTTTTGCTTCTAGGCCCTTCTGCTGCAAAAGAACCAGATCATGCATAAAATAGTTTTTGTTGAGTTGCTTGTATCCTAGAAGGTAAGGAAACTCTCAGAAGCTCAGGGAGAAACAAAAGCAAGAAGCTATGAGCTCAAACTAGACAGGTGAGGGATGGAGTTGCCCCATTAACATTAGGGCTGCGGCAAAGTTGGGGGGCTGGAC
This sequence comes from Leptonychotes weddellii, assembly GCF_054177405.1. Classification (NCBI taxonomy): domain Eukaryota; kingdom Metazoa; phylum Chordata; class Mammalia; order Carnivora; family Phocidae; genus Leptonychotes; species Leptonychotes weddellii. The sequence continues at coordinate 39,282,122 of NC_138372.1, forward strand.
CTTTGACTCTTAGACTGAGCTTGGGGTCTGGCTGGGGTTTGGGGTGACCTGATTCTGAGTGCTCCCCAGTTTCTGGCAAAAGCAAATGCTAATCCTCTAGGGAGGAAAGCACAGTCAACTCAGGCCTCCAGAGTGCCCAGAGACAAAATACCAACGACATGACCTCATGCTCAAACTTACCCAGCAGCAAGGGGACAAGCAGAGGGAGAACCTGAAGACCTAAAGAAGCACAAAATCAGATGTTCCCTCCAAGGATTTCACATTTTAAAACTACCAGACTTTGAATACAAACTGTTATGGGTGAAATGTTTGAAGAAATAAAGGATGGAATCACAAAATATGCACAAGTAATAAGAGATGGTCAAAAACATCCAGCGAGATTTGAAAAGGATCAAGTAGAACTTTGAGAAATTAAAAATATAATTGTTGAAATAAATGTTTAAAAACCAAAATGGGTGAAACATCAGATCAGACACAGCTGACCTGGAAGAGCTGAAGAAATATCAGGAATTCAGACCACAGAGATGTGCAGCTTGGGAAATAAGAGGTGTGGGGGCCAGAATAAGGAGGCATAAGATACTTTAATCAAAGCCTCAAAAGCAAAGAAGAAAGAATAGAAAAGAAGCAATATTTGAAGAGATAATGGCTGAGGATTTTCCAGAGCTGGGGGAAAAAAATAAAACAAGTTCATACCTACTCATAGAGGAGTGAAAATTCAGAACAATGAAGTACAAGATCTTAAAAGCAGTAGAGAGAAAATACAGATAAACCCACAAAAAGAACAGCAGTTGTATCAACAGGCTTTTCTATGATAGAATGGGAGCCAGAGGCAATGGAATCATATATTCCAGAAAACAACTGTTAACCCAGAACTGGGTATTTCAAAAACTATCTTTCAAAATGAGAGTGAAAGAATTTTCAGATAAACAAATGAGAGGGAAAGAGAGACTTAGTCAAGGAACTTCTAAAGGATGAACTTCAGGAAAAAGTAAAATGATTGCAGAAGGAGGGTCTAAAATGTGCAAGAATTAATCACAGGCAAATAAATGTGTAAATATGTAGGTAGAGCTAAACAAACATTGATTTACAAAATAATAATGCTCTCTAATTTGTGGCATTGAAACAAGAGCAGAAACAGAATACTTGGATGACAGAAGGATATAAATGTGGATGAAGTAATTAGAGGTAATGTTCTAAGGTCCTTGTGGGAGGGAATTAAGGTATTAACTTTAGGCTCCCTTAGGTGAAGAATGCATTTAAAAAAAAGCCAACAAACCCTCTGTTAATCGATCAAAAAAGCAAAATAAAACAAACAAAATAATTAAGCCAAAATAAACAAAGTTGGCATAGAAAAAGCAGAGGTAGAAGCAAAATGTAAGATGCCCGCAACATATCTAAATACATTAGTAATTGCAAGAATTGAGAGTGGACTAAACTCTAATTAAAAGAGAGCATGTCAGAATGAACTGAAGAAACAAACTATGGCTTCCACCATTTGCTAATTACAATAAATGTGCCTAAAGCGTAAGCATGTGAAAAAGTTAAAAGTTAAAGAACAGAAAAAGATAGATCATGCAAATTTTATCCAGAACAAAGCTGGTGTATCCATATTAATATTAGATGAAGTAGAATTTAAACAAAAAATAATTAGGGATAGAGTTATCTAAATGATAAAAGCTTTTAATGTCTAGGAACCTAATGATGTTGCAAATATTGAGAGAAATGCAGAACCTACCATCTTGGTGGGAGATTTCAACAAATTTCTCTCAATTACTAATAGGTCCAACAAAGAAAGAATTAGTAAGGCTATAGAAATTTTGAATAATACATGATTGTCGATCTACTGAATGAAAATAAAGTGTACACATTCTTCTCAAGTCCCTATGAACATTTACAAAAAACTGCCTTATAAGTCATAATGGTTGATAGCATATAAAGAAATGTTTTTCAGCTACGCTGAAATTAAATTAGAAGTTAATAACAAATAGGGACAAATATTTCCCTATGTTTGGAAAATTAAAGACTCACTGGGTAAATCAAAGCATCATAATGGATATTAAAAATACTCAGAACTGAACAATAATGCCAACAGTACATATAAAAAATTCCAAGTTGCAGTAAAAGTAACATTAAAAGAGAAATTTATTTTGCAAATGATTATACTAGAAAAAGAGAAAGTCTGAAAAATTAATGTGCTAGGCGACCCATTTCAGAAATTAGAAAAGGGACAGCAAAACAAACTAAAAAATATAAAAGGAAGAAGATAAATACAAAAACAGAAATTAATAAAGTAGAAAACAAAGATACAATAGACGGAATCAACAAAGCCAAGAATTAGCTCTTGGAAAGACTAATAACAGAGACAAACCTCTGGTGAAATGATTTAAGAAAAAAAGAGAGAAGGCACCAAAAAAGAATAATGTTAGGAATAAAAAGGGAGACATAACCACTGATCCAGGAAAGATGTGAAAAATAAAAGAGAACTCTATGACCAATTTTATGCCAATAAATTTGAAAACATACACAAAATGGGCAAATTCTGGGGGAGGGGCACTGACTTCAAAAGAAATAGAAAGCTTTAACAGTTCTTTGCCAACTGAGGTGATTGGAATAGTAGTTCAAAATCTTCCCACAAAGATAACTCCAGACCGAGACAGTTTTATAGGCAAGTTTTGCCAAATATTCAGAGAACATATCATTACAATCTTATACAAACTTTTCAAGGAATAGAAAAAAAGAGGAATAGTCCCTAACTCATTCTATGAAGCCAAAACAACAACAACAACAACAACCACAAAAAACCCTGATACCAAAATCAAATGAGAAAAGTACATGGAAAGAGAACTACAGGCAAGTGTCACTCAACAATAAAGAGGTAAAGATCCTGAATTTAGTAATATATATATAAAAAAAACTGCACCATAACCAAGTTGGAGATGTAAGTTGGGAGAATATAAGAATGATTTGACATAAAAAATGTATAAATTTTACTCACCATATTTATAAATTGAAGTAGTTAAACTATACATATACATATGTATGATAACCTCAATGGATTCAGAAAGACCATCCGATACAATTCAATGCTCCTATTTTCTAAAATTCTTTGTAAATTAGAAATAAAAAGGAATGCCTTGAACAAGACAAGGATGTCCTCTTTCACCACTCCTTTTCAACATCACACTGAAAGTCCTAGCTAACGAAGTAAGGCAAGAAAACAAAAAAGAAAAGAAAAGGAATAGAGATTTGGAAGGATGAAATAAGACTGTCTTGTTTTGCAGGTGACATGACTGTCTATGTAGAAAATCCAAAAGAATCAACAAAAAACTACTGGAACTAATGAGCAGTTCTAACAAGGTTGCAGGATACAAGGTTAATATACAAACATCAATCACTTTCTCATATGCTGGCAATGAACACATGGAACTTATGTTAAAAACACAATAGTATTTACATTAGCACACACACATGCCCTGAGAAGCAAATACATATAAATCTGACAAAATATGTACAAGATCTATATGAGGAAACCTACACAGTTTTTGTTTTTGTTTTGCATGTGTGTGTGTGAGGAAAGAAATCAAAGGACTAAATAAATGGAGAGCTATTCCGTGTTCATGTATGGGAAGATTCAACATTGTCAAGAAGCCAATTCTTTCCAACTTAACCTACGGATTGAACAAAATCCCAATCTAAATCCTAGCAAATTATTTTGTGGATATTGACAAACTGATCTGAAAGTTTATACAGAGAGGCAAAATACCCAGAATAGTGAACACAATATAATAGGAGAACAAAGATGTTAGATTGACACTACCTGACTTCAAGACTTTCTATAAACTACAGTAATCAAGACTGTGTGATATTGGTGAAAGAACAGACAAGTTGATCAACTGAACAGAACAGAGAGCCCAGAAACAGACTCCCATAAATATAATGAACTGATCTTTGACAGAGGAAAAAAGGTAATACAATGGTAAAAAGGTAGTCTTAAAAAAATGGTGTTGGAGCAACTAGACATCTACAGCAAAAACAAACAAAAAATCTAGACATACACCTTATGTCCTTCATACAAATTAACTACAAGTGGATAACAGACCTAAGGATAAAATGCAGAACTACAGAATTCCTAGAATATATCATAGGAGAAAATCTTGGTGACCTTGAGTTAGATACAACACCAAAGGCATGATCCATGAAAGAAATGACTGATACACTGGACTTCATTAAAATTAAAAACTCCTGTTCTGCAAAAGACATTGTCAAGAGAGCAAGAAGACAAGCCAAGACTGAGAAATATTTGCAAAAGACATATCTGATAAAGGACAATTATCCAAAATATACAAAGGACTCTTAAAACTAAACAATAAGAAAACAAACAACCTGAATAAAAAGTGGGGGAAAAGTCTGGACAGACACCTCACCAAAGAAGATATACAGACGGCAAATAAGCATATGAAAAGTGTTCCACATCACATGTCTTCGGGGAATTACAAATTAAGACCACTACACTACTATTACTATTACTATTACTACTACACCACTACCATTCCATTAGAATGGCTAAAATCCCTAACACTGACAACACCAAGAACTGGAGAGAATGTGGAGCAACCGGAAGTCTCATTCATTGCTGATGGGAATGCAATGGCACAGCCACTCTGGAAGACTTTTTGGCAGTTTCTTACAAAACCAAACATACTCTCACCATATGACCCAGAAATTATACTCTTGGTACTTACCCAAAGGAGCTGAAAACTTAGGTCCACACAAACACCTGCACACGGTGTTTATAGAAACTTTATCCATAACCACCAAAACTTAGAAGTAACCAAGATGTCCTTCAGTAGATAAATAAACTGTGGTACATCCAGACAGTGGAATATTATTGAGTTCCAAAAAGAAATGAGCTATCACGCCATGAAAAGACATAAAGGAACCTTAAATGCATATCACATGTGAAAAAGCCAATCTGAAAAGGCTACGTATTGTGATTTCAACTGTATGACATTCTGGAAAAGGGAAAACTATGGAGATCAGTGGTTGCCTGGGGTTAAGGGATAGGGAGAAATAAATCGGCAGAGCACAGAGAATTTTTAGGGCAGTGAAACTATTCTGTATGATAATATAATGGTAGATACATGTCCTTATACATTTGTCAAACTCATGGATGTACAACATCAAGAGTAAACCCCTAATATAAACTCTGAACTTTGAGTGATACCAATGTGTCAATGTAGGTTCACTGATTGTAACAAATGTACATTGGAGTCCAGAATGTGGATAGTTGGGGAGGCTGGGGACGGCAGAGAATATATGGGAACTCTCGGTACTATCCACCCAATTTTTCTGTGAACCTAAAACTTCTCTAAAAAAAGAAGATTTTAAAAAAAAGAACTACCTTTCATCTGGTAGAAGGTATCTACAAAAATCCTACAGGAAGCATTTTACTAATGACAAAATGTTAGAAGCATTTAAAATCAGCACTAAAACAAGGATGTCCACCACTATCATTGTTTCTTTTTAAAGTGGTAAAAAAGAAAGTATAAAGACTGAGGAGGAAGAAATAAAATCATCACTACTTACATATATGAATGCCAGTATAGAAAGACCGGAAGACTCTACATTTAAAATTAATAGAAATAATAAAAGAATTTGTTAAGATGACTGGGTATAAGATAAATATACAAAAAGCAATTGTATATCTATTCACCAGGAACAAAAGAGGTAATTTAAAAAGAGATCTAATTAACAACAAAAACCAAAAGAAACCTATGAATATATATTTAAAAGAAACATATGCAAAACATGTATGGAGAAACATATAAAACCTTGTAGAAAATCATTAACAAAGACCATGTTTATAGATAGAAAGAATTAATATTATAGAGAGGGCCATTTCCCCAAACTGATCTATATAATAAACGGAATTCCAATCAAAATCACAAGAGTTTTCTTCATGGAAATTTTAAAATTGATTCTAAAATATATATGGAAGTGTAAAATCCCAAGAATAGTCGAGGAACACTGAAGGAGACTGGAGTGGGAGTGGGGGATGGACTTTCCCATTAGATCAGCAAAGACTCCTTACAAAACTATGGTAATTAAGATAGTTTGATACTGGGGCACCTGGGTGGCTCAGTCGGTTAGGCATCCAACTCTTTCAGCTCAGGTCATGATCTCGGGGTAGTGAGATTGAACAGCGCGTCAGGCTCCCCACTCAGTGGGGAGTCTGCCTGAGGTTCTCTCTCTCCCGCTCCCTCTGCCCCTCCTCTCTCTCTGTAAAATAAACAAATCTTTAAAAAGAAAAGATAGTCCCTGCTCAGCAGGGAGTCTGCTTCTCCCTCTGACCCTCCCCTCTCTCATGTGCATGCTCTCTCTCACTCATTCTCTCTCTCTCAAATAAATAAAATCTTAAAAAAAAAAAAAGAAATTAAAAAAAAAAAAAAGAAACAAAGTAGAGATTTAACATTGGGCGCCTGGGTGGCTCAGTTGGTTAAGCGACTGCCTTCGGCTCAGGTCATGATCCCGGAGTCCCTGGATCGAGTCCCGCATCGGGCTCCCTGCTCGGCGGGGAGTCTGCTTCTCCCTCTGACCCTCCCCCACTCATGTTCTCACTCTCTCTCTCTCTCTCTCATTCTCGCTCTCTCAAAATAAATAAATAAATCTTAAAAAAAAATAAAAAGAAAAGATAGTATGATACTGGTATAAGGATAGAAAAATTGACTAACAGAACAAAAGCACTAGAAACAGACTCAAATGTACAGAAACTGATTTTTGACAGATGGCACCACATATCAATGGAGAAAGGAGGATGGGCAATTCAATAAATAATTATCCATATGGAAAAAATTAAACTGGGTCCCTACCTCACACCATACCCCCTAACTAATTCCATTGGATTAAAACCTTAAATGAGGGTAAAATGTTAACGCTTTAAAAACTTTAAAATAAATCCTCCCATTATGATACAAGATTGTTTATTTGTAACATCAAGGTAGAGAAGGATTTCTTATAACAAAGCCAAAAGATATAAACAATAAAAAGATTCATGGATTCAACTCATTAAAATTAAGACCTTCTGCTCAAGAAAAACACAGTCAAAAAAGAAATTTTAAGTCACAAACTGGCAGAAAATATCAAGAATTCCTATAAACCAATAAGAAAAGAAGCAAACAACCAATAGAAAAATGGGCAAAGGACACTGAAGGCATTCTGCAGAAGAAACATGAACGGCCCACAAATTATGAAAAGGTACTGGTAATCATTAGTAATCAGCTAAATAAAAATAAAGAACAGCACCAGATACCATTTCACACCCACCAGACTGACAAAGTTACATGTTTTTGAGGGTGTGGAACAACAGAACTTCTATGTACAGGTTTCCTCCACTATCCAAAATCAGAGCGTCCTATGAGACCTCTCTCAGGTTTTTCTGATACCTTAGGACACCTTGTGCTAAGACATGCACAAAATACATGGAGATAAAGCACAGATGCTCACGGACACAGTTCAAAGCCCCGTGGCTTGATGCTGAGATGCTGTCTGTTGGTTCCCAGGGAAGGAGCATAGCGGCACCACTCCGGCTCCTGGGGCTGCTATTATAGAATAGCTTGCTGCAAAACAAACCCTAAACACTGCTTCAGCTTTTTTTTTTTAAAGTTTCATTTATTTATTTATTTGAGAGAGAGAGAGCACAAGCAGGGGGAAGGGCAGAGGGAGAAGCAGGCTCCCCACTGAGCAGGGAGCCCGATGCGGGACTCGATCCCAGGACCCTGGCATCATGACCTGAGCTGAAGGCAGATGCTCAACCGACTGAGCCATCCAGGCGTCCCTCAGCTTTTTTTTTTTTTTTCCTATAAAAGTGAAAATCGTCTTCCTCTTTTCTTTTGGTTAGCGAAAACAGGTACCACTATAAAGACTTTCAAGAAAGTAAAGTGGCATAACGTGAACTTCTGAAGAGCAGGGGGTACTTGTATTGTAAGTGGAAGTGTAAACGATAAAACCACTTCTGGAAACGGTGTGCACCATCTTAGGTTTCCTGACCCAGCAATTGAATGTCCAGGCACACATTCTAGTGAAACTCTTCCACTGGCCTAGAAAGACACATGAAGACGGATGAATGTTCACAGCAGCACTGCGAACTAGCAAAAAACCGAAACAACCCAAATGTCCATCAACAAGAGAATGATTAAAGCTTGGATTATTCACACAACGTAGTATTACACAGTAGTGAAAATGAATGAATTACAGCTACATACAATAAAAAGGATAAAATCTTAAAAACATAATATTATGTGAAACACTTGCAAAGACCACATATAGCCCGATACTATTTTTATAAAGTTTTAAACCAAGCAAAACTAAACAATGCCTTGTTTATGGATATATATGGGTGATGAAACGAGGTCAAGAAAAGCAGAGAATGCTACGCAGAAAAAGAACAGTGGTTCCAGAAATTCATGGATGTTCATTTTGCTACACTTTATTATGTTCACGTATTTGCATGTATGCTTTTGACTGTATCGAATATGATGTAATTTTAAAAAATGTAAACATGAATAAGGACTCTGGGGCTAATCAGTGTGGGTTTAAAGCCTGGTGCTCTACCTCCTGGCGTGTGCCCTTGGCAATTCTCTTCTTTTTCTCAAGCTTCCGTTCCTTCATCTGTAAAACAGGGAAAGTGACACCTCCCTCCTGGGGTGTTGGGAGCCAATCCTAACTGAGCATAGTCTCTGGCATGTACTAAGCAGTAAGTAAGCATTTGCTCTTTTTACTGCCAGGTATCTCCCGCTTTCCGAAAGTTCGCGTTATGCCACTTGGCGTTTCTGAAAGACCTGCATTTTGGCTTACGAAAGTTTTCACAGGAACAGTCTATTTTCCAATAGCGGGGGAAACCTGTATTGCTATTGATAACCATAAGCAGAGTGTCAGGGCAGGGACCCAGGCCACCCGCACCGCTCCTTCTAAGCTGCGCTTTCTGTCTCGTGCCCCTGGGTCCCTAGGGGCTGAGGCAGGGTGCTGTTTTCAGGCTGTGTCGGAGGAGAAACTGCGTCAGGCAGCAAGCACCATGGCCAACAGCCCCCATGCAGTCAGCGGCCCCTTACATTCCTGGTGGTTTAAAATCCCCAGCCGGCACTGCGGAGGCCTCTGGGCCTTGGCGATTAATAACCTGGCCCTAGCGCTAAGAGCGCTCAGAGGATGGCTGGCAGGGAACAGGGGGGACGGCCGGGGCACCTCTTGGATGCACATGAGCTCTGGGGACAGAAGCGAGCCTCTTCCAAGCCCTGGGTGGCACTACCCCCTGGCGCTGGGGCAAGGGAGGCGGGCTGGCAGTTCAAGTCTTCTCGACTCAGGGATGTGGGTTGCACCCCTAGCTGTGCCTCTGCTTGCTGTGTGGACCCCAGGCAAGCTGCTTCATGAGTCGGGCTTCTGTTTTGCATCTGTAAATTAGCACCTGGCTCAAGTGCGTTAGCAAGCTTAGAACAATGCCTAGCCCAGTAAGGGCTCCATCTCTCTTAGCTATTATTGTTAGTAGTGGTAGTAGTGGTACTATTACTATTCTCAGGGCCCAGAGCCAGGGCTGTACAGAATAAGCAGGTGCAGGGAGTGTGTGCGGAATGGGATTGCCAAGCGGCAGGTCGGCCTCTTCTCCCACACTTTGCTCTTATCCCAAAGTAATAACTTTCTTGCATAAGAAAAGGTCTGGAGATGCGAGCTGCAAGTAACCCGGAACATGGCGTGGTGGAGAGGTGAGCAGGGCAGTATCGGAGGACCTCGCGGGTCACATGGAGGAGCCTGGGCTTTGCCTGCAGGGCTGCAGAGACCTCAGAGAGGGTTGAAGCAGGAGGGCCATGCTGTGTGTGTGAACATACGTGTGCATACGCTTCCTGTGCCTCACGAGAGCTAGGTAGTAGTAGCAGTGCCCCGGCCGTCCCCCCCGTTCCCTGCCAGCCATCCTCTGAGAGCTCTTAGCGCTATAAGAAAGTTATTACTTTGGGATAAGAAGCCCACCCTTGCCCTCCACTGGGGCAGGTCCTGCCTGTTAGAAAGTCATTCCTGGTGCTTGGCTGAACTTGCTTCCTGACAGTTTTTCTCCTGTGAATCTTGAGAACGGGAGAAGGACAGTGGGGAGGAGAAACTTCCTCACTCCGCATTTGTACCTACCACCCCTCGGACCCGAATCCAGCCGGCCCTTCTCAGTGGTGCTCCCCTGGCCTCTGCGGCCAGGGAAAATACAGACACACACCCCTGACAGTCACAGAGTCACAAACCAACGCACGCCCAGGAACATCCACGATACCCTGGCGCCTGGAGACACATTCAACCACGCAAACACGGCCACAGATACCAACATGCAGACATGCGCGCGCACACACACCCGACAAGTACATGCGGCTAGAGACATGCTGATGAGCACCCAGAGACAGGCAAACACATACAGATGCAGGCCTCAGAGGCTCGTGGGAACTCCAGAAGCCAGACAGCCACGGGCAGAGCTCCTCAGGGGAGGAGGGCTCCATGCTGTCCTAGACAGGGACGTGAGTGACCCTCAACACATCCCCTGGGGGCAGCTCAGGCTGATGCCGGAGGCCGCAGGTCTCCCTCTGGTCACTCGGCAAGCCTGGCATCTGAGGGCCTTTTTTAGAAACGGCAGAAAAGGGCATTCCATGCCAGGCAAGCTGCTGAACAAATTACAAGACAATGATAATGACAACAACAACTGTCACAGAGCAGTCAGCCTGTGCAAACAGACCTTGCCGCCCCCTCCCCGCTGCCCCCCTGCTCCCGGCGCTCCCGACAGTAGGATGCTGCGATCTGGGACAGGGCCTCCCCCACCTCCAGGCCTTTTGCACTTCAGACCTCCACTTCTGTGGTCCTGCTCCAAGTTCCTTCGAGGTCACTCTCTCTGAGGCCCTGGTCAAGCGCAGCTCTGAGCCTCACTTTCGACAGATGTCTCTGGGCCTTGGGTCAGCTTCCCCTGCGACTACCTGCCCCCCCCCCACCCCAGCCTGTCTTTGTCCTAGGTCCCATTCAGAGCTTTGTCCCCAGCACTTCACACATTGCTGGCTGTGTTCCAAGGGCTCAGCAGATGACTGCGGAATGAGAATAAAGCCCTCTCCACCCTGGAAGCCAGATATCACTACCATCACAGTGCAGACCCTCCCTCCCCGTCTCCCCTAGGAGACCACTTGTACACACAGCCGCCCTCAGGGTCTGCTCCTGGGACACCCCCCCTAAGCACCAGTTTACGGAGGAGGAAACGGAAGCTTCAGAAAGGTAAAGAAACTTTCCCAATGCCACACAGCACAGCGGCCCCTGGGGATTCGTTCTGGGGAGTCAACTCCCCACTCCCTATCTGACCGGGGAGGCTGATGAGATCCTGATGCCTGGGGTCTCTAATAAAGAAAGCAGCCCCATGCTGCCCCCATGTCAAAGCCATATTTGTGGTTCTAGCCATACCATTAACGAGGGCCACGGTGATCCTTGCCTAGCCACGGGATCTAGACACAAATATGGTTGAAAGGAAGAGGACTGAGTTCAGCCAGGGTTTGACCACAGGCCCACAGGAGGGGGGATGCCCACCTGACCCAAAGCTTGGGCTCCTTCGGGGGGTCCCTCTCAACAAACAGCGCAATCACTCCAGGTGCAGAGCAGGCAGCCCCATCTGGCCCTGACATCTTGCAAGGGGTCCTCAGTGGACACCCTGGCCCGGCACTGAGGGTTCTTGGGCCAAGTTGGAAAACCGCCTGCAAGCGCAGTGTTCTCCAGCAGCCTCTATAAATTTGGAGAAAGCGGTTATTAAACCCTGAGAAACTGCAAACCAAAGACACTACGTTCTTGGAAAAGCCTCTAGAATCAAGTCATTACCTGTTAATTACCAAGAGTGGGGCAGAGATTTTAGTCAGTGCCCTGGCATGACTGCATGCATGTTGGCTCTCGTGAGGCACAGGAAGCGTATGCACACGTATGTTCACACACACAGCATGGCCCTCCTGCTTCAACCCTCTCTGAGGTCTCTGCAGCCCTGCAGGCAAAGCCCAGGCTCCTCCATGTGACCCGCGAGGTCCTCCGATACTGCCCTGCTCACCTCTCCACCACGCCATGTTCCGGGTTACTTGCAGCTCACATCTCCAGACCTTTTCTTATGCTGTTCCCTCTCCTTGGGACACCCTTCCCATCGTTTTGCTTCTGGATGACTCTTATCCAGCTTCCTTCCAGGAGCCTCTCCACCCTGGATTAAATCCTCTCCTCTGGGTTCCCATTTATTTTCCTCCAGGAGATTCATCACGGGGTCTTGTAACTTGGGTCCCTGTCTGTCCCCCCTCTAGACCATGAGCATCTCCAGGGCAGGACTCCTTGCTGTGTGGCCAACTTTCTGCGCAAAGCAGGCCCAGAGCAGGCACATGGAGCTGAATGGACCCACACAGACGTGGCCACACACACACAGAGGCCGTTCTGAGCTAGCCCGTGCACCAGCCCAGGGTACTAGGGACGGTGCAGGAGCTGATGCACAGAGGACGTCGTAAGGGCCCTTCCCTTATCCCGGCAGAATGCAGAGGTACCCAGCCCTCCGGCCTGCTAGCTCTTCCTGGAGAATGGGAAAGCCTGGTCAGTGGGGGACAGATGAGAGTCTGAGAGGGCCCAGGTGAGCGAACACCCCAAATCATCCCCTACTATGTGATCCAGCTAGTCAACTAGGCAAGGATGACCCAAATCACCATCACCCCACACTGCCCTCGTTGTCCCCCATGACTCCACCAAGCGCTTCCAGCGGGAGAGCCCAGTTTTCTCTGCTTCTTCATTTCAGATGTTCAGTGTTCCTTCCCCACCTTCTGGAAACCCACCCCCTTTCCTCCCTGGCTTCCGGAGAAGTGCTCCCTGGGCACTTCCCCGTTCCACACTCAGCAGGAGGAGGTCAGACTGCAGGGACAAACTTAGTTCCAGCACTAACTGTGTGACCACAGGTAAGTTACCTAACCTCTCTGTGCCTCAGTTTCCTTATCCACAAAAGAGAGATACACATCTCCCAGTTCAAGACAACACATGTAAAATGCCCAAGCACAGTGACCACACCTACCTTTCCTTTCAGTTAGTTCACCCACTGGCCTCCTGTCTGCACTGGCTTCCCATCCACTGGGTTTCTTGGGCCTTCACTTCCCTCCCTGCCCAGCTCAGATGCCTCTTACTGTCTTCCCCAGGTTCTCAGCCATTGCCCAGTACAACCGCACTCTCGGGGCAAATCCATAGATCAGCTTTGCCTGCATCTCTCCAGCTGCGGAGAGGGCAAATGACCACAACATTCACGTACACACCCTGCGCCATGCCCTCCCCTACCCAAGTCACCCAGCTCACCGTGCAGGCAGTTTCCCTCCACCATCCCTCTCAGCCTCTCCCGGACTTCCTTGCTCTCCTCCATCCTGTCTTATCCAAATTCCAACAAGTCCAAGGTTCTCTCCCTTGAAACCAAACTCATCACTCAACTCTTCAGCCCACTCTACCCCCCAGTCTGCTCTACCTAGCCACCCAAACCCCTTACTTCTCTCCCCCTGGCCTTTGCCTCCCCCATCCTATAAAGGCTCTCTTCCCTATCACTGACCAGGTCTGCCTCCAGGCTGATGACACCCCATCTCCTTGCATATCCCCCCAACCCAGTGGTCCTCTGGCCGGCACCTCCCTACTCAGCATGCCCCGGACCAGCTCACACCTTCCTCCCCTGCACTGCCAAGGCTGTACCAGCGTCCCCTCAATGAACCCCGGCCAGAGTGGAGCACCAATCCCTCATTTAACGGCCTCCCCATCCCCTCTGTCCACGGTCCCTCCTGGGTATCTCTCGGCTCCAATCATTTCTGTAGCTGACAGATGTGCTGGTTTGACTCGCTGCCCAGTTTCCCCCAGACTGAAGAATCCCTCGGTGTGGGAAGTGACGGTGTGAATAGGGAGGACCTTCATGCCTTCCACAAAGGAGGAAGCAACACCCTGTCAGCCTGAGGGAGACCAGAGATGGGCCTGGCCAGTGGGATGCCCTGCCACAGCTTTGGTCCTGGAGTGAGCACAGAGGTGTCTGGACTTTCCGTTGTCTCTTAGGGAAGCAGGTGTAGGCTCCCTGTTTCCAGACCTCTGGGAAAACTGAGATCCCGCCTGTCCTCAAAATCTGCTCCTCTTTCCTTACATGGGTCTGTGGGCACAAGGGCCTGCCAATAAATTCTAGGGGGTGGGGGACAAAGGGGGACACAGGGCTCATTATAGCCAGAGCTGGTTTCTTCTGCTTGTAAGTAAGAAACCCAGCAGGCAGCTGCCCCTCTCCACTCTGCCACAGCTTTGACCAAGGTGTCGCATCTCCCCTCTGGGCCCAGGCTAGTACTGCCTTCTGGAATGCCCTGTCTCACCAACTCCATGATGCTACGCTGACTCCCCCTCCCCGATGCCCAGGCTGAGAGCTGCTCCTTCTCCTAGGACTCGGCTCCCTCAGAGCACATAGCACACAGCCTTGCCCTCTTCTTTGTAAGATCCATAGAGTCCCCTAGGTTATGAGCTCCTTGAAGAAGGGACCGAATGTGCCCCAAGTAGTAAACTGAAGTGTGAAGTCTGCAGAGAATGGCCACTTGCCATAGAATTCAGGTCCCCCTGGAAGATCAGAGTCAAGTTACTTGGCTTCTCTAAGCCTCAGTTTCTTCATCTGTGAAAGGGGGATGGACAGACTAAGCACGACATAGCCTAGAGGACACAGGTAAGGTAGCTTCACTGCCAGTATTTACTTGCCCCTGGCTTTTCTCAAAGAACATTAGAAAAATTATCAGTGAAAATAAGGTCTACTGTTTCATTCAGTGATTCTGTATTATCATCAATCAATTCAACTGCCTTCCTCCAGCCATCAGCTCAGGGGACTCTCACCACAGCCTCATAAGGGTTTGAGATCCAGACAAAACTGGCCCCAACACACAAGCTGGTTGCTCTTCTTCCTTTCCCAGACAGCCCAGAACTCTGTAATTCAACAAGCTGCCTTTTTTGCCTTGGCTTCCAGGAAGCTCCAAGAAAACACAGTTCAATCATAACTAAACGAGCTTAAGTTTTTTGTGTATTTATGTCCTTTTCTCTCATCTACATCAGTTCAACTACATATAGATCTTTTTTTGTGAATGTCCATGAATCCTTAATAGAAGCCAAGAACTTAAGGATAAGGGGAGGGGCCCCTGGGTGGCTCAACAGGTTTAGCGGCTGCCTTCTGCTCAGGTCATGATCCCTGATCCCAGGGTCCTGGGATCGAGCCCTGCATTGGGCTCTCTGCTCAGCGGGAAGCCTGCTTCTCCCTCTCCCACTCCCCCTGCTTGTGTTCCCTCTCTAGCTGTCTCTCACTCTGTCAAATAAATAAATAAAATCTTAAAAAAAAAGGATAAGGGGAAAAAAATGGACCAGTATAGGAAGGAACAGACTAGAACATCACAACAGAATTTCCTGGTGTTTCCTGCGCCTAACCCTCTTCAAAGAGGATGAAACAAGCCCAGAGAAAGGAAGGGGTGGACTTGCAGCCTCTGCAGGCTCAGCTTCTGGGCTGACTTATCCATCAGGCATGCAGCCATGGTGGCGAGAGTCCACAGTATTTTCAGGGACTCATGAAAATGTTTTAATTTAAAATAGGAAGAAAAAAAGGAACTTCTAGGTCAAAGAAAATGTTTTAATACATAATATGAATGTGACTTTATGCCAATGCCGTCATAAAATATAATTTTTAGTATTTTTATGGAGGAAGAAGCCGAAGCTAGATGGGGGTTGGCAAATGCCATGATGAGGCCCCATTCACTTCAACACCTCTCCAGTGAATACGGGAAGCTCCTACTTCTCACTCGCCCAGGTTCCTGGGGGCCCAGGCCTCATACGTGCTCCTCTGACAGGATCCAATGAGAGCGTTTTCATGAATATTCCAGGGGGAAGTGGGGTCTTGCCAGGTGAATCTAATTTATACCCTTCGGTAACCACCTCAGACAGCTCTTGAAAGGCTGTGGGAGGGGGATCTCCTGGCTGATTTCACCAACCAGTTGTCAGGAGAAACCTTCCTAGGTTCACAATGTGGAGACAATTAAAGGCTGGCGCTTTGAAGGCACGAGCCGAGAACTTCCTGACAGAGGTGTTGACTGCAGGCGACAGACCCTCTGTTCCTCAGGCCTCAGGACCACACCTCGTCTTCCCCCAGCCCCGGGGCTGGGCCAACTGTGGGGGCAGCAGCCGCAGAGCGGGCCCGAGAGACACCATCATGGTCCTGCACAACAGCTGAGAGAACTCAGAGGAGAGGTGTGGCAGGGGAATAGCACGCCCTGCGCAGGGTTGCTGACCCACTGTGCGACCCTGGGCATGAAAGCAGACCCACTGTGCGGCCCTGGGCAGGGCTGCTGACTCACTGTGCGGCCCTGGGTATAGCTGCTGACCCGATGTAGGACTCTGGGCAGGGCTGCTGACCCGCTGTGTCACCCACTGTGCAACCCTGGCTATGACGGTGGGCCTACTGTGTGACCCTCTGCTGGCCACCCTGCCTGTCCAGGCCCCAGGGTCCTCACTATGAAGATGGGGCAATGTTCCCAAAGACATGAATTTGTTATGAGGATGACATGGGGTGAGGAGCCATAAGCAATTCCACCCAGAGAAGGCAGGATTATCATTCCCATAAAACGGATGAGGAAACAGACTGGAATAATGAAATAACTTGCCCAGCCTAGGTCATGACAAAGAAGGGATCAGGCAAGACCTTGGACATGGAAACTGGATTTCAGGAACCTTGAGGGCAGGGTCTAGATCTTCCTAAGGAGCGGTTATACCTGCAGGCTTACTTGGATTCAAGTCTCGACTCCAACTCTTACTGGCTACAGGACCTCCCCACGTTTTCTCTTCTGCCCCAGCTTATGCCGTCATGAGCCACAGAGCCCTTCCATCCTGACCCTTTCTCAGGGCTGGAGCTCCAGGCAGCTGCTCCCAAACCACTCCCTTCCTCTGATGGCTGCAAGTCTGCCGTGAGGTCAGCTATCTTCTTGCACATAGAAGCCAGGAAAGTGGGACATGGGGACTGGGTTCATGGTGCTAATTCCTGATAGAGCAACCCCTTCCCACCACCCAGCACAGGTGAACTGGAAAGATTGGCTCCAAATCCATGAAAAGCCCAGATTCCATGTGATTGCTTTTGAGAAGACACAGTAACTAATTAAGTTCCCTCGTCAGGGGTCCTCTGGGGCGAGCTCAGTGAAAACAAGGAGTAATCAGCTCACGATTTCAGAAAATCATGTGGATGCAGGGGGTGTCCTGGAGCAGTGGAGGAGGCCAGGGTTTGGTATCCCAACACTTAACTTCTCTGAGCCTCGGTCTGCTCATCTATAAAATGGGGCAGTAATGCCAACATCAAAAATTCACTGAGAGAACATGAACAAAGGGCTTAATCCAGTATCTGGAGGAGAGCACATTCCTAACAAATACCACATTGCTTCCTGCCTCACACTTTAAGGTAGCTGCTTTCGGGTAGTTTAATCATTTCCCTTGTTGCCTCCATGGCTGTCAGGCATTTTGGTCATCAATTAATACAGAATTGCTCTCTTGCTCCATCTCTGGGCCCACGGTCATAAAAACAGAACTGGTGGAGACTGAACCCATGAACAGCTGCAGCAGGGCGTGGGAGCAGTGGCCCACGTGGACGGAGGTGGGGCTGGGACAAGAGCATGTGGGGCAGAGGGGAAGAACCAAGCAAAGAGCCTGAGGTGGGAATGAACTTGGCATGTTGGGAGAACAGCCAAGAGCCAGGTGACTGGAGCAGAGCAACAGAGAGGAACGTGGAAGGAGATGAGACCAAAGGGCTCATGGGGGGCCTCACACCTGCCCCTTCCTTGTCCTCCATCTCCTTCCTCCTCCCTGGGGCCCTGCCAGGAATGCGGAAAGATAAAGATGGGGGTCTAAAAGTCTTGAGTTCAAAGGATCGTAGGAATCCTGGAGTCCAAACCTTCCATTTTATAGGTGAGGAAACTGAGGGCCCAAAGGGGTCTGGGACTTTCCTAGAGCCACAAGGCAGTTTGAGTGCAGAGCTGGGGAGGGAACCGAACTCTGAACCCCTGGGCCATGCTGTCTCTCCCTGTACTGCTCAAATCAGGGCCCAGAGTTCCAAGAGCTTTGAACTAAGTCAAGTCCTCCTCACACAGATGAAGAAATTGAGATCCCGAGGCCAGGTGGCTTTGTGTGCATGAAGAAAGTGAGAGGCAGAGGCAAGCAGGGGAAGTGCATGCCTCTGGGCGTCTGCACAAGCCAGGCTTCTCAGGGCCTAACGCCCACAGTGATCCATCATTGTGCTTTTCCACTGCACGCGGAGGTGTGAGGTTAGAGTCTCCCAGGAGCCCTGCCGGGAGGGAAGGCGACACTAACACATGTGGGCTGCACAAGCCGCACGCCATCCCCTACTGGGCGACCTCTAGTGGGTCATCAGGTCCCCATCTGTCAAAGAGTGCTGCAGGGCTTGGGAGCAGCAACAGATGAGATTTCCCGAAGGTTCTTCCTCGGTGCAGACACCACACAGGCCTGTGTTCTTTCAGGACAGGGGAGGCAGTGACGGTACAGATGAAGACAAGGCATCCAAGCCCTCAACATGGGGCCTAGCACCTAGTAGGTCCTCAACTGGTGGTGCCTCTGTATAGTGGGAAGGGCCCTGGGCTGGGAGGCCAGGGAGCTGAGCTTTCCTTCCTTTGTTCTGTGATCTTCAATGAGCCAAAGCCTCTCTAAGGGCCTGTTTCCCCATAGGCAAACAGCAGAAGTACAGACATTCAGATTTATGGCCTCAGGGAGCCACCTCTTCTTGTCCTGGCTGCCTGGGGAGAAGGAATGGGGGCAGGTAGTGGGGGTGCGAGGGGAGGCGGACCTTGAGGAAGTATGTGGGGCACAACAGACTCATTTTTCTTCCCGGAGCTAACCCTCTTGTCTCCTGATTGCTATCATAGTCAGCGGCAACTAAACCTGGTCAGGTTTTTTGACCCCGTAGGTCAAAATGACTCCTAAAACTTGGGTTCAGTAGATTCTGGGAAGCAGAGACTCACGGTTAAATGGGGGTACAAAGGCAACCGTGTGCAGTGGGAAGATCACGGAGCAGGGAGCCAAGGACATGAGGTGGAGTCCCAGAAGGGACACCCGGCCATCTAGCAGAAGCTCTGGATCTCAGTGACCTCACTATAGAACAGGGGTCCTGCCACTGCCCTGAGCATTCCCCCAGCACAGGAACCACCCATCAACCACTCGCCCAGGCTCCAGGAAGGTGCAAATGTTTTTTCAGCTCCAAAACCCTATGCTTTTCCACTCTGATAAAACGAAGAGGCTGTGGATGGTTCATCAGTTGAACAGACACTCACTGGGTGCTCGCCTTGCTCCAGGCCCAGCAGAGACTTCCAGGTGTTGCCCCCCAAAATGCAGGCCTGTGGAGACCCCAGTCCCACTGTCCCATCTGCAAGAAAGGCACAGCCCAGTCTACCGTGCATGCCTGCCCTCTCAGGCTCATGCCCCTGGCGCGGCAGACTTGTCCAGGGGGCCGGGGGCATGTGGAGGGCTGGCGCGGGCTGCGCCCCTCCAGGCAGCCACCTCCTTGCTATTTGGAAATGGCCACTTGCAAAGCCACAGAGTCCCAGGGGACGGGCTCCCGTTGCATCACTCCCCACGTCAGAAGAATGCATCGTGAGGAGGCAGCGAGGCACCAGTCGGTGCCGTAATCACTTACAGACCACGGAGGCCCCGTCCTGGCAGTGGAGGAAGATTTATTGTGGGGATGGACGGAAAACAAAGAACAGTTGTGCAAACTTTACAAAGCCACATTATGAGAAATGCCTTTCCCGTTTCCCACTGGTAAATGTGCCGGACGCCGTTTCCAAAGGGGGTTGAGCTCGATTACCCAACCTTGCGGACACAGTGCCCCAGTGTGGCTTGCTGGGCTGAGCTGGCCTGGCCTTGGGGTCCAGGCCCTGGCTGACGGCCAAGCCGTGCTGGCCCAGGCCCTGGCTGGGGGGCTGCTCTGGTAGACCTGGGGACGAAGCCTCCTTCCTGGCCTCTGTGTCCTCATCTGCCCGCTGTCACTCCCCCTCCGACGACTACATACCGCCACATGCCCAGTGTTCTCCATGTTAACACTCACTGTGTCACTCTCCTGCTCAGAACCCTTCTACCACTCCTTGTACTTCCCTCAGGGTAGAGTCCAAGCTCCTTATACTGAACTTGGAGGCCCTTTAAGGTCCAATTCCAACTACCATTTCTGCTCCCGGCCCCATGAAGATAACACTCCAAGCACTAGAAGACACTTAGGCTTCCCACAAGGGTCAAGACTGTCACGTCTCAAAACTTCGCCACGCTTTGTTCTCTTTCCCCGAAAAGCCTTTCCTTGAGATCTACACCTGGAAAGCTCCTACTCACCCTTCAAAGCCCAGCTCTCAGGACATCCTAGGGGAAGCCTTCTCCCTCTTCTGTGTTAATTCCCTTGCCACCAGACCATTCCTCACTTGACATTGCACCTCATGCTTCTAGCATCAAACCTGGCACAGTGTGGGTGTCAACAAAGCTGTTGAGAAGTTGGCAGGGGTGAGGAGAGAGGCAATTCGGATGAGCACCAGGCTCTCTCCCAAGGGAGAGGCGCAGGTAAGGACTCCTGAGCATCCTGGGTCTTGGAGCATCCAAGGTGGCTGAGGCCATAGGGGTCATGTGACCATCACCCACCAAACAGATGAGGTCCGCTCAGCTAACCCATCTGCCATCCAGCGGAGACAGAGCCTATTAATGCTCAGTCATGCAGTTTACCGTTTCCACGATGCCCCTCTCAGAAAACATGGTCTGGACACTTTCTTAGAGTCACTGTTGATTTTATCTGACTTTCTCATTCTAATAAGAGAATCATTTCAATTCCATTTACATTAAATTAAAAAGCTTTTTTCCCCCTTTTATTATTTTAAATTCAATTCAGACAGCTGTGTTTTTTTATCCTTAATTTTTTTCATATTCCATAAAGCAGTGCTGAGTTCACAAAACTTGGCCAGTGTTCCTCCCGGACCCTCAAGTTTGGTGCCCCTAGGATGCTAGACCTTGGGTTTGATGACTCAAAAAAAAAAAAAAGAACAAGGGCTCCTGTTTTCAAGCGCCAAGTATTTGCCAGGCATGAGGTAAGTGCTCCACACGCATGATCTCATTTAATCTCACAACTGTCTCCCCTTTATACACACAGGAACCTGAGGCTCCCAGAGGCCACGTGACTTGTTTGAGGTCTCAGGGCTGGTTAGGCGTCCCCCTTGGCTCACGGATTCCTGACTCAGAATTTAAACAGGACAGGAGGAGGTGGGCAGGGATGGAGATGAAGTAGGGGTGGGGGTGGGGAGGGTGGGCTGTGGAGCAGGGAAGGAGGGGGCCCGGGAACGCTGCAGGCTAGGGATTGTGTTTGGGGAGCACGCGGCTACCCCGCGACATGCCTGATGAGGAGCATGCCTGTGACGGTGACCGTGTCCTCTGAGGCCCGGTAGTGAGCAGGCGCACTGGACTGGGAGTTGGAGCTGAACTTGCTTCCTCCTGCAGGGCACTGTGTGGTTGGTAGCGCATGGCCCTGCTACCCCGCACAGAGACTCTTCTGGGGAAAGCATCACAGCTGTCATTTTACGGACCCAACAAGAGAGACTGGGGAGTGAAGCGACTTGCCCGAGGTTGCAGAGCGAGTGAGCAGCGGAGCTGTCTCCAGGTCCTCTCCCCTTCCCCTGGGCAAGTCATTTCCATCTGGGGTCTCACCTTCTCCCTCCGTACAGGCCTCTGATCTCATCACAAGGCCAGAGCTTCCAGGCAGCCTCTCCTCATAAAGCCGCCTGAGTCTGAATTTTTAAAAACTAGAGGAGAGAGAAAGGCATCCCAGTATAAGCCAAGCTCTGTGGAGCTGGAACCCTGGGTTCAAGAGGGAAAAAGACACTGGCATCTGTTGGGTCCTCACCGAACACAGACTGCTGGACATTCTCCCATTTCCCAGCTCAGCAAACTGAGGCTCAGCACCACGAGGGGACCTGTCCAAGGTCACAGAGCCAGTCCACAACCAAGCTGGGATTTACACCAGCCCTTTCTGTTCCTCTGGGGATGTTCACGACTGCTTGGCTACTATCCATTTCAGACTCTCCCTTTGCTCTTCTCCTAATGCAAATTGCCCCAAACAGAGCCGTTGGCTGTGCGTTTACTATGTGCCAGGCACTGCATAAGCACGTCATACACGGCAGGTCCTGGAAGCTGCCCGACTGTCCTGTTGCCTCCACTTCACAGGTAAGAACACGGGGCCCTACCGAAGTCAAGTTACTCACACTCGGTCACAGGCTGACAGGGAGCAAAGGCAGGTTTCAAGTTCAGGCCTTCCTGCAGAAGAACTTTTAAGCACCAGGTTAGAGGGTAGACATGCCCATCTTTTAGGGCCCTGCCAATCTTGTGACTTCACAGAGAACTCATGCAGCCTTGGAGTGGGAAGGTCAGATCGCCGTTAGGGCAGAGCCTCTGTACCAGAGAGCAGGCCTAGCTCTTCTGCCTCCAAGGCCAGGCCAGACATCAAAGGGCATGTAGTCCCCAAGACACTTGGCCACACCAGGAAACACTGTTATATAAGGGGCAACATGTGTGGGGAGAGCAGCAGGCATGGGAAGGAGGGGGTGGGAGAGGGGACATTGGACTGGGTTGTGAATGATGGTTAGGAGTTTGCTGGGCTGGGAAAGGCATTCCAGACCGAGGGACCAGCAAAAGCCAAGACCCAAATGGGCGAAAGGAGCCGAGATGTGCAGGCTCTCTAGGAGTTTGGGAGCAAGAGGAAGCCTCAGGGCTGGGAGAAATAAAGCAGGCATCACGTGGCTACCTTTAACTTGCTGGGTGTCACTGGGCCACTGGTGCACCCTCTTTGGGCTTTGGCTTCCTCATCTGATAATAAGCAGACACGAGAACTGACTGATCCCAAGAGGGACCCCAGGCGGGGTTGTTAAAAAAGGCATATCTGTAGGCCAACTTAGATGCTGCCTGTGCCCGGAAAAGTTTTCCTACCACACCCTTCCCACCTTAGAACAAGGAGTTGAGGCTCAGGCCCCATTTCCAAAGTGGGTGGACTTGGCACCTAAGCTGATTGGACCAGCTTGACCTCTCTGTGTTCATTTACAGCAGCAGTTTCAAGGGCAGGGGTTTGAAAACATGCTCCAATTGATAAATTTTTCTCTCCTGGAAACTGCAGCCTCCAGAAAGGAAGTTTATCTTCGGGTGACTTACTTATTGTAGAGAAGGTGAAATGTCTCACTGCTCATCCCACAAGTGCCCTCTCTTCCAAAACAGCACAAAAGACTCGTCATATCTGCAGGGCAGGGGACGTGCAACAGGCTCTCAATGTGATCGGTGACTAGCGTGGGAAAACCGCTAAATGCACACGTCTATCGGTTTCTCTGCTTAACGGGGGCTCCTCCAGGCCAAAAGCTGGCTTTGATTCCCTTCTGTGACCCCATGGTCCACCAGGGCCTGGCACAAATCTGGATATTTTCTTGATATTATAAGCAGCCTGATGGTTTTCTGCCTGGGAGGTGGCTTAGGGTCATGGTTAGCACATCATCTCTGGAGTCGGGCTGAGACCTGGGTTCAAATCTGACCCTATGATGCACTTGAGGCCTGAACTTGGGCATGAATTTTCCCCAGCTGTAAAATGGGGATAATGATTCCGGTCTCCAGGAATTATTTCTCCACTCTGAGGAGTGCATGTGTGGAAGCTCTATATAAGCTGAAAAAGGCCCAATAATGTTTTAGCCCCCTTGACTGACTTAGACAAGGTAATGCAGCCAGACCTCAAATTCTCAGCTCCTGGCTCCCCTCCCTCCCTCATCCAGCAATAACAGCATAAGATTCAAGGATATCCTTACACCACACACAAAAATAGACTCCAAATGGTTGAAAGACCTAACTGTGAGACAGGAGTCCATCAACATCCTAAAGGAGAACACAGGCAGCAACCTCTTCGACCTCAGCCGCAGCAACTTCTTCCTAGAAACATCGCCAAAGGCAAGGGAGGCAAGGGCAAAAATGAACTATTGGGACTTCATCAAGATAAAAAGCTTTTGCAAAGCAAAGGAAACAGTCAACAAAACCAAAAGACAACCGACAGAATGGGAGAAGATAT
>NC_138372.1:39306778-39328835 GCF_054177405.1 Leptonychotes weddellii
ACTGGGGAGGGTATGTGCTCTGGTAAGTGCTGTGAATTGTGCAAGACTGTTGAATCTCAGATCTGTACCTCTGAAACAAATAATGCAATATATGTTAAGAAAAAAAAAAAAGAAGAAGATAGCAGGAGGGGAAGAACGAAGGGGGGAAATCGGAGGGGTAGACGAACCATGAGAGACGATGGACTCTGAAAAACAAACTGAGGGTTCTAGAGGGGAGGGGGGTGGGAGGAGGGGTTAGCCTGGTGATGGGTATTAAAGAGGGCATGTTCTGCATGGAGCACTGGGTGTTATGCACAAACAATGAATCATGGAACACTACATCTAAAACTAATGATGTAATGTATGGGGATTAACATAACAATAAAAAAATTAAAAAAAAAAGATTCAAGGATAATTGGTGTCCTTCCTATGGTGCCAGAAGTCACATCACCTCATCTTTGTCTCAGGACCCCCAGCATTCAGGATGAGGCCCAGCACACAGGGGCGCCTATCCTTCAGGTGAGTCAAGTGTTTCTGGGGAGGACTCTGCCCTCGGCTGAGGTCACTCTCCCACAGTCTAACCTTTCCCAACCTTGGGTTACCAGCCCCTTCTGGAATCTCCCTGTCCACTGAAGCTGCCCCATTTGCTCTGGGATCCTGGGCCCCTCACTGTCCTCTCAGGGTCTGTCTTCCCTGTCTCTGCTCTGTACATGACGAAGATGGACTGGTAGCCCCCCCTGCTCACACATTTTGGGCACTAGGAAAATTCCCCAAAATGAGTTGGAGATGTTGACATGAGTCAGGGGTGTCTGCTGGCCCAGAAACATGACCAACCTGCAGGGCTAGTCTCAGGACATGGAATTGGGGAGGAGCAAATGCCCAGGGAACCCCCCCGCCCCGCCCCACTGTGGTTTGAGAAGCACCGAGGACTCGACTCTGCTAAGGAAGAGGCTGAGCAAAGGCAGGTGGGCGGAAGGCCGTGTGGCCTGTGGAATGGTCCAGGCAGCTGAGCCAGGCGACCCAGAGTAAACCATTTCATCTGTGAACATCAGCCTCTTCTGAAAAATGGGAATGATGACTCATGGTTGTACATCACATACCTCAGAATATTTTGTTCTCTTCTCCCTGAGGACTTTCCGTAAAATAGGATCTCAGACACCCTCCGCCCCTGCCCCAGTCAAGCTTTTCTCTGACTTCCAACTCACAGCCTAGCAGAGCAGGTGGGCAAATCTGACGGGGAGCTGTACCCTGCCACCTGGCAGACTGCGTGACCTTGGGATCTGATTTAGCCTCTCTGGGCCTCAGAGTTTTGACCACGGACTGGGATGTGGCTAGCACTGGGCCAGGGTATCAGAAGCCCTGAGTCTCAACAAAGAGCAGTTCCTTCTACCTCCCCCACCTTTCCCAGCACCTAGTGCTGTTTATTTGTCAGGGGTTGGGGGACCGAGGTAAAGCAAAAAGAGAGAGCCAGAAGCCCCAGGATTAGAGGAGATGAGCGTAGATTTGGCCCGGGCTGGCCCTCTGGGAGCTGGGAAGGCCCAGCCAGGTGGCTGGTGTTCTGAGTTCCTTGGCTGATCACAGCCAATCAATAATGCTCAGCTTTTGGTGGGATGTATTCCCCTGGTCCCAGGTCCAATGGCACTGGGGACAGAGTGGCAAACAGGGGAGAGGGGCATAAGGGATGGGGATCAGTGATCAGTGCAAATGCAGCTACCAGAGGAACCCAGGCAGGATGTAAGACCGGCCTCGAGGCTCCCAGGCCTGTGAGGGCAGGGACCAGAGCCTCCTCCCTATGCCTCTGCCCCAGTTCCCCCTTCTAGCTCCAGTGACCCTAAGCAGACACTGTCTGGCGCGGAGCAGGTGCTCCCCATTGCTGGCAGACACCTGACAAGGTCACCGGCATGGGTGACAGCCCTGCCCACCTCAGCACCAGTTGATATGACAGAGCGTGATGGGGGATGCACCACCCTAAGTCATCTCTTCAAACCCTAATGACAACAATCCTTAAAAGGCGAGTACTATTATAGCCCCATTTTACAACCGAGTGTGCTACAGTTCAGAAAGGCTAGGTCACCTGCCTGAGGTCACACAGCTGCTACGTGGCAGGCCCAGGTGGGGACCCGGGTTGGTGTGACTCCAGGCCTGGGCTTTTCACCTGTCTACACACACCTTCCACACTGCACTCACAGCTCCGGGAAGCCTCTTCACAAAGACAGGGATTGTTGCTATCATTACTGTTGTTTTCTAAAACCCAAGGTTATGAAAGGTTTTCCTTTTTCGCCCTGCCTTTTTCTTGATGTACAGAAAAGCAAACTACACAGCCTGCTAATTTCTGCAGTCTCAGACAATCAGAATTCCAACTGTCTGGGAGACCCAACCTAAGAAAGCAAGAAATTAATCTTTTCAAAGTTAACGTCTTGGAGGCGTCGCGGCAGTATTTGGCTTGGACGTATCCTCGCTATCCTAATGCAGATGAAACCCCACATTTAATAAGGCTAAGACAACTCGGACAACATAAGAAACATAACAGGATATTGCAGAGAGATTAGGGAGCTTCCTCTGGATGGCGTGGATGGGCCGTGGCGAGGGCAGAGCGGGGGCCGGACGGCGCGGTCTAGCCCGGGGGCCCCCGCGAGCCGAGGCCCGATCCGATCCCAGGCCGCCCTGAGCACGGAGAACCTGGGCAGGGGGCGGCCGGCTCCTCGCTGCGCCTCCCGGCCCGCCTGGTGCGTGAGCGGAGGCTCCGCAGGCTAAATGTAAACCAGCTGCCGGGCCTGGAGTGTTACAGTTGGACGGGGTGGGGAAGGCTTACCTCATGAAAGAACTGTGCACACGGCTGCTGGAAAGATAATAAAAGGATTAACTGCTATTTTAGTGGGCCATTTACTCTTCAATCAAAGTGTCTCATCTATTTCCTGTTCTCCAGAGGATCCGGGTCCAAAATTCCTTTGTCTATTACAGCACATGGTAGCAGAGGCCTGTCATGAGAAATTAATAATTTTACAGGGAAGGGAGATTTTATTTATTTGGGTGCCCCTTCCCCTGGGTCACCTACTGCGCCAGCGATGCAGGAAGGGGGCGCGCTCCCATGGTGGGCGGGGAGGAGCTCAGAGGAGGTCTCTGCCCCAACTCTGGATGATGGCACCCAGCAGGGCCCCAGAGAACAATGAGTGTAACAGGACCATCTACACAAACAAAAGCATTACAGTTTAGGAAGATGTGGGTTCAGATTTCACGCTAATGGTTACTAGCTGTGCAACCACGGGCAAGTTACTTCTATTGTTGTTACTATTATTACTGTGACGATGATAGCCTCTATTACTGTTGTTGGTTACTGTTTGCCCCTAACTACCTGTGTGAACTGGGGCAAATTATGCAATGTGAGCCCCAGTTTCCTCATCTGTAAAATGGGAGTTAATAGTATCTATCCCGTAGAGTTGTTACGAGGACCGCACGGAGTTATCACTTAGAATGGCTCCTGGGGCACCTGGGAGGCTCAGTGGGTTAAGCGTCCAACTTTTGATTTTGGCTCAGGTCATGATCTCAGGGTGGGGGAGATCAAGCCCCACGTATGGCTCCATGCTGAGCATAGAACCTGCTTAAGATTCTCTCGCTCCCTTTCCCTCTGCTCCTCCCCTTGCCAAAAGAATGGCTCCTGCATGTAGTCAACACTGAGAAGCTGCTTGCTGGTATTATCACCATAAGCCTGAACCCCTCAAGAGGCAAGATAAGGTATTCTCATAGTAGCAGGTAGAAGATCGGCTGGACTCCATTGAACCCTTGTTGCTTCATCTGTACAACCTTGGTTTTACAGGACTTTTATAAAGATTAAATGCAAACCGTGGGTGAGTACAGACATGGTTTGAACATCACCTCCTCCATGAAGCCCTTCTGGGCCTCCCGTCCCTGGGCCTATGCAGAACCTGTCCACACCCATCTCCCACCCCTTACTGACCATGGGTGCCTGCAGGCGAAGACCTTGGGAAGTCCAGGTCTGGGTCCCCAGAGCCAGGCACAAGCCAGGTGTAAGCCAGTGTTCTGTGGAGTTTGCTGAATCAAGTGAGATCCTGGCTGGCCCAGGAGAAAGAACCATAGAGAGAGATTCCCACATTGCACTGGGTAAACTGGGCCTCTCTGACCTGCTCACTAGGCCTCCGTTTCCCAGAAACAGGCAGGGAAGGCTAGATTATCTCCAAAGTCCCTGCAGTCCACATGGGCACTCCCACATGCTATAATTCCACACGAAGGCCACTGACCACACTGTGCCAGGGCTTGGGCCTCCACATCAGCCCCTTGCCGACACCAGTAGGATCCCCCACAGGAGAGGAGACGTGAAGGACTGCTGCTTAGCAGCTATCAGCTCCAGGGTCTCAGAGGGAGAAGGGGCCCTCTGTCTTCTGGAAGTCTGTGGTCATCTCCTTCCAGGTGGGGGCATGCCTTTCATCAAGCCATGTGTCACAACACCCCAGACAAACAGAGGCATCCCCAGGACTGGCCCGGCCACCGGCTCCTTCCAGCATGCCCTCAACCCCAAGACACATGATGAAGTCAAATTCTCAGCCTGCCCAGCTCAGCCTCTCCCCACAACACCAACACACCAACCACGGGCTCCCTCCTGTTCCTGTCCTTTTGCAGAGGCTGTTCACCACCCCACTTGTCTATAAAGTGACCTCCTCCTCATCCTCAAGACCCAGCCCCCTTGAGCTGAATAAGCTGGTCCGGTTGCATGCCCAGACCACAGCTCCACAAGCAGATAGGGCCCCAAGGGTGACCACCTGGTTCCAGGAAGGGGGAGTTTATGCTGCCAGTTGCCAAAGCTTTCTGCCTCCCCTCTGGCCCCTACAAATGCTGCCCTGGGCCTTGAGCAGGAACAGAAGTGCACCCCTTCCCAGAACAAACACTTCACGAACCAGGGTCCAGCATCGGTGACAGCATGCGAATGCCCGAGAACTTGACGTTGGCTAGGACGCGGTCTTGCAGACCAGACCCGCTGCTGCTTCCCCTGCCTCACCAATGCCCCAGTGGCTGAGAAGGCGGAGCTGGGCCTTGGAAGACTGGGCGGCTCCTCCAGCCCTTCCATTCCCGGGCAGGTGCCTCTCCCGGTGGGGTAGCTGGGCCTTGGGGGTAGGCACAGCAGGTCTCCTGAGGATATCAGGGACAAAGACTCTGATATGGATTTCCACCACCACGAAAGCACAACGCAGAAATGACAAGTCAGAGGGGCTGGAGCCTAGGTGCCCACAGTTCATGTGTGTGTGTTCCCGGGAAACTGAGATTCTACCCCAGCCTCGTCACTGCTGGATCCTTATAGGTTAACCCTGGCCTTACCCCAAAACCTGCCCAAGGGAGCCACAGCTCCCAGGCTGGATGCCTGTGAGGACGTGGCCCTCCTTGGAGGCCCAGAGACCCTCACCGGGAAGGCTGCCCGATGAAGGCCCTGCGCTGGAGGAAAGCAGGTGTCCACGACGCACCTGACCCCTAGTGGGTGAGACGGTGAGCATCTGCCCGGGCCTGCTCTGACCTCAGAGCGTGTACTGTCACGACCCGAACAAGTGTGTTTGATCAGGCGGTACGCCTTGGGATGGGGGATGGGACACCTGGTGAGCAGAGGAGCCAAGACTCCCCGTGGGGGGGCGGGGGGGCAGACTGTCCTGACCAGTGGCCACATCCACAGCATCGGTCCTTCCGTCCTCGACCGCAGGGGATCCCCGCCAGCCCCCAGCTCAGGAGCCCCCCCCGGGAAGCCATCCCTAGTGCGGAGGTGGGGGCTGCGCTGCTCGGCCTGGCGGCCGTGGAACTCACCATGCACTTGTTGGGCTTCTCGCCCGAGTGCACCCTCATGTGGATGAGCAGCTTGTAGCGGGCGTTGAAGGGCTTGTAGCGGCGCACGCAGCCCGCCCAGAAGCAGGTGAAGTCCTCGCCCTTGCGCTGGTCAATGTGGCTCTTCTCGATGTGCCGCACCAGCTCCTCTTGCTGCTCGTAGGCCGCACAGCAGTCCACCCACCGGCAGGCCTGCCGGCCCGCTGCCCCCCTGCCCAGGCCCAACCCCAGGCCTCCAAGGCCCGAGCCGGGCGGCAACTGAGGCGCGGGGTAGGGGGGAGGCAGGCCTTGCTGGGGAGGCGGCCCAAAGAGATCTGAGAACTCGTCCGCGGGCTCCTGCTTCAGGAAGCCCCCCTTCCGGCAGGCTTCCAGCTGCAAACCACCCTCGTGGCTCTCCGTGGTCGCAGGGCCAGGCCGGGCCCGCTTGGGAGGCCCCCCCAGCTCTCCTGGCAGCGGGGGGCTCTGGAGTCCATTGACGCAGGTGACCAGAGCTGTCTGGGAAGAGCGGATGATGGAGGTGACATCGGAGGAGGCGCAGGGTGAGGAGGAGGCCGAGGAGGTGGGGGGCAGGCCCAGGAGGCAGCAACGCTTTAGGCTACCCTCAGGGAGGTGGGCCTCAGGCGGGGGGCCCAGGCCAGAGCTGGGTTCGCAGCCCAGAAGGTAGCAGGAAGGTGCGGGGTTAGCGAGGCCTCGGCCCGGCAGGTCCAGGTCTGTGTGCAGGCCAGTGGCTGGCGGGGCCCGGCAGTGAGCGGACAAGGGTGTGCGAGCTTCTGTCATGGCCTGGTAGTCAGGCAGGGACTCCTGCTTGATGTGCTGCGTGGCCGGAAGGCCACCATTCACATACGTGGCCTGAGGTCTGGGCGACCTGGAAGACAGGGAGCAGAGAGGCCGTGAGGGGCGGCACTCCACAGAGGGGAGGCCCCGGCGGGGGACAGCAGGGAACCTGGGACCAAGGGATGGGAAGCCCAGAGCAGGGGTGGAGGTGGAGGGCTGGAAGCAGAGGGAGAGAGAAGCCAGAGGCTGGAGGTCTGGTCAGCAGGGAAGAATATGGGGGCAAACAGGAGAGAGAGAGAAAGAGGACGGAGCTGGGAAGAGGTTCAAGAAAGGCAGGAGGTCTGAAGAGGATGCCAGGAAAGAGTCCCGTGTCATCTTTTTACCAAATCCAGCTTGCCCTCTCCAGCCCCGGCTGCCATCCTGCCCTGTCGCTGAGGCCTCCCTAGGGTCTGCCCTGACCTCCCCATGACCTTCTAGTGAGTTCTGGGAGGAAGAAGGCTAAGACTGACATTTGGAGAGACATCCAGGTCCAGTTTGTTTTCAATTCGGCCTACTTGTCCCTTAGATCTTTCTTAATTTTTGTAATCTTTTTAAGTTTCTAGAAATGTTAATTCTGTGGCATTTTGCCCCAAGCAATCTGTCTTTTCCACAGTGAATGTCAGTGGGTTGGAGGTCTGAAACACAAGTCATGGTGACGAGGGGCATCCCAAGAATGACTGAGGAAAAGCCTGGTGGGGTGGTCCCGGGATTTCAAGCCCAGACATTGTGACTGCACGAAACACAACTCTGGGGGAGGCTGTGGGCAGGCAGGCTGGGAGGGCAGGACAGGGGAGGCAGGAGACCGGGGTTTGAGGCCAGGCTCAGACACTCCCCACTGCACAAAGCTGGGCAAGGCACTCTGGGCCTCTCTCCTCATCTCGACACTGGAACGATTCTCCTCCTGAGAGTGATGATGGTGTGATGGGTCTTCAGCACGCATGTGGTACCCGTGTTCCGAGAGAGGGCCCTCCCCAAATGCAGGACATGTAAGTGCAGGCAGAGGCCCCAGGATCCCCGGCCACCAGCCAGGTGACGCTGGACGGAGGGTCAAAGAAGCACCTTGGCTGGCTGGGCACAACAGGAAGCCTGCTTATGTGCTCAAAGCCTGACAAGGACACCCCATGTGTCCCTGGGTCTGTCTGAGCCTGAGTTTCCTCACGTGTAAAAAAGGACTAGCCCTCACTGCCTCAGAGGGTGGCTGCCAGGATCAAGAGGGACAGCAGATGCCGTGACAGCCCTCTGGAGAGACAATGGCAGGGTGAATGGTGCGTTTCTTACTGCCAGATCACCGCCAGGGTTCCGTAGCTCTCTGCAGAGGGGCTGTGGGATCATCACCTGTCCCTGCTTTCCACGTGGCCCTGCAGCCCAGCCTCCCTCTCTGGCTCCCTGCAGCTGGGGCAGCCCCAGCACTACTCAGGAGGAGGAAGGGGGGGGCACAGGGGAGAAAGACAGAGCCCAGAGGCGCTCAGAGAGCATGGGCTCCATCCCCACGACTGCACAGACAGGAAAGGAGCCAAGAGGGCACAGGGCTTGCCCACAGTCCTGAGCAGCAAGCCAGTGATGGGGCTTGGGCCGGGAGCCAGGCTCCCCTTCTCCTGGGGGTGTGCATTTCTCCGGGATAAACCTGAAGTGCTCCCCAGATAAAGGCTTGTGAAAAGGGCCCTTCTGTTTCTCAGCTACACTTGACCAATTCTCTGCCTCACCCAGCAAAGACCTCTCTCCCCTGTCCAGAGCGCAGCCACTGGGTGGAATCAGAAGGAGCGTGGACTCCAAGGTGGACAGCAAATGCACATCCCCTTCCCCGGGCCTGGGGACGCTGGGCCACCGCTGCCGGCAGAAAAGCCCTGAGGAGCTTAAAGATCTGATAGAAAAGTTGTGACTTCGTGAAGCTTAAAAAAATAAATAAATAAAAGCATAGCCGTCCTTGCATGGTCGTCATCCTGGGCCTGGCAGAGGTGGGCCTCCAGGTAAGCATCTGTTTGGAACCAATCCCTTTAAAAAACAGCATCAGGCTTAAGGACCAGCAGCAGAGAACAGCCATAGCGCCTGTGACTGAATTACCCGAATACGACAATAGAACCTCCCATGGCAGCAGGTGGGGAGAGGGCAACTAGGCTGTGGTGTCTCCTGGCCCCAAATGCCAGCTGAGGCAGCCTCCTGCTTGCCCTCTCGGTCCCTCTGTCCCCGGCAGGCCTGCGGCCGCTCCCATCCTGCCCCACACCTGAGCCCTGGGCTCCCCAGGCGACTCCCGTCACACGTCACACGTCTGGAAACTGAGCAGGGGTCCCTGGACAGAGTAAACAAGTGCTGAGCAGCCCTGCGGGCCGGGCGCTTTCCCGAGGGCCGTCCCACGCAACCCCACCGCAACAGAACGATGTGTGCTATCTGCTGAATGCATAATCAAATTCTTCAGGGGGAGAGCCCACCATCTGGTGCATACTTAGGAAAACTGAAGCAGCTTGCCCAAGCGCCCAGAGGCAGGCAGTGTTACAGCAGGAATTGGGACCTCGATCTGTCTGAACCAGCAGCCTGTGATTTTCCCACAGCACTGTCCTGCCAGGGGCCCAGCCTCCCCCTCTGCAAAATGATGGAACTTGATGACCATTACGTTTCCTGGCAGCCTCAACGTTCCGAGCGTCAAGGACTCCAATGTTCTTCTGTCTGTCATCCTGGACCCTGAAGGGAGCTGCTGAACTTGGGAAAACTAGCGTTCCTCTGACAGAGGCTCAAGGGGACAGGAGGGTGACTTCGGATCTCGTGGGGTCTGTGTACCCACTGGTTCAGGGGCTCAAGCCTGGGCGAAGGGCCAGAGAGGTCCCTCTGCAGGCTTTTCCCTCTGTGCTGGGTGATGCTGGGGACATGAGATGGTTCACAAACCAGGTCCCTGCCCTTGAGAGGCTTCCCTTCTCATGGGGGAGATGGAGGACCGGCTCTCATGGGAACAGTTAAACTCTGCTGAGGGGTGGGCAGAGTTCTGGCAAACATAAGAGACCAAGGTGGTGGGCGGTGTGGGCTCTGAAGGCTGAGGCATGAAGATGTGAAAGTGTGTGGCCCACTGGGCCCAAGGCCAGAAGGCCAGCACGACGGGTGGGCAGGCAGGGGCCAGATCTCAGGGTGCCTTCCCATACTACTGGGGGCCTGTGTACTCTGTTCCTATCCTCATCTTACACGTAAGAAGACGAGGCCCAGGAAGGGTCAGCATCTTGCCCAAGGTCACCCAGAAAGTCAGTGATGGAGCTAGGCCTCAAACTGCATGTAATAATACATTCTACTGACAATAGTGCTGGTGGGTAGTCATTTTCAGCACAGAAATGACAAAATCAGGGTATTGCCGAAGTTACTTGAAACTCTCACCACTTGCTGGGTGACCTCGGGCTAGTTTTGTAGCCTCTCTCCCTCAGTCTCCCCACCCTCTGACAGATGGGAGTTGAGTGAGGTGCTAACATGGTAAGTGCTTGGCCTCCTGTGTGGCAAGTACAAGCACTCCAGGATTGTCACTTATTGGTGGTGACGATTAAATGAGAGATGTGCACAGGCAGCAGGTCCTTGCAAAGTGGGAGGGATTTTTATTAGCATTAGAAAGCTGGGCTGGAGGCAAGGAGGACCCCAGGAACCCAGGCAGTGGATCTGGGGGCTAGAGGACAGGAGGCGGGGCAGCAAGCAGAGGAGTCCCCGACACAAGGCAATCCAGTGGGAAGGAGAAGGGACAGGGTCTGACTGGGTGGGGGACAGGGGCTGGAGCCCTCTTTTGCTTTAGGAAAATGAGGGAGCGTGACAGTGCCAGATCAGCAGCAGAAATGGCAGTAGCTCAGGATGATGCTGGCGTGGGGTTCTAGGTATGGGTTCTAGGCATAGGCTCTCTTGCGCTCTGAATTCTCAAAATGACACTCAAAATGACACATACTTCTGATCATCTGTATAAAAAAAAATAGCAACTACCCTATGACCCAGTAATTGCACTACTAGGTATTTACCCATAGGATACAAACATAGTGATCCAAAGGGGCACCTGCACCCAATGTTTTTAGCAGCAATGTCCACAATAGCCAAAATATGCAAAGAGCCCAGATGTCCATCAACAGGTGAATGGATAAAGAAGATGTGGTATACATATATACAATGGAATACTACTCAGCTATCATAAAGAATGAAATCTTGCCATTTGCAAGGACATGGATGGAACTAGAGTGTATTATGCTAAGCGAAACAAGTCAATCAGAGAAAGACAAGTATAGGATTTCACTCACATGTGGAATTTCAGAAACAAAACAGATGAATGTAGGGAAAGGGAAAATAAAATAAGATGAAAGTAGGGAGGCAAACCATGAGACTCTTAACTCTAGGAAACAAACTGAGGGTTGATGGAGGGAAGGGGGGTGGGGAATGGGGTAACTGGGGGATGGGCTTTAAGGAGGGAACTTGAAGTATGAGCACTGGGTGTTGTATGCAACTGATGAATCACTCAATTCTACCTCTAAAACTAGTAATACATTAAGTGTTAACTAAATTGAATTTAAATTAAAAAATAAATAAACAAATAAAAACCCATTTGCTTTAGCTTTCCCTAGGTTAGCAGAGCTTCTGCCCTGAGATAGAAAGAATTTCCCTGGAGGAACCAGATGCTGCTGGCGGAGCCTCAGTGAATAATCAAGCAGATAAATGCATTGGACTGTCACCGAACATACAGCTCGAAACTAAGAGGCTCGCTCCTTGTTACGTACTAAATTGTGTCCCTCCAAAATGTGTATGTTGAAATCCTAACCCCCCGTGTGATGGTCTTTGGAGATAGGGCCTTTCAGGAGGTAATGAAGGTTAAATGAGGTTGTAAGGGTGAGGCCCTAATCCAGTATGACTGGTGTCCTTATAAGATGAAGAGCATGCAAACAGTGGAAGGGCCACCACAGGAAGGTGGCCATGTGTAAGCCAAGGAGAGAGGCCTGAGGAGAGACCAAACCTGGGGACACCGTGATCTTGGAATTCCAGCCTCCAGAACTGTGACAAAATACATTTCTGTTGTTTCAGCAACTGGGCTGTGGTGTTTTGTCCAGGCAGTTCGCGCACACTAACACCCCTGTAAGTCAGAAGGCTCCCTAGTATCACCGAAGGTCTCAGGGAGTCTACATTTTCAAAGGAAACTGGCTCTGTGTGGGAAGAATCAGCATGCTGCTATGTACTCCTCTCTCTCACCTGAAGCTCTCCCTGGAAAGTAAGCTCCACTGGGGAGAGCCCTGCTTCCTTTGCCAAGGCAGTGAGGTGCAGGGGCTGAGCCGGGGGCACAGAGGTCTGCCCGTGGTTGACGTCTGCCTGTCAGCAGACCAGAGGGCACAGAGGCACAGCTGGGACCCCGGGAGAGCCACAGGAGGCAGATTCCAGCCTGACAGACAATGCGATAGAAGCTCTGTCCACAAGTGGGCATCACGGGAAATGTGCAGGCATTGAATGAGGGTCACCCGGCAGGGCTCTGGGAGGTATGGCTTCCTAGTGCAGGAGATGGCTCCAGGTGGAGGAACCCCTCTCCACGCTCTGAACGGTCCAGGCTTTGGCACTACAATGTGTATACCCCCTCAGCTGGGTTTTCCTTCCCCATCCCACCTCTGAATCTTCCTCTTCTGAAATTACTGATTCTCTGTGAAAAGCCACCTCAGCTTCTGCAATGGGGAAGCCTACCTCAATAAAACCATCTCTGTCTCTCATGAGGTACTGCAACGTGGGGGGTTCGAGGCCTAGACCAGGCAGCCGTCATTGTGCTACTGGCCTCTGGCTGGTCCCTGGCCCTCTCGTGCCTCAGGTTCCCTGTGTATCCCACAATGAGGCAGACTAGATGAGGTCCGGAGGCCCTCGGGGTTGGCCTTCAGGAAGCATCCACAGAAGGCAGCTGATGGGTGAGGATGGAGCACATACCTGCTAGGGTGGGGGAAATGCAGGAGCCTCTCGCAGGCTGGGGGCTGGCCCCGGGGTGGTGGGGTGCCCGCAGGGAGAAAAAGGCCCTGGCGGCAGGTGGGGCCGGGGCCCTCCGCAAGGTCCAGGTCCAGCAGGCTCTTGTCTGAGCCTGGGGTGCAGTGGCCGTAGCTCCCGTTCACTATGCAAAGAAAGACAGGAAGAGGAAAGAACATGAGTGGGGGCAGCCTGCAGAGGGGGGCAGGGAGAGGGCAGTCATTAGGGCACAGGGTGGGACACAGCAGCCTTGAGCCCACACTCACTGAACCCCTGCTGCATTCAAGGCACCAAGATCCATTATTTAATTTCCATAATCACCAGCGGGATCAGGAGCAAAATCGCCAATACTCAGATGCGGATGCTGAGCTCCCGCGGCTGAATGACTGTTACACAAACACTGAACCCTTACGATGTACCAACACTCTGGTCGGGGCAGGAAACACTGGCGAACCAGGCGGACAAGCTCCTGCCTCACAGACTGACCCTCACGTTGGTCACCAAACACTTGTTTGACAAGGCTCACAGACACGTGCTGGGGCTGCACTGCTCAGCAGGCTGGTGAGCGGCATGGACGTCGTAGGTCACAGAGGAGGTTCTCACTAGACACCATCTGCTCTTGTTATTACCAAAGCTCAATCTGCATTATTTCCCAGATTGCATTACACCACAGAAACACGGTACACAGTTATTCACAGCTCCGTATTCTCCACGGTTCTTTGACAGCCTAACTGTCGTATGCCCTGCCCTGCCCAGTGACGGGGTTCTTAGGAAGACTAACTGGGGGAGAAGATGGGAATGAAAACCCTGAGAAAATCTGTATAAAGTGCACCAGAACTGTTAGGCATAGTTGGAATAAGCTCCTTCCCCTCTCTGGGCTTCAGCGTTCTCTTCTACAGCGTGACATGGGTGAATCTGGACACTATCTTCTTAGGCTTTCTGTCCTGGCAGCTGGCAGCAATAGCCTTAAGGAGTGAAGACATGGGCTTTGGGGCCTGATGGACCTCGGTGTGAGCCCAGACTGCCCCCAAGCAAGTCTGTGCCTTGAACAAATTCCCCCCCGAGGCTGACCCTCTGCTCCCAGGTGTACAACGGGGACAGCCGTGTCACGTCTCCAGCGATGCCGTGAGGTTTTGAGAGCTGAGGTGCAAAGCCCCCAGCACAGTACTAGCAACTCGCAGGTGTGCTCCAAGAATGGAAATTGTCCTCGCTGTCAAACAGCACTTGGGAAAGCATGAAGTGTCGGACAGATGTCATAAAGCATTATTAATAGGCTCAAGCATTGTCCAGGTACCGTCCACTCTGAGCAGGATGAGCCATTAAGCTGAGCAAAGAGCTGACACCAGGTCCGGACTAGCCGCCGAGACTGAGGATGAGGAGAGTTATAGGAGAAGCACCTTCGCCGAGCAGGACGCGCAGGCGCTGGGTGCAGGCTGGTGGTTTTCACCACTGTCTCCCTGGACCCCCCCGCCCTGCCCTCTGAGGGAGGTCATCCTCACTGTAGAGACAAGGCAGAGGCTCAGGGAGCTTAGGGTACTCACCTGAGATCACACCACTAGTAAGAATCTGGGCTGGATCTCGGGCTCAGGTCTGTCAGACCCAAACCCCAGTTCTGAATTGCTGTGTAACAAAAAGTGGCGTCTTAGACAAAATCCCGACCCCAGCCTCAAGGAATCCACCTCCACCAACCCTAATTCCAGCCCAACCCAGAGGCAGGCCCTTCCGCCCAGGAGGCCCGACACTCAGGGCTCACTCGCCGTGTGCCCACAGCTCTGACAGGCACCAGGCATCCACCTGCCGAGCACAGTACAGTTTGCAAAGCGGAATGCAAATGCCCTGTCCCAGGGCAGGGGAGGGGCTCGGAGGAGCCTCTGCCTTCCCAGGCACAGGCGAGCCTGCTCCAGAAGGTACGGATGAAAATTCGCTCAGAAGCCCCCCTCACCTTCCCCAGCCGGGCCCTGGGCTCATTCCTGCTGCAAGGAACGCTCACTCCCGCTGGCCCTAGCTGCTGCTGGGCCAGCCCCTCACAAGCTTATTTTTTAATAACTTGGTTGTTTTTTAATTAAAAAGAAATCCCTGGTAACAAATGTGAACGGCCTGAGTTAATGAGAGCAGGCTGCCGCTCGTTTAGCTCCGTCTCAGCTTGGCGGTCTTTCCCTGTTCCAAATCGTTTCTGCATGCGATTTTATTGTCCCATTGAGGCAAACCCTGGGCCTGGGCCTCAGAAAACTGTGGATAATTTTATGAACATTAACAGCATTTGGAGCAAAGAGAGCTTAATCATCACATGGGGCTGTTCTGCCAGGGTCTTTCTCCCAGAATCTTTGGGTCAGGGAGGTGGTTCTGAGCATCCTTCAAAAACCCACCAGACCCACTGGGGGCCTCTGGGTTACTTACTTCACCTAAGGAGGATGTGTAGAGTGAGGGAAGGTGGGCCCCCAGAAAGGCACTGGGAGCCCAGCATTTATCAAGCCCTTCCTAGGCACCAGCCACATCGATCCTTCTAAGTGTCCATCTCTGTGCAGTGGGCTCATTCTAGCCATTTTTCAGATGAGAAAAATTGAACGTTGGAGAGATTAGGTGCCTCTGATCAGGCTCAGGGGTCTATAAGAGGTGGGGCCACAGTTCAAACCCACATCTCTCGGGCTTCAAAGCCTAGGTCCTGTCCTGCTGCCTCTCAGGCAACTGATGAGCAACTGGGGATCCCCAAACAAGCATCCCCACCTTTGACTCCAGTGAAGATCATGCTGGGGAGCCTTTGGGAAGGTCAAAGTACAAACAACCATTACAATGACTCCTAAACCTCTCAGTTTCTAGGACAGCTCTGCCAGATGGGTAAGACTACTCCATCTACAGACAAACACATGAAGGCTCAGAGAGGTCTAGTGGTTTACCCAAGGTCACACAGGGAGCAAGGGACACACCTGAGATGCAAACCCATCACCTCCATGCGAAAAAATAGTTATTACCCAGCAAATAATTGAGGCCCATTGGCTTCTTCTCCCTGGATATAGTAAGAGGTCTTTCTATAATAAATAAACAAGCCAGCTCTTGGAGGGAGGAGCGACAGAGCCCCTCAGGGCACAGTTTGACACTGCCTGGGGCTCCAAGCTCATTCAGGCCCTTGTCTTGTGTGGTCCTCATAGCATCCTAGATAAAAATCCATCAGCTTCCCTAACTTCTAGAAGGATGTAAGCATCAGAGCTGGCAAAGGGACTGTCCCAGGTTTCATGGCAATTGCTCCCAAAGCCCATACCAGACCCTTCCCTGGGCCACCTGCTTTCTCAAAGGCTGGAAATAAAACCAGAGGCTGTAACATGTGCCCAGAGATGCTGTGACCACTAGAAAGATGTGGGCACTGTCACCACTGCCCACCACAGGCCCAAGTCAGCCAGGAGACCTGCCACTGCCCTCCCGCCTACTGGCATCTTGCCTCTCTGTCCCCAGAGGCATCAGAGAACCTACCCTTGCTCACTCTCCATCTCCGGGAAGCAAGGATGGAATCTTTCTCTACAGAGGCCGAGGAATGAGAGGGGCACGTTGGCCCTGCTGCCCTGAGGCAGGCTGCGGGTGCCCCAGGAAAGGGCCATGTCTCCCCAGCAGCCATGTCTCCCCCTGCGACACTGCAGCCAAGAGCTTTCATGCATGTGAAGCTTCTTTGGAGAACTGGAGGGTGGGGGAGTCCTATGCTCAGTTTTACAAGTTAGTGAGAAATTCTGGAATGTCAGGGCTGGGACTGCCTGCCCATCCATTTAATTAATAGACGAAGAAACCGAGACTCAGAGAAGGAAAGGACCTGTCTTGGTCACACAGCAAACCCCCAGCAGAGCCTGACTGGCACCCCCGGGACTAGGTAAGGGTTTGGTTTACTTTCCTCTTGAAGTCTCTGTTTTCTCATCTATAAAATGGTGATAATAGCTACTCAGGTTGTAAGGACAAACCCGTGAGATTATGGACACAATGCCTTTGGCATGGTGCCCAGCTCACAGTAAGCACTTGAAAAGGCATGAGGATGGTAACCATAACGATTTCTCCTATTTATCTGTGCAAAGCAAGGCCCAGCATTCTATCCCCGGAAGGTCAGGTCTGGATCACCCTGCGGCCAGGCTCAGAAGGACAAGTCCCCAAGGCTCAGGGGTCACCAAATGCAGAACTGGGCAGCCCGAATGAGGTCACAGCCAGCAAATGTGAAGCAAAGGACTCCAGTTACACACCAGAGACTTTTGCAAATTACCGTAATGACTTGGCTATAAAGAGGTACCACATATAAGGTGACTCCCCACAAGAATTTTAATTTATGCTCAAACCTGCCAAGTCTGCATGAGGAGAACAATGATGCATTCAGCATCTCGGGTCCAGATGCCATCTCCTTGCCGTTCCAGGAGCAGGCAGCAGCCAGGCTAGAAGGCCTGCACAGTGCTATTCCTCGTTCACCCACAAGCAGATTTTTAGTGCCCACCCAGTGCCAAGCTGGTGATAGGTACAACACTTTACAGTCTACAAAACGTCTTGCAGCCGTCACCTACGAGTTCCACTGCAACCCCCCAAGGGTTGACTGGGCAGGCTCAGAGAGGACAAGCAATTTGCCTAAGCTCACACAGCAAGTATAGGGCTCCGACTCACACTGAATCTTCTGACTCAGCTCTCTAGTGTAGCAGACATTTTTAATCTGGCAAACTTTTTTCTGTAAAGGGCAAGACAGTAACTATTGTAGGCTTTGCGGCCACAGAGTCTCTGCCACAACGACTCACCAGTGAAAAGCACCCACAGACAACATGTAAACAGAGGAATGGGGCTCTGTTTCAATAAAACTCAATCTAGAAGAACAGCTCATTGATTCTGGGGTTGTAATTTGCCAACAGCTGAGCTGGTGCAGTATTTAGAGACAGGGTTTTTGCGCTTACAAAGGCAGAAATTCCAAATCCGAAACTATCATACCTTCCTGCATCCACAAACTGGGGAGAATTTTAGAGGGTAGAGTTGATGAGGTGAAAACTACTGTCAGACACTGAACGCGGGGCTGGCCTCTGGCAAGCACTCAATAAATGAAGTGTCTTCAGCCGGACTTGTGGGGGGGGTCCTCACAGCCTGGCCTCACCCCTCCCCCTGGGCCTTACCTTGCACTCCCACAATGTTTTGCTGCTATGCTGCACACATCCTTGCCCGTCCAGTGAGGACGGCCTGACACCTCCCAAACTCCTCTGGGCCCCCAGAACTTGGTAGAAGTGCATCTCCTTCCGGAACCTTCCCTGCCCTCCCTGAGCTCCCCCACCTCAGCTCCCAGAAGTCCTTGTGGCTAGCTGCCCTTCCAGGTGCACCTTATGCCCACCTGGCACAGCCAAATACTTGAAATATTTTATTTCTAAATCTCCACAACATCACCACAAAATCAAGGCTGTAATACTCTGGACTACCACATCGATGCTGTTAAGGGCAGTTAAAACCCTGCCTCCCCCACAAGTCTATAAACTCCTTTAGGACAGGGGTTATGGAGCCCCAGAGCTGCTAATTGTTGGTGCATCCTGAGACATGATTCTGTCCAACCTACTTCACATACAGAAAACAGGGACCCAGATGAGGGACAGGCTTGTCCTGGCCGCCCAGGAACACCAGGGCCCCCTCGGGGATCTCCCCACTCCATCCTAGCACACGGCTAGGCCCACAGTAGATACCTGGAAGCACTGGGAAGGTGGGTGGCTGGAGGACTATCCCAAGTTAATTTTCATGCCCACCATATGCCAGACACTGGCTTTTGTGACACACACAGCTAGGTCGAAGGCTTGGCTCTACCATTAACTTTCTGGCTGTCTGACCCTAGATGGGCTACCTCACCCTTCTGATCCTCAGTTTCTTCATACGTAAAACAGGGATAAGACTCCCAGCTCCCAAACACGGCTGTGAGGATTAAATGAGTTCCCGTACGCAGAGGCATGGGGTCTGGTGCAGAGTCAGCATCTCCGTAAAGGCCCCTCCGTTTTGCTTTCTCGACAGGCAGAGGAGACACAATCAGGCTCTGCGGGCTGGGCCTCCAGGAACAGAGGTGTGTGCTCCCAGGTGGTGCACATCAATGGCCAAAGAAGGGCAACTTCGGGCTAACGGGGTCTGGAGTCTGAGCCTGGGTGCTGCAGCCTCCGTCATGCACAGCAGGGCCTCGGGCCCCTCTCTGGGCCTCAGTTCTTCCCTCTGAGTCGTAGCAGGGCTGGGCCAGGGCAGGAGGAACGCCACAGGTCCCACACAGTGGGAGACAAGGGGCTCCACTTCTCAGGCCCAGGGAGAGCGAGCGGCTCTCTCAGGACACACAGCAGAGGCAGAGCCTGCGTTACCAGCACCCTGCAGGACCCCTTTTGCCTTACGGGGCTGCCCTGTCCCCTCTCCCCTCCTCAGCAGACCCCAAGGCCTGGCGAACAGCAGAAGGTGGGGTCTTCTGAAAGAAGAGAAGCAGGAAGGCAGACGGCCAGGTTCTTGCTCATCTCCACAGCCTGGGTGGGATGGACTGGCCAAGGCCTCCTCCCCCATCTTGGAGCCGCCTTGGGGCATTCACAGCCATCAGGGGGCCTGTAACCTTGGCAGGCTTCTGGAGCTACAGAGCCCAACGCTCAAGGCCTCACACTGGGCTTATGGCCCCCATCGTCTCTTATCCCACATCACAAAAACTCTATAAACTCCCCCTTTAAAGCTGAGCTAGATTTACGGGGACTCAGGCTAGTGAAACCTGAGCAATAGTAGGCTCCTTGCATGCCAGAATTACTAATGCCATTTTCCAGAGCAAGAGTAACTGACTTGTCCAAGGTCATGCAGCTGCGAGAGGATGGAGTCAAGACGCAAGCCCAGCTCCCCCGGACTTGGAAGGCAGCATTGGCCTGATGTTGCTCCACATCATTAAGGGATTTAGAGTCCATGCAGTGATTGCTTTTCCAGTGTAGTCGTCTGATTGGGCTGCCATAACAAAACACCATAGACTGGCTGGCTTCAACAACAGACATTTCCTTTCTCACAGTTCTGGAGGCAGGAAGTCCAAGATCAAGATTCCTGCTGATTTGGTTGCTGGTGAGAGCTCTCTCCCTGGCTTGTAGATGGTGGTCTTCTCACTACGTCTCCCATGTGGCTTTCCCTCAGTGCATGCAGAGAGAGAGAGAGAGAAGGAGAGGAGGAGATAGGGAATGCATACAACCTCTTCTTATAAGGACACTTATTGTATTGGACCAGAGCCCTACCCTTATGACTTCATTTAACCTTAATTCCTTCCAGAGACGCCCCATCTCCAATTAGTCATACTGGGGGTTAGGGCTTCCACATATGGATTGGGGAAGCACAAACATCCAGTCCATAACACCTAGTATTTGTTCCCTAAGAGGGTCCCATATTTCCCGTATCTCTCTACGGGGCTTGAGAAGGAGACACAGTATAGACAG
Source organism: Leptonychotes weddellii (assembly GCF_054177405.1). Classification (NCBI taxonomy): domain Eukaryota; kingdom Metazoa; phylum Chordata; class Mammalia; order Carnivora; family Phocidae; genus Leptonychotes; species Leptonychotes weddellii. Next base: position 39,326,737 of record NC_138372.1, read on the forward strand.
CAGGTGGGAGTGTAGATTCTGGGGCCTGACTGACTAGATTGGAATCCTGGTTTTGCCACTGGCTAGCTGTGCCCTTGTCTAAGTCAAACGATTTAACATCTCTGTGCCAGTTCACGAAGTTGAAATGGGTTCATATACCACGTGTAACGTGCCTACGACAGAACCCAAGGCACCCAGGAGATGCTCTCCCTGTTGTTCTTGTTAACCCCACCCCAGAGTGGGCTGTGGAAGCCTGAACGCGCCAGCATGATGTTCTCTTGCCAGCCACAGTGCCACAGTGACTGGCTCAGAGCTGGGCACGTAACACAAGCTGGTTTAATAGAAGTCCTGGGACTTCTGTTTGATGACTGGGGAAAGAGCAGCTTCTTCTCCTCTACATGCAAATGAGGAGGCATGAGGCCTTGACAGACCAACTTGTCATCCCAGGGGAAGCTGGTTGGAAGACAGTGGCAATAAACCAAAGAGACACTGAGTCACAGCATTGGTGGCACCAAGAACCTTTTGTGTGAAGAGTCAAGTTCCTATAGTGTTTTAAGCCTATCTCAGATGGGTTTTCTGTTACTTACAACCAAAAGCATCCTTATTAATACAATATTCTCCTAGAAAATAATTCTTACCTACTCTGACAATCTTTGTTTTTGAGGATTTAGTCCATTTATACCATTTACATTTAATGTAACTTATATTTGTCTTTAAATCTATAATCTTACTACTTGTATTTTATTTGTCCCACCTACTTACTCTATATTCTTTTTCTCTTCTTCTTTGCATTCTTTCAGGTTAATCAAGTACTTTTTATCATACCGTTTTCTATCTTTATTAGCTTGCTAAACACACATTATTTTATTATTAGTGGTTATTCCAGCAATTATAGCATCCTTCTTTGACTTATTGCAGTCTAATACAGATAAGTATATTTACTACCTCCTGAAAAGTGTAAAAACCTCAGGACTCTATACACACACACACACACACACACACTCTCTCTCTCTCTCTGTCTCTCTCTCTGGGTTATTCTTGTTGTGTATTTTAATTCTACATATATTTTTAAACCTCACCAGATAGTATCAATGTTTTATATAGTCTCTATCTATTCAAATGTTTTCTCTTCCTCCTGCTTCCATATGGGAGTCATTTTCCTTCTGCATGAAGATATTAAAAAAATTGTAAGTCTGCTGGCAAGGAATTCTCTCAATTTTTGTTTCTCTGAAAATACTATTTTTTCACCTTGACTTCTGAGGGAAATTTTTGCTGGGTATAGAATCTAGGTTGGCAGTTACCTTCTTTCAGTACATTACAGATTCATTCCACTGTCTTCTGGATTTCAGCATTGCTATTAAAAAGTCATCTCCATGTCTTTCAAGATACTACATTGCTCCCCTCACTCCTATTTTTAAGGTTTTCTCTTTATGTTTAGTTCTCAGCTGTTTGTGACTAAGATGTGCCTCGGTGTGATTTTTTTTAATTTATCCTGCTTAAGATTCATAGGTCTATTTAAATGTGTAATTTAATGTTTTTCTGTCAGTTTTGGAAAATTGCTTGTCATTATCACTTCAGACATGACTTCTGCCCATTTTCTTCCCTCTATATTTCTGGGGAAACAATGTACGTTAGGCCTTTTCACCATGTTCTATGAATCTCTTATGCTCTTTTCTGTAATGTCCATCCTTTTTTAACTCATGCTTCAGTCTAGATATTTTCTACTAACCTATTTTCTGATTCATTAATCTTCTCTTTAACTGTATCTAATCTATTAAATCCATCTTTTGAGTTCTTAAATTTATTCTATCTTTTAGTTTTAAAATTTCCATTTCATTGATTTCTTATAGCTTTCAGGAAGCTGTTGAAATTCTCCATTTGGTAATCTATTTTCTTGAATATATTCATCACAGTTATTTTTTTTTTTAAAGCTTTTTTTATTTTTTATTTTTTATTTGAGAGAGAGAGAGAAACAGCATGAGAGGGGATAGGGTCAGAGGGAGAAGCAGGCTCCCCCCTGAGCTGGGAGCCCGATGTGGGACTTGATCCCGGGACTCCGGGATCATGACCTGAGCCGAAGGCAGTCGCCTAACCAACTGAGCCACCCAGGCGCCCGTTGT
>NC_138372.1:39329335-39347554 GCF_054177405.1 Leptonychotes weddellii
TGATAACTCCAAAATATGGATCACCTGTGAGTCTGTTTTTACCATGATTTTTCCCCCCTCCTGGTCCTGCCTTCTTGTATCCCTGCTAATTTTCGACTGAATGCCCAATGTTGTGTGTGAAATTTATACAGGCTCCAGATGATGTTACCTTCCTAAGAGAGGATTTTCTTTTGCTTCTTATAGGAAGTTAAAAGAGGGGAAGATCATCTTTATCCAGTTTAGGCTTTAGCTGTTTCAAAGCTGGGTTTAAGACTTTGAAAAAGTTGCTCTATTTCTTGTTCATCCTTTCTCCTAGGATGCTGCCCTTCAGAGGCCCCAACTAAAAGCTTGGGATGCCAGGGCTCCTCCTCCTTGGTTGACAATAACCTTCAGTTTTGTCTTCCTAGAATCTGAGGCTGTTGAAAGCTCTGCCTAGCTTCTCAACCTCTTAACTGCCATACTCAGTTGATCTCTCAGCCACTTAGCCTGTGCCACTTAAGAAGCAACAAATATTTTGAAAGGCAAAGCAACATACTGAATGTTAGGCTTGCATTTCGCCACTTCCTGTCTCAATGGAATCTTGCCTCTTCCAGAGCTGCCTATCTTGGTAACCTAAACTCCAGTTTTTGTCTCTCCAACAAAGTAAGGCTGTAGAAAGCTGTTTAGCTCTCTGAATCTTGGCTCTACACCATTTGCAAACTGGCAAATACCTGAAAGGAAGAAGTGGCACAGTGTCAGATCCACATCAGTGCACTTTTCTCTTTACAATGTTGGTTTTCCAAGCCCTGGATGTATTCGTAGTCCTTTGATATTTCCAAACAGTTGGTTTTATATTTTTTCTAGAGGAAAGGTCTGATACAAGCATATCTGGTATAGCCAAATGCAAAAAACCCCTTCCAGCAAATAATTTTAATGACTGTATAGTATTCCATTATATGGTTATACATACTTTATTTAACCTCTCCTCCAGAGTTGGGATTAAGATTGTTCAGGAAAGTTTAAAAGTAGAAACTATCATGCAATGAATGTCCTTACAGACCTGTCTTTATGTCCACCCATATTTATAGCCTTAAAATAAATCCCCAGATGTGGGACTGCTGAGACAAAAGACTTGCATAATTTTAAGAATTTTGCTACCTGCAGTTCAAACTGCTCTCCAGAAGGAATATATCAATTTATACCACCAGCAGTATAGGAAAGCACCTGTTCCCTGCACATTCACCACTCTGGGCATTCTTGTTAAAACAAACAAACAAATCTCTTCATTTATCAGTTCAGGGTCATTTATAACAGAAAAAGAGTAGAAGACAGCCTATATATCCAGTAATAGAAAGAATGATTAGTTAAACTATAGTAAGGGTCCTCAGAAGTTGCATCCATTACACAAAATACAGTAAAACCCCACCGTAATACAATAGTGTAGCCCCAAAACTCCAATTAAAGTGCAGAGTTGTGTTACTACATAATATAAAAATCATACTTTTGGTGGTTTTTCCAGTTAATGTTGGGGGGGGAGTTTTTGCTTATTAGATATGTTGGGAACAGCCCATTATCACAAAACACACAACACACAGGAACTGAGAGGTCTCATATGGGTATGGGGCAGTCAGTTCCTAAGGCCAGCATGCCCTGTAAGCCCTAGAGAACCATGTACTCTCCCTGCCCCATTTGTGAAGAGGCCGGAAAGAGGGCAGAGGCCAGGGCCAATGATGTTTAAATGAATTTGCCTCATCACAAGGCATCTTATAGGGGTTTTACTGGATTTATTAAAGGTTTTAATTAGAATGAAAAGTATTTATAAGAATTATACAGAATGAAAAGAGCAAGATTCAAACTTCCATAGACATTAAAATAACCTGAGTCATTAAAAAAATTAAAATTTTCTTTTAATATCAGATGTAAAATGTACATCAAATGTTATTCATTCATTCCCTTAACATATGTATACTGAATGCTTACTATGTGTCAAGACCGGGCACTAGGCAGCAGAAATAAAGTGGTCTAGGTACCAGTCACCAGGAATGCAGGGATGAACAAGAAAGATAAGTCTCTACTCTCACGGTGTTTACATGTAGGTAAGAGAGAAGACAATTTCAAAAGTAAACAGATAAATATGTATCATAATGTCAAGTAGAGATAAATGTTGCGAATTACAATAAGGGTAAGAAGCTAGAGAGTGCAGAGAGATGGGGATGGTGAAGAGAGGTCAGAGGGGTCTGTATAGTGCCTTGAGGGAAGGGAAGGAAGGAGCCAGGTGGAACCAGGGGGAAGAGCACTCACACAGAGAGAGCAGCAAGCACAAAGGCCCTGAGATAGGAGCGTTCTCCAGGGTAGGATCGCAAGAAGTCCAAGTGTCGCTGTATTGAGCAGGGGTGAAAGAGACAGGTGATGAGGAAGTTGGACCTGACGGGCAGGGTCTTGGGGGTCCCAGTGAGGATCTGGGTTTTACACTGATGCAGCAGGGAGCCCTCAGAGGAGGAGAGCAGGAGCAACCAGACCTGACTTACGGTGTGGGACATGTCTGAGCTTTGTGTTTAAAAAAAAAAAGAAAAAAAAAAAGACCTCAGAAGGAAAAGAGTAGATGCAGGGAGAGCAGTGGCTTCATTATAGGAATGTTTTCTAAACTCATCATTCTTTTTTGGGGGGGGGGGGTAAGGGAACTGTCCTGATTGCTGATTATAATGGTGTCTCCACTTCTCATGTAATGACGATGCAGTTATCAAAACTCACGGAACTGTTCACACTCACGCATAATGTGAATTTTACCTTCCATAAATTTTTTAATAATTTAAAAAAAAACTCTGTTATTACATATTTTGAAATATTCCCTATTGTTTTAATAATAAAAAACTGTGCCAAAATCCATCCTTGAGCATAGACCAAAGATAGAGGTGGGCTAATCTGCCACCCCTACCACGTGGCACAGACCCTCATCCAGCGCACTGGTGTGTGAACAGGACCCCTTCCCTCCCCGCCCACCACCAGCCCTTGCAGGGCAAGGGGCTTGTGAGCGCGCCCAGGGGACCTCTGGGTACCCTTCCTGTTAATGGCTTCCAGAAGAGGAGAGTCCTACAGGGCACAGGCACGTTCACATGAGGTAAGGCAGCTGACAGAACTGCGCTGCCCAGCATGCCCTCAGGACTCAGGGCTTCCTCTGGTCATGGTGAGTCTGCAGGAACCGCTGCCCTCCCCCTGCTGTCTTGCAGCCTTCTTGCCTGCCCTGCTGCTGTTCTTCCTTCTCCTCCTCCTCCTCCTCCCAGCTCCTTCCCTGGGCAAGGCTGAAAGGCTGCACCCACAGTGCCCCTCCAGGAGTGACAGAAGATTCCAGGTTGAGTGAGGAGGGGGCGGCACAAAGCACGGGCCCAAGGGCTGGCAGAAGAAAGCACTGTGGGTATTTAGCATATGTAAGTATGGGGGGGGAGAGGGGGGTCTAATAAACTCTGATATCTCCTGAATTCTCAGGTTCTACATTTTCTCATGCTGAGCCATCAAGATTCCAAAATTTAAAACGAGAAATTTCCATGCATCCGGGATTCTAAAATTCCTTAATTCTCTCCTTCTGAGATGATGCATTTCTTCTAAAGCTAAGCATTTCTTTTTTTTTTTTTTTAGGATTTTATTTATTTATTTGAGAGAGAGAATGAGAGAGAGAGAGCACATGAGAGGGGGGAGGGTCAGAGGGAGAAGCAGACTCCCCGCTGAGCAGGGAGCCCGATGCAGGACTCGATCCTGGGACTCCAGGATCATGACCTGAGCTGAAGGCAGTCGCTTAACCAACTGAGCCACCCAGGCGCCCTAAAGCTAAGCATTTCAATGACTACAGTTCTAAGTTTCTGTGACATCACAGATGAGCCATAAGGAGAGTCTCTGGTTCTGAAATTGTAAAATCCCCTACGACTCTGATCAGAAGTCCTATCACTACCTGGAGTGCCCTGAGCCCACACAGGCCCCGGCCTGCCCCAAATCATCAGGGAGCCACAGTGATAATCACCAAAAACCGTTTGTTTTTATCCAAGCCCCAAAGAGCCTGAGAGTAATGGGATGACAAGAAATCCAGAGGAAATGGCTGTTGAATCTATAAAAACTTCTCAAAGACAAACATATTCCATCTGTCTTTTTTTTTTTTCCAGCAAATACAGGACCATAAATGTTTATGTGAGGCGTATATTTATTATTTCATGTTTGGCTTAAAAAAAAAAAACTCCTTTACATCAAGCTAATTAACTCCTATGCTCATGTTGATTTTTTTCCCTTACTGCTCGAAAGTATATGAAACAAGAAGGAAGACATAATGATGGGGAGAAATGCTCAGCTCCAGGCAGCTGGGTGGGGGATTGGGGTGGGATGAGAGATGCCAACGTCTTAAAATCCCCTTCCTCCAACTCAGGACATCTCGGGTCTCTCTGGGAAGGATCAGTTGTTCTGACTGAGAAAATACCACCATCCTGCAGGACGACACCTTCACCTCCTGAAAAGGGTGCATTTAGGGATACAGCACGGAACAGGCAGAGGGAGGGGACCTTTCCTCATCCTTCAGGGGAGCTCAGTTTTAGAGTCTATGAAAAAGATCATTTGTTCCATAATATGGCCAGATAAGCTGGCAAAGCCTACTGAGGAAGTCACAGAAGTGCTTTGGCTTCTGAAAAATCCCCCACCCTGGGACCCCAGATCTGAAACCACACAGCTCCCAGGGCCTCTCCTCCAGGAAGCCCTCCCTCACTAGCCTTATCCCACAGGGCTTCTGCTCTCCTCCTCTGCCCTCCCCGAGGAACTGCAGCCAGTGTTCCAGTCTGCCTCCTCACCCACCAGGCACAAGGGGCATCACTGCAACAGAGATTCTCCAGGGTGGGGGGGGTTCCACCCCAGGGGGCACACTGAATGTCACTGGGGGACTTTCTGCTGGTCACAATGACTGGGAGCCACTGCCATTTAGTGGGGAGGAGCTCGGGACGGCCCACAGGGAGAGTCAGCCCTCCACTAACTTTTGGGTACCTTTCCAGACATCCAAAATAACTGTAAATGAGCAATCTGGTCAGCTACGCCTAGAACATAGCCCCATTTTACATATAAACAACTTTTTTCATGGTTTTAATGTACACTGAATTTTCCAGGAATGGAACTCCGATGTAAATTGAGGGAAGATTGTACTGTGTTTTGTTTGGAACCTGACCAGGACTCGTTCACCATTTCAGAGAATCACGTCACCTCGGTCACTCAGCCTGTGTTGTTTGTGTGTCTGTAGCGGCCCGTTCGGGATGCAGCACACAGGTGCAGCAACTGACGACCTCATCCCGCCTCTGGCACAGTCGTGCCTCGGCTCGTATAGGGAAAATCACATTACTTAGGAGTGACTTCCCTTTCGTTTCTTTTTTTTTTTTAAAGATTTATTTATTTAATTGGAGAGAGCGAATGAGAGAGAGAGAGAGTACATGAGTGGGGGAGGGTCAGAGGGAGAAGCAGACGCCCTGCCGAGCAGGGAGCCCGATGCGGGACTCGATCCCGGGACTCCGGGATCGTGACCTGAGCCGAAGGCAGTCGCTTAACCGACTGAGCCACCCAGGCGCCCTCTTTTTTTTTTTTTTTAAGATTTTATTTATTTATTAGAGAGAGAGAGCATGAGCAGGGGGAGAGGCAGAGGGAGAAGCAGACTCCACACTGAGCAGGGAGCCCGATGCAGGGCTCGATCCCAGGACCCTGGGATCATGACCTGAGCCGAAGGCAGACACTTAACCGAACTGAGCCACCCAGGCACCCCTTGTTTCTTTTTTATAACACAGTTGAAACATTATATGGACTTAAAAAAAATTAGGGTGCAGGCGGGTTACATTATCTATGAATTTCATTTGAGGAGAGTGAAGGAGGCAGGACAAAAAGGGCCCTGTTAGAAAAAGGAAGCGCTGATGTGAACCACTGACCCTGGCCAACTCCTCAGATTTCAGGTGGGGAAAGCGAGGTCTCCTCCAGAGTCACACAGTGAGGCGAGTACAGGAGAGCCATGCGGCCAAGTGCGTCAGACGCTGTGGTGCTGAGACACACCGAGGGCCGGCCCATCTTGATGTCTTTGAAGCCCAGGGTCTGTTTCTGGACCCAGTGACACACAGCCCTGAGCCCAGAAGGGCCCGTAAGAAGGCAGGCACATGGTTCCATGCGGGTCCCCAGGGAAGGGGGCTGGGGACACAGGCGGGGTGTGCCAGGCTGACTCTGGGAAGCCCCGGGAGAGACAGGCCAGAAAGGGCAGGTGCAGTCCCTGGCGCTGGTGATCAGCAGAGGCTGGGGGGTTGAGACCGCGCGACCGGGCTCACCTCCCCATGCCTTTCCTCCCCCACCCCAAACTTTCCCCTTCTCCTGCAATGTTCCCCAACTCAGCTCTCTCCCTCAGCCCCCATTCCTGCACTTAACCACTCTCAGTACCCCCCCCACCCCCATCTTTGCCTCAGTTCAAACCACCAACGTCTTTCACCTGGAGGACAGTCTTCCCTCCTTCCTGAATGCAATCCCTCCACTCCGGTGCTCTTTCCAAAGCACAAAAGTCTGACCAGCCTCCGCCTGCTCCTAACCTTCCTCAGCCCCCATTACCCACAAGATGGCTTCTGACTCTCTAAGCCAGGAAAACAAGATCGTGCCCGTTCTGTTTGCTCCAGCCCCTCTCCTGCTGGCTCCCAACCCACTCCCTGCTGCGACTGTGCCCATCTGCTCAAGGACCTGCCCTGTTCTTCGTCCCCTTGTGCCCGTGCTGTCCCCCCACCACCATGCATGCACCGCCCCCCCGCAGCCCTGTGTCCCCGGCAGAGCTCCCCCTTGCACTCTGTCGTGGAAGTTTGAAGAACAAACGCAGAAGAGAACGCATCCATGAATGAGGCCTTGAATGATGCGTGAACCTCTGCTGCCCGCAGAGACAGATCTAGAAAGACAAGAGAGACAGGAAACCTTTTCTCTAAGAGGCAGCCCCTGGGGCAGACCCCACTCCAGCCATTACAGCTTTCCTGGTTGAACCCCACGGATTCCCCCGAGAGGTGGGGGATGGAAACATCACGAGCATTTCCACGAGCATGTCTGAGGGACTGGGAAGCAGCACCTAGCAGTGTTCCAAACAGGAGCCGGCCTGTGTGAGGTGGTAGAGGTGTGTGTGGACACAGCGCTGGCCCGGCCGGGGCTCTGCTCTGGGGGGCCCCGCCCTGACTTTGGAGGCTGCAGGGGTCTCTAGGGAGTGCAGCCCGCTCAAGGACGCCCGTGGCTGCTGGGACTGCAGAAGAGAAAGTCTGCCCATGAGGCTACATTTCACCTCCACAGGGAGGGAGGCAGGTTCACATTCAAAGTAAACGATCAGTGCTATGTCTTTTGGTCCAGCGGTCCCCGCCTTCAGTGCCAACCCCCTTTCTCACACTTCATGTCAAGAGTCCGAGGACGTGGGCAGGGAAGCAGAGCCTGGCGTTCTACGCTTCCCTGAAGACTCACTGCATGTCTTGGGGCAGCTTCCAGCCCCTGGGCCTCAGTTTCCTTTCCTATAAGGGAAGTGCACTGGAGGTGCCTCTAAACGTTCGTGTTCTTTCTAGGCCCAGAGAGCCATTCTGAATCCCCTGTCAAAAGGCCTCATGACCCAGACAAGGAGCTGGTCTTGGACAGGACCCAAGCCTCCCCCACTGCCCCAGGCCCTAACACTTGGGGCTCCTCACTACCTGGCAGGACTGCCACTTCCCAAAGGAACCCAAGGCTTTCTCTGGAATGCACTGAAAACAGCACCTATCCATCTCTTCCCCCCCCCCCCCGCCACTCCCCACATTCCTACTGTGTGCCAGGCCTGGGTAGTGGACATGGAGATGAGCCAGACACTGGTGCTCCCTCAGGAGCCCACGGTCAGCTTTAAATGGAAAAGGACATCAGGATGGATCAGTGCTGGGACTGAAGTGCCACCCACCCCCAAGGATGAGGGAGCGTACCTTCCTTCCCTTACCCTTTCTCTAGCAGGGCCACTGCCTCCATGAAGCGTTCCCTGACCCTGCCACCCTCTCCCATGTGATCGGCTGCTCCCAGGAAGGCCGGGAGTCCCTCTCCTACAGCCCTTAATGTGTGATGTAAGCTATGTCCAGACCTGGTCGGGCAGAGCACTGTGCTATGTTTCATGTCAGCCTCTCAACAATCCTGCTAGAGAGATCAAGTAGTCCATTTTATAGGTGAGGACACCAAGACCCAGGAAGGTAAAGTGACTTCTCCTAACACACCTAGAAACAAGCCTGCCTGGAATTTGGGCCCAGGGCCGATGATTCCAGGCGTGGAATAATCCCTTGGCTGGGGTTACAATGGCCATCTCATGCCCCACCCGCAGGACTGCCACAGGCCCAGGGAGGACATTCCCAGGGGGAACACACACACATCCTAAGAGGCGTATACCTCAGTCATTCTGAGGTCAGGTGTCAGGGCTAAAACACACTAAAATTTCTATTGGAAAGATAATCTAATCTCAGCCTCCTGTTTTACAGAAAAGGGAGCCTGAGTCCTACAGAGATCAAGGCTTGTTCAAGTTCACAAAGCCAATGGCCACATCAGGATCAGACTTGGTTCTCTGGAGTCCCCGTGAGGCACTCACTCCATGGCGCCTCCCTTCTACCGTATCTTAAAGACAGCTGGAGGGGGTAACACTCTCCTTAGCAGCCTGGAAGCCATGAGATGTTTATAGGAACAATTTGGTTTACGAGTGTATCTCAAAGATTCTCCCATCAGCTCTGCAAGACAGAGGTCATCCTTCAGCCTACTGGAGAGATGAAGAGTCTGGGAGGTGATGAGGACCGTGCGGGGATTCGGCCTGGGGTCGAGCCCAGGCTCCCTCCAGGCTGCCGAGCTGCCAGGCTGCCGGCCTCCACCGTTCAGCACCTCATGGTTACATAGATGGTCTCCCGGGCCTCCCTGAAGCCTGTGCCTAGCTCTGGCCCGTGCTTCTGATGCCAGCATCGTTTCTTCGGGCCAACCCTGACGTCGCAGTGTGCCACCCTAACACGCGCATCTGGCTAGGGAACAGGGTGGACAGAAAATGGGCAGAGGGCCCGGGCTTAGGACACGAGTTCCCCAAAGTCCGCCTGCTTCCTCCTCACCCTGCTCACTGCCAGGTCTTGCCGGGTGAGTTGTGGCAGCTCACTGCCAAGCACGGGGACCCTGTCAGCAGGCTGGCCATGAATGAGTGCAGTGTTTGGGAGCAGTCAACAAGATGGATGTTGTTTCGTTTCGGCTCTGCGCACCGTAAACATTCTGCGGCAGACGCAGCTCCAGGTGGCTTGCTGGCTCACACCCGGCAGCTGGACCAGGCTGCAAAGGCCCATTAACGTGGACATAAACAAGGAGAGCTGGGGGATGGAAGGCGGGGAGGCCTCTGGGGTCTGTCCCACTTCCAGAGACGACATAAAGGACACAAAGGAGTGGAGAAATCCAGGAGCACGGCTGGAGGTGGAGGTGGCCCAGAGAGGAGGAATGAGGCCCCGCCTGGCTCCAATCCCAACTCTGATGCTGATCAGCTGGGCAACCTTCCACAAATCCCACACCTCGTCCAGGCCTCAGTTTCCTCATCTGGAGAAAGAGGCAGGCTGCAGTGAGGCCCATGGAAATTCTTTTTGAATGAGCTGACTGCGCCGGCAATTGCTTGAAGACAAGGACTGCATCTGATCCGTTCTGACCAAGTGGTTAATAGCATGGGCTTTAGAGACGGACCAAGCTACCTGGTCTGGAATCCTCACTTTGCCGCTCATCTGCCCGTGTGGCCGTGGCCAGGTAACCTAAACTCTCTGAGCCTTCCTTCCCTGATCTGTAGAATGCAGATGATCATGCTTGCTGCCCACGCCTGCTGGGAGGGTCCAATGCCCACAGGCGCTTAGCTCAGGGCCCAGCACACAGTCCATCAAAGGTCACTCTCATTCTGTTATTATTTGTAGCTCCCAAATTGCCTGGAGCAGGGTCTCAGGATGAAGTGGTGGCCAAGCCTGGGGGACGGCCAGGTCTTCTGGGATTCTCCCCTCCTGATCTAAGATGATCTTTGGATCCTGGACCAAGCACTTAGCCTGCCAGGCGCCCATGTGGGCCTCACAGCCTGGCCCCGGATATCAAGCCCCAGGCCCATGTGGGAGACAGTCCAACTTGACGAACATCAATTCTCCAAGAGCCAACTGGCCCAAAATCAACGTGTCAAATGACCAATTCATCAAAAGCCAATTAGCCACAAATTACTCCGCCAAATGGCTGTATTCCCAAATTACCCAAACAGTTAGCCCAAACGTGTTTATTTTAAACATTTATAAAGATGACAATTTGTGTTGGAGGAGATGCCTTTAGTTTGAGTTAGTAAGTTTTCTTTTTGTGTTCAGAGTAGCATTTTTTAAAAGTATTAACTTGGTCAAAATCAACAAAATCATAGTTGATTTAGTCTTCTTATTGAGTATTCAGTTTATTTCATTATCAGGAATCAAATATCATTGTTTCATACAGGAAATCTTAAAGTTACACTGTATAATAGGTTGAAGAGTGGCCCCTGAAAAGGTAAGTCCACATCAAATCCCTGGAATGTGTGAATGTGACCTTATTGGGAATAGGGTCTTTCCAGATGAAATGAAGTTAAGATGGGGAGATCTTCCTGGATTATCCCGGTGGGCCCTAAAGTCAATGAGAAGCGTCCTCATGAGAGACAATAGTCAGAAAGGACACAATATACCCACAGAGGCAGAGACTGGGGCGGTGCAGCTACAGGACAAGGAATACCAACAGCCACCAGAAGCGGGAAGAGGCAAAAAACAGTTTCTTCCCTTGAGCCTCCCGAGCCAGCACCTTGATGCCAGACTCTTCCACAATTGTAAGAGAATAAATGTCTGTTGTTTTTAAGCTACTAAGTTTGTGGTAATTTGCTACAGCAGCCTCAGGAAACTAATATACATTTTTTTAAATCATTATTTTGTATCATTTTCAGTTTTGCCAAACTCCTACCTTTTTTTTTTTAAGGGATTCTTTTACTAATTTCTCAAGAAACCTATTGACTTGAGTTTATCTCTAGCAACTAACACACAACTGTGACAGGGCTGTGTATGCGACTTCTTAGTGTATTCACTACTTAACCCATCTTTTAGGACTTTTTATGGTTTATAAATCACTCCTTGCTCTTTTATTTAAAATTTCATATTTATAGTTAAAGTGTATCAAATTGGTTATCTATTTGCTTAAAAAATTAGTGACTCAAACCCAGTAATATATAAAAAGGGTAATTCATCATGACCAAGTGAGGTCCTTAGAATGCAAGGTTCCAGATCAATCAACATAATTCACTAAATCAAAAGGATAAAGAAGAGTCATATGATCAGCTCAACAGGTGCAAAAAAAAAGCAATACCTATTCATGATAAAAACTCTCAGCATACTAGGAATAGAAAAGAATTTCCTCAATGAAGCAAAATCAATGATAAACTATAGCTAACATCATGCTTTATGGCAAAAAATTGAATGCTTTTCCCTAAGATTGGGAACAAAGTAAGGATGTCCATATTCATCACTTCTATTCAACATTTTATTAGAGATCCTAGCTGGTGCAATTAGGCAAAGCATGAATATTAAGAAAAGAAAAAGCATAACTCTTTATTCCTAGATGACATGACTGTTTACATGGAAAGTCCTAAGCAATCTCCAATATCAAAAACTTAGAAAGAATAAATTAATTTAGCTATGTCACAGGATACAAGGTCAACATATAAAAATGAATTATAATTCTATATACTAGAGGAAATAATGCAAAAATGGAATTTAAGGAATAATTCAATTATAGCTAAAGCCATAAAACTTCCAGAAGAAAGCACGACTTGGGACAGGCAAAGGTTTCTTGGAACACAATAACATAATAACGTCAAAAAACATAAAATGCTTAGGAACAAGGTTAGCAAAAGTTGTGTAAGACCCTTTACACTGAAAATTATTAAATACCACTGACAGAAAGTAAAAAAGACCTGGGCGCCTGGGTGGCTCAGTCAGTTAAGTGACTGCCTTTGGCTCAGGTCATAATCCCAGGGTCCTGGGATGGAGTCCCACATCGGGCTCCCTGCTCAGCGGGGGGGCCTGCTTCTCCCTCTCCCTCTGCCTGCCACTCCCCCGGCTTGTGCTCTCTCTCTCTCTGATAAATAAATAAAATCTTAAAAAAAAAAAAGTAAGTAAAAAAGACCTAAATAAATGGGGAGAGATACCATGTTCATGGATGGAAGAGTCAACATGGTTAAGACATCAGTTCTAGGGCGCCTGGGTGGCTCAGTTGGTTAAGCGACTGCCTTCGGCTCAGGTCATGATCCCGGAGTCCCGGGATCGAGTCCCGCATCGGGCTCCCTGCTCGGCAGGGAGCCTGCTTCTCCCTCTGACCCTCCCCCCTCTCATGTGCTCTCTGTCTCTCTCATTCTCTCTGTCTCAAATAAATAAATAAAATCTTTAAAAAAAAAAAAAAAAGACATCAGTTCTATCCAAACTGACTATAAATTTAATGCCATTGCAATAAAAATTCCAGCAGGCTTTTTGGCAAAATTTGACAAGTTGATTCTAAAATATGTGTGAAAATACTGAGGACCTAGAATAGTCAAAAAATATTAAAAATGAAGAACAAAGTCAGAGGATTTAGACTATCTGATTTGAAGGTTTTTTATAAAACTACAGTAATCATTAAGACAGTCTGGTGGTGGTATAAGAATAGACATATAGATCATTGGAACAAATAGAAAGCCTACAGATAAACCCACACTACTATGAACAATTGATTTTTTACCAAGGTGCCAAGACAAACCAATGAGAAAGAAGTCTTTTCAGCAACTGTTTCTGGAAAAACGGAATAACTGTATGGAAAAGACAACCTTGACTCTTATATCATACACAAAAATCAACTCACAGTGCATTATCAATCTAAACTTAAAGCTGAAACCATAAAATTTCTAGAAGAGAGCACGACTTGGGACAGGCTAGGTTTCTTAGAACACAAAAAGCAAGAAATATAAGAGAAAAAGTTGATAAACTGGACTGCTTCAAAGTTAAAGAATCTTTGTTCTTAAAAAACACCATTTAGAAAATGAAAAGGTAAGACAAAATGGGAGAAAATATTCCCAATTCATATATCTAACAAGACTTGTATCTGGAATACATAAAGAACTCTTAAAATTCAGGGCACCTGGGTGGCTCAGATGGTTAAGCATCTGCTTTCGGCTCAGGTCATGATCCCAGCGTCCTGGGATCAAGTCCCACATCGGGCTCCCTGCTCAGCAGGGAGCCTGCTTCTCCCTCTGCCTCTGCCTCTCTCTCTCTCTCCCTGTCTCTCATGAATAAATAAATAAAATCTTTAAAAAAAAAAAAAGAACTCTTACAATTCAGCAATAGAAGGATAGACAGTGCAACTGAGAAATGGACAAAGGACTTGAATAGACACTGCTTGAAAGACGATGCACATGAGAAGATGTAAAGATGCTCTACATTTTTAGTCATCAGGGAAATTAAAATATAACAGGGGGAGGGGCGGTTCTAGCAACACTGGCTTGTTGGTATGTTGGTACCTGGACACCCACTGAAGGACTGTCTTCTTGCTGGCAAGTTCTAAAGAGAATACAAATGCAAGTCCAGCTTCTGGCAGCGTCAGGTCTGGATACATACCTGTACTAATCTTTTTTTCTTGCTTGTAAGCAGGAAGGAGTTGGAAAAACCTCCTAGAGATGACTCTTAAGCTAAATCTTGAAAGATTACTTGCCAGAAAGACAGGACAAGAAGAGCATCAAAAGTGCACGGACCGCCATCCAGCCAGAGACATGCAACAGGAGCAGGTTTTTGGGAGGTTCTGAGTTTTCAGAGCTAGGACCAAGAAGCCCAGGAAGTAGTATGAGCAGGGCTGGGGTAGGTAGCGCCTCGTGGGCCACTTCAGTAACCTTGGACTCCATCCTCTATCATGATAGAGTCATAGATTTATCCCTTGGCCCAGGTATGGACCAAATCCCAATATGCAAGCCATATTATCCATTCATTCTTCATTTACTCAAGTATTTATTCAACAAACATTAACTGTGCACCTACTGTTAATATTCATCTCTCCCTAGCCTAGAGAGGATCCCCCATTCCCAATCCTTGCTCTTTCTCTGTGATATGCAACCACTATAGAGTAAGCAGGCCCTCCCCAGACACTGCATGTGGGACTTCCAGCCTCCAGAACTGGGAGAGAGAAATGTCCACTCTATCTTTGTTAGAGCAACCTGAACCAACAAAGATACCTGCCTTGTCCTCAAGCACACCTCATGAGCTTTGTATTTTCTGACCTCTCTTCTCCCAGGTCCGTATAGCAGTTTCTTGTCACCATTCAAGTCTCAACATGAATGTCACCTCATCCAGGAAGACTTCCCTGATGTCCTGGAAGCCTCACGGTCATGCTATCCTCTTTTACCATCTTTATGGCACTTAGTGTTAATAGCATCTTGTTTCTTTGCGCACATCTTTGATTTTCTACTCTCTGAGGGCATGGACTTTGCCTATTTTGATCACCTCCCAGGTTAGAGAATACAGCCTGGCTTACAATAAGAATTTACAAATACCTGTCACAAGCACAAATCCCAAAGGGCCCAGCTGAAATGACGCCTCATCAGCAAAACCCGTCTGGACACCCTTGCTCTCCTCCCCCAGAGGTGTAGACCTTGCCATCTCTCCTCCCCCAGGTACCTGAGGGCAGGGCTGTGGCTGATTCATCTCCACATCTAGCACCTTACAAAGGGACTAGCCTCTGTATTCAGGAGCTGAATACATTTTCACCAAATAAATAGATGAATGCAATTCAGCTTCACCACCTATGATATGTGTGGAATGGCTTTGTAAACTGTAGTGCTATGTGCAAATGCACATGGGCGTGCATGTGCACACGCACACACGAACACACACACACTTTCCAGGTCCTGTCAGTCACAGGGCCTTATCATACATCTGCTGAACCAAATTCTGGGGAGTTTCTTCCTGTGCCCTAACTCCAGGTCCCGCAACCACAGACACACGCTGGAACTGTGCAGCCACTCCCACAGTTGGCATGAGTCTTGAACAATTACCTGGGCGGCCTGGGAGGCAGAGGTTAAGAAAACCCCAGCGCTGAGTGCTCTGCAGGCCTGGGAGGGGGAGGCGCGAAGAGCCACCTGCACATGTGAGCAGCAGATGGTCAGCCTGGCCGATCGGGAGGGTTCTCTTTCAGTGACAATTCATTTTCAGTAATTATCCCTCTCTCCTTTAAAGTCACCTAAGGCAGCCCTTGTGGGCACAGCGGACCTCTTCCCTGGGCGAACTTTCAAGTTATTTGCACTTTAGGAGATGCGTAGAATTAAAAGCAGATGTGCCAAATTGAGCCTCCTGCTTGCCGCTCCATCTCTGATTTTTTTTTCCTGCCGGCCCACTGTAAATGTTTTTAAAATGGGACCCCGGTACTAGACACGTCAAAAGCTGAATTCAAGGTAGAGGAGGCTGCCAGCAGGGAAGACGGATGAAATTTAAAATCCCTTTTGACAGATTAACTAGAGACACTTTGAAGCCATAAATCATGCAGACAGTCTAGAAGAAGCTAATAATGGATTTTGGTTTTGTTCGTATTTATTATCTTGAAGAGATAGCAGAATGCAGGGCCAATGCGCCTGGCTGGGAAACCCACTGGGGACTTCCCAAGGCTGACTGTCAACCAGAAAGAGGTGGGTTAGGAAGGGAGGAGGGATGCAAGAACTGGCATTAATTATGTACTCGCTGTGTGCCAGGCACTGGGCTTGGCATGACTTGTCTTATGTCAGCCATGATGCAGCCATGTGAAGGACACCATATTGTCCCCACGTTATGGAAGAGAACCCTAAGATGCTCTGAGAGAACTTGTTCCAAGGCATACAGCCTAGCCTCCCTGACTCTAAATCTCCAGTCTTTCCACCCGACAGGATATAGGAAAAGAGATGGCCCAAGGTGAGCGCACAGATCTGAGAGAGAGAGAGGAAGGCAGACCACAAGGGCATGAGCTCCAGCACCCCGAGGGCCCTGCTCCCCAAGTGACCTGTGTATTTGCCCACCACTGGTCCTTTCAGCCTTCCCATGTTCTCTACCAGGGTGCTTTCAGTGGTCCTTTCCCGAGCTCACAATCATGCCAGGACTGGCCTGGGTCTCTGCCTTCAAGAGCATACCCTGAATTACAGCATTTTTGTGTTTGCCTTACTGATCCCCAGAGGGCTTGCCTCAAACAAATAGGACCCTATTCATCCCCCTGCATCTTCCCATGGCCAGACAGGAGATGATCAATGCTGTTTTTACTGAATTCCCTGATACCCAGCACCTGAACACCAGGATCACATCTACCAAGGGCAGGGGAATGACCAGGGAAGGAAGCTAATATTTTACAGCATCTCACTGATTCATTCAACACACAGTTTTGATGCCCACTCTGTACCAGCACCAGGACAGAACCATGAACCAGACACAGTGCCCACAGAGAGCTTACGCAGAGCTTAAATACCAGCCACTTTATATATTAACTTAACCCTATCAACCTAGGGGGAGGGATAATTACCCCCACCTACCAGACAAGGAACCTGAGGCTCAGAAGGTGAAGCAACTGAGCCATGATCAAGTGAGATGTGCACCCAGACCACCCCACTTTGCACCATCAGAGCCCCGCCCCACTCACCAACAGAGCCAGCCTAAGTGCAGTCTACTACGCTGCTGAGCATCAGGAGGCCAGCCGTGCAAAATGCAGAGACGGGTTGGACTTCATGACCAAAGGCTCAAATACAGAAACAGAAAACAACACCCCAAGAGGCCAGAGGGGGCAACCACCAGGGAGGGCTCCCAGGGCGGAGGACAGAGTCCTGACTCTCCCTGCTTATGCTCCTCAGTAACTCCTCATCCATGGCAGTGGGCTCCAAACTCTGGCACAGTAGAATCACCCCAGGGATTTGACAAATCTGTCTGGGTCCTGCCCTTGATAAATGAGATCAGAATCTCAGGGCATATGGGCTGGGAAGATTTACTTCTATGAGTGTTCCAGAGAATCCTGCTGCAGCCAGCCTGCTGCCAGCCCCACCTAGCGTTTGGCCACCACCAGTCCTCAAAAGCAGAGAATCTCACCTCTTCGGCCTGGACCCTCAAACTGCTTGGCTCCAAACCACCTCTCCGTCTGATCTGCCAGGACCGCATGCACACACACTCACACACCCCCACGTAGTCATGCAGTCCAGGCCTAATAGCTATTTGCCACATTCCCGTTATGCCCTGAACGTGCGCTCCTACCCCACCCCCTGCTTTATGTTCTTCCCTCTCCTGAAATGCCTTTCTACCCACTTCAATGTGGCCGACTCATTCCTACTTATCTTCCAAGGCCCAGCTCAAATGTTTCCTCCCTGAAGCCCTCCCAGATCTCCTCTGTGCTTCCCAGCTCCATGAATAAGCCACCCCAGACCCCAGCTGCCCCCCTGAGGTTGGCGCCTGAGGCCCTCTTTCCAGTTCTCCCTCTAGCCTCCCTTCCTGGCCCAGTGCCTGGCTCAGAATGGTGCTCTGGAAACAAATGAGTCATGAGATGGTGTTGGAGAGCAGGTCTTCCCCCCAAAGATAGGAGGAAAAGGAAAAGCACCCCTGGGCTCCTTGTCACACTTTCCCTGCCATGCTGCAGACATGCTGGCCCCATCCCACACCGGCAGCTCGTTCCTCTGGGCCTTTGCACTGTTTCCTCCACCTGATGTGCGCGGCCCCAGACAGGTCAGGGATGGCTGCTTCCTGTCACTCAGATCTCCCTCCCCGCAAGAAGCCTTCCCCACCCTCCCCCAGACCCCACCACTCACTATCCCCTCACCTGCTTCCATTTTCTTCCTAGTACATGCCACCACCTACATATCATCTCTCTGCTCGCTGTCTGTCTGCCCCACCTGAATGCAATCTCCGCGAGGGCAGGGAGTCTCTCTGGCTACATCATCAAGGGCTACATCAAGTGAGCTCTAGAAAGCCTGGAGAGCCTTCTTGTTCTTTCCTGCACACACACACAGCCTTGAGAAAGCCATCATGGACCATTCAATATGCGAGCCTTGGGTTTTCCCTTCTGAGATATATTCACGGCTAACTGTACATGCTCATTTATGGTGAATTTTTGGAGGAAAATCTTCAAAAATTAAAAATAATTCCATAATCTCATCTCTCAGACTGCTTAGATTGTGATATGTTCATTTTTTGCATTACACCTACGTGTGTGACCGTGTCTGTGTATACACAC
>NC_138372.1:39348054-39435865 GCF_054177405.1 Leptonychotes weddellii
TCAATATGCGAGCCTTGGGTTTTCCCTTCTGAGATATATTCACGGCTAACTGTACATGCTCATTTATGGTGAATTTTTGGAGGAAAATCTTCAAAAATTAAAAATAATTCCATAATCTCATCTCTCAGACTGCTTAGATTGTGATATGTTCATTTTTTGCATTACACCTACGTGTGTGACCGTGTCTGTGTATACACACGTGTTCACACATACAAATACATATACAAATATTTAGCATCTTATTACATACTGACATTTGTTTAGTATTTGCTACACAAATCACGAGCACTTTCCCCTTGTCACGAAGGATTTTTCAAAAACTCCCTTCTGAATGGCTGCATAGTATTCCATCATGGGATTGCATTATAATTTAGTTATTCTCTGTTGTTAGACATTTAGGTTGTTTCCCATTTTTTTACTGTTACAAATAATGCTGTGATGAGCACCCCTGAACATAAATCACTGTCTGTATTTCTGAGTGCTTCCTCAGGATAACTTCCAAAAGGAGGAATTCCTGAGTCAGAGAGACTGAATTTTTTCCAGGTTCGTGGAACATATTGTCAGACTGCCCTCCAGAAAGACTGTCCCGGTTTATACTCACACTAGTGACCATGGGGGTAGCCAACTTCATTGCACACTGTAGCAAGGATGAACAGGATTTCCTTTGTGTTTACTAATTTGCGAGACCGAAATGATATTTCGTTTTTATTTGGAGTTTAATGCCAATGCGGGCAAATAACTGAAAGTACTTTTTGGCTAACTGTATTTTTTCTTCTTTCAACGACCTGTTCCTGTCCTTTCTCCATTTTTCTTATTCTGAGTTGGCTTTATTATGTATTAAAGACATCAGGCTTGCTCTCTGTAGCAAATGCTCTCCTCACTTTGCCTTTTATTGTTGTTTATAAATTTTTATATGTAAAAGTGTTCTAAATTTTCACAAGGTCCAGTGTAACAGTCTTTGGTTGAGATCATTTCCATGGGCTTTATGTAAAGCTAGTCCTTTTCCAACCAGACATAAGATAAATATTTCCCTATAATACCTTCTAATTTTTTGTGTGGCTTCATTTTTCACACTTAACTCCTTAATCCATCTGGAATGTATTTTGCAGGATAATGTAGGTGAGGATTTAACTTTATTTTTTTCCCCAAATAGTTAACCACTTGTCCCCATCTGTGTTATTTTTTTTTTTCAAGACCTTATGGCAGAGTTTCTACCATCTCCCTCGGTAACACCATAGTGTAATAATAATCACAGATATCACATGTATGTACTTACACTTTACCAAACATTATTCATTCATCATTCATTCATCACATTGTTGCTGAACGCCTGCTACGCACTGGGGACTATTCTAAGTGCTAGGAATACAGCAGTGAATAATACGGGTAACAACCTCTGCTCTTACGGAACACACCTTCTAAAGGGGGATGTGAAATAAAATAAACAACTTAGAATGTTAGTGTTAAAGGAGAAAAGTAAAACAGGAGGGGGTATTTGAGGGGAAAATGCACTTCTACATAGGATGTTCAGGGAAGGCCTCACTGAGAATGTCCCTTGCGTAAAGACCTGAAGCAGGTGAGGGATGAGCCACGGGATGTTGGGGCCCGGAGGGGAGGACATTCCAGGCAGAGGAAATAGCCAGTGCCAAGGCCCTGAGGCAACAGGAGACCTAACATGTTCTAGAATCAGCAGCAAACCAGTGTGGTTGGAGAGGAGTAAGCCTGAGGGCACGAAGGAGGAACCAAGACCAGAGTAGTAAGGGAGGTGTGTGGAGGTGTGTGTGTGTGTGTGTGTGTGTGTGACGTAGGGCCTCACAGGGCTTTATACAGATCTTGCTTTACCTCCACATCTGGATGAGATGATTTGTTTGGGTGGGTTTTCAGCAGAAGAGCAACATTATTAATGTTTTAACACAGGGTTTTTCAACCCCAGCCCTACTGACATTTGGGGCTGGATAATTCTTTGTCCTGGGGGCTGTCTCTACATCGCAGGACGTTTAGCAGCGTCCCAAGTAGCTCACGTGCGTGCACATGCGCACACACACACACATAGCACCCAGTTGTGACAATTAAGAATGTCTTCGGACACTGCCAAGTGTTCTCTACAGGACAAAGTGGCTCTGGTTGAGAAGCGCTGCTTTCACAGGGCCACTCTGGCTGCTGTGCTGATGGGGCCAAGGCGGAGACAGAGAAACCAGCCAAGGGGCCACTGCAATCAATCAGCAAGATGACGAAGGGGCTGGACTGGGGCTATGCGGTGAGCTGGTGAGCGTAGAGACATCGGGCTCTATTGACAGAGCACCTATAGGGAATGCAAGAAAAAGCGGAGTCCGTTTTATATCCTCAAGACCTCTGAGGATGGAGTTGTCGTTTACGGAGATGGGAAACACAGGAGAAGGACCCAGTTTGGGGGAGACTATCAGGAGGTCAGTCTTGGTCTTTTTTGACCAGCAAATGGAGATGCTGAAGAGCAGCTGGATTGACAGGTCTGGAGTGTAGGGGCCAGATCAGGGCCAGAGACAGAACTCTGGACCAAGAGCAGATCGATGGTGTCTGAAATGCAGCGATACAGGATGAGACCACCAAGGGAGTGAGTATAAACAGCAAAGAAAGCAGTCCAAGGCCTCAGCGTGGGCACACCAGTGTTTAGAGGTCAGAGAGAGCTGATGGGGGGGTGGGGGGAGATGGTTGGAGGCGCAGAAGGAAAACCAGTCTGAGCAGCATCCTGATGCTGAGAGAAAGAACTGTTTCAGGGAGCAGAGAGTGATCTACCATGTCCAGGGCTGCTGAGAGGGCAACTGAAATGAGGACTGACAGCTGTCCCCTGGATTTGGCCACATGGAAGCCACTGGAAACCTGGACCAGGGCTGCTTGGGGGGTGCGACGGGCTGGTTGGAGATCATTCATGAGGGAACGGGAGGAGAGACACTTGAGATGCTGAGCACAGACAGCTCTGTCAGTTTGCAACAATGCATCCTCAGACTTCTCTCGTGATCCTTCCACATTTTCCCCGCCGCCTCTGACTGTGGTCACTGCTGCAGGGGCCAGGTGCTGGCAGGCTGCGGGCCTCAGGCAGGGCGGGCTGCCGGCACCTCCTACAAGCATGTGCGATGCAACCTCACACACCCAACCCTCACGTGGGAAAGGGTGAAGGCTCTGGAGCACCCTTGGCCGGCAGGTACGGGCGCCCATGAATGAATACTTCCCCCCCGACAGCGCTCCAGGATGCACGTGGAAGGCGTTCTTGACAGGCTCTCCCCCCTGCCCTGTTTCACTCCCCCGTCTCTCATTCGGGCTCCCTGGAATCACCTCCCAAGGAAACTACCTGTACCAGAGCGTGAAAATCTCCACCTTCAGGGGAAGCCAGGCTAAGACAGATAGGAAGGAAAAGAGAAGGAGATTGGAGGTGGATACACAGTCAGGAGAGGATTTTGCTTTTGTTTTTTAAAAGATGTCAGAAATGACAGCAGGCTTGTAGGCTGATGGCAAGGAGCCGGGAGGGAGGCAAAAATTGATGCAGGGAAGAGGGGAGAATCACCGGAGTGGTGATATCGTTGAGAAAGTGAGAAGGGGGTCCACAGTCAAAACTGGGCCACAAAGCAACTCTCAGTAAATTTCAAAGGACTGAAATGAACAGAACATGTCCTCTGACCACAGTGTAAGAGAGAACTAGAAATCTCATATGATTAGAAATTAAGAAACATGCCCCATTAACCATGACTCAAAGATACAATGGGAACTACAAAATATTTTGAACTGATTCGAAACTTCTACACATATCAAAACTCATGCAATGCCACTAAACCAGGACTTAAGAAAAAATTATGGTTTTTAAGGTCTTCAATGTGTTTGTTGGAAGTGTTGAGATTTTAATGAGTTTTAACATCCATTTCAAGATGTTTAAAAAAAAGAACAAAATAAAGCAGAAAGAGAAATTATAAAGATACGGGCAGAAATTAATAATATAGAAAATACACATTTTCACACACACAGTAGAGATCAATAAATTAGTCTTAAAGTTGGTTCTTCAAAAAGATGAGTAAAATCGACAACTGACAAGACAGGTCACAAGAGAGAAGGAGCGGGAATGAATATTATCAAGGATGAAAAATGAGTCAACACTTGATGTTACAGGCAATATAAAGATGTTTAGAGAATATTATGAGTATCTTTGTGTCAATAATTTTGAAATGTCAAAATGGACAACTTCCCAGGAAAATATAATTTACCAAAACTGATGAGAGAAGCAGAAAACCTGAATCGTCCTACGGGCATTTAAGTAACTAAATAAATGGTCTAAAATCTTCCCACAAAGATGGGGCACCTGGGTGGCTCAGCAGGTTAAAATCTTCCCACAAAGAAAATTCCAGGTCCAGATGGCTTTTCCAGAGATTTCTATGCAACACTCAAGGAAGAAATAATTCTAATCTAACTTTCACTCTTCAAGAAACTAGGAGAGGGAATAATCCACAATTTATTGGCTAAGAAAACCCTGCAGTTAAACCTCAAAAAAGAACGAGGAAGGAAAATTACAAGTCAATTTCATTCATGAACATAAATGGGAAAATTCTAAATAAAATATTAACAAATTTAATCCAGCAGTATGTAAATGGAAAAAATACATGATTACCAGATTCGGTATACCCAAGGAACTCAAAATTGGTTTAACATTAAAAAGTCATTTAATGTTACTCACCACATCAGTAGTCTTAAAAACAAAAATAATATAAGCATCCAATAATTGCAGAAAAAGCATTTGATAAAATTCAATATCCATTCATGATTTAAAAAGAAAACTACCAGCCAATCTGGAAAAGAAAGGAACTTTCTTTATATGATAAGGAGTATTTACAAAAAGCCAACAGTCAATTGCAGTTAGTGGTAAAATGTTGAAAGCTTTGCCTTTGATGCTGGAAGCAGACGAGGATACTCTTCATCTTTGTTTTCCATCCTTCATCCTCCACTCGTATCGTATTCTATATTATATTCCATATAATAATGTTAAATGTTATATTAAGGAGGTCCTCGTGAGAATGGGAAGGCAAGAAAAAGAAATGAAAAGATGCAGAGTGTAGGAATACAGTTGACATCCACACCCAGGCTTTTCTGATTCTAGCCCACACAGAGTGCTCCCACCTCTGATTCCAACTCAAGTTTTACCTGTTTTTTTTCTTTGCTTTTATTTTGTTTCTGTTTTTGCTTTACCAGCCTTTAATCCTGCCCCTACTCCCTCACTCAGTCATTCAGCAAGCGCTCGCTGGGTCGTCCGCGAACCCACTGGTCCCCTGGTACCTCCTATCGCTGCTCCGTACCCCTGCAGTACCTGTGATGTGTTCAGACTCCCCTTCCTCACAGACTGCATTCTGGGCGCCGGGGCCACCCTCGCATTGCTCTGCGGGCTTCACAGTCCCGACCGCAGCTTCTTTAGTTCCTTGTCGGTGGGACCAGGTCTGCTTCCCCTGGGCTCCTAAGCCCCGCATGTGTAGCAGGACCCAGCCAGTCCTTGCTGCGCGATGAATAAGTGGACCGTGACAGCAGCAGAATTCTGTTTCCCAGGCGGGGGCCTTCCTACTTCACCCACATCCATCAGCTTCTGCCCTTCTTGCTTAAGAGGCCATTCCTGTTGCTATGCACTGAGCAACTGCCCTGTGCTGGTCCTAGGCGGGGTCAGTGGCCCATGCTGGGGGCTGCCAGGGATACACGGGGGCACACCGAGATGCAGCTCCTCCCTGGTGGGCTGACAGTAGCCACGTGGGATGGTGGGAACAAGAAGGTGTCTGACCCAGCCTATAAGGTCAGGAGAGGCTTCCAGGAGGAGGAGGCTTCTGAACTGAGCTACAGACGATGAGGCGGTGTTAGTGTTTGAAGGAGGGAGGAGGTGGGAGGATGTCTGGGACTGGGGGGGCTACAAGTGGGTCCCTGAGGGTAAAGTGCTGTGAGTGTCAATGAGGAATGAGGGGGACACTGAGACCAGAGAGGTCACTCTTTCAACATATGAAATGGTGGACCATCTTCCCCCCCTGCCAGAAAAATGCATGAATACATTCACAAGATTATGTACATATTTTGAAGCCCACCCCGGACCCCTGGGGTCTAAGAATCTAGACTGTATCCTGAGGATGGCAAAATCAAACTGTTCCAGACTTAGGGAAGGAAAGTACAACTGAGCTTCACCGGCTGTCCACTTTTGCCCATGACGTTGGCCAGGATCCAAAATAATCCCCCCAAGGCTAACTAAGGCTGACGCCCGGCTGGAATAGACACTCTATTTCCAGTGTGCGAGGGTCCTACAAGCCTTGTCCCACGCACAGGGCAGAGTGTGTCCAGCAGAGGCCTTGCAGAGACTCCATCAATGGGAGGCAAATGTCACTATCTGCCTCGTGAGCACCACCCCAGCTACCAAAGTTGCTGAGCACTTACCCCAGATAGGCATATGCCAACAGGCAGGGGAGAGAAGAATGTTCCTGAAACAGGACATGTGTGAGCAGAGGATGTGGGCATGAAAGAGCTTGGTGTTTCGGGGGGACTGGCTGGAGGATCCGAGGCCAGGACACTGACTGGACATGCGTGGGAGAAGCTGGCCCCTGTGGGTCAGATGCCAGAGCTTGGCTGCTATCCTGAGGGCAGGAGACACCCAGGATCCAATCTGGGCTTAGAGCCATCACTCTGGTTGGGTGTGAAGAGGGATCGCACACGATGCAGGTAACTGCCATGCTATGTTCAAGGCAGGGCCCGACCTCAGAGAGGCAGTACACATGGAGGGGGCAAGGGGAGACCAGGAAAGGCATCTCTAGGGACAGGGAGGTTTCCCTGTTTCTCTTCATTTTGACCGATAGTAACTACAGGCCTGCTTGGTGCTGGACACCAAAAATCCAAAGGCAAGGGTGCCCGCTGGCTCACTACCATCACAGCAACTATAATGGGTGTCAGCCATAGGAAGGAAAAGACTGAGCAAAACAGATACTGGCCTAAAGGGACAGGCTTCCTCCGGGTCAGCTCAGGCCCAGCTGGTCAGGAGTCCCGGTCCCTCCCTCAGCTGACAGATGAGGCCAAGACCCGCGGAGGGTGAACCAGAGGGCACTGCAGCGCCATGGAGTATAGAAGTGGCCAAGCCAGTCCCGAACCTGCTCCGAGCTCCCCCTTTCCCCAGCCTGAGCAGGGCCACTGAGGCAGCATGGAGCAACAGCAAGGCCCCAGGGGCCTGGGAGCAGGGAGTCCTCTGTCCATGTCCTAGCTGCCACCCCTGCGTGTTCCTGGCCAGCTCCTCTCACTGCCACTTCGGGCCAGGCAGCTGTCCATAAGCCCCTTTCCAACCCAAAAAGTTCACTTACCCAGAGGCCAAAGGAGGGATGTGCAGAAGGAGCCAACGGATATAAAACCAGCTGGAGGGGAGTGGTAGGGAGGTCACTGGGAGAAGGAAGTGGGACCTGACCAGGTGACTGGAAAACACAGGCAGCAGAACCAGTGGGAAAAGGGCCACTGGGGTCCTGGGCCTGGACTTCCTCATCCACACATGGCGGGCAGGGAGTAGAAGGCAGAGGGAGCAAGTTGGGCCAGACGCTTCCAAAGCCCTTCGGCTTCCTACTGACAGCACAAGCCTCAATATCAGGATCTGCCTCTGGGAACTATGTGGCTTGGAACAAATCCTTATGCTCTCTGAGCCTCGGTTGCCTCATCTGCAAACTGGGTATAATACCACCACCACACAGCATTGTTCTGGAGATGGAACCACACCAGGAGACACAGCGCAGCCATGTGACAGCGACCACACTGTCCAGAACTACAGCGAGCGCGCCCGGTCAGGCCGGGGCAGGGGGGCCGGCGGGCTCCATCAGGCCCCTGCTGCCCCTCCTCCCAGCTGTACCAAGTTGGCTGTGCTCGCGCCAGGCTGCTGGGGAAACCCCTCGGGCCCACAGCCGCCTTCCCTGCTGCAGTCAGAGGAGTTTTCCTTGGCCTTCCCCTCTCCCCGTGTCCCACAGGGTGGCAGCTCTGAGAGGGCCTGTCCATCTCCTCAGGGCTGGCAGGAGGCGCCTTATAAATCAATCAATAAATTCCAAGCAGATGCGCACAAGTTGTTTGGGTTGGAACCCCAGCCCTTCTCTGCGGTTGCCGCGAAACCAGACTCTCTCAGGTGATTCAGAATTTGACAGGGCCGGGCCTGGATCCACCAGAGGGTGACGATAATATTTTCTTTCCTGTCTTACCTCGGAGACAGGGTGGGGTTTTTTTTTCCAGCCCTCTCTCCTGGGCTGCCACCGACGAGGGCAAACCCACGTTTACCCAGTGCATATTTATAGACCCCCTGGGCTGGGGGAAGCCAGGAAGGAGGACAGCCAGCTCCCTGCGGGGCTTCCCAGCGAGCAGCGAGCACCTTCTCCCACAGGACTCGCATTTCCTCACAGCCACCCATGAGGCTCTGCCTGAGGAAACCAAGGGCGCGTGGACGTGGCCAAAAGCTTGGCTTTCTTGCTCACGGTCCTGGGTCCTAACCCCAGCTCGGACACTTCGCTGAGCCTCAGTTTATACAGTTTTGTTTTGTGAACAGGGATAATAACACATAACAAATGGTAATGAGGTGAGATCCAAAGTAAAAGAACACACGGGAATAGCTTCCCTGGGGTCCAGCACACTGTAGATATTTGATAAATTGTCACCAGTGGTACGAACAGTGTGCTAAGTGCTCAGACGAGGGACACAGCTAGCCCTGAGACAAGGTCACAGCACAGTCGGAGTTCAGCCGGCTAGCTCCAGAGTCCAGGCCGGTCTCAACTTCCTCTGCAGCCGACTGGGCTGACTGGTCCCTCCCTCAACACAGGGGGGCACCAGGGCTGCCAGTCAAGGAGCAGCAAAGGAAGGGGAAGTAGGCCACAAGGAGTGCGCCTGTGTGCTGGGCCGCCACCCCAGGCAGCAGGGCTGGGCACCCGGAAGTCAGAGGCCGTGCCCAGCGCCGCTCGGCCCGTCCTGGGCAACACCAGCTCACCCTTCCAAGGTCCCACAGACTCCCTTTCTGAAGAATGCCCAGAAAGAAGGAAAAATACCTGAGTTTGCATCCAGCACCAATTAATGACTCAACTACTTTTTGTTGTAACCAAATAGGAGGAGTACAAAATTTAGGCCATGAGGGGCGCCTGGGTGGCTCAGATGGTTAAGCGGCTGCCTTCGGCTCAGGTCATGATCCCAGGGTCCTGGGATCGAGCCCCGCATCGGGCTCCCGGCTCAGCGGGGAGCCTGCTTCTCCCTCTCCCTCTGCCTCTCTCCCTGCTCATGCTGTCTCTCTCTCTCTCTCTCTCTCTCTCTGTATCTCTGTGTCTCAAATGAATAAATAAAATCTTAAAAAAAAAAAAATTTAGGCCATGAGTGTGGTTTAAAAACAGGGCAGTTACTCCACACCACTTTTAGTGGAAATCCTGACCTGCCCCTCCCTGGGTGTCAGTTTTTCATCTGACGGCAGGGTTTCCGAGGTTCCCGGCACTCTGCCCTTCGGGGGGGCCTGGATCTGAAGCTGCCTGTTGGCTGGGTGTGTGCACTCGAACCACCATAGCCATGTACTGAGAAAGTACTATGTGTAGGCACCATGCTGAGCACGGAGACTATCCCGCTCCTCCCCGAAGCCCAGGGAGGTCGGGAGCACCATCCCTGTGCCCACTTTACAGAGGAGGGAAGTTATCGTGCAGAAATGTTAAACAGTTGGCCCAAAGTCATCAAAGATGTAAAGGCAGGATTTGAAACCCAGGCAGTCTGAGCCACTCTGCTGCCCCTACCCCTACCCTGTTCCCTTAAACACACACACACACACACACACACACACACACACACTCAGGTCTATGCTGAAGCAGCTCTCAGAGTCTAGGCTCAGCTGACACTCATAGTAAGACTATGACCTCATTATCTCTGGGCCTCAGTATTCTCATCTGTAAAATGGGAACAAAAACACCTACCTCAGAGGGTTCTTCTAGAGATTAAACTATACCAGATGACACATAGTTTCAGAGGTCAACCTGATACCGCCTCCCTGCCCTTAGGAGTTAATGGAACAGCCAAGAACAGAGAATAATGATAAGATGTAGACCGCAAGGGTCTCAGCCTGACCCTTGAGGCCCCCATGGCCTGGCCTCTGCCAACCTCTCACCATGACCGGCTCTCAGGGTACAGCTATACCCAATATCCTTCAGAGCAATCTGGCTCTTTGTTGCCTCTGGGCCTATGCTCTCTGAATCCCTCTGCCTATAATGTCCTCCCTCACCCCTTTTCCTTTGCAAACTGCTACTCATCCTTCAGGACTTGGTTCAGCAGCCACCTCCTCCAAGAAGCCTTTTCTGACTACTATAAGCTAGGACAGTACCTTTTCTGTCTCTGGCCGTTCCTGGCTTCTCTGCATCCTGCTCACTCTGGGTTGACCCAGCTAGTACATACTCTCTTCTACTAGACTCTGGGCTCGTCCAGGGCTAATGCTGTCTATTCACCGGGGGTCCCCAGCAAAGGGCCTGGCCCAGAATGGGTGTTCAGTGGACATTTGTGGCATGGATGAGTCAGGAATGCCACAGATGGGTGAGGCAAGGATGGGTAGCCAGAACACCTCCCTGAAGCCCCGGCTCTGTGCCTCCGCCACTGAAAGTCTTCTCTGTGCCCCGAAAGCATCTTGTTCATCCACTTCCCTTACACCCTCTCCTTTAGGGCACCCATACTGATACCCTCTCTGAGCTGGGCCCAGGGAACATGGGATGAACCAGAGGGGCGCAGGAGGGACTATAAATCACAGGTAAAATCGTCCCATCGGGTTCCCCCAGCAAGCTCCAGTGCTGGAAGGGCTGTGACGTCCCGATGGCCACCTGCTCAGACCACGGCATGGCCAGGCCAGGCAGGCTAGGCTGCCAGAGCAGACTCTGCAAAGAGCTAAAAGCCTGGGAAAGAAGGGTGCACAAGGGAGGGAAGGGAAAAGGGGAGGAAAAAAAAAAAAAAAAAAAAGTTCTTTTGGTATTTGTTTTCAAAGCCACTGACGAAAACCAGATTTGAAGTTTGGGGGGAAAAAAGGGATTTGGGCCTTTCAAATTCCACTCTCCACTAATTGACTGCAGTTTCCTTTGAAAGAGCCCCCAGCTCTTCTGAACAATCAGCAGCCCAGCTGGGACTCGACAACCAGCGGCTTCCAGGCCTCCCGGCTCCAGAGGGTCGCTCCGGCTGTGTGAGCTCTGGACCGACAAACAGATGGACGGACGATGGGGCACTGGGACCCTCAAAACGAACACTTGAAGCCAGAGCCTGTGTGAAGTGCTTTCCACGGAAAGAGCTGAGGCCAAGGCTCGGACCCAGGTGTGTCTGACCCCAGTGCCTGTCATTTTGCCATTTTTCTTGCCTGCTTCTCAAGGTGCTTGTGGCTTTCAGAGGCAGGAGGGAACCACAGCAGGTTCAAGCACAGAACTCCAGGTGGGTGTCCCACCGCTGTGTGGTACACACTCCCTGGGGCTCTGGATCCTTACGGGGTTAGGTGCCCACTCTGTCACACATACTCCCCAGTGTCCCTTCCCCACTCAGCCAGTGAAAGTGCTCACATTCCCTATTCTTCTCCTCCCAACAAAGTCAGAAATGCCTCCTAATCAAGCCCCGTTAATCCTCCTGCCTCTTCCCTTGCCTGACCTCGGAGGATCTGGCCAACAGCTTCTCTCTGGGGCAGCTCAGAAACAAATACCCCTTCTCCCACTTTTCACTTAGAGACACCTAAACCCGAAGGCCCAAGAATCCCAGCAACCCAGCTCTATCTCGGGAAATCCAGGGGCCTCACCTGAGGACAGCTCAGACCATTAACCCCCCCTCCTATATGAGGCTCTTCTATCTCATGTCTCACACAGAGGTCCAAAGGGGCTGAGAGACTTGCCCAAAGACACAGGGTCAGCCCTAGAGTTCGCAGGGCCTAAACCTGAACCCAACTGTGAGCCCCACCCCCTTTTCCCTAGATGGGCCCATCCATCTGGACAAAAAGCCTTACTCCACTTCCCGAGCATTACCCCAAAGGGATCTATGATCAGGAAAACCAGAAAGTCCTGGAAATGTCAGCTGTCCTTCCACAGATGAAAAGGACCAGCATCCTTCAACAAAAGCTGGTCTCCTGGCTTTTGCACCCAATGCGGGTCCCTCAGCCTGGAAAGCCCCTCCCCTTGGAGAACTCCTACTCTGACAAGGTTTGCTCCCATGTTCACCTCCTCCAGGGCATGCTCCTTGACCCCTCTGGGCTCCTGTGCTGTCCTCTCTTGTGCCCTGCTTGGCACAGCGTAGAGCCACTCTGCCCATCCGCTGACTCCCACGGATGAGCTGCTCTAGAGCGGGAACGCCTTGCCTAGCGCAACACCCCGGCGCCCACAGTAGGAGCTCCAGAAGTGTCTGCGGAGGGAGGAAGAGAGAGGGAGGCACTCTGGAAAAGCTCTGGGACCAAGTCCTGACTCCATCGTTTGCCAACCATGTGACCTTGGGGGAACTCACTTCTGGAACCTCTCTGGGCCTCGGGCTCCTCACCCGAAAAACCGTGGGTGACTAATTCTGCCCGATGCAGTTGTTAACACAGATCAAACGAGACTGAGGGTGTGGAGGCACTTTGTGAATGATGGAGCTTCAAGTTGGTATGGACCGTGGAGGGGTGGTGATGGTAATGGGGTGCCGGGGACAGGCAGCCTCGCTGGTGGAGTGAGGGTGATCTCCCTAACACATCTTCCTGACAGGAGGCCACCTCTCCGCGAGCTTCTCAGGAAGGAAGAGCCAGTCTGCCCATCTGTGCTGGGAAAAAGTAGAGGAATCCATGATCACTGAGCACTCGTTCTGGGCCGAGAACAGCCACAGCTGGCCCGGCGGTGAATTCCCCTGTGCTAAGGACTGCGTAGTACCTCTCTTTCACAAGGTGGTCACGGATGCCAAGGGTAAGGGACTTGGCCCAGGTCTCATGCTCAGGGCAGCCCCACCCCAGAGCCTGTCCTTTCCACATCTCCTACCCTAGGCTGAGTCCAAAGCTCTCCTTCATGGTGTCCACCCCACCCTTAGGCGCTGCCAGGCATCGGGCCTCACAGGCTGCTCTGGGGGCCAGCTGGCCAGGGCCAGGGCCCCTCAGTGGCCCAGCAGGCCCAGAGCCCCTCGGGCCAGGCCGCACCCACCCTGATGAATCCCCAGGCAGCAAGCTGCCCTGCTTCTGTTCCCCATGACGAGCAAGGACCAGTGCCCGTCAAAGAAGTCAAGCTTAGGAAGTCTGACGAACGAAGACTGTGACGGTGGGATGCTGTAATGATAAACGTCAGCTGCTTGGCAACCTGGGGTCAGGGGAGCCGCCTTGCTGTGACAGGGGAATGAGTGGCAGAGTAACTCGATTTAGATTATTCGGGACGTTGCAGGCAGGAGGAGCCAGGGTCCTTTGCACAGACCCCCCCCAGCACACTGCCAGGGACTTTGCAGTTGCTGCAGGACACACAAGGCCTTCTGGCATGGGGTCCCACCAAGCTCTCCAGCCCGCACCTCAGTAACAGGCCGCTGGCACTGCTTACCATGTCGCATGCTCACCATGCCATCTCACACTTCCAGGCCTTCGCAAAGGTTATTCTGTGTGCTGACCAAGTCCTAGCCGTCCTGCCACACCCGTTCCAATGCCACTTCCTTCAGGAAGCCATCCAAGCATCCCACGCAGTGAAGTCCTCCTTCCTCCTGCTATGAGGGTTTCTCTCCAGCCTCCCGGAGCTACTCCCTCTGCCTTCCCCCTGTAGTTCTAAGTCCAACTCACTTTTCTTATCTCAGATTAGATGTCTTCTGTGGGAAGCTCTGCCTGATTTGCCACCAGGTTGCCTTGGATGCTGCCCCATCCCTCCCAGCTCCCTGCACTTGCCCCCCGTACTATATGTGTCAGTTTGCATGTTTGTGTCCTATCCTAATCTAGAAGTTCTCTATCCCTGATGCCCAGCACAGGCCTGGCACACAGCTAAATTCTCTGTGCTAAAGAAGTATGTTCAATCACTACCAAAGAACCAAGGGGCAGGACAGTCTGAGGCCCACAGACTGTGTCGGAGTTCTTTCTATCCCGTCTGAGACTTACCAGAACACCCAGCTTCTAGTAACCGAACAAATGAAACCACCAAGGGCTGCCATGACCCAAACGCAGAGGGCTTCATATGGAAGGAATCAAGGGGGCTGAGGAATAAAGTATCCGTTGGAATAGACACTTTATTATCCAGGCCATAAACCTGATTTACACTCAGGTTTCTTCTTTCCAGAAGCTCTATAAAGCTTTACCTTTGCCCCAGCAAGCCTTGGAAACAAACCTTCTGAGCAACAGGAAACTGTCCGTTATGACTAGGGGACGGGAAGGGGCTCCCAGATACCCCTGCCCTCTGGACAACCCTAGGGGTCAAAGTCATCTGAACAAGGGACAAGGGATGGGGCCTGGAGAGAGCCAGAGGCTGGAGGCCTAGACACCTGGGTTCAGTCCGGACCAGCTTTACAAGCTACCCCCCTGTTTGGCCTCAGTGTCCCCCTCTGCATGGTGCCATGGGGAAGGAGGTGCTGATGTTCAAGGACGGGGCACAGCACAGCAGCTGTGAGTCTGAATCTCACTCGCTGTGACCTGGGTAAGTTATGGGAGCTCTGCCCCACTCTGTACACCACTAGCATGGGGGAGCTATGTCAGGACGGCACCTATAGGTATAAATCAGGGCCAGTGTGAGTGCTGAGGGGGTTAAAACGGGAGATGGGTGTCGACGGGCGCTTGGCACACAGCAGGCCCTCCCCATGCTGCTCCCAGGTCTTCTCCTACCACCCTCAGCCATGAGATGCTGACAAGTGGAAACAAGGCCCTTCTAAATCCACTGTCCAAATCCATCCCTCAGACAAGCTGGGAGGTACACATCACCTCCCCACTAGAGATAAGAGAAATTAGGCTTGGAGAGGGGCTTTATCTTGCCTGTAATTCAGCCAGCTGGGAGGCTGGCCCTGGACTCCCAACACCAAGCCCAGTGCTCTCTCCCTGAGAGAGGATGTTCTAGGTCAACTTGTTTTAAAAAGAAGGGGCTAAGTGGAGGGGGGCGTGGGGATCCATCTTAGGGTCAACTCACATATACTAGAAGATGTGTCTAAAAGACACCACTTAGGGTCAGCCATTTTGCCTCTGTTTCTTTCTGTTCACCTCATCCCCACTCACTAGCTCCCACTGTGGTCAGGAGCCTGGACCCCCTTCCCCACAGAGCGCTGGGCCCCCTCCCTCACTCCACCAGGTCTCTGTCAGGATGCCACTGCCTCAGAGAGTCCCTCCTGGCCCACCCAAAATAGCAGCCCCACTCTGCCAGCCTCTCACCCTTTCTTTCTTTAAATCACCATATATCGGGCGCCTGGGTGGCTCAGATGGTTAAGCGTCTGCCTTCGGCTCCGGTCATGATCCCAGGGTCCTGGGATCGAGTCCCACATCGGGCTCCCTGCTCCTTGGGAGCCTGCTTCTCCCTCTGCCTCTCTCTCTCTCTGTCTCTCATGAATAAATAAATAAAATCTTTAAAAAAAATAAATAAATAAATCACCATATATCATGCCATATAGCAGACACAATACCGATTTTTTTCATTAAATATTAACTGAGCACCTATTATGTACCAGAAGCTGTTGCAGACATTTGGGAAATGCCTGTGAACAAAACAGAAGAAAGTCCCTGATCTCCTGGAACTTACATACCAGAAGGAAGATAAATCTCAAGTCATAAACATAATATATATATAGTGTCCATATATATATGTATATATATATGGACAATATATGTTAGAATGTGAAAAGTTGTTTGAAAAAAATGGAGCAGGGTGATGGGATCGGGTATGCCAGGGTCAGGCAGGGGGCATCATTTTTAATTAGGGTGTTGAGGTGGGCACCGAAGAGAAAAAGGGAGTTAGCCCAGCAGACCTCTGAGGGAAGGGCATTCAGGCCGAGGGAACGGACAAATCAAGGGCCCTGAGGAAGGAGGAAGTAAGAAGGGAAATAAATGATGCTGTGGGCAGAGGGGCCCCCGGCCACTGTAGGGCCACTGTGAGGACCCAGGTTCTCGCTCCAAGTGAAATGGGTATCATTTCACAATATCAAGTATTAATGGCAAAGAAGTGACAGGCTTGACTCAGTATAAAAGGATCACTTGGGCTGCTGTGTTCAGAGCAGACTGTCTCAACTGTTAGTTGGTTTACTGTCGGTTTCCTCCACAAAACTGTGAGATCCACGAGGAACTGAGTTGATCCACATTATCTCCTCAGTGCCCACAACAAAGCTTGGCACATACTTGCTCAGGAAACGTCTGTGAAATGACTGGCTGAGTAAACAAACAAACACGCACTCCAGCCACACTGGCCTCTTGGTTATTTCTCACACATGCCAAACATATTCTGGCCCCAGGGCCTTTGCACTTACTGTGCGTTCTGCCCAGAATGCTCTTCCCCCAGATACCTTCATTGTTTATTCCCACACTTCAGATCTTATACTCAAACATCACATGAACCCCGAGGCCCTTCCTAGACACGCTATTTAACAGGAGTATGCCAAATATCCCTCTCCAATATGTCCTACCCTCTCTTCCTGCTCATTTTTTCCTCTGTTACACTGTTACCAAACGACATACTCTATAGTTTCCTTTCTTACTATCGGTCTCCACCCACTTTACTCTTTTTTTCACTGATTAAATCCCAGGGTCTAAGACAGTTGCTGACACATACCGGGATCCCAGTAAATGCTTGCTGAATGACCGAGTCACTCTTTCTGTGTGCTGTTTTGTCCAACCCCAGTGAGCAGTATGGCAATAGGGGGTAGCTATGGACTCCCTGCCAAACAGCAAGACCCCCTGCAAACCACAAACTCGGATACAGAGGCTAGAGCAGAAGGAAGGGCCTCACCACCCAAGCTAGGCTGTTTCATGGTGAGTTATCTCATACTAACCACACAAACCATTATCATTTCCATTTCACTCAAGAGGAAAACCTGAAGCTCAGAGAAGCTAAGCAACTTTCCCAAGATCATAGAATTGAGGAGGCTGCCGCACTGGGATTGGAACCCAAGTCTATCTGGCTCCTTCTAGTTTTTTTTCAGTCAAAGTCTACTGACCTGCCAGGCCAGGCCCGACCCTGTGCCAGCTCCTGGGGAATGCAACAGTGAACAAGGGGCTGGAGGCTGAGGTGAGGAGGAGCATTTCATGGAAGGAACAGCACATGCAAAGGCCTGGAGGTGAGTGGTGTGGTTTGGACAGAGAGCTGTAAGGAGGCCGAAACGGGAGGTAGGATTCAGGTCGTGGAAGGCCTTCTTCATGAGATGCCTTAGGAAGTTGGCACCACAGGGTGAGTCAAGAAATGTGAGTCAAGACCACAGTGAGGTGCCATTTTATACCTTTGATAGGCAAAAATTAGTGAATCTGACAATACTAGGTGTAGGAGAAGCTATGGGTACAGCATCTTTCCTGCTCTGCTCATGGGGTGCATGCTGGTCCATTATTCTGCAAATGAGCTGAGCATCATCTCCTAAAGGTGAATTCACATGCCCTTCAGCCCAGGGATTCTACGCCTCGGTGATACTTAAGAACAGTGGTTATCAAGGTGGAGTCTGCAGACCACAGAAATCAGCAAACACTGCAATCAGCGTTTGTTTTACTCAGGGCGCCGTTTGTTACACATTTACTAGCATGCTATTGGAGAGAACCCATGCAAGCAAAAGGTCCTTTGTGTCCTCAATAATTTTTATGGTATAAAGGGATCCTCAGACCAAAAAGCTTAAGAACTACCACCCTAGAAAAACTTTTGCATATGTGCACCAGAAAATATGTACAGAGTCCGTGTAGCAGATCCCTTCATAATAGCAAAAAGAAAAAAAACCTGGAAACAATCCAAATATCCACCAATTGGAGTGGATAACAATAACCCTGCTCTCTTCATAGGATGCAATGTTACACAGCAGTGGAAATAAACGAACTTGAGGCACCTGCAATGACTAGTTAACATAATGCTGAAGTTAAAAAGGGAGTCCCAGAATTCACTAAATTAACTACAACTAAACAATATATTGTTTAGGTACATGCATACACACGATAAAAACTTTTTTTTGATAAAAACTATTTTAAAGAAATAGAATGGTGAAGAAGACATCCAGATGGCCAACAGACACACGAAAAGATACTCATCATCACTCATCACCAGGGAAATGCAAATCAGAACTACAATGAGATACCACCTCACCCCTGTCAGACTGGCTAAAATCAACAACACAAGAAACACAGGTGTTGGTGGGGATGTGGAGAAAGGAGAAGCCTCGTGCACTGTTGGTGGGAATGCAAACTGGTGTAGCCACCGTGGAAAACAGTATGGAGGTTCCCCACGAAGGTAAAAATAGAACTACCCTAGGATCCAGCAATCGCACTACTAGGTATTTACCCAAAGGATACAATAACACTAATTTAAAGGAATACAGGCAGCCTGATAGCAGCCAAGATATGGAAGCAGCCCAAATGTCCATCAATTGATGAATGGATAAAGAATGTGTGAGATACACACACATACAGGAATATTCAGCCATAAAAAAGAATGAGATCTTGCCATTTGCAACAACATGGATGGAGCTAGAGAGTATAATGCTTATTAGCGAAGTCAGTCAGAGAAAGACAAGTACCATATGATTTCACTCATATGAGGAATTTAAGAAACAAACAACCAAAAGGAGAAAAAGAGAGAAAGAGAAAGGCAAACCAAGAAACAGACTCTTAACTATAGAGAACTGATGATTACCAGAGAGGAGGTGGGTGGGGGGATGGGTTAAACGGGTGGTGGGGATCAAGGCGGGCACTTGTGATGAGCACCGGGTGTTGTATGTAAGTGTTGAATCACCTGAAACTAATATTACACTGTATGTTAAATGGAATTAAAAACTTAAAAAACAATTTTTTAAAAAAGAAATAGAATGACAAAATTATCTCTAGTGCACAGGCAGAGATGAAAGAAAAAATATATAAGGATTTAAAGAAAGAAAATGGTTATTATTCACTGATAACAATCAGAAATCAAAAAATCTAGAAACAAATGATAACCACTAATAACTGAATTGACAAGATATGCACACAGGATGAATACCCAAAAATCAATTGCATGTCTATCTGTAATAAACAGAACAGGAAGTTTTTTAGGTATTTATGATAATATCAAAAAACATCAAAGACATAGGGATAAATCTAACAGAAGATGTGCAAGACTGCCACACAGAAAATTACAGAACATTATGGGAGAAATTAAAGAAGACTTAAATGAATTGAGAAGAATACAAATTCATGGGCTGAAAAATTCCACACGTGAATTTGGAAATTCCAAATTTATCTTCCCAAATTTACCCAGAGATTTGAAAGCAATCCAACTCAAAATCCCGGCAGGTTCTTTTGCTGTGAAGAAATTACCAAGCTAATTCTAAAATCTGTATTAAAATGTGAACAGCCAACAATGGCCAGGGTAATCCTGAAGAAGAACAAAGTGGCAGAACCTCCACAACTAGATAGCGAGCCTGACTGTATGACGGCAGGTTGTGAAATTGGCACAAAGATAAACAAATAAACCAACGGAACAGAATAGAGAATTCAGAAATGGACCCTCTTGCTTCACTGATTTATGGCAAGGGAGCGTGGAGAAAGGACAGTGTGTTCAATGGAAGCCAGTGGCTCAATCAGATTTCTATATGACAAAAATGAAACCTGACCCCTACCACACACCATACACAAAAATCAAATCCAGGTGGATTCGAGAGCTAAACAGAAGGTGTACAATGACCAAGCTCCAAGAAGAAAATACAGGAGACTATGTTCACCATTTGAGGTAGGCAGTGATTTCTTGACTAGGACATAAGATGCACTAACCGTAAAAATAAAGATTAATAAAACAGACGGTTTTAAAAATTAAGAGCTTCTACTCATCAAAAGTCACCATGAAGAGAGGGAAAGGACGAGCCAGGGTGGGAAAAGATACCTGCGGCACACCTAACAGCGAGCTTAGATCCAGAATAAAGATCTTCTAAGCATCAAAAGGCCAGTAATTCCCCCCAAAATTTTTTTTGAAGGACTTGAATAAGCACTTCACAAAAGAGAATATTCAAATGGTAAAAACAAACAAACAAACAAACAAAAACCTATAAAACAGTGCTCAGTATAACTGGTCAACAGGAAAATGCAA
Source organism: Leptonychotes weddellii (assembly GCF_054177405.1). NCBI lineage: Eukaryota > Metazoa > Chordata > Mammalia > Carnivora > Phocidae > Leptonychotes > Leptonychotes weddellii. Next base: position 39,368,235 of record NC_138372.1, read on the forward strand.
ACCAAAACCACAGTAGATCTCACTACAGCCACTCATCAGAAAGGCTAACATCTTTTTTTTTTTTAAAGATTTTATTTATTTATTTGACAGAGAGAGAGACAGCGAGAGAGGGAGTACAAGCAGGGGGAGTGGGAGAGGGAGAAGCAGGCCTCCCACTGAGCAGGGAGCCCGATGCGGGGCTCGATCCCAGGACCCTGGGATCATGACCTGAGCCGAAGGCAGACGCCCAACGACTGAGCCACCCAGGCGCCCCAGAAAGGCTAACATCTTTAAAAACAAGCAGCACCAAGTGTTGGGAGGATGCTGAGCAGCGGAAATTCTGCTATCCTGCCAGTGGGCGTTTTAAAACAGGGCAGTCACTGGAAAACCGCATGGCATTACACATGAAAAATGAACATACCTGTTCCTTCAGATACATCCAGCGTAAGTGCAAATGTATGTTCATCATAAGACACACAGATTTGAATTCATAGGAACATTACTCCTAATGGTCAAAAACTGGAAACAATCCAAATGGCCACCAGCCGTGGAAAAGATCAGTAAGCCTGTAATTCTACATTATCAATTGAAATGAAAAAACAAAAGACCACAGCTACACAAGAATTATGTCCAGATTTCAGAAACATGATGGTGAGTGAAAGAAGCTAGATATGGGCAGTATATACTATATGACCCCAGCTATATAAAGTCCAAACCCAGCAAAACCAACCTGTGCTGGAAGGCAGGCCTGTGGGTCCCCCAGAGAAAGAGGCAGGGAGAAGAGCCTGGGAGGAAGTGTGAGCAGGGCTTGCTGGGGTGAAGGTAATATTCTATTTCTTGACCTGAGTATTGATTTCACAGTTACGTTCCCATTCTGATACTCACCAAACTGCACACTTAGGATGTATGTACTTTTCTAGATACAAGATTTACTTCAATAAAAAGTGTCATTAAAATAGAACGACAGGAATGAAATTCAGTGAGGTGATAACCTCCAGATTGGAAGCAGAGAGACCAGAGTGGGGAGAACAGTCAGGTAAATGTATTTTCTTATGAGTTAGTGTTCAAATGGGGAGGGGTGGAGAGAAAAGGGGGACAGAGAGAGGTGGGCATATTAACGGGGTCCCAAAGAAGACAGGGACACAAAGAACGGTGCTTGATCCAATTCTAAGCATTTAAGATTAAAAACATAAATACATAAAAACATAAAAAGGACCCAGACTCCAGGAAGAAATCACTGGAACCAGAACACCACCACCTACCTACCTCATGGGGTCGTAAGTTATGGGGTGTAGTGCCCTGTCAATGGTAGAATAAAATAAATAGGACTTTCTTGATTTGTATTCAGCATCCAGAACAAGGCAGATCTCTGAGAAGTAAGTCCTGGGGGCATGGTGACTACAGTTAAACATACCATGTTGCATATATGCCAGTTGTTAAGAGAGTAGATCTGAGAAGTTCTCACCACAAGGAAAAGCAAAAAGTAACCATAGGAGATGATGGGTGTTAACTAAATTGATGGTGGTGATCATTTTACAATATATACATATATCAAACCAAAACCTGGTACGCCTTAAATTAAGACACTATCATGTCAATCATATCTCAATAAAATGGGAAAGAAGACACGGAGGGACATATGAACAGGTGAAGCAGGACTTGCCCTCCCAAGGCTCATCTCACCCCGTCCATCCACCAGCATCCTCTCCCGGGGCTTCACATTTCTTTTTGGCGGGCGCTGGCCTAATTAGCGCAGCCTTTATTAAAACCCCTCACCACCCTCTCCCCGGCAACGCACTCTGGCCCAGGGAGCCCTGGTCATTGGGCCAAATAAGTTAACAATTTCCTTTCAGCCCTATGGCGTTTCTCAAATGTTAGTCCATTTCTTCACAGCCTGAAAGAGCCAGAGTCTTTTTAACAGTCCAGTCCTGGGCTGGATCTGTCACCACGACAGTAAAAAATAAAAATTAAAAAAAAAAAAAAAAGCTTAAGTGTATCGTGTGCTTATAATAAATAGTTTGCACAAAATTATTCATTCCACATATGGGCAGAGCGATGCCTTTAATGTGCACATTGTTTGTGGAGAGCCTGTAACCGAGGCTGTTGCCAGGCAGAATGTGGAAGTCGTTTTCTCCTATTAAATAAGGGAAACAAGGTTCTCATTTTAAAATTAACTCAATGAAAACTATTAAGCAGTTGGCCGTGAATGCCTCAGTATTTTTTCCAAACTGATACTAATAAGGGCTCCCACTCCCAGTCCTGCCTAAACAAAAACACAGAATCAACCACAGAATTTCCAAGAACATTTTCCCGGTGTTGCTGTTCTGAGACACGTAACCAGGAGGAGTGTGCAGATCCAACCCAAACCGAGAGCCAAGTCCCTGCGATGCTGTCTTTGGGTGGGGTGGCTGCCTTCTGGTGCCACAGGGCTAGTGCACGGGGTCCTGGTCTCCCTTTGTCCTACCATCAGCTGACTGGGGCCGGGGGGATGCTCCACTCAAGTACTGAAGGGAGGGAAGGACTCGGGGCGCAGGAGACAAAATCAAGTCCCCAAGCCTCTCAGGACAAAGGTGGTCAGCAGGGGCTGATGGGGACTCCCATTGTGGGGCAGCTGGTGAAGGGCAAAGATTGCAGGACTTGAGGCAGAGAGATATGGATTCAAATCTCAGACACGCCATTTCCTACTTGGATGGTCTCAGTGTCCTCATCTATAATGTGGCGCTGTTCTCTGAATTCCAAGTGTCCTTGGACACAGAGACTCCAGCACATGCTTGGCATACAGCAGGTGGTCATCTGATGTCAGGCCCCTTTCTCCCACTCTATGCCAGCTCTGTGCGCAGGATGCAAAGACGAGTCGGCCACCCCTTTCAGTGGAAAACCAGCTCATTAGAGCAGGAGGCATGGGGAGCTGTGGGAGCTTGGAGGCAGAGGAGGCTGTGATCTGAGGCCAGATGGGGAGTCTCATCTGTGAGGTTTCTGAAGGGGTATCCTCAGCTGCTGGCCACTCAGGCCAGTGCTGAATAGGAAAGGGGGTGGCAGGGACAGGTAAGGAATCCGGACCGGGATGACATAGCCAAGGACTCTCTGAAAGCCCCAAACCATGTCCTCCAGTCCTGTGGCCATCAGCCCTCTGAGGACAAGGAGAGTATCTCACTCATTTCTGAGTCCTCAGTGCCCAGTCTGGGTGGGAACAGACCCAAACTCAGGTGAAGGTTATTGACAAGCAAATGAGTCCTCAACCACATCTTCCAGGTGTTTCCTATGGTTTAGGAGGAAGGTCATCCTGGGTGGAAGACCCAGCCTCCTGGGTCACCTCTCTTAAAAATGAGGTCCACAGTGTCACAGACGGTGATGCAAGGACAGCCTAAGGCCACCAAAAAGGAAGAGGAGGTGTCCCCAAGCTTCCACTCCTGCATCCGCAGCTCTGCCCCCAGGATCAAACATTACAAGGGAATGAGAAATACTGGATCCGTGTGAGGCTCATCATTTCTCTCTCTCTGCTGTCTCTGTCTCTCAGATTCAGACTGCACACCTGCCGTGGGTCAGGCTCTGCACCCTACAGGGATGAGCCCCGGCTAGAGGTCAGCCTGGAGGGAGTGTGCAGGGCCTGAGCATCAGCAAGGCTGGAAGAAGCAGAGGGGAAAGAAAAGGTGCCTTTCGAATGGAAGCTTAATAAATGTTGAATTGCCAGATGGACAGATGGGACATATGGATGGAGACAAAGGAATGATCAACAGAGTGGGCAAGACTCAAGCCTCCAGTTCTCGGTTCTTCTTTCTCCCAGAGGCGCTTTGCTGTGCCCTGCCCATAAACACTCAGACCCAGACCCAGACCCAGACCCACACTCTTGCCATGACCCGATGGAGATGTCTGTGAACAGGGCTCTGCCCTCCCACTCTGTGTGTTGTGTCTTCCTGTTCTGTCTTTCAGCCTCTTTCTCCAGGTCTCTTTCTCTGTCCCATTCTCCCATTCTGGTTTTCCTGGTAGATGGGTCTCCTTCTCTGTCTCTCTTGGTGTCTTTGCCTCTCTTTTTGGCCTCTCTTCTTTCTTCCTTCTCCTTGCCCTTGCCCCATCACCAGGCTGTCCTCCCAATTCTGCTGTGAAAACCTTAGTTCCACCAGCACAGGTGTGCCTGCAGGTGTTTTAAGCCGGGAGGCACTGTAAGCAGTGAGAGAGGATCAGGGTGAGGCTGACATCCCGCTGGAAGGAGAAGCCCAGCTGTGAGCCCGGCCATGCCCCACTCACCTGGTACCTCACATGTCCTCCCCGTGCTGGCTCTTCCCTGGCCAAGCCCTTCCGGCTGCCAGCAGCGGCAAGAAGGAAGGAGAGCACACAAGGAAGGTCTCCACCTGGACCAGACCCCAATGAACAGGTGCCAAGAGACCCCTGGGCTTCGTTTTCACTAAGGGTCTCCCGGCCCAAGTACTACCACCCCTGCGACAGGACGGAAGCAGGGGATCTCTCTGGGAGAGGTGGCACCACATTCCAACTGGCTTGGGGCTGAGACCAAGACAAGCAAGGCACCTCGGCACAGTAGCAGTGTGGGTCACATGTACACGCAGGCCCAGCACTTCACAGTTTCCAAGGTCGTGACGCCCCATCCATCCATTCAACAGATACTTAGCGAGCACTGCTCTGTGCCAGGCATGGTTCTAGCTTCTGAACCTAGATGGGGTGGGAACAAGATGGATACGTGCAGCTGACCTTCTGGTGCACATCTCCCGAGCACGGAGGACAGTGCTCACAGAGCTTCCATCACTGTGACGGACTATGGAGACCAGAGGAGCCCCAGCCTGGTTTTGACCACATGAAATCTGGCACGCCGCCCAGACATCCATGTGGAGATTCGGGGAAGGCGGCTTCATGTACAAGTCTGAGCTCCACGGGAAGGGCTGGGCTGGGCACAGACGTGACGGTCAACAAATGCACGGTCCTCAAAGCCACAGCCCTACACAGACAGAGGGAAAAAGCTCCGTGAGAGGACGGGGACAGGGAAGGGGCTGGAAGGAGCAGAAGGCCACGAGATCTGGGGGGCGCGGAGTTCTTGAGGAGGCCCGCGAGCCCGGGCTAACGCTGCTGCTGGGCAGGGGGACAGACCAAGAGATGACGGTGGCCTGGGTAACACAGAGGCCACGGGACCCCTCTGGGAGCTGTGTCAGTGCAGCTGTGGATGTGGAAGCCGAGCGTGTGCTCGGAAGAGAAACAGGACAAAAAAGCACAGCCGACTGTCAAGGAGCTCTGCTCTAAAGGGAAGGAAAGAATCGAGGCGGGATCTGAAGGGGGAAGTGGGTCGAGAGGTTTGTTTTGTTTTGTACTATGGGAGAAAGAACAGCTTGCTTATGTGGACATGGGAATGACTCAGCAGAAAGAGCGGCTGCCCAGGAGCAGAAGCCAGACTGCTGGGGCCTTGTCCTTGAGCAGGTGAGAAGCATCTAGTGCTCAGCCCTCTGGGGACCCACACCCCTGCTGCCAGGCAGGGGCACCTGCCCTCATTTTCCAGATGAGGGCCCCGAGGCTGAAAACCACTAACCTACATCTCCAGAACAGTCACCCGGGAGTTTCCTTCCTCACCTGCCCCCTCCTTAGAAACCTCCTAGGCCCCCCAAGGTGGGGCAGGAGTCTGCATTCATTCATTCATTCATTTCTTAGAGGGGGCGGGGGGACAGAGGAAGAGGGTGAGAGAGAATCTTAAGCAGGCTCCATGCCCAACATGGGGCTTGATCTCACCACCCTGACATCATGACCTTAGCCCAAATCAAGAGTCAGACGCTAACCAACTGAACCACCCAGGCACCCGCTTTCTCTCCCTCTCTCTCTTTTTTTCTTTCTCTCTCATTCATTCATTCATTCATTCATTTAAGGAGTTTAAGGAGTCTGCATTCAGCCTGCTCCTTAAATATTTCTCAGGCACACTAAAGTTTGACAGTCCCCGCTCTAGACCAGGAATCTCTAAACATTTTTGATCTCATATCCCTATCAGGAGAAAATGTATTCATTTGTAAATCATAGACATAAACTATTATTCTACCACATGCTAGGTATGTGTGGCCTTGGCTGAGCTGTAATAACCTCTCTGTGCCTCAGCTTCCCCATCCATAAAATGGGAGGTAATAAGAAAACCTGTCTCATACAGTCATTGTGAAGCCCACCACGTTGTGAAGCACGGGTTAAAAACACATGCAGTGTTCAAGAACATTGCCTGACACATAGGACTGCCATCAGCTTCATTATTACTTTATCAAAAATGAGATGTGTCATAAGTGTCAACCACATTCTGGTATTTCTCCCCCACTCATAGATGGCCTTGGTGCCCCACCTTAGCCATCGCTGGTCCACACAATGAGGTCCTCAAGGACAGGGACCACGTGTTTTGTATTCATCCTTCCATTTCCCATGCCTAGCAGCAGGCCTGGCATGAAGCAGGTGGCCAATAAACTGTTGCTGGAATAAAGAACCACCCTTTGTTGAGGCCCAACTGTCAGCCGCCATCACTTAATCCTTGCAACATCCACTGAGGTGGGGATCAGTATTTGATTTTTCAATGGGAGAAACGGAGGCTCTGAGGGGTAAAGTGATTTGCTCAGGGTCGTAGAGCAAGTTACAGCAGACTGGGGTCCACACTGGGGCGTCTGCATCCCTAGTCCCATGGCTAGTGACCTCTCCCCATCACCTGAGGTGCCGCCAGAATATACTGCCAGGGTCTGGCTGCTTGTGGGGCCGGGTCCGGCCCTTAGCCTGACCGTTCACCCTGCCGCCAGCAGAAGAGGAAGGATTAGCTGGGCAAACACACACACACACACACACACACACACACACCCCTCACAATTAGCAGAAGCACGGAGGGAAACAGAGCTGGGTGTAGGCAGGAGGGGCAAAGACTCTAACCTGGTGGCCCCACCCCACTCCACCCCAACCCCCACAGCTGAGCTTGGCCTGAGCCAGAGAAGCATCATGGCCACTTGGGAATCTGCACCTTCCCTTCACCTCACGCCTCCCTGCACGCCAAGCTGCAGATCGGCTGGCGAGGCTGCATTAACGGATTTCTGAAATGTCACCAAGAACAAAGCTCCCCTTTCTGCCAGCCCCTAGTATTTACAAGCAAGCACAAATCTGTGAGAAAATTCAATTGAACGCAGATGGCAGGAAATTCCTCTAAAATGACAGTGGCCAAATTCAAACCACAAGACATGAAAATAACCCAACATACTAGACATGAAGAACATATCTTATAGACTTCTCCTCGTGCGATTTGCAATCTGTGATTGATTACCAGGAAGACAGACTGCAGATTTATTGGACTTCTGTAGAACACGGATTCCATTTGCAACAATTAAACCTTCCGTGGTTGAGAAAGGGCTTGGAGGGGCTAGAGGGAGATGGTGAAGTTAAGGAATGTGATGTGAGGCTGATAAAGGCTGGTGTTAGCCCCCGGAGAGCTGGGCGTCTGCCTGGCTCAGGTACTGGCTGGCAGGGGATGGTCCGGGCATGCTGGGGCATCTGGAATCCATGCCATTGGCCTGGAGGGCCAGTATGTGGCAAAGGGTTGGGGGCAGAGGTGTGCTGACAGTGTTCTGAAGGGACAGGTATATGCAAATCTGGTGACCCCCTGGGTATACACGGCCAGACTAGAGCAGTGGAGGGACCCTTATGGCGGTGGTCCCAGGGGGTGCTAAGGGGGAAAAAGGACAACCCAATCAGTGAGCCAAGGGACCGTGACACTGCCCCTCCCCACGCCTTGGACAAAGCAGACATCACTAATAGATCACAACATCTCTTTTCTGCTAAGTTCAGAATCCTCGACACAATTTTCCAGGCAGTACTAGCAACTGGCCAAAGCTGGGCTAAAAGCAGAAATGTCTGCTAACCCTGGGCTCATGCACTGGGTGGCCTTGTGGTGTGTGTTGGGGGCTGGCTGCCACGGGTATATGCTCTGGCACTGAAGGAAGCAGGTGTATGTTAAACTCCTAATGACCTCAATGTATACTAGTAAGCTAGAGGCTCGTGTGTGTGTAATGGGGTGGCAGCCAAGGTGTGTGCTAACAGGTGAGAGATTCAAATCTGTGCTACAGAGTTAAGCTTCTCTACCAAGTGGCTGAGACCCAACATCTATAAGATTCTACCTCCCAGTCCTCAGAGGGGCTCAGATCTCTCCAAGGGAGATGGTGGGGAGTTGCATGTGGGCTGACGGTCCTCCCATTAGGGGTGGCTCTGTGTCCCCTCTTTGAATCTGAGCTGGTCTGTGACTGCCTTGACAAGGGGAGCTTGGGGGAAGGGATGCCATGCCTGATCATGAGCCTGCCTTTCTAAGGACTGGCCCCTTCCCTCTTGGTCTCCTGGAGCTCTGAGACACCACATAAGAAGTCTGACTCCGAGACAGGAGATAGCGCATGGAGACTACTTGAGAGGGAGTGGGGCCTAGCTAAGCCCAGTCTTGCAGCCATCCTCACCCACGTGCCAGCATACGATCAATCAGACCTGCAGCCAACTGAATACCACCAAAGTGACCCCAGCTGATGTCATGTGGAGCAGAAGGATCACCCAGAAGAGCCTTTTCCCAAATTCCTGACCCACAAAATTCCAAGACACAGTGAAATGTTTGGTGATTTGAGCCACTGAGTTTTAGGGTAGCTATTATGTAGGTCCTGCCCCCTTCCTCTCCATCCTCCCTGTTCCCTCCATTTCAGCCTCATTACCTCAGCCTGGAGGACTGCCCTGGCCTGGGTCCCCAGCGCCCCAGCAGGTCCCCAACCAGCCAGACTCTCCCTGGCCTCCAGTGACCTTGTTAAACTGAGGCTCTGATCATACCCAATCTCAAAGCCCTGTGTGGTCTTGACCGCCTCTCCAGCCACGTTGCCCACCACTCCCTTCCCCGCCCCTATGCTCAACATTCCCCAGATGGAGTAATCTTGAAAGGCCCCACGCTGTTGTGCATGCTGTTCCCTCTGCCCAATGCCCTTGGCAAACTCCTACTCATCCTTCAGTGCCCAGCTCAAATCCAGGGCATTTGTTGGCTCCTTCCTCTGGGCAGTTTTAGCCTTCACCATCCTACACTGTCATTATATATGATGCTGGGCAGCAGCTGGAGGAAAGCATAAAAGCTCTTGCTTGGGTTTTCCTCTGCCCAGTGCTAACGTGGTACCTGGCATAGAGTCCAACAGAGTTTTATTGAATAAATGAAGAAAATAATAAATCCATGACTCAAGAAGCCCAGTGCAGGTCCTGGCTCCAGGCTGTCAATAGGGAAGGAAAATATGAAAAGCTGAATTCCAACAAAGAGTTCTGACAAGCAACATAGCAGTGACTACTGGCGCAAGGTCAGAGGAAGGGGAAGGCACTAGGGCCTGGGTCGTCAGGAAGGACTTCCTAGAGGAGGAGGAAGAGGACCATACTGGTCTTAGAGTCTCCTCCTGGCAGCCTCCACTAGCTGCTCTCACCTGACTGCTCACGTGTCCCACTCCCCACTCCCTGCTGCACCCACAGTGCCCAGCCAGGGGGATCCAAGACAAGCTGACCTCTCCCATGGCTGTCTCTCCTCCCTCTGAGAGACAGGGACCAGCAGAAGCCCCACCCAGAGCACACACACAGGCCGGCTGTTGAAATGAATGAGGGGGAGGTTAGGGAGGCACTGTGGGCAGGATGAAGCCCAGAGAGGCTCAAAGAATCACCAAGGAGCTGTGGGGCACGCACTTGCACCACTGTCCTGGCTGTGGGACCCCACAGCTTCCCCTCGGTAAATGGGGATGGTGGCAGGGTGAGTGCCTTATGTTTCTGGCATGAAGCGTGTGTCTTGATGCCCAGTAAGCAGGAATCTGGGCATCAGGGAGTTGCTGGGGGATGACCCCAGGCCCTGAAGGCCTTTTGGTGTTCTGACACCGGGGAAGGCCTCTGGAGGGCCCAGAAAAGGGAAGGAGGCATTTCCAAAGTGGCAGCCAAGGGCCAGGCGCGGGGCGTGATGGCCACACTCACGGAGGGAGCACTGGAGCAGGGGAACCGGGAGAACAGGCGGCAGAGAAACTCTTGGGCACTCAGAGAGTTTGGCTCCTTGCAGAGGAGAGGTGTCCAGCACACAGATGGGCTGACTAGACAGGTAATGAGCTGCCCATCACAAGGTGACCAGTAACAGGGTAACCTCTTAGAACAGAGAATATCAGGGCAGGAGGGTCTTGTCAAGCTTCTTCATTGTACACACAGGGAAACTGAGGCCCAGAGGGGCAAGAGAACTTGCTCAAGGTTACATGGTGAGTTGATGAGAGAGCAAGACTTGTACCCTTGCTCTACCCAGTCAAGACACTGCTCTACACAGGCCCTCCTCGGCTGACCCGGAGCCAGTGGCGTCTATGAGGGATCCTACAGGCAAACTCCACCCCAGACATCTCCCAGCCCCTCCCACTAATGCTCAGTCCTAACCCCAAGGCCCTGCAACACCAGGAAGGTTGTGCCAAAGTTGTTCAGCTACTTTGAGCCTCAGTTTGCTCATCTGTAAAATGTAAATAATAGGTCCCCCCTCAAAGGATTTAGGTGAGGATTAACGAGATTAAAGATGAAAAGCACTCACAACAGGCCCGGTACATTGCAAGGGTTTGGTAAATGTCAGTTGTTGATTTTTTTTTTTTTTTTGACCATTTATTTGAGGCACTGAAACAGAAAGGGACCCCGCTCTGCTGCCTTCTGGCTGGGCAGTCTTGGGAAGGCCTCTTCCACTTCCTGAGTCCCTTTGTCTCTAAAGTGAGCAATTAGGCTAAATGACTGCAAAGGTCCTGTGCAGCTCAAAAGTCCTTCCCATCTACTTTAGGTTTTCCCACTCATTCCTGGTGCTGGGGAGCCTTCTCATGAGCATACAGGAAGACTTGCCCCTTTTCCAGACACCTCTGGTCGGGGAGCATCCGAGAGGCACTAGGGCCTTCCTCCGGAGACCAGGGATCCACTGCCTCCCCCATCTTCCAGATCTCCGGCAAGGTCTTTCTTGGCTCACTTCACCCCACCCCACACCTGTCTCCCCCAGTCATCCTCCCTTCTCAGCAAGGAAGGGGCCGGTTTCTCACAGATGGAGTAAGGAAAACTAACATTTATTCAGCACCTACTACGTACCAGGTACGGCACCAGGCCCTCCACCTATGTAAAGTCACCTAATTGTCACAGCAACTCGCGGCCAGGGACAGCATACGCCATTTGTGCCAAGGAAGCTAGCTCAGAGGGGGGCAGTGATTGGCCCCTGGTCACACAGGGACATGACAGAAAAGACAGCAGTGCTCAAGCACACACTCCACCCTCAGCTGCCTTCCAGGGACCTGAGGCAGAGGAAGGGTGGAAGAGGGAGAGAGCCTGGACCGTCTCCCTGAACTTGACTGCCAGCCTAGGATGGGGAAAGGGGAGAGTCTGGGCCGGCCTGGAGTGGGCCAGGGGGAGGGGAAAGCAGCCCCAGAGGACCCCTAAGCCCAGGCCAGCCTAGACATTCATCGCTCTCATCTCATCTGGCTAGACAGAGGCGGGAGCTCTCTGCCTGCTCAGGTTTATAGGAATGTGCCCCCCTCAGGGTTCCATGGGGAAGGAGGACTACAAAGAGAGCAGTGGGTCACTGCAAATCAAAGCACATCCACACGTGGACCATGGTCGACAGCCACGGCAGGATTCACTGGGGAGGTGGCCGGGGGGGGTAGAATGTGTGCTGGCAGACCCACGTTTGAAGGGTGGCTCTATGACTGAGTGGCCTTGGGCAGTGCCCACCCACAGGCCTGTAGGACTGAGCAAACAGATATACACGTGTGTACATTTCAATACTGCCCAGCTCCTGGGACACAATCGGGAGAGGAGCAAAGTGGGAAACACAAACAATTCCTTAGAATCAGGGATGTGGATGGGGTCCCTGCCTTTTGGGAAGATAGGAAAGCAAATGCTTGCTAAAAGAGAAATAGTCAAGAAGTTCAGAGAAGGCTTCCTGGAGGAGGGGGTATTTGAGCTGGGCAGCAGGGTTGGGGGGGGTGGAGACTGAAGGCAGCACATCTGGGGCAGAGGGTCAAAGGAAAAGGAGGCCCACCATGAATGGCTTGTTTGCTCAGCAACACATTTGAGCCTTATCCTGGAACAAAATTCCCCCAAAAAAGCTTAATTTCCTTCCATCAAAAACAATCCCCCAACATCGACAACCCCCCAAAGGCCTAATCTTCTCAACTCCCCTAGACTGCACACAGGCCCACAGGGTTGGAAGAACCGTGAAGCGAAGGAGCTGGTAAAGGTGTGACTGAGTTTCTGGGTTACCGAGGGACCTGATTCAAGAAGGCCTAGAAGGTGCTGACCTGTCAGGGTCAAGTGTAGCCTAGACCCCCGAATGCCCAGCCCTAGGCTCCTTCTCACGATCACTCCCCACGTGGTCTACTCTGCCCCTTCTCTGGCTAGCTTCAGGATTTGCCCCAATGGGGGGCAAGACAGCAGAGACAGTGGCATAGATAAAACGCACAGATGAGGACTAAGTTGGTACGGGGGCTGGATACTACCTCGCCATTCGAAAGGTCACTGAAAAGACAATTCGAAGGGCTGTACCTCAAGGAGACAAACCTCTTGTCCTGATGTCTCAGCCAAGTTGTGCATTACCAGACCACACAGCTAGGCCCAGTGGAAGGGACAGAGAGCCATAGATTGGGGGACAGACCTCTGTTCAACTCTGGTAGTGAGCTTCCTGTCCTTGGGGGTATGTAATCAAGTGGCTGAGCTGCTACTACAGAAGGGAGGCCTGCCCTGTATGGAAGGCTAAACTGAAAAAGGAAGACCCCCAGTAGCCCCCCATTCTCACACTCAAGTCCCAGGCTCATAAGCTGGGGCACCGCAAGCAAGTCACTGGCATGCTCAGGGGCCTCAGATTTTCTTGTCAAATGGGATGCTCATTCCTGGTTGATGAGCATTGTGAGGAGCCACAGTGAGGGCCAAATGCGAGCATGCACGTAAGGGCACGCTGCAAAGTACAAAGCACTATAAAAATGCACGGCATTATCATCATTTGAAACAGACTTTCGGAGGAGTGGGCCCCACAGGACCCGAGAGAAATGCATCCTTTGCCTTCTATTGGAACCATGTGTTCCCAATGAGGTAATGGATGAGAAAGCACTTTGTAAAATGTAAATCCCCACACAAATGGTAGTTATCACTGCCATTATCATGATGATGATGATGGTGATGATGACCATCACTGTTCTCCCATCTCCTGCCTGGGGATCCCAAGCGGCCGAAAATAATCAAGCTGGAGATCCTGAAGGCAGACCTGTCACCTGTGGGGCCATCAGCCTCCTGGGTTGGAGGCAGCTGGGAAGCAGTTTCTGACAGGCCTGGTCAACCCCAGAAGGACCTCCACATCTCCAAGGGATGCCTCACGGGTACCCAGAGTCAGCTGAGCCCCCCCCCCCACCCCACTACCCCCATACCTGCTTCTCCCTTCCCACCTCCAGATTCCCCGGGGCATCATCCTCCAGGCCTCCCTCTGTGCCAGTCCCCCATCTGACCAGTCACCAATGGTAACAATGACATCTAATGTTTACTGAGCCCCCCATACACGCTGAGATCGTTCTAAGCCCTTTTAAGGTTTTCTCTCCTTGCCCATAAAGAAAACACTGTTGGGGTGCCTGGGTGGCTCAGTCGGTTGAGCATCTGGCTCTTGATTTCAGCTCAGGTCATGATCTCATGGTCGTCAGATCGAGCCCCGCATCGGGCTTTGCACTGGGCATGGAGTCTGCTTGAGAATCTCCCTCTCCCTCTGCTCCTCCCTGTGCTTGGCATGTGTGTGCGCTCTCTCTCTCTTTCTCTAAAAAAAAGAAAACACTGTCAACACCCCGATTTTATAGATGAGGAAGCTGAGGCACAGAAAAGGTAAGTAACCTGCCTGAGGTCACACGCCTGGTAAATTCTGGTGCCAGAGTTTGAACTTGGACAACCTACAGCCAATATATTACCTCTTCCATCTGCTAAACGTCTCACAGTTCTCCACTCTGCTCTGTGACATCTACCACCAGCGCCTCCCTCAACCTGTATTATCGCCTGCCTGCCACACCAAGCATCACTCAAGGGCTTGGACCTGTCTGGTTCCTTCTAGGCTTCTAAATTCTGGCACAAGGCTGGGCCCAAGGGAGGCAGGCATCAGTGAGCACTGAATACACTGACCCAAACCCAACCCACTCACGAGGCCTGGGGGCTGCTGGGAAAGAAGGATGGCCCCTGGGTGCCAGGCACAGGCTGAGCATGTCTCACGCATGATCCCATTTCTTCCACCCCAGGACCCCTCTGGGTACAACTGTGCTGCTCGATGGCTCAAGGCTCCTTCTGCTCCTCCAGCTGGAGATTCCCCCTAGACTGCAGAGCTGAGCGATGGGCATGATTTAAGATGGGAGGTGAGGCTGACCTCTGGGCTCCCACCTCACTGCTCTTTACTGCTCCATGCCTCGGTTTCCTCGTCTGTTCTGTGGGACGAGCTATCCCTTCCTGGCAGGGTGGTCGGGGTGGCCAGAGGAGTGAATATCACGGAAGTGCTGGCCTAGCTCTGGCTACGTGTAGCTGGAATTCGAGAAATGTGGGCTGCCCGTGCTCCACGGACGTCTCTCTCAGGGGATGGTGCCAGAGCCAGGGGTCAGGAAGACAAAACGTTCCGAGGCTGAGCTGTGGCTTCCTCTGGGCCAACGGCTGGGTGGCCCCAGGCCCTGGCCTTTACAAGGAGCCACAATTTATGGGCTCATGTTGTTGGAAAAGCCTCCTCTGATGTGGCTCCAGACATCTCTTAAAGGGGCCGGGAGTGCAGCACGAGACTGGCCCGGGCAGCCCCATCCCAGGCCAGCCTTCCCTTCTCACTCAATTCCCTTTTGCTTTCTCCTGCCCAACTGATGGGGAAGGCAACAGGGAACCCAGTTCAGAAAAAGAAGGGTAACCCAGAATATGCTCTTCACCAAGTTGAATCCGTTCACAAGAAGGTCTGAAACCACCCTGATGGGGTTGCACAGAGCCCAGTCCTGCAGAGAGCCCAGCCCCACCAGAGATTCTGGTGCACGGGCACTGGAGGCTTCCGAGCCATGGAGTGACGTCACTGGGTTGATGTCAGAATGGGATGCTGGCTGCAGGGAGGCCAGGGTGGGAGCAGGGAGCCCACCGGAGGCAACAGCAACAACCCAAGGAAGAACCATGGGGGAGTGGGCCAGGCTGACAGCAGGGAGAGGATGGAAAGCGGTCGGACTCTGGGGTGAAGGGGCAACCAACGAGATTTGGAAATGGGTCTGCTGAAGGATGTGGGGGGAGAAAGAAGTGAGAAGGGGACTCCAAGGCTTTGGACCTGAGCAACTAGTAGGACAATGGGGGTGCCTGGGGTGACACTGCAGGGGTGTTTCCAGGAGTTCAGCTGTGGATGCGCCAAGCTGGAGGCGTCCCTCAGACATCCAGCTGCAAAGCGGGGTGGTCTGGAATTCAGAGACTAGGGCCAAGCTGGAAGCAGGAATGGGGACTCAGCGACGGTATTCAAAGGCACAAAGCGGAGGAGATCACCAGGACAGTGAATGCAGGCAGAGAGGAGACCCCCTAGGCTCACAGACATCTGGAAACTGAGAGGAGAAGAACCAGCAGAGGCAAGTAAGAGGGAGCTGCCAGGGGTACAGGAGGAGAACCAAGAGGTGTCCTCAAAGCAAATGGAGAACATGTTTCGAGGAAGGAGTGAACAATTGTGTCAGATGTCCCAAAAGGCCAAGGACGATGAGGCCTAAGAAGCCAGTCCTGGTTCCAGCAACACAGAGGCCCCGGTGACCCCATGATGGGGTGAGAGTGTGTGTGAGAGGAGATCCAGAACAGAATGGAAGACAAAAAGTGAGTATTCACTCATGTAATACAACAATCCTATGAGGTCAGTAGGACTTTCTTCATAGTTTCAAATTTAAAACTTGTTAACAGAACTACAGAGACACAGAGAGGGCTAACCCGAGTGCCCGAGGCGGCAGAGCCAGCAGGCATGAAGCCAAGCTTTGAACCTGGGCAGGCTGGCTCTAGGGCCTCTAATCTCAGGCACTTTGCACTGCTGTCGCTGACACTGATGGGACACACAGCCACCTGCTTATGGAGCACCTGCCATGTGCCCAGGCCAGCTCTTCACAACCACCACCTGACGGCATTCCGTCTCCCCTCCACCTACTACAGCTCTGTCATTTCTCTACCTTGAGCACGCAGGAACCTGGGCTCGGAGTTAGCGAGAGGGGAGACCAGCCGTTCGGGCCCAGGACAGGATGACTCTGACGCCTGTGCCCTTCACTGACAGCTCCCAGGATGGTATCCCAGGTCCCAATGGATTGGACACTCTGTTCAGGCAGGGACCAGGCCAAACACCTTGACTTGGGGTTCCCAAAACCCACCCGTTGACAAAGAGCCCAAGCACCGTGGGGAGCTCTTGGGCCCTTGCAGGGTCTGGCCCAGCTCCCCTCCAGCCTCATCTTCTGCCCACCTCCTACCCCACTGCAGTCAGTCACTCCTGGGGATCCAAACCCTGGCCCGGCAGACTTGAAGCCCAGCACAGAGAGGCACACCCCTGGCGGAGGAAATAATCATGTACACACACACGCCTGCCCCTGACGACTTCTACACTTTACCGAACCCGTTCCCCTCTGATGGCTTAGAGCCAGGCTGGGGAGCCACGGGGCAGGAGTGATGAAATCAGATTCGGCCTCACTCCCCATGCCTCCATCCTAGCAATCCTGCCCCAAAGCCAGGGACTAGCCCTCTCCCAGGATGTAGTTCGGTCTGGCCTTTGTCCTCAGAGCATGTCGCCTCCTTTCACGAACCTTCCTGTGCTGCCCATCCCTATACTGCTTCGTCCATCCATTCTCTACCAGGGAACCTCTGAGGCTCCATTTCTTGCTGGACAGTGAATGCAGATAATGCACACTTTTTTTTTTAAGATTTTATTTATTTATTTGACAGAGAGAGACACCGCGAGAGAGGGAACACAAGCAGGGGGAGTGGGAGAGGGAGAAGCAGGCTTCCCGCCGAGCAGGGAGCCCGATGCGGGCCTCGATCCCAGGACCCCGGGACCACGACCCGAGCCGAAGGCAGACGCCCAACGACTGAGCCACCCAGGTGCCCCGATAATGCACACTTCTTAAAGCAAGAATGAGGATAAAAGTGATTCAAAGCACTGTGGGAACTATAAAGTACTGTGTATGTATGTGTGCCACCCCGACCGTCCCCCAAGAGCCCAGGGCCTGCTGCCCAACAGCAGTACCTGGTCCAATCCAGGTATGATGCTTATCAACTCACACCCTCCTTCTCTGACATCGGCTCCCATCCCAACCATCTCTCCGCCCCTGGCTTTGGCACGGCCACTACAGTGTACATGCTGTTTCTACCGCTCCTGAGGTCAGCCTCATTACTCCCATGCTACAGATGAAGAAACGGGAGGCCCAGATCAGGGCGGTGCATCCCCGGGGACCCCCAGCCACTGTGCGGTAGAGCTCTGCTGTGTTCAGGCCCCAGGCTGGCCCTGTGGTCCATTCTCAGCCCTGATATCCAAGCAAATTTTCAAAATACTTTCTTGTTTGTCTCTTCCAGAGACATGCCTTCAGTGGTTCTCTGCTGTCCTTGGGTAAAACCCCACTCATCACCATGGTCCTTGTGGCCCCACCGAACTCCACTTCTACCTCTCCCCTACCCAGACCTGCTCCTCACCAGTGTCCTCTCCA
Source organism: Leptonychotes weddellii (assembly GCF_054177405.1). Classification (NCBI taxonomy): domain Eukaryota; kingdom Metazoa; phylum Chordata; class Mammalia; order Carnivora; family Phocidae; genus Leptonychotes; species Leptonychotes weddellii. The sequence goes on from NC_138372.1 coordinate 39,385,901, forward strand.
TGGTGTTGCATAGGCTGAAATATAGCTCGAACTCTCTCCCGTCACAGCTGGGCTCCTCAACCTCAGAACTGCAGATATTTGGGGCCAGAGAATTTTTTGTCCTGAGATCTGTCCTGTGCATTATAGGATGTTAACAGCACCAAGGATGTTAGCGAGCACCAAGCATCACCATAGATAGACAGACAGACAGACAGATAGGCAGACAGACAGAAGCTAGGACTGTGTCTGGGTCCCCTTGGCACCCCTTACTTCTAAAAGACATACAACATCATACAAGGTGCTTCTGTGCCCACTATCTCCTTTTACCCTCCTCACATCCCTTGGGAGGCACCCCACGTTCTAGATGAGGAAATGGAGGCAGAGATCAGGGAAGTGAACTGTGCAAGGTTGCATGGCTTGCCAGGATTTGGAAAAGCAGGACTCAGCCTGGATATCCTCCTAGACAGTCTTCAGCTAAAACTAGCCCTCCCTTGTTCCGAGCTTCAGGAGCTGCTTCTCTGAGCTTCTCACCTCTCCACAACGGCCCTTGAATATGTCCTCTGTGCCTGGCCCTGTGCTCGGGTCCCTCCCCGTCCTGGCGGAGCTCTAGGTGAGAGGCACAGACACAGAGATGTGCACTGAAGACTCACATGCGCTATGACAGAGGACCCACCGGCATGAGGTGGGTGTGAACAGAGCCCCCTCTGTATACCCAGTTACCAGCACAGGGCCTGGATCCTGGCAGGTGCTCAGTAAGGGACAGATGGGAGAAAGGGAGAAAGGAAAGATGAAGGGAGTGGAGGGAAATTTTTTTCTACAGGTAAGACTGGGTGATGACTGATCCCCCCCCCCGCCCCACATGCCCAGGATGGGTTAGGTAGTACCTGTTCATTTCACAAATATTTACCGAGCACCTATTCTGTCGGAGGCAGCATGCTAGGTGCTGGAAGTAGTGTGGAGAACAAGCCAGACATAACCCAGCCCACAAGTACCCTATGCGCTGGTGGGATGTCCAGGCTCCACGGCTGCTTCAGTCCCAGCCCTTCCCACCGCATGGTCATTGCCTGCTATGTATCTGTCCCACCAAGACTGAGAGCACCCTGAAAGCAGAGACCGGGTCTAACTCTGCCCTGTGTCCCCACCCCCAGCACTCAGCGCGAGCCTGGCCCCAAGCACATCATTTACCGGCCAAACTAAGCAGATGGGGCATCGAAGGCTCAGGGTGAGGGGTGTCAGAGAGGGCTTCCCGACAGGGCAGCCTGCAGCTCGGCACCGCTCTGCCAGGCTGGTAGCAGACACTTGAAACTGGACAGCCTCTGTGACAACAAATGGAGATTATTGGTCTGGCTTTTTATCTGCTTTTATCTAAGTGACCCAAAGCATAAAACAAAAGTGGCCCAGCAGCCCCGGCCCAGGCAGGAGCCCTATTTCTGGACTGGATCTCTCTCCGGCCGTGAACGGCTCAGGTGACAGGAATGGAGTGTTTCCCCAGCCTGAACCCACATTTCCCATGACAGAGATGGTTTCCCGAGTCACACGGGCTGGCCCAGCAGAGAGAGTACCTTGGGAGGCACAAAGTTCTACAAGTGAGGCGACAACCCTTTAGACGACAAATGCCCCCAAAGTGAGACTCCATCCCCCAACCCCAACCTGATGCCTCCCTCTTCTCAGCCCTCTTCTGAACACGTCCTCTGGGATGTCCACACAGCTTTACCGACAAGACTGTCACCGGTTCAAAGACAAGGACAAGCCCCACACATTTCTTCTCTGCCCCAGACCCTAATACATACAGCTGCTTAATAAAAAGGTACATTTCCACATCTTAGCAATTCTCTAAAGAGAAGACACTTTCCATTCAAACTCTCCGACACAACCCAGTGAAATCCTAAAGTACATGTCAATCCCATGATGAGGTTCACATTCCATGCTGGGTCCTCCGAGCAGAGCTCCAGCTTCTGTGTCAACCCCCAGCAGAGAGCTAACCACACTCTGTTCTAGTCATCTGTTCACACCTCCGTCTCCCCAGCCGACCATGCTCCTCCAAGGGGCCCTGTTCATCTCTGCCCTCCAGCGCCCTGCACATCCCCAGGCCCGCAGGAGGAGCTGACTGGCTCTTTGTTAAATGAAGATGTCCCTCCCGTTATTATTGACGAGAGAAAGTGGGAAGCAGGAAACAACCTAAATGTCCAGCAACAGAGGAAACATTCCATGTGCCCGGGTAACGAAACGCTACATGGACATTATTTTGAGAAGATATGGCTCATGAAGAAAGAGTTCAAAGTAGAATATAAAAGCAACATCCATGCCATGATTCAAACTCTGTTTAGTGCATTTTTTTTATTATTGAGTCACAGATGATAAACAAATGATTCAAAGTATTTTTAAATCATGCATGTGGACAGAAAGGATCAGTGAGCAGGGGAAATGCGATTTTTTTTTTTTGTGGGGGCGGATTTGTAAAAGTGTATCTCATTTCGAATTAGTTACTGCTATAGCAGTAGCAGTGAAAAATTCTTTTAAAATAATTTACAGAAGAACAGGAAGTGGGGGCCCGTCTTACTAGCAGAGGATGTTTTTAAAGGATAGAGGGGTTTTGAAGCACGGAGGTATCTGTCTACCCAGATTTAACAAGCTGTTGGACTCTTATGCTGAATTCACTAGAAATGTTCAGGTGTGAAAACTCTCCTCCCAGACCCAGCTAGGGAGTACCCTGAGGTCCTCAGCTCCTGGCACAGTTCTGAAAGGAGCTTGGGTAGCCTACTCTCTGAGAAGGGCTCCCGGGGCTGATGGCCCAGGAAAGTGGCTCCTCGGTAGGAGAAGGCTCGTGGGCCCCCAGTGTGTGAGGCATCGTGGAGCAGAACCAGGATCAATGGGGGAAGCTACAAGGGACCAGATTTCACTTCATAGAACTGTCTTCAAAGTAGAGAGCTCCCTATCACCAGGAGTGTTCAGGGACAGAATGGAAACCTTCCATCAGGAATATTTTCAGGAGACAGGCAGACTGATCTCACGTGTGCTGTCGGAAATGGGATTTCTATTTACTGAGCGTCTACACAAACTGGAATGCTCTTCAAATATATATTATTTCATTAAATCTTCCTAGATTTTTTTTTAAAAGATTTTATTTTATTTATTTGATTTATTTATTTATTTAAAAGATTTTTTTAAAAGATTGAGCCTGGGTGGCTCAGTCATTAAGCGTCTGCCTTCGGCTCGGGTCATGATCCAGGGTCCTGGGATCGAGCCCTGCATCGGGCTCCCTGCTCGGCCGGGAGCCTGCTTCTCCCTCTCCCACTCCCCCTGCTTGTGTTCCCTCTCTCGCTGTGTCTCTCTCTGTCAAAAAATAAATAAAATCTTCAAAAAAAAAAAAAAAGATTTTATTTGACTGAGAGAGACACAGCAAGAGAGAGAAACAAGCAGGGGGAGTGGGAGAGGGAGAAGCAGGCTTCCCGCTGAGCAGGGAGCCCAATGCAGGGCTGGATCACGGGGCTGGATCCCAGAACCCTGGGATCATGACCTGAGACGAAGGCAGATGCTTAACCGACTGAGCCACCCAGGTGCCCCGTCTTCCTAGATTTTTTACAGATGAGGAGACTGAGGCTTAGGAAGGTGAAATGGGACACTCAGGTTTTCGAAACTAGCCAAGGCAGAGCAGGAATTCGAACAGAGATCTGCCCAACTGTGAAGGTCCTTTCCCTCACCCCTTACTTTTCACTCAAATATTCATCCGCTAGCAAGAAGGGACTCTAAATTCTAATTCAGGCTTCCTTGTACTGCAGTATGAGAAAATTCTCAACTTCTCCACCCATGAGCTACAGTGTGGCCTGGGCAAAGCAGCAGGACCCCTGCCAAGCTGGCAGTGGCCCACGTGCAGGGTGGGAGGGCCAAGGCCAATGGCGTCGAGTCCTGCCTCCAGGCAGCCCTGAAGATCCCCTGCCAAGCCATTCCCACTAGTCCACATGCCGAAATGGAACAGAAGTCCAGGGCATATTCTAAGCCTTCCCAAGCCTCCTTCGGGTGCCTGAGAGTACACCCAGGGAGCAGTGTGGGGCAGTGGGCAGAACACCACACCAGATGAGGAATCAGGAGGAGGTCTGGCCCCCATCTCGGGCAAGCCTCTTCCCCTTCCTGAGCCCTGCTTCCCTTTGTGCAAAATGGAAACATTCCACCCACCCGGCCCAACTGAGAGCTGCATGGAGTTTCGCTTATAACGTCTTCTCACCATCCTGTGAACCCATACACATGCTTCGAGGCCCAGCCTCAATATCACTCACTCTATGAAGCTTTCCTTGGTCCTCCTACCCCTGGGCCCAGAGTGAGTTACTCTGCTTCTCCAGGACTCAGAACACCCCCTATCCTTGGACTATTTATTTGACTGTGGATCTTGAAGCAGGTTCCATGTGTCTCCATCCACACAGACTAGTGAGCGGGATTGACAACGAGGCCTCTCTGCCAACCTGAAACGAACGTGGCCTTTAGGGGCTTACATTTGCTGATCTCTGTGAAGTCAGCCTGCAGCCTCCGAGACAGCTTTTCTACCAGTTCCTCTCACCCCGTGCCTCTCCCGCCAAGCCTCTGTTTCTCTCTGCTTCCTAAGACCCACAGTACCCAGCTCGGGGCTAGGCACGGAACAGGACCACACCTCTCCAAGTGTATCTGTACGGGACATGGAGAGTGCCCCGGAGCTGCTGCAGCCCCAGCCTACTACTCTCTGCTGGGACTGACCGTGCTACCTGGCCCTCAGCTCCTCCTTACCCCACCCGCCAGGCTGAGGCCGTGCAGGGGCCTCCCCCAGGCCCAGTCTGGCCAGACTATCCCCAGGTCTCTGCCCAGCCAGGCCACTCCAGTGTTGGGTACATTATTCCCCGAGCTGGCAAGCACGCCACGTTCCCTACAATCTCGTGCCCATTAAGGCAGAGCGGCGCCAGTGGTCATGGAAGCCTCGTTCCAGTCTGCGTCCCCATGAGGCCCCCTCCATCTCCCTGAGCCCATGCTCAGTTTGGGACCATAAGTGTTATGTCTTTAACCTCCTGTCCACACCACACCCACACAACTTTTTTTTATTATTACTAGTGGAACGCTGGAGTGGTTCAGAGAGGTAACAGTGATAAAATACCTCTGAAAGGACCTGGATCAGCACTGGGGCCCTTTGCCCAAGGAAAACCCAACCTCAGATACACAGGAAAACAAAGTAAATCCATACCTGGTTGAGAAAATGAGCCAAAGGGTTTTATAGAGAGGCAGCGCAGTGCAGGGGAGACCTGGCCTCAAGCCCTGGCTCCATGCTTATCAGCCACGTGGTTGTGGGCAATTCACCTCCTCCAGGGAGCATCCCCTGATCCCCCTGCATTGGCTCCTATCTATGGGCACCCACTACTCTTGAGCTTCCCATGCATCTCCTGCTGCACTGGGAATTCTTCCTAGTCAAGGATACCCAGCTCAGCCTGGGACAGAGACGCACAGTGGGTATCTGCTAGATGGACAGATGGACAGACGGATAGCAAAGCAAAAGGACAAAGTTCCATTCTCAGGGCCTACTTTTCATCTTTAGAACAAGAATCAAGCCTCCTTCCGCTCTAACCGTAGTGCCAAGCACAACACCTGGTGTGAGGTAATGTTAACAGCTGACTGAAGGCAAGAATGACGGAAGCAGGTGTAGCCTGGTTCCTCATGGCTATGCTGAGCATCACCGGAGATGGGGCTGGAAACTGTGCAAGTATCTGTGTGAGGGTGGTTTAGTTTGGGACTACCCAAAGTGCGGGTCCCAGTGCAGTGGGACATGCGAATTCCCAAGCCCCCACCCACGACCTATTTAAAACAGATTCTCTGGGCATTGGGGCCCAGGCATTTGGATTTGAGTAAGCCTCTCAGATGATCTTTCAGGGAACTTTAAGAAACACTGGTTCTGATCACAGGTCTAAGTTACTTATGTTCTCTGTGATCCTGTTTCCACCTCACATAAATGTGCTCTGGAGGGTCACAGGCAGGCTGTTGGTACTCCTACACCAGGAACCCAGCAAGCATGAGGGACTGGGAGGGAGGCAGACGCAGCAGATACAGCCCCAATCTGTTCTCCAGAGTTCTGTTCCCCATAGCTTAGGCTCGGGATAAAAGCATACTACACCTGAGGAGGCGTAGGGACATGCTCAATGGGGTGGCTGGGGTCAGATGAGTGAAATCTCATCGCCAACCCAGAGGCCCTTGGGATTGAGCTGAAGCTGTCCCCACAAGGGAGGCTAAGAACCTACAGAAACCTGCAAGTTCCATTTCACACAGGAGGATACTGAGGCCAGAGAGGGACAAGATTGGCCTGAGGTCACCCAGGCAGTGTGGACGAGCCAAGCCGGGGATATAGGGAGATTCCAAGCAGATTCAAGCAGAAGTGCCCACTGCAGGATCCCTCTCACCTCAGCCCAAGAGCAGGGCGGACAGACAGGCTGCCTGCACACAGTAGGGGCCAACTCAGTACTCCCAACTCACTCCTGGCCAGGAGCCTCACGCGGGCTGACGTTCAAAGTGAGGAGCCACAGTGTCTCCCTGGCGACGGCTGGTTCCCTTGGGCCCCCTGCTTTGCTGGACTGAGATTAAAGGTGGGGTCTGGATTGCTGCAGCAACCTGAAATTCCTCAAAACAGCCTCTTCCCAGTCCCAACTCTTAAAATCTCTTCCTCCATTTACTCACTGGACAATTACTCTCTGAGTGCCCTCCTGTGTGCCAGGCTCTTTCAGAGGGCTTTAATCCCAGGGACAAGAAAATCATTCATGTGGGGTTGTTCTTCTACTTTTAGAGAGGAGGCTCAGAGAGGTTGTGTGACCTGCCTGCAGTCACACAGCTCAAGAGAGGCAGAGTCGAGTGGCCTGACACCGAAACTCGTGCTACACTGGTGCTCTTGTCACTTCCCTGAATGAGAAACTCGGGCTTGTGCCTGGCTTACCCCTAAATTAGGTCCCAGATGAGGTAAGTCACAGCCCCACTCTGAGTGAACCCAGATTCCCCAAAGCCAGCAGGAAAAATCTTCTCTATCTCCCAGGCCTGTCTGGAGAAATCTAAAGAGAAGATGGAAATGAGGAGATGTGCAAACACGCGGGGGTCCTTGTCTGTCACCTCTCACTGCTGGCTGCAAGGCACAGACACAAGGCTCATCTCCTCATGACCCCGCACGCAACACTTGAACGGAGGTTCAGAAACATGTTCTCACAGAGCACAGAGCAGCAAAGCCTGAACTTGAACCCAGGTCTTCTGGCTCCTAGGCCAGGACCCCTCCCATTAGGGTTCTCATGGTCCCGCCACCTCCTTCACCAAACCTCCCCCTCCCCACCCCACCCTCTTCCACCTCCTCTCTCTACCTGGCCCAGAGCATCCAACCTAGAGCCAGCAGCCACCAGGACCCCGTCCAAGAATCCCCAGGCAAAAGCAGAAGGGGAAAAAGAGGCATAGCTACAATTTGAAACTTCTTGAACAGAACCTCCTTTTATTTTGAGGAAGAAATCATAGACTTGGTTCACAGTTCAGGAAAGAAAAAATTAATCCTTGGGTTTGGTTTGGGATTCAGCAAATTAGCACCGTTTGCTCTGGTTTGGGATTTGAGGTTTTGGCCAAGTCTGTGGGAAGCAAAAGTTGGGGACACCTCATTCCGCAAGACCCCAAGGCTTCAGCCTCAATGGCTTTGTTGGAGGAACAGGGAATAAAAAAAGACTTTCAGGCAGGAGTTGGTCCAGGCCTGGATTGAGAAGCATCCTTCCTTGCCCAGCACTATCTTCCTCCAGCCTGGCTGAGTGCTGGACCAGCCCCCAGCCTGCTAGGTGGGAGCCCAGCGTCGCCCCCTCCCAAACACCCTGGCACAGCTACCCAATTTGGATCCTCTGAGCCTGAGAGTTCCAATCCCATCCCCCACAGCCCACCTTGGTCTTCCTGATGATCCTTCCACCTTCCCTCCACCTCCTCCACACTGGAACCCTGAGGGCAGGTCCCCATGCGAGACACAGGCCTGTCCACAGCAAGTCCTCAATCTGAAATTACCTACCCACTGGGCCTGTCACATGTTCCTTAAGGAAAATGAGGCTGAAACAAGCAAGGCGCCCATCCCTTCTCCAACCCTTGGGTTGAGCCTTCCAGTTTTGGATGTCTGTGTCCTGGGGCCAGAAGCACCATCCATCCCAACCTCCCACAGAGTGCCCTGCAGCCTAGGGCCGAGCCACGGCTGCAGCCCCCTCCTTAGCTTCATCTGGGGGCTAGGAGCTTTATTAACTTGAAGTTATTAAAACTTCTCTCTCAGGGCATCTGGTGGCTCAGTCAGTTGGGCATCTGCCTTCGGCTCGGGTGGTAATCCCAGGGTCGTGGGATCAAGCCCTGTGTGGGGTTTCCTGCTTGGCAGGGAGCCTACTTCTCTCTCTCCCTCTGCCCTTCCCCTGCTTGTGCTCTCACTCTCTCTCTCTCTCCTCTCTCTGTGTCAAATAAATAAATAAAATCTTAAAAAAAAAAAAAATTCCCTTGGGCGCCTGGGTGGCTCAGTTGGTTAAGCGACTGCCTTCGGCTCAGGTCATGATCCTGGAGTCCCGGGATCGAGTCCCACATCGGGCTCCCTGCTCAGCGGGGGGTCTGCTTCTCCCTCTGACCCTCCTCCCTCTCATGCTCTCTGTCTCTCATTCTCTCTCTCGCAAATAAATAAAATCTTTAAAAAAAAAAAAAAATTCTCTCTCATTCTTGCCTCATACCCGAAGGAGCATGGGCTTTGGACAAACACGCCTTCAATATCCACCTCCTTCTCATGCAACTTTGATAAGGCCTCTCTAAGACTTATCTACAAAAGGGGAATATCAGTACTACCTGTTGTGGAGGGTCTCAAGGATTAAGCAACATGCCACTGCTTAATATTGCACCTAGCAAAACGACGAGCACACAGCAGGTCCCCAGGAAACCAAGGTCTCCTGGATCCTCTCCTCCCCACTCCCAGGGTGCAGTTCCTTGGTTTCTCCCTGTGAGGACAGTGCACCCCACTGGCCGCACCCCGTGATTACAAATGCACGGTAGGGGCATAATAAGCTTCATGCTAGGGCTAACAGTTCCATCAACAGGGTGCCATTTGTAGGTTTGTAATTATGGCAGTGAACAACTGCCGAAACTGCTTTTCACTGAGGAGCAAGCTTGGTGGCACCGATGGTCTCCTTCCATGCAGGACACATGGCCACCCCCATCTTCCAGGTAAGAAAATGAAGGCACCAAGCAGCCAAGTGACTTGCCAAAGTCGCACAGCCAGCGGTGACAGACTGGGCTGGAATTCAGGTCTGTGAGCTCTGGAGCCCAACACCCTGCAAGTGACAGCCTTGCCTCACCAACACCTCAGCGTGTTCCCGAAAGCTCTGCTCCCTGGCCTGGCTGTTGAACGCACATGGGCCGGCCGGAGGAAAAATAGCTCTCTTTGGAAGGCAATAAAAATGTGTTTTTTTCTTGCTAAACAAATTAGTTTACATCTGGTGATGCACAAATAAATAGACGGGTCTCAGCCAGGCCCAGACCAGACGTCTCCCAGGGCCTGGGCCCCGTTCCGATTGGATCTGGCCCCGGGCGCTGTGCGGCGTACCCTCGCTTCCCACTTGCTCTCACGCCATTTCTGGGGTCCGCTGCACCTCCTCACCTCCTCTCCCTCTTCTCTGTCATCACCTCAAGAACTGCCCATCTTGGTGGGGAATCCCTAGTCCTTCTCTCCCAAGCCAGGGGTGGAGCAAGGTCTCTGGCATTTGCCTCCCACCTCCCTGCTGTGAGGGCCTCACATGTGACTCTCCCCTCTGGGCCTCAGTCTCCCCAAATATGAAGTGGGTAGAAGGGGTGTCTTCCTGCCAGAGCTGCTGTGAAAATAAAAATACCCAAAGTCCCCCCCAGAGGCCTGACACTGAGGCAATGGCCCCGAAACGTGGGCTTCCTTCACTGTTGCCTGGCACCGTCAGGCTCAGGCTCCCAGGGAAACACTGGCTGAGTCCGCTCCTCCCACACTCCTGAGGCCATGAGCACCCCCCCAGCATTCCCACCTCTGCTCCCTAGAGATGCCTGGACACCCTTTCCTGGAGATCCACACCACATACCAGCACATTATACCCTCAGAGGGAGCCTGTCATCAAGAGCCTTGCTGCAGAGAGGTCTTCAAAACACAAAGACCGACCATCAGGCCTTAGCCCAGGAGATGCTGCCTTGTAATGGGCTGTAGCTGTTTCACTCCACTGTGTGGATGAAGAAACCAAGGCTCAGAGAGATCAGACCACTTGCAGAAAACCAGGTCCCCAGACTCCCAAAAGCTGGTACCCACCACCCCAAGCCATGATGGGAAGGCCACTGCAGGGACATAATGATGGCACAGAGCCATCAGCCCATGGCCTGTCCAAGTACTAGCCTCTGCAGCAAGTGCCCGATTCCCTTTAAACTTAAAGGCTTCGGACTTCCACAGTCACTGATTTCAATGGAACATCACCGAAGGGGTGTGTGTGTGGGGGGGTTCATACCCGGTACCATTAGCTGGGACACAGACAGGATGAGCTGAGAGCAGAGTAAGGGTGATGCCTCTGAGTCTGGGGAGGTGAGGAGTGGAAGCAAGCCCCTCCCTCTCTAGGTCTCAGTCTCCTTCACTGTAAGGGGAATGCACTGGACGAGACCCCTACGGTCCCTCCCTAGCCAGAAAATCGGACTTATCTGGACCCAACTTTCAGCCCATTTCAGCTAGAAAGTAAGGTTTGTGTGAGCCTGGTAACCAGAGTGTGAACCTACACCCAGGCCTGGCTCTCCCTCCCTAGTGGCCGCTCCTCAGCCCGGGAGGTCATCCCCTCACCTCCGCGTCTTCCTCCCACCAGGCCAGGATCTGTAGCTGGCCTTGGACACCGTGCGGGTGGCCACGGGAGGGTGGGGGGTGGGGAGAGGTGGCCCCATACCTCACCTCATCTCCCTCCTCCACTTCTGGGCCCCCCGGGCCTCTGCTGGAAGGGGACGGGGTCCACAGGGCCGGCGGGGAGGCAGCGGCCGCGAACGCCCCTAGCAGCAGTTGGATGACTGTGGGAGCTGCGCCCACAATTAAAATAAACCCCCAAACAGCCTTAAAATAACTACAAGGCATTTCAAGAAGATTGTATTGTTGAATTTACTGTTTGTTTACTGAGAATCCGAGTTGGGTTTCAGATGAAAGGAGGAGGGAGACCAGATGTGAGGCTTTCAGTCTGACCTGCAGCATCTGCTGCTCCAGCAGGAGTCCCGGCGTACTGGGGGGGGGGGGGGGGAGCCAGCACGAGACAATGAAGACCCAGAGACCCAGAGCCCTGCCCCAAACCAGTGCTCAAGGTGTAGGGGGCCCAGAAAGCCAGCATTGCCCCTCCATTTATCAGCTTCTCTCTCTCACATGGAGAGCTGCTCAGAGGCAAGGTGTTCAGAAAGGATTCCTCAGCCGCGGAATCACAGAGATGGAACATCCAAATGCCAGCTGTGCAGCCCTGGACACGTGACCATGCCGCTCTGAGCCTCTCCCTCCGCTGTAGAAGCAGGAGTGCGCACACCAGCCTCCCGCACACAGGGGGCTCTGTGTCGGTGACGCCAGCCCCACTGCACCACGTCCCTCTCCGGCTCGTGGGTCTTCTCCAGTAATGAGTGACACCCAGGCTTCCCTGGGCAGCCGGAAGAGTGCTTCAGTTCGGTGAACTCCTCAAGGTCAGGTACCAGGTCGGATTCTCCACCGAGCAGTGGCTTCCAGTTATGCGCTGCATGAAGGAGGGAGGGAGGGAGGTCTCCAGGAAGGGTCCAACACTGACTGTCCGTCACGTCCCAGCTACTAATAGCTTTAAAACCTCTGCATATCAAATACGGTGTTTGTCCTTGACGTCCTCATAAGGAAAGGCAAGGGGAGAGATTTCTATCCTACCCATTTCATAGATGGGAACACCGAGACCCAAACCGATTCAGAAAACTTACTCTCCCTGTCCACGAATCTCTGCTCTATCCACGTCATGAGCATGAGGCCCGCCACCCGGCGGCGCCTGGACCAGACTGGGATATGGTAGGGAGAGTGGGTGGCCATAGACCTCTGCTACTGACAGAGCTGGGTCACCTTGAGCAAGATTCTCACCCTCTCTTAGCCTCAGTTTCCTTCTCCTACAAAATGGAGACAATAAAACCCTCTCCCCCCATGAGCATTAAATGAAATCATGGAAAGGAAAGTGGCCTGTGAACCTCAAAGGGAGTATCATCCTCTTACGGTCACAGACCTCCTTGGAGCGGGGTTCAGTCTAGGCCTGTGTGTGTGTGTGTTGCTCCTGATGTCTGCCGAATGGATAAGTGCATGAATGAACAAACGGCATTCCAAAACCACAGCTGCTCAGGCCACCTGATGTATTCTAAGACCAATCCACCTTGATAACTAAGCAGCAGGAATAAAACAGCCGACCCACTGCTGTCCCAGTGAGCAGGGTGTGACACGTCTGAAAATCTGGAATGGACTATGGGGAAGAGCTATACCCCTTATCAAATCCGAGACAAACCTCTCCAACATGGCACACACAGCCGCCACCATCTGACTCTCCCAGCCTGCAGCAGACATTGGCCAGGTGGTCTCCACCCTGGACACGGCTGGGGGAAGGTTTCCTGGGCCCCGAGCCCAAACACGCTGATACCATCTGCTGGTGTCAGGGGGAGGCATCGCAGGCCCGTCTTCCCAGCCTTGAGGCCATGTAAGCCTCCGTCTTCTAAACCAAGTCAAAAAGGAAGACTACAGCACTCTCACAGCTGCCTGGAGACCTACCCCAGCATCAGGAGCAGGGTTCTCTTCGGAGTCTGGGGCTGTGTGAGGATGTGTGCCCAGTGGTGAGTCCCTGTACAGGGGGAGGGACACGGGGCATGCTCTGCACCAGAACGGGGAGTGCGGCCCAGGGTGGGCAGAGACCATCAGGGCTGGGCTTCGGGGCCCTGCTGCCTCTTGTCTGGACTGTTGCAACAGCCCCACAGGCCTCACTGCTCGAGGGATGACGCCAAGTGGGGTGGAATATGCTGGTCAGAGCCAGGAGAGGGGCCCGGATCCGAGAAGAGATTTGGGAGGAATCATGTAAAACTGTGAGCAAAATGAGAGAAATGGATGCTGCTGGCCAGGGCCAATGTCTCCAGTCAAAGGTGGATGCATGTTCTCTCTGGGCTGGCGAAGTGAGGGACTGGAGTTCCTTCCACAGCACCGGGAGGGGGACGGCATTTCAGGGACTGCTAAGGAGGGGCAGGTGAAGGGGCCCCTCGGTGACCACCCATCCCACAGACAGGTGTGGGGGCCTGGGACAGAGCAGCCCCAGACCCGGTCCCTGCCCTCAGGGAGCTTATGATGGACGTTTCTTCTTCTCCCCAACAGCTCCGAGGCTAAGCGATGTGCTCAAGTGCACACAGCAGAGAGGCAGCGTAGCTGGGACTCAAACCCCTGTTTTCTGATCTTCTATCATCTCCTTCCACAGAGCCACGCACACCCAGCCACTCGCTCCTTGTCTCGGGGCCTTCCTTGGCTGCCCCTACCCACCCCCACCCCCGTACCACTCCTGTGCTGAGTTCATACCACATGAACTTGAACCACTTTGTCGGCTACTTTGCAAGTGTTCTTAATCTTTCAGTTAATTCATCGGCTCTTGGAAAATAAAGGAAATTTGAAATTGCTTTGTTGCATGCAATAAACTCTTGGCATCTGGTCAGCCGAGGCCATTCCGGGCAGATTCGGCACCAGTCCTGCACAGATGCTTCCTGTTGTAAAGGTGAGGAACCTCCCTCCCTCTCTGCCACCCCTTCAACACCCCCAACCCCATGGCCTACTCTGCAACAGTTCCTTCTCTCCTTCAGCCATCCAGTGGTCACTGAGAGCTGACACCTGGTGGTGGGCGGTGGGCCAGGCTGCGGGATGAGGGGAGTCAGGCACAGTCCCGGCATCCTGGGCCGAGGGGTTCACCGTCTGGGCAGGCCGAGGGCCACTCACCTCTCACCCTGTACACGTGACTGAAATCAACTGAACGGAATCAGAACAGGGCCTTCCTCTGTGGGTTACCTTTTAATATGTGTCCCCCTAAGGAATGCAAGGCCACACACTGATGCCCAGGGCCCTGGCAGTGACCCTATGTGCTACTGCTGCAGGTTGGGAACCTTCTACCTGGGTGGATCTGGCATCACTCACCACAATACCACCACACTCCTGTCGGGACAGATTTTTTGTGAGCAGTCACCACAGAGCCAGGGAGGTCAGGCAAGGAGGAAAAGGATAATGAGAGGCCCTTTTACCTTAGGTTAATTTATGAGGATTTTTACTAAAAAAAAAAAAAAAAAGGTGCAGCAGTAATTCATTAAGACACACTAGCAGAAAGCAGGAAGGGACCTCGAAGATCATCTCAGACAACCCTGCCATTTTACAGATGAGGAGACTGAGGCTCAGAAAAGAGAAGGAGCTGCCCCAGGCCTCCAGAAGGGCAGGAACAGGACTGGCCCAGGAAGGTGTGATGCCCAGCAGAAAGGTTGATGCTGGCTTCATTAGTCCAGACTGCTCCTGCCTCCCAGAGAGAGGTCCTGGTGGCTGAAGGAGGATGTTGGCCCACCCCCACGAAATCCATAATCAGTGAGCTTCCCCAGCAGTGTCATAATGAAGGAGAGTTGTTGTTGCAGAGAAGGTAAGGTCCCTGGAGAGGCTGACCACCTGTGAGACCCGAGCCAACTCCCCAGGAGTCTCTTCCTCTCCTCCTGAGGGCCCACAGGCACCTTCCCTTTCTTTCCTTTGAACTTACATGCAACAAGCATTTGCTGTGGGCCTACTATGGGCCACACACTGTGGACAGAATGATGAGCTAAATGCATGTCCCTGCCTTGAGCTTAGCACCTAGTGAGGGAGTCAGGAAGCAAAGAATCACACAAATAAATGCAAAACAAAGCCTGCGCATGGCATGGACGCCCTGCACTGGGAGCTGTGAGAGCCCAGGAGAGAAGTCAGGGAAGGCTTCTAAATCGCAGAAGTGGCATTTGAATTGAGACACGAAGGTGAACAAAGGCTGCCGCAGAGGAAGGCAACCCATTCTGAGTCAAGGGAGCAACACGTGCACAGGCCCCGAGGCAGAGGGAACAGTGCGCTCAAGGGAAAGAAAGGAGGCTAGTGTGGCTAGAATGTGGACAATGAGCACACGGTCACCGAAAAGTGAAGCCACAGAGGCAGTCACAGGCCCGATCGCCCAGACCCTGTGGACTGAGGTGCAAAATGGGAGCACTATTCTGAAAACAGCAACCTAGCAAAGTCTTAAGCAAGGTCAGAGTAAGTGACAGGAAAAGGTTATAAAAGGTCATCCTAACTAGGAGGGTGGGAAAGAGCCTAGGGGGAGACAGGGAGCCCAGAGGGGAGGTCACTGCCATTGGCCAGGCTTAGACTACGCTGGTGACGGTGGAGGAGGACAAAAGTGGACACGCTCAAGAGAGATCCAGGAGGTCAAAATAACAGGGCTTGTGGAGGGACGGGACATGACCAGTGGTCAGGGAGCTGCCACCAGGAACAACAGCGAGCCAGGGACACGGGGCAAGGATCAGACAAGCTCAGTCCTGGCATGTGGAATCTGGCAGTCCACTTCCTCGCTCCCGCACCTTCAGGATGTACCAAGAGCCAGGCCCTCTTCTGAGCACTTGCACCCAAGGACTCCCTTATCATAGTAAGAGGAGTGGTAGATGTGACTAGGAACCCATGCAGGCCATCTCCAGAGCCTGAGGCCCTCACAAAGGCCCCCCATGGGACACCTGGGGGGCTCTGTCAGTTAAGCATCTGTCTTTGGCTCAGGTCATGATCTCGGGGTCCTGGGATCGAGCCCCTCGTTGGGCTCCCTGCTCAGCGAGGAGTCTGCATCTCCCTCTCCCTCTGTGCTCTCTCGCTCTCACTCTTGCTCTCTCTCAAGTAAATAAAAAATTTAGAAAAAAGATACAAAGGCCCCCTCTCAACGAGCCATGGAGCACAGTGACTGAGAGCAGAGACTGTGGGTTGAGTCCTGTGTTCAAAGCCCCAGCTCTGCTTCTCATTTCCTGTGGGACCCTGTATGAGTTATCCTACTCTGAAGGCCCCATCTGTGGACAGTTCCTGCATGGACCCACTGAGAGCATCATACAAATCAGTCCGCAACGTGCCTGGCTCCCAGTGAGCACAATGACTAGTAGCAGCCTTAGCGAATCTGTATTCCCAGCACTGGAAGAAGGCCTGGCACGGGGCAGGTTTGCGGAATAAAGGAACCAGCCAGGTGCCCAGAAAATGCTCAACTGGTAATGAGTGGTACAGCCTGAAGGGAGTGCATGGTGAGGGAAGGTGGGTAGCAGAGACGCTCAAGCACATTCGGGGTGGTCACTTGCTGGGGATGCTGCAGAAGGGATTGGGGCACTGGGAGGGCCTGGACTGGAAGGACGAGGGCTTTGTACAGTCCTTTCCAGGCCTGAGGCTCAGTGTCTCTCTCTGCTCACCAGCCTGCCAGAGCACGGACAATTTTATGGAGCTCAGTCTCTTAATCAACCTTACTCTGCTGGGGCTTAGAGCTGAATCCTTTCCCCAAATTGGACATTTATAGGGCTGGAGGAGGGACAGAAGAGCAGGATGGATGAAGTGTCCACATTCCAGCTGGGAGGTTACAGGCTTTTGTGTTCCTTCCTTCTAAACCCCAAACGTTCCCAGCCAGGCCTGGGAGTGTCCATGTCTCCCCAGATAGGGGGCCCTCTCCTGGACCTCGGTATTTCAGCTCCTCCTCCTGTCTCTGGGGGGAGCCAAGCTGTTAGAACCTCAAAGGATCCCCAGAGCTCAGCCCAGAGCTGACACATGGTAGGTGTATGTTTATGGAGTGTGTAAACCAAATTCAGCCTGATTTTAGGCTGGCTGTGGTCCCTCTCACTCCTGGGCTGATGTGGCCCGGGCCCCTGCCCCTCAGAGCCATATACGGGGACCAGTGCAGATTTGCTTCACTTTGCACTGCAAGGTGAAACAGCTAATAGAAGTCCAATCCACCAGGGCAGCTAGTTCAGAGGGATCCCATTCCCACAGAACAAGAAACTGAGGTCTCTCCCAAAGCACAGCTCTGTTTCTGTCACTGCCCCCAATCAAACCTTCAGTGGCACCCCCGAGCCCCGAGAGTCCAATCCAGGCTCTTCAGCCTGGCACCCATTCCCATCTTTCCTTCCAATGAATCTGCACGCACTCCAGCCTGGTAGAGCCACCTGCCTCTCCTCAGCTGGGAAGCAGGCGAGTCAGACCCCTGGGGCCTCGCCCTGGCTGGCAGGCCCCCAGCACCCCACCCCCACTCCACAAGCAGCACCTCTCAGAAGTCCCGGAGCTACTCCCAAGGCAGGTAAGCAGTGCTTGACCCTGCTTTGCTCTTTCCCTGTGGTTTCAGGGACTTGGCTCTGCCCAGATTCATGAACACACATCTGCTCTGTGTCTGGCCCTGAGTCGGACACACAGGTCATGGAGAAGCACACGGCCATCAAGGGACTCACAGTAAGCAGGGGGTTGGGAGACACAGAAACAGATGATGACAACCCAGAATGACAGAAGCTGTGAGGACCCTGGGGAGACACCTGACCCAGGCTAGGGGTCAGGCAAGGCTTCCTGGAGGAGGTCTTGGAGGGAAAGTTTCAGATAGGAAAGGGTGAAGGAGGCTCTTAACACAGCAGGAAGGGCATGAGCAAGTGTGCAAAGGTGGAAAACAGGAGGATGCAGGCTCTGGCCAACCTCTGCCAATGCCCAGCTAGCAGGAGCGGTCCCCATCCAGGGAGGCCACAGACAGGGGGACCAGACTTCCACATGCGCCCCCTGCCACCTTCATTCCCGCCGGAGCCCGCAGACATGCCATTCCTTGTGGCCACCCCGCCGTGGAGCACCGAGTCCCCAGAGCGCCGTGGTGTCTGCGCAGCCGGGTGCGAGCTATTATTATCTCCCGTCAGTGCTGCCGGCCTGTGTACATTCCTCGGTAATGAGTCTGCCCCTCCTCGGCAATGTTTAATCAGAGCCTAATCGACCCTGGCTTTGATCGGCTTCATTTTCTGCAAAAACCCCGGTACCTGATTTTTACAATCTGATTAGCAGGGCTAGCTCTCCGAAGCCAAAATTACCCTGAGTTGCAGAGATTCCTGCTGAGTTCTTTGTGTTTTTCCCTTCTCTTCCAACAAGTTATTTTCTGAGACAACTGTCATTTCCCTACTTGCCCATGACTGTCTCCCCCACCCCCATGCAGTCGGTCACCCAGTCTCAAATAGTGGCCCCAACCCATCGCCTCCCCTCCCTGCCAGCTTCGGCCCTGGCCACCGGGCTCCTCTCGGCTCCAGTCCACATCTGATCAGAGCCAAGGCGGTCCCCGACCATCTGGCCCCAGGAAATGCTCCCCGACCCCTCCGGCCTGACCTGGGACCCCTCCATCACCACTGTGGACAGGCCAACTCTCATCCACAGGTTCTGGGAGAAACACACCCTCCCCCCTGCCGGACCCTTTAATGAGCTCACATCTCTGTAAAGCTCATGCCAGGCCACTGGGCTGGCCCCTCAGCTCCCACAGTCCTGAGGGCTTCCCTCCAGTGTCTCAGTCCTACCCATGGGCACTGTTTCCTCCATCTCTCCCACCAGACCGTGAGCCCCTTCAGGCAGTGTCTCTTTTATTTGCCACTGCTTCCCTGGGGACTAGACAGGGTTTGACATGCAGCTGGTGCTCACTAAATGCTCGCTGAATGGACGGCTGGCTGGCTGGCTGGCTGGAGATTCCCCTGCAGCCCATTATGGAGACAACACATTGGTAGGTCAGTTCCACAAAGCACAACTGTCCCTTCTCTGCCTCAGCCCCATTCCACTTCCCATCAGCTTTGATGCCTCTCTGACAGAGGACACTGCTTTGTTCTCACCCACAGCACTGTCTCTCCCCCCAAGGGGGAAAAGAAGAGCAGGGGACAAAACCCCTCATGAGCAGAGGAAAGCGGTCCTCGCTTGGTCTGTGCCAGACCCTGAGCTGGACACTAAAGGCACTAGTGAATTGGGCCTTCTCCTTCTCTTTGCGAAGCTCAAAGTCTATCCGAGGAACCAGAGAACGGAGCCAAAAAACTAGAACACAGGGTAAATGGTGCTTGCATTTAGTCAGGAGAACGGACTCCGCTTGTAGGAGATGGGAGAATTCAAAGAGGGGATATCTGAGCTGAGTTTTGAGAGATAAATGAGAGCTCTCCAGCCAAGGAAACAGCAACCGTCCAAAGGCACAGAAGCATGAGAACATATGGTGTGTCCAGACGATGAAAAAAGTTGAGCGCGGCCTAAAGGGAGCAAGGGTGGAGAAGCAAGTTTATTAGGGCCGGATCAGGAAGGGCCTTGTCCACCATGCTTGGGAGGTCAGACCACGTCCTACAGCATCACTGAATCTGCCACCTGACTGATGCTCCTGACAGGGCTGAGACCTTCCCTTGCCTCAATATGCAGAGGATTCCAGAGCTGTGTGGAGGGAGTTCTGGAGAGCTACCCCAATGCCAGGATTTGCGCTGGGAGAACATAGACTGAGAGAGACCACGTGACTTTGCTGAGGTCACACAGTCTAGGAGGGGCAGAGCCTGGGCTGGAAGCCAGCTTTACTGGAGTTAAGAGAAGATTTTCACAGGCCGGAGGGCAGATGAGCAGGGGGAGGCGGAAGCTGGACCCAGAACCAGGCAGGAAAGCCAGACTTGGAAGGGGGCCACTCAACTCTGGTGCAGACACTGGGAGGGAAGCAGGCCCAGCTCACATCACCTTTCACACCCTTCAAGGTGCTATCTGCCTGGGTCTCTCAGACATGGTATTGGGCCAGGGGTGACAGGAAAGAGGAAAAAAAGTAAGGATCTCCTGAAGGCTTCCCAAGGGGTTCTTTTACAAATTATTTCTTCCCAGCCATTCCAAGAAAACTGTGAGGCCATACTGACCACCTGGTCCAACCATCTAACTCAGCTTTTACCCAATTCTGAAGCACTAAGTTTAATCCCCATGATAACACCTTATGGTAGATACTGTCATATCCCTGTTACACTTGCCTGGATGAAAGGCCAAGGAACATCCTCAAAGTCACCCAGCCAGAGAGCAGGTTTGCTTATTCTCTTCCTCAATCCACAAAATTTGCTCAACAAAAGATGGGTCAGCCCTGGACCAAAGTCCCTGTCTCCCACCACCCAGCCCAGGGGTCTTTCCTACACTTTCCGGCCACCTCCCCTCCATGGTGAGGATAGTGAGGCAGGAACTCTGGCGAACAGGGGATCCAGTTAATGGGGGTTGGCAGCCCCATTATCACCAGGTGATGGCGATAACTGCCCCCACCTGTGCAGGCTTCCAGGTGCAGGCTCGGGGGCAGCTGCTCCCCCCTCGACTCCCCGAATCAAACTCTCACTCTGACTTGGGGAGGCCAGGTAGCCTTCTCAGTTGAGGAAGCAGTCACACAGGTAAACAAGACAGCCTGGGGCCACACAGTAATGTCAAGCCTATGGGACCCCAGCCTCACCGCCCTCCCTGGGGGCTGCCCCATTGGGGGCCAGAGAAGCAGGGTTTCCTGCATGGCCAGCTCAGCCCTGTGTGTGGCAGGCGAGGCCTGCTCAGTCCCTGGTTCATGGCGAGCACCTCGTCAGACTCTCATTAGGCTCTGTTTTCTCTGCAAACATCTCCGAGGGCCCGCCGCCCCTTCTGTGCCCAGGAATGCGACCATGGGCTCACGGGGATAAATCTGTCTGAGTCTCTATTTTGACTAGTCCCTACAACATGTGCTCTGAGCACTGAGCAAGGGAAAGGTAGGGAAGAGGGAAGAGATGGGAGGGGAGAAGGATCTCCTTCCTTCCTCATGCAGATGGACAAGCTCCCGCTGAAGCCAGTGAGCTGAGCACTAGGGACTGCTGTGCTATCCCCCCAGGCCTCCCCCACACCTCTGTGCCTGCCTTGCCCACCACTTCTGCTTTCCCTCCCATGACCACCACTAAAGCCCTTCCGTTCGTCAAGTCCCAGAGCAAAGGCCCCCCTTCCAGGAAGTTTTCCCTGGTTTACCCCTACAGAGGAGGATGCCTTTCTTCCCTGAGCTTCCACAGTGTGCGCTTCCTCCCTTGCCTGACACTTGCTTGCCCCACTAGACCATCAGCTCCCCAAGGGCTGGCCCGCAGCACCTATAAAGTGTCACGAGCCACAGTAGGTGCTAAAGAAAAATGTGCTAAATGACTAAGTCGGTGTGATCACTTGGGAAGTCTTCAAGTTTTTACTGAACGGTGGAGAATTCATTTGGCAAGTACCTTGAGAACTCTGTCGACAGATACTTGGAGGCCCAAGAGCTGGGACGACCTTGCGCTAGCCACACGCCCCTAGCTCAGAGGCCCACTCTACACCAGGCATCGACGGGGGCACAAAACACAGCCATCACTTTAGAAATGCTAACACCACTTCTGCTTTTAATAGTCCTTTGTGAAAACTGAAATGCTTCCTCTCAGGTTATTCCATGGTCTCCACAGACACCACCCCCATGGGACGGGGGAGGCTGAGACCAGCCCAAAGTCACAGATTGCATTCAACAGACAGGAAAAAGACAAACACAGAGAAAAGGAAGGGGGTGGAGCACGGCGGGCCACAGCCCCCGAGAGTGAAGGCAGTCTCAGGGAAGGCCTCACAGAGGTGACATCTGAGCCAAACTGTGCAAAGCAGGTAGGAAATGGGCAAAAACATCAAGAAGGGCAGCCCAGGCAGAGGGAAAAGCAGAGGAAGGAGCACGCGGAGTAAAGGTAGCAAGACAGACGTGGCTGAGTGGCCCAGGCAGGCTCTGCGTGCCAGGCCGGGTCCTCACCTCAAGGGGAGGGGGCAGAGGGAGTGCCCATCAGAGGCAGGCCCTGCCAGGGCACTGCAGACATCAGCAGGAGGGAGGGAGGGAAGGAAGAAGGAAGGTTCTGGATCTTCAGGCAGCCCATCTACTCAGGAATGAAGCTCCGTTGGGCCCTGTGCTCTCTCTGCGCTCCTGACCCTGAGTCGCTCTGTGTGGTCATTATCTCATACCCAGCTGCTTGACTCCTCAGCCGTGAGCCCCTCGAGACAGGTTTAGACCTGATTTTATCTCGGAGTCCCCCCGCCCCCAATCCAGCGCAGGTCAGAAGGAGCAGAACGCAAGAACCAAACAGCAACAGGTCCAGCCGAGGCCTGAACCTCGCACTGTAATGACGGTGCCTGCTCAGCACCATCGTGGAGCATCCTCAGGGCCACAGGCGGAGACGGGCTGTGTCTACCCTCCTGCCACCCCACCCCAGACTCCAGTCCCCCTATCAGCACCATCCATGAGGAAGGGGTGATCTCCAAGGCCCTGGGAAGGTCTGGGCTGCATGGCACAGCTGGGACAACTTCAGCCGGTCTCATGTGGGACACAGCAGGGTCTCCTCCCAGGACCAAACAAAGGGGCTCCGGCCTGAACTGACCTGCCAAGCCCCCAGGTGGAGGAAGGAGGCTTTAATGCAGTAAACACTTTTTTTTTTAAAGATTTTATTTATTTATTTGAGAGAGTGAGAGAGAGAAAGAGAGTACATGAGAGGGAGGAGGGTCAGAGGGAGAAGCAGACTCCCTGCCGAGCAGGGAGCCCGACGCGGGACTCGATCCCGGGACTCCAGGATCATGACCTGAGCCGAAGGCAGTCGCTTAACCAACTGAGCCACCCAGGCGCCCAGTAAGCGCTTCTCCATCCCAATTCCTCCACCCTGAAACAAGTCCGAGAGCACAGAGCTGCATACGTTGCCAGGCACCGTTCAGCACACTAAAGCTGTCTCTTCTCCCTCTGTGGCCCAGTGAGGCGGGCAGGGCAGGAACGATTAACGCCTTTTCTCAGCTAAGAGAATGAGAGTCAGAAGGCGGCACGTTTGAACTGAGCCTCAGAAGGCAAAGATGGGAGGAAAGGGCATTTTGGGAGAGGGACTGGCGTCAGCAGGAACGCATGCTGGCGACAGTGCGTGGACTGCCCGGGGGTGTGGCCGGAGCGAGAAGAAAAGCCAGGGGCCACTCTAGCCACCCCGCATGTATTTAAGCATTTTCCTGGAGGTGGGTGCAGGTATGTCCCTCTTTTTACAGATGAGGCCCATGAAACACAAAGATTAAGTACCTTTCCCCAAGGTGCCCAGCCAGCAGGTGAAGGAGCAGGGATGAAGCACACTCAGGCTCCAGGGCCATGTTCTTTCCTAATCACCAGACACCGCTGCCTCTCAAAAAGGAAGGGAGCATGTGACAGCACCCTATTCAGAGCCTGGCCCTTAATTCATATTTGATGGGCAAACAAGTGGATGAATGAATGGAGAGCCTCAGCATCTCTCCCCACCTGTAATATGAACTTCCTGATCTGCAGTCCTTGCCACTGGCTGGGACCACTCACCCCACAGCAGAGCACACTCATCCCCACCCAGGCTGGGGGACCCAACCAGCTGCCAGCTGGAAGATCTGGGAGGGTTTTAAGGAACCCAGAGTGAGGCACTCAGGGCGGCCACTGGGCCTGCCCTGACTTTGGCCTTACCTCTGTGGGCAAGGCCACCAGGCCCTCAGTGTCCACACCATCATCACGTTTGCTCTGGTCCTCCTTTGTCTCCTAGCTGTGGACCCCTGCTTCTGACCTCCAGTCCGACTGCCTGGACAATCCCTCTCCAGTCCCCACCCAGCTCGTGGATCCCCATATGCCTACAAGTTTGCCATCTCTTGCAACCAGCTTTTAAGCAAAGCCTTCCAAAAATTCACTCCCACCCCCCTAGGCTAGGCCCACCCCTCCCTCAGTCCCTCCACAGGGAGTCCCTCGTGCCCAGGCCCAGCCCTTACCACCACCTGCAGCCTGCCACATCATCCCTGCTACCCACTGCAGGAACCGGAGGTGGACCTACATCAGTACCCCTCAGAGACTCTTACTTTGCCTTTAAATCTGTTTAAAATGCAGATTTCTGGGCCCGCCCAGGATTCCATGAGTCAGAATCACTAGGTATGAAGCCTGGGAAGACCCCTGGGCCCAGGGTCCCAAAGGCACACACATTCAGAGGAGCTGGGTGCCTTACCTGCCCACACCCCCGGCTCCTCCCTGAACTCCCTGCCTCTCCAGTTCCCCCTTCTTCCCTGTCTCCCCCCTCTTCCACTGGCCACTCCCTGCAGCCACTCCACCAGCACCAAACCCTACACTGGCTGAGCTCCGGATCTGCTAAGAAATGGTCCTGCAACTCTGGACAGCTTACCTTCTCGAACTCCAGTTTCTCTAAGCGGCCTCTGTACCCCTTTCACAGTCAATCCCAACCTCCCTCGTCCACCCACCAGCACCAGCTCCACAGCAAACCAGACCCACCCGATGTCTGCATCCCTGCAGGCAAAGAGATCATTTAAATTATGATTATTCTCCAGTCCCACACGTATGCGACTGACGGGGTGGGGGGGATCTCTTTCCACACCCACAGCCTGTCCTGGGTGGGTGGACACCCCCAGGCCTGGTCTGCAGCCCACTGTCTGGCACCCCTAGGCCTGGTCCGCAGCCCACTCTGCACTTCCTCCTATCTTAGTTAAGTCTCTTACCCCCCTGCGATTGCCTCATTTTTTCTTAACACAACCCTTCTTTTCCTTCTCATCCAGCCTCTCTTCCCCCCCACAACTAAAGAAGATTTGAGAAGTCATTTTAAAAAATACCGTAAAAACAAGAAAGCCCCTTTTTGAACTAACCAAACCTCACAAGGAGGCTTAAAACCATTGCCAGATTAGTCATCTCAGAACTGAGCTCCATGCCATACCCTTGCTCAAGAACCCTCCATGGCTCCCCATCACCTAAATGATAAAAGTACTCTGTGCAACCAGAAAACAGCAAGACGTATCCAATGTACTTGGGATGTATGTGGAAAGAATGGTGTAATGATATGAAGAATGTAACAATAACAATAAAAATATCTAACAATTATTGAGCACTTACTGTGTACTTCATACATATTAACACACACTTCTTACATTATCTCAGAGTATGTTAACCCTCACAATGACGTGCAAGGAGGGTGCTACCATTGTCCCTGATTTAGAGTTAGGGCTTGTGGTGAGGAAAGGGCTGGGAAGAGAAGTTGGAGACATCCAGGCCGCCCCAGCTCTGCCTTCTTTCTCCCCACTGCGCCGAAACCACACACTGGCCTGAGGCCCCCTTCAGGCCTGGTTCTCTGGATGGGCACTGCCACCCTGATAGACCCTGCAGTATTTCTGGAACCCACCTTCTGCCTGCCTGCCCTCTGGCTGAAGATGCTCAGTCTTTGTTGGACTGGCCCATTCGTCAGGCTGGCCCCCTTGGGTGGCTCCCCGTCGCCTAGCCTCCCCAGAAAGGTGGCCTAGCCTCCCAAGCAAGCAGCTCAACAGCCAGGCTCTCTCCTCCACATCTACCTCCCTTCTGAGAAAACACAATTGTACAGCGCTTTACAGTGTGCATATAGCTTCATCCAGACCTCACATCAACCCAAGGAGACAAGCAGTGTAGCACCCATCTCCATTTCCCAGAGAAGGAAGTAATAACTGTGGTACTCGGTATGTATCAGACACTGTTTAATAATGCAATCCCCTTACAGTCCCCTCTGAGAATGCCATACTCCCCCTTTCACGGGGGAGAAAACTGAGGCACAGAGAAGGTAAGTGACTAACATGGCCCCCTGTGTCAACTCAGCAGCATACTGACCAGGCAGAACTTGAACCCAGGTCTCCCTGGGAGCAGTCCATCCCCGGAAGCCACCACCCTGGCCAGCTTAACCTCAAATGGCCAGAGTAATCTGATCCATCTCCCTGCTGCTACTGACCATCCCAAACCTTCAGGACACTCAGCCATGTGGGGTAGGCATCTGGCTACCCACGTGGGATGGTTTCCAGCAGCCCCCAGTGCCGGAGGGCACAACCACTAAGCCTGGTCCTGATGTGTTCACCCAGCCCCCTCCCAACCCCGTCCAGGTCTCCCAGCACCCCAGCCAGAGCCACCCCCCACCCCAGCCTCTCACTGCCCTCCCCCCCACTGATGCAAATTTCCATTCTCTCAGCAGCACGAGCTCAGTGGGGAGGAAGGCAATCTGATTACAAGCAGTCCTGGCCTCGGGGTTGCCAAGGGTGTGGGCATCACAAGCAGGCGCCATCTACACACACTGGCGCAGGCAGGGGGAGACAGTCCAGTAAGCTTTGGACTTGGAGCTCAGTCACGGAGCGAATTCCTGAGCCTCAGTCTCCTTACCTTACCACCATGGCCTTACCGAACTCTGACAGCTGGGAGGCTCAAAGTAACAATGGATGTGAACATGCTTCGGAAAACAGACAATATAGAGGGCTCTATCATTACTAATCAAATTGAGCCAAGCCTGATGGGGGACACTGAGGACATAGAAGAATAAACACAATCCCGGACCTCACGGTCTACTGCCTGGTGGGGGAGATAGGACAGTGAAGAGACGACCACAACACAGGTGGTCAGTGTTGTGGGGAGGGATGCTCAGGGGACTGTGGGGGCCCAAGCTCTAACCCAGCCTGGGGGTCAGGGCAGGCCTTCTAGGGTGGTCCTAAAATGAGTCTTCAAAGACCGGCAGGAGTTAGCCAAATACAGGAGGTGAGGGCACTCTAGGCAGAGAGAAGAAAGTGGGGAAAAGCACAGAGACAGAGGGAGTGTGTGCTTTCAGGGTAAGTGCAGCTGGGTGCTGGGGGAGAGGGGCAACTAGGAGAGACAGCATAGCACACGGCCCACGGAAGGTGTGCAGACCGTGGCCACTGTCTTCCTGTCCCCATGCACCCCCATGGATGCAGGTCCAAGCTTAGAACTCCGGACTCCCTTTCTACAAGCTAGCTGACCTTAGTTTGGAGAGGCCCTTTCTGCCTTCCTTATCTGCTTTATGGGAAATAAATTCTATCATAATAAATTGAGGCGGTCTCGAAAAATCCTAGGCCACAGGGCCACTCAATAAGCAGGAAATGTGCAAGCCTCAGCTCTGATGCAGAGGGCAGCCAAAGTCATGGGGCGGGGAGGGGGAGTGAGCAGCCTCCAGGCAAGGCTGCTCAGGGCCACTCTGAAAACACTGATGGTTCACTGCCTCCCCAGAGGGACGTGAGGGACCAGGGCCCAGGTGGCTAGTGGTTCCTAGTAAATCAGGGAAGGTAAGTCAGTGAAAATGTGACAACCCACAGTGGGCCTACCCACATCTGTTGAAAAGGCCTTCTGTGTAGCTTGCTAGGGTAGGCAGGGCCTAGGAAAGCCCCCTGCTTTGCTGCACTCTACCAGGGCTTGGCCGGATCCCCAGTGAGGTGACCTTTCCCCTGTGAAAGGGAATGATAAGCCTCCAAGGTGGTGGTGCGAGTCCACCAAGATGTGTGCAAAGCACAAGCTGTAGGTGAAGAGTGAAGGAACAGAGTGAGGGGGGAAGTAGAGATCAAAAAGAGACCCCGCAGGGCTGGATGAGCGGAGACCTTCCAACCAGGAGAAGGTATGTGACAGGGAATGAAGGCAGTCCCCCCAAAACAAGCTCATTCTTCCTGCTCCCTCAGCACTCCCCCCCCCGCCACGCCCCCGCACATGCATCAGAAGCCTCCTAGGCAGGACGAGGCCCCACGCTGGCCATTCTGCACCATCACTGATCACTCGTCTGTCTTCGTCCACCCTGCTGGGAGCTCTCTGAGAGCACAGACGTGCATAAGGTGTGGCTCTCTCAGGGGCTGACATCTGGCCAGCACCAAGCTGGCCACACAGCAGAGGAGTCGGGCTAAGCTGGGGCTTCTCCTCCAACCTTGCGCGCCGGGAGTGCGGTCGGGCAGGCCTGCTGAGCAGGGCTCCAGTAGGCCTGAGCTTGGGACTTGGAGCCAGAACAAAGGAAGGGCAATGGCCAGGAGAAGCGTTCTGTCCTGGGACCCATTCACTGGCATTTATCAAGCACTTACTGAATACCAGGGTATTCGGTTTTATTCTCCTTTAGCCCTGGCAACTGCCCCTAGAAACCCCACCTATAGAACCAGAGAAATACAGCCAAGTTCACGCTTCCTAGGAGAGACTCAGGCCTGACCCAGGCACTGGCCAGGGACCTTTCCTCGACCCAGTGTGGCCTCTGTCCCCAGTGCCAGGGGACAGAATGGGGACCGAATCCGCCATCAGAATGCTGCTCTCCAAGTAGAGAGATGACAGAAATCCAAGAATCACATGCTGCTCAGATCCCAGCAGTAACCCCCTGCTTTACAAGGTGGGACCATTCTGAACGTTTTCCTTCCCTCAGGGCGCCGGAGAGCTCCAGTGGCTAATGCTGTGCTCAGCACAGGGTTGAGTTTAATAAAACTAGAAGCAGCTAATGGCTAACAATAAAAAATAATATTTTTCCTTCAAGCAATTAAATTGTAATATAGAGCTCACTAATTCCTTCCTGTTCTTTCCCATGGGATCTCAGATCAAGCACCAGGAGAAATAAATTATGTGTTGCTATTCCCTGCTTTAAACCCAAGTTTTCAAGAATCTATGGGAGAAAAACTGCCTCCTTCATTAAGGCAGAAATTTCTGAGGATTTTTATAATGGTTGCATAACAAGTTACTTTTCTGCAAACACAGTATCTACTACCCATCCCCATCTTAAAGACTGATCAATTCACTTCTTCTTGCCCCTTCTCCAAAGAACCATACTATGTAACAAAGGGAACCAGAGCACAGCTAAATGCTCTCCATGGCTCCCTGTGTCTATAGGAAAACAAAACTCCCCTCTTCCTCTGCCCCCTGCCTCTCACTTGGCCTGGCAGGCAAGACCCTCGAAGCTAATATATTTCTCTCTGTTCCTGCCACAGACCCTTCGCTCCAGCCAAGCAGAGCTCATGGCTGCTCTTCACACACACCCTCTGCCCTCCCTGCCTGGAGCCTCTGCCCATGCTGACGGTGCTGCCTGGCATCCCCTCCCCACCAACGCTCCAAGGCCCACCCCCGGGCCTTGCCCGATGCCCCCAGCTGGAACAGGCCATCTGCTCGTGGAACTCCTGGGGTACTGTCTTGTGAAGACCTTCCCCTTTGAACCTTGGGTGATAGCCTCGTGGAAGAGCCACCTTAGATGAGGAACAGAATGCCTCTGACATGGTTATCACCACACACGCATCTTTGTACACCATGCCTGCCCCCCCGACTGTGCCTAGCACGGCCATCAGGATTTTACAGGAGGTGCCCCCAGATTCGCTGGGTGAGCTCACAAATGACCTTAGTTAATTACTGAGCCTACTTCCGTCAAGACTGGGGAAGGGATCTGGCAGAAGGCAGGACAAGGACCCTCTGGGCACTAACCAGGTAGTGGGGAAGACAGTCCAGGGCATCTGACCCCAAGAATGACACAATGACTGGCTCTCTAAGGAAAGTGAGTGGAAAGACAACGTCTGAAACCCTTCCGTGGCTCCCCTGCCTACCTCAGCTTGTGAGCCGGTCACCAGCCTCGTCACCTGATTCTCTACTTCTGCTTCTTAGTCTAGTCACCTTACACATGCAGTTGCTCCCCACCAAGGAACCCCAATCATCCTTGAAAACACAATCCACTGGCACCTCCCTGATCCCTGCCTCCTCTTGTGGGGGGCGGGCACTGTCTGTCCCTGAGCCTCCCCTTGTCGGGGCTGTGAGTGCTCCCGGGACGCCAGGCTCAGAGAATGGGTCCCCCTCTCAGTGGAGGGTGTGGCCCCACCGCAGGCTCAGTGAGCACCGGTGGAGCTGGACTGAACAGGAACTTGGAAGAAGGAAAGAGAGCTCTGCTGGAAGGACCTAGGCGTCCTCAGGCCTCTGGCATAGTCCAGCTCACACTTAGCACTAATTCTGTGCCAGACACTGCTCTAAAAGCTTTTGTATACATCGCCACACTTCATCCTAACAACCCACCTAGGAGGTAAGCACTACTAGTATTATTTCACAGGCCAGCGAATGGGGGCACAGAGCGGTTAAGAAACTTGCTGAGGTCACAGAGCCCGTCAGAGGTAGAACTGGGCGCAGAGCCAGTGGTTCTAAGAACGACAGCCAGCGCCTCTCTGAAATACAAGGATCTATGGGGTAGGGCCAGCCCAGTTATTCCAGCAACCTTACCCTTTAAGTTTAAAAACCTCCCTGTCTCTGTTTTCTGACGTCTGCCCTCCTCTGCCCCAGAGAGGCCTTCTGTGCTGCCCAAGCCAACATTCCAAGGACTCCCCACCCTACCCACCCCATCAGCCCAGACCAGACAGCAAACAAACAGGACCTCCATTAAAGAACCAACCAGAAAATCCCATAAACGCTCCCGGGAACACACCCCTCCCTGTCACTCCAGTTTGGGACGTCTGAGCTGGGGGACAACTCAGCCAACGGCTCTGAAGATAAATGTGACTGCCAACGGCCCCTTGGGATGCGCTCCAGAGGGTGACGCGGAAGGAGCTCCAGACGGTGCTTTTCCATCCGAAGACTTCCGAGTCCCTGATGTCACAGACCAGGAAATAGGAGCCAACTCGGCTGGTGCTTCTAGGTCTACTCATCTCCCCAAAGGCAGCTTTTGGCCACAGCCTGTGAAGTTTCTCTGTAGCCCAAGGTTCTCCCTCACTGAGGTTCTGACGACACCGAGTGGCACGGTCACGAGCGGTCTGTGGACTGTCCTCCCCCTCCCACATCCTGAGCAGGCACGGCTGCCTCTGGGCACCGGCCCCTCTTCCCCTCCACCTGGCTCCCCGCTCAGAACACCCACCTGTGGGGCCAAGCCCAAGTACCTCGATTCAGTGCTGCCACCTGGGTATGGGTAGACAGATGCTGCTGCAGATGGTCCCTTCCTCAAAGGCCCATGTGGAGAGCCTGCCAGCCAGGAGCGTCCTTCAGACCTGCTGCCACGACCGCTGCTCACATGTCCTCCCACACGGCCCTGCCGGGCTTTCCCACCGTCCCTACTCCATAAACACCGAGCCCCTTCCACAGGCATGCCACTGCACAGTTTACGAGCCCCTCGACCTAGATTATCTGATCTGAGCCTTGCCACAGCCCTGCGTGGGCAGCACCTTGACCTCATTCTATGGAGGAGAAAACAGCTCAGAGAAGCAAGGGACTCGCCCAAGGTCCCACAGCTACGAATGACCATCACAGTCCTAAATGGAGCTGCCTATTAAAGAGAGCAGGGGTGCTTACTACATGCCAAACACTGTGGTCTGCATTTGATATCCACCGTTCTTGTTAATGGCTTGTCTCAGTCTGCCCAGGCTGCCATAACGAAACACCATAGGTTGGCTGGCTTCAACAACAGACATTTATTTCTCACAGTTCTGGAGGCTGCAAGTCCAAGATCAGGGTGACACACGGTTGGCTTCTGGTAAGAACTCTCCTCCTGGCTTGTAGAGATGGCCACCTTCTTGATGTGTCCTCACATGGTAGAGAGAGAGAAAAAAGAGAGAGCTCTCTGGTGTCTCTTCTTATGAGGGCACTAATCCCATCATAAGGACCCCTAGCCTCATGACCTCATCTAAACCTAATTTAGAGGAGGCCCCATCTCCAAATACCATCACACTGGGGAGTGGGGCTTCAACATATGAACTGGGAGACAGTGGGGGTGGGGGAGCCAATACAGTTCACAGAATGCCTACCACAACCTGTGTCTCCTAAGGAGGACGCTGAAGCACGGAGAAGTTGAGTGATCTGCAAAAAGTCACTCAGCTGGAAGAAGAGCTGGGATTCAAATCCAGGCCTCCCTGACCCAGAGAAGGGACTCTGAGCTGGGCTGCCTCTACCAGGTGATAGCCGAGCCCAGCTACCTACTCAACCGGGGCCTCGGCCCCACCATTGTCCTACACGACCCCAAACATTCTGGAATACTTACAGTGTACAAAGTATCCGGCCTGGTGGAACTAATGAACAATGGAGTACTCAGATGCTCCTGCTCTTGATACCCATCCCGGGCTGCTGCCTGCCCTGATTTCCCCTCCCAATGGTCCTACGCCATGTTTTCAGGGGAGGAAATGGAGACTCAGAGGAGACTCTTTACTTTCAGGAAAGGAAACAGAGACTCCAAAGCTCAGGGTTTCCTCCCGTGCTATCTATGAAGTGTTTACAGCCGGCGAGGAGGAGCAGAAAGGAGAACCACATGAGCACAGATCTGGCTGTACCAGGTATCACTGCCCGGAGTGCAGAGTGAGATGCGTGTCCCCAGGGGAGGTGTGGGGGGGTCAGATCAGCAGGGCTTTTGGTTTTCTTCAATCAAGGTGGAATTCACATACCACAAGACTTGCCCATTTAAAGTGTTATTTAATGGATTTTAGTATACTCACAGAGTTGTACACCCATCACCATGACCTAATTTTCCAGACATTTTCATCAGACTCAAAACAAACTGTGTACCTGTTACCAGTCACTCTCTGTTTTCCCTCCCTCCC
This sequence comes from Leptonychotes weddellii, assembly GCF_054177405.1. Lineage (NCBI taxonomy): Eukaryota > Metazoa > Chordata > Mammalia > Carnivora > Phocidae > Leptonychotes > Leptonychotes weddellii. Next base: position 39,418,218 of record NC_138372.1, read on the forward strand.
CGCCCCCCTCACAGCCCCTGGCAACCACTAATCTACTTTCCGTCTCCGTACATTTGCCTACAGAATCGTGTGATATGTGGCCCTTCGTGTCTAGCTTATTTCACTTAGCACAACAGTTCTCCAGGCTCTCATGTTGTAACATGTTATCAGTAGTTCTCCCCTTTTTGTGCCTGCACATTATTCCACTGTATGGATAAATTCCATTTTGTTTATCCATTCATCAGCTGAGGGACATCTGGGGTTGATACATTCTGAGTATGACAACTCATATTGCTATTAACACTTGTGTACAAGTTTTGCATAAATGTACGTCTTCAATTCTCTTAGGTATATACCTAGGAGCGAAGTTGATGGGTCATGTGGTAACTCTATGTTTAACCTTCTGAGAAACTGACAGACTGTTTCCTACAGCAGCCGCACCATTTCATATTCCCACCAACAGTGTAGGAGGCTTCCAGTTTTTCCACATCCTCACCAACACTTGTTATTGTCTGTCTTTTTGATTATAGCCATCCTAGTGGGTGTGCCATGGCATCTCGGTGTGGTTTGGGCAGGGTTTTAAACTCCTGACTCAGGGATAGTCATCTTCTCCCTTAAAGAAGAACTTTGGGATTCAGAGCCTCCCAGAGCGTGGTCCACCTCATCTCCCTCCTGCCCCACACTCTCTTCTCCTGCCCAAAGGAATACTTACTGAGAGTGCTCATGATGTGCCAGCTACTATTCCAAACCTTATTTTTATCCCCACTTCACAGATGCAGAAACTGAGACCTAGAAAGAAGTTGGGGTGCCTGGGTGGCTCAGTCGTTAAACATCTGCCTTCGGCTCAGGTCACGATCCCTGGGTCCTGGGATCAAGCCCCGCATCGGGCTCCCTGCTCGGCAGGAAGCCTGCTTCTCCCTCTCCCACCCCCACTGCTGTGTTCCCTCTCTCGCTGTCTCTCTCTCTGTCAAATAAATAAGTAAAATCTTAAAAAAAAGAAAGAAGGAAAGAAAGAGATTGCCTAAGCTGGTAAGCGGTGGAATAGGGATTCAAACCTAAGAGCCTGGCTCCAGAGCCCTGGCTCTTAACCACCAGGGATCTTCTGCCTCTCAAGTCAAAAAAGACAATGCTGGGAACACACTTTGTTTGAAAACTAAAGGACTGTACCACTGTTAGCAATACTGCTATCAGAAAGCCCAGGCTCCTCCACAGTCAGCCCAGTGCCCCAGCCCCTGGAACAATGCCCAGCAAACAGTAGGCATTTAATAAATGTTTACAGGAGGCAGGCAGACAGCCTTCATGTTATTTCTCCCTCCCTGCATTTGTTTGCTCACATAGTCGACTTCTACTTCCAACCCTTTTCTACTCTCCTTCACTGAGTGGACCCTTCCATTCACTACAGGGTCAAGATGGGAGCAGGGCAAGGAAAACTAGCAGAAAGAGAAATTAAGAAAATAATCCCACTTACAATTGCATAGAAAAGAATAAAATACCCAGGAATGAACTTAACCAAAGAGGTAAAAGACCTGTATTTTGAAAACTATAAGACACTGATGAAAGAAATTGAAGATGACCCAAATAAATGGAAATAAATTGAAGATGACCCAAATAAATCATGCTGATGGATTAGAAGATTTAATATTTTTAAATGTCCATACTACCATACTACCCAAAGCAACCTATAGATTCAATACAATCATTATCAAAATACCAATGGCATTTTTCACAGAACTAGAACAAATAATCCTAAGATTTGTACAGAATCACAAAAGACCCAGAAGAGCCAAAACAGTCTTGAGAAATAACAAACCTGGAGGTATCATAATTTCAGATTTCAAGATACACTACAAAGTTGTAGTAATCAAAACCATATGGTACTAAGCACATAGATCAATGGAACAGAACTCAGAGACCAGAAATAAACTCACACTTATATGATCAATTAATCTTTGACAAAGGAGGCAAGAGTATGCAATAAGAAAAAGATAGTATCTTCAATAAATGATGTTGGGGGGACTCCTGAGTGGCTCAGTCAGTTAAGTGTCTGACTCTTGATTTCGGCTCAGGTCATGATCTCAGGGTTGTGAGATCGAGCCCCACATGGGGCTCTACATTGGGTGTGGAGCCTGCTTAAGATTCTCTCTCTCCCTCTGCCTCTGCCCCTCCCCCGCCACTCTCACCCCACCCCTCCCCTGGCACATGCACACTCTTTCTCTTTCTCTCTCTCTAAAAAAACAAAACAAAACAAATGGTGTGGGAAAACTGGACAGCTACATGCAAAAGAATGAAACTGGGCTGTTTTCTTATACCATACACAAAAATCAACTCAAAATGGATTAAAGAGACCTAAATGTGAGACCCGAAACCGTAATAAAACTCCTAAAAGAGAACAGAGGCAGTAATCTTTTATACATCAGCCTTAGCAATACTTTTCTGGATCTGTCTCCTCAGGCAAAGGAAACAAACACAAAAATAAACTACTGGAACTACACCAAAATAAAAAGCTTTTGCACAGTGAAGGAAACCATCAACAAGACAAAAAGGCAACCTACTAAATGGGAGAAGATATTTGCAAATGATATATACGACAAAGGATTTATATCCAAAACATATAAAGAATACAACTCAACTCCAAAAAAAACCCCACCAAATAACTGGATTAAAAATGGGCAAAGGACCTGAAAAGACATTTTGCCAAAGACATACAGATGGTTCACAGACATGTGAAAAAAAGCTCAACATCACCAATCAACAGGAAAATGTAGATCAAAACCATAATGAGATATCACCTTATACCTGTGAGAATGGCTAGTATCAGAAAGACAAGAAATAACAAGTGCAGATGAGGTTGTGGAAGAAAGGGAAACCTCATGCACTGTTGGTGGGAATGTAAATTGGTACAGTCCTTACAGAAAACAGTTTGGAGTTTCCTCAAAAAGTTAAAAGCAGAAATACCATATGATCCAGCATTTCCACTCGTGGGTATTTACCTGAAGAAATTAAAACACTAATCTAAAAAGATATTATGCACTTTTATGTTCTTTGCAGCATTTATCACAGTCAAACTATGGAAGCAACCCAACTGTCCACCCATAGATGAATGGACAAAGAAAATGTGGTATATACATACAATGGAATATTACTCAGCCACAAAAAAAAGAATGAGATCCTGCCACTCCCAACAACATGGATGGACCTACAGGATCTTATGCTAAGTGACCAAGTCAGACTGAGAAAGACCAATACTGCATGATTTCACTCTTATTTGGAACCTAAGCAAGAAAACAAGAAAAAACAGAAACAGACTCAAAAATACAGAGAACAGATTGGTGGTTGCCACAGGGGAGGAGGTGGGAAGGATGGGTGAAATGGGTGAATGGGATTAAGAGGTACAAACTTCCAATTATAAAATAAGTAAGTTATGGGGATGAAAAGCACAGCATATGGAATATAGTCAATAATATCGTAATAACTTTGGTGACAAATGTGACTACAAAAAAAAAAAAAAGCAGAAGGAGGAGGAGGAGAAGGAGGAGAAGGAGAAGAAGAAGGAGATGATGATGATGATGATGGGGCTAGAGCTAGAAGTCCACTCCTGGCTCCAAGATCAGTGCTCCTCCCCCTCCCCAGGAGGATACCTGGGGCCTGTCCAGGAGGATACCAAGGCTCTTTCCTCACCTGTAAAATGGGGATCATATTGGTACCTACTTCAAAGGGTTATGGTAAAGATTAAGTAGGTTAATATAAAGAAAGCACTTAGAATAGCACCAGGCACAGGATAAATGTACCATAAATGTCAGCTCCCACAAGGGAGCCTTCCCCTTGCAGCTGCTCCCTTGCCAAAGTGTGGGGAGCACATATCTGTGGCCTGTGGGGTAGGAGGACAGGGCCTCCTGACTGGGGTAGGACTAGAGGAGAATCAGGTGGCTGACCCTGAGCCCCTGGCTGTGGGTCAGAGTTTCCTTCTCACCCTCAATCACACTCACTACCCAGGACCAGGGCACCCCTAATGGCACCCCCAGGTAGCAGGGGTGTGAGGCTGGGGATGCTCTCCAGAGCTGGGGTTACTGCCACTTTGCAGTCTGCTCTGAAACTTGACCCTGACCAATTAATGAGGAACAACTATGTCAGCAAGGGACAATCTATCTTGAGACCTCAGCCACAGAAGATTCTGGCCACATTCTCTGCATGATCATAAAACTCTAAGCAAAGACTCGGCACTAACTAGTCTGCTAAAACCCTCCCACAAGCCTCAGGATCCTGTCCTCAGAAGCCTCGCCTGCCCACCGGGCTTATAGGGGAAAGTGACCACAGCTTATCTCCTTGCAGGGATGCGCCTGCTGCCTAGGAAGCATTGTGGCATCGAGTCTCTCATCTCCCTTCCTGGCAGGATCCACATGGAAGCTACTATTTACTGTGCATTTACCCTGTGTCTGGCAATGTTCTAAGCTCTTTCTATGTATTAATTCACTTTACCTTCACCGTTCCCCAGGAAACAGACACTATTACTTATTACCCACATTTTATAGAGAAGGAAACAAGACAGAGATGCGACAGGAGAAAACATATACAGGGGCCCCTGGTACAGGCCGTGGCATCCAGAGCTGCTCAAAAACCAGAGTTGTCCTTCCCCTGCGTAGGTGGGAGCAGGGCATGGGGTTTCTGAGAGTACTAGGACAGCCCTTGTCCCGAAGAATCCACAGAGCAAGCTGGTCCCCACGCAGCCCTCAACACAAACCTCCCAGCCCAAGGCAGTTAGAGCCAGGAAGGCTTTCCAGCTCCCTGCTGATAAAATGGGGTGCTGGATGGGCCAATCACTGCCACAGGCCCTCTGTGGCCTCATGACTCTATAACGATGGCCAGGGAGACGCAGGGCAGGGCAAAGCGCTCCAGATCCCTCCACAACCCAAACCACACACATTTAAGCCTCTTAGATTTTCCGATTTTAATCAAGCCTAGCCCCAAGCAACATTCTTCAATAAGGGGGGATTTGTTTAACTTGTTCTGAGAATCAGTGTTACCCACTAAAGAAACAAAACCCTCTCCCTCAGTCCCACTTGTGCATTTAAGACCGTACGTGGCCTTTAAAAACCCTTCTCACTTGGAACATTTGCTCACGGCCGAGGCTGCAGAATATGGGGTATTCTCCCAGGATCCCCTGTGCTCATTACAGCACCTTGCCTAACAGCGCTTTGAACCAGGTCCCACCTGCTCAGTGTCAGCACTGCTTTTGCCCTGTTGTAACAAATTTGTGGCAGGAATAAAGTAGGTATTCCCAATCCTGTCTTGCTGATGGAGAAATCAAGGCACAGAGAAGAAACATAACTTGCCCATGGACAAAGTTAGTAGCAGGTCATTCACTTGTTCATTCACAGAGCTTTCAATTCAATGGGCTCCTCATCTTGCACCCCTGAGCCACATCACCCTAAATCTGGGTGAGCAGATGAACCGTGGTGAAGAAGGGGGAGAAGGAGGGGAGAAGAGAGGAGAGTTCATTTAGGACACAGGGAGCCAGCTCCCAGAGTCCAAGGTCTCTCTGAGAGTGGGCATCGGGGTGGGGGCAGAGCAGGCCTGGCCTGCAGGGGGACAGACCTCAGGTTAGCTCCCGGCTCTGTGGGAACGGGTAGCCCCCACATCTTGAGCAAATCACCTCCACTCCCAGCACTGCCTGACAATAAAAGAGGACACCCACTGCAGAGAACTCTGAGTTCCAAGGAGGTAAAGCTCTCCGTAACCTTCCACATGACGAATGGAGCATCATCACTGTTACCTGGATGGTCTGCAGTTTTTCAAGTGCTTTCATAGGCACTCACTCCTATGAGACAGGAAAGGGATTCTCCTCCCCATTCTGCAGATGAGCAAAGAGAGGCCAGGGGAGGGAAAATGAGCAGGGTGAGCTTGAACTCACACCTACTGCCAACACACACCTAACAGGATACTGGACAAGGAGCCAAGGAGGCCTTTGGCTTCTTAGGGCTTTTCCTAGGCCCTGTGGTGCCTCCTGGGAAGATCTGGCAGATTCTAACATGGTGTCGGCCCTAATCCAGACTTCCACATCTATTATGGCAACTAAATATTTATCATATGAGGACACTGAGCTCAGAGGGAGAAAGCAACCTGCCCACGGTACCCAGCTGGCAAGTGGCAAAACCAGAGGGTAAATCCAAGCTTGCCAACTCCAAAGCCAGATTCCCCAGAACCCCTCAGATCATTCCCAAACCCCTGCAGGTGGATGGAAGTCAGATGTGCCATCTCCAGGAAATGGCAGGTGATGGTCAATAAAGGCTCTTCCATAGAGAGGAAGTCAGTGTTTCCAAAAGCAAGCTTTTCCATTATGCCAGGTGGAGGGGGGTCGGCATCTTCCCTCTTCTTTGTCAATCGCTACTCCTATAAAGCAGTTAAGCTACTTAGAGGTCCCAGAAAGAAATGTTAAGCATAAAATAATCCAATCTGTTCTCACTACTTCTCAGGTCGCCTACCACCAGTTGTCCAGATAAGGAAAAAAAAGTGCTCTGCTCAGTCCCATGGGTCAGCACCACCCCTTAGACCCCTTCTGAGACAACAGGGGGCAGAAGAAGGGAGGGGGTCGAGGAGGGTAAAGGAGGGAGAAGGAGGGGAGGGAGGGAGACAGAAGACGGGAGGGAGGGGTGGGGGAAGCCTTCCCAAGCTGTTTCCACTTTTTGCATTTACCCAAATCCTTTAATTGACCTCCATGGAAAGACTCCCTATTAGGTTAATCCTGCCTACCGAGCTTTCCCATTAATGCTCCCGGGAAGTCTGGGGAAGGCTAAGGGAATACCCCACGTCCTGGTGCAGGAGTCCGGGCAGGTGAGCTGCCCTCCCAGGCCACAGGCTGCCGGACCCAGCTCCTCCACCACAGCAACCTGAGCAGCAGTGGGAAAGGCTCTGGAACCTGAGGACTGGGCTCCAGCCACAACTCCCTACTGGCAGTGACCTTGGCTAGTTACTCAGCCTCTCTGGGCCTCCATTTAATAACAATAGTGATGTTGGCTAATGTACTGTGGAGCACAGATAATAAGGGACATTATCATTGTCCCCATTTTATAGGTGAAGGGACCAAGGCTTAGTGAGATTAAGTAATTTGCCCAGAGTCACAGACAGACCTAAAAGCCATCCCGTGGGCTGAGTCAATAGTCTTAACCCATGCCATCCTGATGCCCCTTCAAGAAGCTAATAACCTCATAGTTGTCGTAAGATTCAGCTAAACTCTGCAGGAAAGCACTTATGTGGCAGAGCCTAGCACACAGTAGGTGCTCTAAAAAGGAGTGTTCTTTACCCTTCTCTCTTCACCAGACAGTTGAGGTAAAGAGGGGCTCCTCGTGTCCATTTTTTCAGACCTCTAAGCAGCCCTGGTCACTAGCTGGGAAGTAGTGACAAATGGGTCCCCTCCACGCAAAGGGACTGCCTGCCACCTTCCACAATTCCTACAGCCGCAGCTGAGGGGGCAACTCCACTGTGAAGGCTCCACCAGGGACTGCCTCCTTCTCTCTGAACCTGGCCTTTCAAAGGGGCTTTCATTTATCGGGCTTTAATGTCTCACATGATTTAATCGGAAACACGTGCCTTGTAAGTATCGTCTGTCATGTTCCATTAGGTTCACAGGGAAAAGTACAAGTCAATAAACAAAGGTTGTAGCATAAATCTACCTTGAACACATAATACCTCAAATAAGAAAATCAAAACATGTGTGGCCTCTGACCTGTGGAGTTTCACGAGAGGGAACTCTGGGTATAGTCAGGAACATTTCTAAATGTTCCTAATTAATAGGGAGGCTGGAGCTAGGCCCGTTTGCATAGTGTGAGTGCACGCAGAGCCCTTCAACAAAAGAATCTGCTTCTACAGCACCTGCTAAATCACAGAGCCTTCCTAGCTGGACCTAAACTGTGCGATTTCCACTGCAAAACGACTCTGAGAGCCCAAGAAGCTTCTTCTTTAAAAAAGAGAGCACATCCCCCAATTTTTCTCATATGGAGGATGGAGGAGAAGATGGTTACGATAAAAGCTTTCCCTTTTCCCTTCCGACTTCCCTGGCACTCTCCCAGGCTGTTTCAAGAGCCCTGAAATGGAGACAGGGGAAAGAGGAAGAGGTTTGGGGAATCAAACAGCCCTGAGTTTGAGTCCTAGCTCTGCCATTTAAGACCAAGTGGCTGCTGCCAAGGGCTTGTCTGATAGGAAAGCAATTAATTGTAATACCTTCTGTTCCAGTTTTCCTGCTATTTAAGACACCAAAACCATTCGTTGTTTTTTTCCCCCTCAAACAGAAATGAAAATAAGCATTTGCCATCTTAGATGGGGTACTAGACAAAAGAGGGGCTCAAGTACCCCTAATACCTACCCTTTCAGACACACACATCCACCCACCCCCACTGAAGCTTTTCCCAAATCTTTGAAAGGAAAGCAAAGACTGCAGGTGGCTTGACAGAGTGGGAAGACTCAGTTTTCTCATCTGTGAAATGGGGGTAGCACCTCCTCCCCTCACAAGAATGTTACAAGGATTATTACTCAAAATGGTATGTTCAAGAATGCCACCATAAAACATGATATAAATATGTCTCCCCTTTTAATTAAATTCACAGATCTCAGAGTCATGGTCCAGGAGACTTTACAGCTTATCTGGTCCAACCCCGTCATTTCGTGGTTCTAGGACAGGGGCTCAGCGTGGGCAACGGACTGGCTTCACCCAGCAAGTTGGTATGGAGGCCATCACTGGATCCAGGGCATTGGGATGGCACTCAGGGTCAGATGGCATTTGGTCTGCGCATTTTAGTAGGTTCCCCAGTATTGTGACCTCCTAGGCTGAACTCTGGCCTCCCATCCTGGGGAAGTCCTCCTTGGCTGCCCCTCTGGCCACTGGTGGTCCTTCCTACTTAAGTGCACTCCAGTTTGGAGTACAGCACACATTCACAGAGCTTGCGAATGTTCTCTTTGCCCAGACCTATCTCATCTCCAACCAGACCAGAAACTCCCTGAGGGAGCCTAGCCCATACCCAGCACACAGAGACACATACAGCAATCTTTATTTTTTTGTTTACTTATTGTCTGTCTCCCTTACTAAAATGTAAACTCCATGAGGTCAAGGATTGCCTGTCTCGTTCCCCACAGGATCCCAAGTGTCTAGAAAAGTGTCAGGTACACAGCAGGTACTCAGCAACTGTTGTGTATATGGATTTGTTGAATAAATGAGAGTAGGATCCCTGTCTTGGGTTTCCACATATTATAGAATATCAGAGCTTTAAAAGCAAGTCCCAGTAACTCAACTGACGCAGGTCATATATCAGGCTAGTATTCCAAAATCTAATAGAGCGCCTCTTCCATGTTGGAATCTTAAAAATATATTTGCTGATGGTGTGAAGGTGAATGAGTTGCGAGGTAGTTGGGTAGCTGAATAGGTAGTAGGGTGGTTGGGTGGTTTCTGGCAGTTAGAGGATTTCATGGTTGGTTATAAAGATGGGTGGGGAGGTAGGTGGGAGGGTGGAGAGATGGTTAGGTGGATGGACACATGAATGGAAAAATGGGTGAATGGATAAACGGACAAGTAGGCAGGAGGGGAAGGAGAGCTGGAAAGGAAAGACTCCTTCAGACTCACTCTCTGATCTGATTCTTCTCTGAAGCAGAGTCGAGAAGTTAACAGCCTTCCTTGATGTCAAAACCAGCCACACACCCCCTCCAACGAACCCTCACACAGAGGCAGCTCTGATTCATCAGAAGGTAATCTAGTCCACAGCAAGCGCAGGGGACATGGCGGGCTTGGTGAATGCTGGCTGACAGGCGACGGGGGGGTAGAGGTATGAAAATACCGACGGGTGTTCGTACAAACGGGCATGAAGAGGTCTGTGGGGCTGGATGGGTGAATGCCTTATCATTGGAGGCAGGCGCCGAGACACAAGGGAATATCCACAGACATAGAGAAGAGTGGAGTCTGTGGACAGAACAGGGAGGTTGGGCAGGCGAAGTTCAAGGCATAGAGACCTTTACCTCTGTCGCCAATTTCCTGAGGACAGCATGCTGCCCACACCCCCTCATCCAAGCCAAGCAGTGGGGAAACACCGACAGTCCACCAGCCGCAGACCCCAGCCGGGGCTGCCGGTGCAGCTCGGGGAGGGGCTCCTTCCGGACGCTCCAAGAGTCCCAGGTGCTGCCCCGATGCTCAGCCATCCCTCTCCACCTCCAGGGGGCGCCCCGACACACACCCAGCCGAGGTGTCTCCCCCACACGACAGTCAATGAAATAAAGAGCCCCCTGGCCTTGTGCGCATCACCCTGAGTCGTGCGCAGCGCAGAGGCCATGCCCCCTGCAAGGGGAGCTGCGCCACACGGCGGCCCCGGTCCCACAACACGTCAAGTCTTCTCACGGGCCGCTTCTTTCACTTTATCTTCCCAACAAGCCTGCGAGACAGACGGTCTTCGACAGAGGAGAGCTGAGGCTCAAAGAGGTGACGGGACCTGCCCGAGGTCGGACAGTGAGAGGACCAGTCCGGCCGACTCTGTTGCTCTCCACGCCTTCCAGACGCCGCGTTATTCCCCGTGGGGACAGTGCCACCTACTTCACAGGGAGAGAGACTGAACAAGCTCTCCGCCACAAGCAAGTGCCCCGAGGCGTCACACTCTTCCCCGCCCGCCTGCCAGGCCCCTGGGAAGAACCCCCTGAGCTCGTCCTGCAGGAGCCCCGGCCCCGGTGCGTGTCACGCTCGTGCAAATGTGGTGCTCCCCGCAGACCCCCAGCACATGTGGGGAGCCGGTGCCAGGCACCCTCCCACGCATGTGAATGTTCCTAAACAGAGCAATTAGAGTGGTGTTTAGGTAACTTTTACACAGGCCGCCTAATCAGAATCACATGTGGGACGGAGTCAGCCATGGTGGCCGAGCTGGAAGGGCCGGTCAGCTCCTCCCCCGACGCAGCTGCCACCCATCCGGCCGTCCCGCAGCCTTGTTTCTCTGCCTCCCACCCCAGGACCGAAACGGCCCGCACCCCATTACAGGCCAGCAGGAAAACCCTCATGGGGACCAGGGCCGAGCCACCCTCCAGCCGCTCTAATGTGACACATCACAGCATGACATACACAAAGCCAGACGCAGAATGGACCTTCAAGACTCTCTGCTAGAACGGCCGGCCGTGTAAACCCAACCCAAGACCAAGGAGCTTGCTCACCCAAGGCCATCCAAAGAGTTTAGGGCTCACCGCCCTACTGCCATCTTCCCCCAAACCAGGGTCTGCAGGTCCTACCTGCTCAAAAGCTTCCTGTGTCTTCCCACTGCCTCTAGGATAATGCTCGAGTTTCTTGGCCTATCCTCCCGGGGGGCAGGTCACATGCGCCCTGGAGTCAGCCACACATAAATGCAGAGCCCAGCTCTGTTCTCCAGTCACTCGTCCTTAAGCAGGTGACTTGACCTCTCAGAGCCTTAGCGTTCCCGTGTGTTAAATTCAGATCACAAAAGGGGAAAGACCTATTTCTTTGGCCCATCAGGAAGCACCTGATTCCACACCTGGCCTACAGTGCGACCCTACTAAGCAGCAATCATTCTTTTTTTTTTTTTTTTTAAGATTTTATTTATTTATTTGCCAGAGAGAGAGCGTGCACACAAGCAGGGGGAGCGGCAGGCAGAGGGAGAAGAAGGCTCCCCACTGAGCAGGGAGCCCGATGCGGGGCTCGACCCCAGGACCCCAGGATCACGACCTGAGCCGAAGGCAGACGCTCAACCGGCTGAGCCACCCAGGCGCCCCAGCAGCAATCATTCTTATCACAAACAGATACATCCCCAAATAGCACCAGCTGTCCTATCCTGCCCCTTATTTGCTGTGTGACCTTAAGCAAGTCACTTGGAGTCTCTGGACTTCAGTTTCCCCTTTCACTTCATGCAAAGATAGGAACTGATGATCCTGAAAGGTCTTTGCGGACACGGCGGCCTGTGGGTCTATGGGTCTGGCAGGTCTGGGAAACAGCAGATATAGCCTCTCTCCCTTCTCATCCTTAAGTGGGTCATCCAAGGACCAGTGCAGTTTGAGTCCAATCCTCCCTTCTTGCCTCATTTCGGCCACCTTCAGCCACATCTCTGCTCCTGCAACACCAAATTCCTCCCCACTGCTCAACACACGGGCTCTCCCCGCAACCTGGCCTTTGCACAAGTCTTTGCCTACAGCAGTGCTTCTCCAGCTTTGGTGTGCCCACGAATCGCCTGGAAATCTTCTTAAAAGGCAGATTCGGATCGGGGGGGCGGGGGGGAGACGAACCACAAAAGACTATGGACTCTGAGAAACAAACTGAGGTTCTAGAGGGGAGGGGGGTGGGGGGATGGGTTAGCCTGGTGATGGGTATTAAAGAGTGCACGTACTGAATGGAGCACTGGGTGTTGTACGCAAACAGTGAATCAGGGAACACTATATCAAAAACTAATGATGTACTGTATGGTGATTAACATAATAAAATAAAATTTAAAAAAAAAAGGCAGATTTGGATACAGTAGGTCTGGGGTGGGGCTGGGATTCTGCGTTTCTAAGAAGCTCCCAGGTGACGCCCATGCTGCTAGTCTGCAAACCATACATTGTTGTTTTTTGTTTTTTTTTAAGATTTATTTATTTAAGAGAGCTAGGGAGGGAGAGAGGGAAGGAGAGAGAAAGAGAGCATGGGGGGAGAGGCAGAGGGCGAGGGAGAGAGAGTCTCAAGTAGTGAGTGCAGAGCCCGATGTGGGGCTTTATCTCATGGCACTGAGATCATGACCTGAGCTGAAACCAACAGTTGGATGCCCAACCAACTGCACCACCCAGGCGCCCCTGTAAACCATACTTTGAATAAGAGAGCCTACAGGTCATGATCTCAGGGTGAGGAGCCTACTTAAGATTCTCTCTCTCTCCTTCTCCCTTTGCCTCTCCCCACTTTCTCTCCCTCAAAAAAAAAAAAGAGAGAGAGAGAGAATAAGAGAGCCTAGACTAGAAGGCCTTGTCCTTGTTCACCACCCAGTAACAGGCCTCCTTATCCTTCAAAGCCTGGCTCAAGCGACCCCTCTGTGGAGAAGCCTGCGCCCACAGCAGGATTCATAAAGCCCCTGCAGGTCTCCTGTGTATGTAACTGATAATCACCCACCACAGCAAGTGCTTTCCTACTCCACGTCCCTACCAAAAGCCCCTTTAGGGCAGGGTGGTGTCTCAGTGCCCAGCACAGAACCTGAACAGAGGGAGGGTCAATGAGCGTCCCCTAACTGAATAAGGTCACAGGCAGTGGGGTCATCCTCAGACCTACCCCAGGGGCCTGCAGCCAGAGTGACCTGGGAGGCCGGCCCTCCTCCCACCCTGCCCCCAGGACTGTGCCCAGTTCTCCCAGGGCTCTGTGTCTTCACAGGTTTCTCCCAGGGCAGTTCAGGGGCAGGGAAGAGCCATCATGGGCTACCACAGAGATTCTTCTTTCTCACAACCACAAAAGGGGCACTTGCCAGAAAGGGTAGGTAGAGGGAAGCTAAATGGGAATAAGGACCCAAAAGGCAGAAACAGAGAGAAGGCAGGACAAAACACAGGCTGTGAGGCAGAGAGAAGTCTAGACAGAAAGACATGGAAAGCGCCAGAGGGAAAAAAGAGAAAGTAAAGACATTAGAGAGACACCAAAAAGGAAGAAAAAGAAACAGCAAGAGAAAGAAGGGACCAAGTACAGAGGCAGGCAGACAGAGTGCATGCCAGAGAGCAAGAGAGGAGAGGAGAGAGAGAGAAGAGATTTTTTTTTAAAGCAGGGAGGGTAGAGCCCCTATGACTGCAGCTAACTCATCTGGAAACGCACGAACCCATGGGGTGTTGGAGGGCCTCTTCCTGCTGTGCCTGCCACCCACACCCCTGGCTTCGGGGATCGGGCTGGACAGGGGGAGTCCTAAGACCTTGTCCCCACTTCCCCTGCCTTCCCCAATCCTCCCCTCCCTCCAAAAAGTTAGAAACAAAGAAAAAATCCAGCAATTTGGATTTGGGGAGTTTTGTTTTCTTTTGGTTTTTTTTTTTTTTGGTCTAAAGACAGACAAGATCCAAGCCCAGTAGGAGACAGGTGAGCCTAAGAAAACAGAGGCAGGCAGGACAAGCTCCACGAGGTACCAGCAAGTCACGCATCTCCTCCAAGCCTCAGCTTTTTCGGGAGCAAAATCACCAGGAGCCTCACAAGATTGTCAGAAACATTCACTGAGTTATGGAAACATGAGAACAGCAGCTTATTCTAGCCCCAGTAGGTTAGAAATGGTCACTGTGTTTGAACTGCAGAACAAGTTACACAAATCCCCTCTTTGATAGTTGTTTTAGGTCCTTTCTTACCCTGTATCTCCCCTGAGATTCACAGGGGCCCAGGCATGGACTACCATCCCATTTTACAGAGGAGAAAACGGAGACATTTTACATGGCAGCCCCAGTGCTCAAGGCCATGTGGAAATTCAGGTCCACCATGGCCCCCTGCCGTTTCTTTCTTTTTTTTTTTTTTTAAGGATGTATTTATTTATTTTAGAGAGAGAGTGAGGAGGAGGGGCAGGGGGAGAGAATCCCCTGATGGGGCTCAATCTCATGACCCATGAGATCATGACCTGAGCTAAAACCAAGAGTCGGACACTCAACTGACTGAGCCACCCAGGCACCCCGGTCCCCCACCTTTTCTATTAAACTAGCTGCAGTCAGCATCAAAACGAAGGCCTACACAAGAATAACAAGAAATGCCTTTTCCCCCCCAACAAACAGGGACCCAGCCTCCACGGATGCTGCACCAGGCCCTGTGCAGAGATGGGCACGGAGATGGATGAAGAGCAGCCCTGCCTCTCAGGGAGACTAATATCCAGAGATGCACGATGGCAATGGGAGCGCGCTCCTCCCACCCGGGGTCAGGAGCTTACTCTTTGCAAGCTCCACCCTAGGCCCCAGCGAGGTACCTCCTTCTCAAAGTGTCCATTCTTGAAAGTGAAGGATGACCCACCGTGAACAAGAAGATCGGAACAGCGACAAGTGCCCTGATGAACATGTAACGGAGTTAAAAATCACAGAAAGGAGTTGGGTGGGGGGTGAGGTTGAAACAGACACCTGAGTCCACCACGTGAAAAAGCGCATGGGGCAGAGCGAGCAAGCCATGCAAAGGCCCTAACAGAAGGGCAAGATTACTGTGCTCAGAGGACAGAAAGGTCAGCGGGGCCGAAGTGCCAGGAGGGAGGCAGAGAGGGGCGCAATCCATGAGGACGGACGTCGCCTCAGCCTGGTAGTCCAGGGCAGGTGCACAGAAAACCAAAGGAGGGCCTTAGTGTCCACAGTGTCGTGGTATGATTTACATCTGAAATCCTACTCAGCCCAGCTGCAGCGGACAGAATGAGCTACAGGGAGGCAGGGATGGTGAGGGAGGCCAACGGGGTGGCTCCAGCAGCTACCAGGAGAGCGGCGCCCGGGAGGGGCATGGCGCAGGCGGTGGCGGAGACGTGGCAGGACGGAGCCTGGAGGCCAGCACCACTAGAACTCCGGCCCTCAGGTGGAGAAGCCGGCCGGGGCCCCGAGAAGGGGCGGCCAGGGCAGGGCAGCAGGCAGAGAGAACCCGGAGCCGTCCCCGTGCCGAACGCTGCTGCAGGGACCTGGCACGGAGATGGGCAGGATGGCTAGATCAGACCACGCGGAGGCCACAGGGCAGCTTGACGAGCAGTGAGCAGTGTGTGGACGGGGCGGGCAGGGCCATGAAAGTGAGGGAAGGGAGACTGCACACCGACACAGCTCCCTGAGGAAGCTTCCCCTTCAGCAGAAGCAGCAGTGGGGCTGGCGCAGGAGGGAGTGAGCCATGGAGGCAGGGATGTTGGCTGCAGACTGTATGGCCGGATGCTGCTGGCAGTGAGCTGGGAGCCGGGAGCAGGTGAGACGTGCACTGCAGGAGAGAAAACTGCGCGGGGCCAAGTCTCCGAGGGAAATGAGAGCAGATGGTTTGGCCTTTGACAAAAGCAGGGCTTCAGGAGCACCCAGTGAGGAGGGGGGCTGTGGGGAGGCCCTCCGGAGCTCTGAGCTGACAAGGCAGGTGGATCCTCGGGCATGTGGAGGTCTCCTCCAGCACCATCCAACAGGCAGGCGTGGGGGTATGGTCTCAACCAGGGCGGGGGGCCTGACGGTGAGAAGAATGGCTTTTTGGAAACAGTGCTTGTAATGACCGCCTCTGAGCAGGCGAGGTGGGCAGTGAGGACGCCAGGGGCGACAGTGAAGAGCAGGAGGGTTAGTATAATGTGATGTCTTTATAAGGTCCAGACAATTGTCACAGCCTGTAACCTGGAAGTAGGAGCCCAGTCAATCAAATGGAAAACAGGAACCCAGGGCACAGGAGAAAAGATGGTTTAAAATCCTAGCATTCAAAATAATAATAATCATAATCATGATAAATTGAAAATTAAAAAAATAAAATCCATGGGGCACCTGGGTGGCTCAGGCAGTTAAGCGTCTGCCTTCAGCTCAGGTCATGATCCCAGGGTCCTGGGGTCGAGCCCCACATTGGGCTCCTTGCTCAGCAGGGAGCCTGCTTCTCCCTCTCCCACTCCCCCTGCTTGTGTTCCCTCTCTCACTGTGTCTCTCTCTGTAAAATAAATAAATAAAATCTTTTTAAAAAAAAGAAAGAAAATTAGAGGATCTATACAGAAAGCAAACATACAACTAGTAGGATTTCCAGAAAAAGACAAGGAAGATGTGGTACGGAAAAAAATTTGAATCTCCAGATTCATGATGCAAACAAAGGGCCCACCAAGCACCCAGTCTAATTAATGGGAAAAAACCCACATCAAGGCACATCACTGGAAACTTTCACAACACCAGGGATGGAGAGAATATCCAGAAATCTTCTAGAAAACGGATGAAGGGGGGTGGGGAAGGAACCCAGGTAAAGCCTCCGGAATCATGGCACCAGACTTGTCCACAGCAAGGAGGGAAGCCGTAAGGCAAGGGGACAGTATTGTCACAATTCTTTTTTTTTTTTTTTTAAGATTTTATTTATTTATTTGAGAGAGAGAACGAGATAGAGCATGAGAGGGGGGAGGGTCAGAGGGAGAAGCAGACTCCCGATGAGCAGGGAGCCTGATGCGGGACTCGATCCCGGGACTCCAGGATCATGACCTGAGCCGAAGGCAATCGCTTAACCAACTGAGCCACCCAGGCGCCCTGTTGTCACAATTCTTAACAGGACCAGCCCTGAAGCCGGATGCCTGAGTTCTGATCATGGTCCTGACACTCACTGGCTATGTGACCCTGGCCAAGTTACTTAACCTCACTGGCTTCCTCATCTGTAGAACAAGCACAATAATAATCTCTACCACCCACTTTAATGGATTGGTGTAAGGATGAATCCAAGTCAACTATGCCTAACACATAGTAATAAGCACTGAAGTTTTAGTTCTTATTATTATCAAAATTCCCCAGCCAAACCATCAAGAATGAGGCACTTTTCAGACAAACATCTTTACTGACCTCTTAACAAAGTCATTGGAGGATGCGCTCCAGCAAATTATAGGGTTAAACCAAGAAAACAAGAAAATACAATGCAAAGGGCATTTGCCTTTCTTTCTGGGTGCCCAGCATCTGAATACCTTTCTTCTACTGGGAAAATTACTCACCTTATAAGGCATACCCCCCCACTCCACTTCAATATGCACACACACGCACGCGCGGGCACAGTGAAAATAGACACAGAA
>NC_138372.1:39436365-39577172 GCF_054177405.1 Leptonychotes weddellii
CTTCAGTCCCCCGACAGTCTCGGTTTACTAACTAAGATGTCCTACCCAGATTAATAACCTCAACCCTGAGCTTCATTTATAGTGAAGCTCCTCCCCTCCCACACTTCGGGCCTGCCTCAGGCTGGGGACTTTGGGCAGGGCAAGGGGCATCGTCTCCAGTCCTCTTACTCTTGTCTGTTGCTGTGGCAGGAATGGACTCCCCTTGCCTGCCACTGTGGGAGCTCTGTGGACTCAGCTGTTCAGTGGGAGAGCTCCCTGGTTGGCAGACACCCCCCACCCCACTGTATCCCGTGGGACATCTCCAGTCTCTCTCACCTCTGCCTGGCAAGAAGCCATCCTGGGCAGAGAGGGTAGGTCTGAGAACAACCATCAGGCAGGTCCCCCAGAACACAACCCTATGCCCTGTCACAAGCGTCTACGGCGCAGCCACCCTCTTCACTCTGCCGCTGCTTTTCTCTTCGACACCATCAGGCATGGAGAGACACAGTCATTCCTCAGCTTCAGGGGCTGTGCCAGGCTCTCTGAGTGGGTCTTAGAACCCCCTCACTTGAGTTGTGGAGAGGAGAAAACCATCCCCTCCCTGGAGAAGAAAACGTCACAGCTTTTTCAACAACTGCCTCAGAAGAAATCCCCTCTTTGGAGAATTTGGAGAAATCCACGCCAACCCAAGGGTATGCCAGGTAAGGATCTCAAAAACCCCAGTTTAGTTTCGGCACCCACAGCCCCGCTTTAGAACATAGTGAAGTCCCGCTTTAGAAGGTAGCCACCAGTGCCTCTGGTCAATACCTATTGTGGGGTCTCAGCCAGAACCAAGAGAGCAAAATCCCCACAGGGGATTATACCCAGTCCTCACTGCGCACAGGCTCAAGCAAAGACTGTGTGGCAGCCCCGGCAGGATGGAGTGGCGGGCGTGCAGGCGGGGAAAGAACTGGGCTGGGGGCGGGGCTTTAGAGATCGGAATCCTCATTGGTCATAACAGGTGCCGGTCAACAATGGGTACAAGGGACACAGAGACAGCCCTACAAATCTTACTTAGAGACGCGGAGCACAGCGGTTAGGACTTCACCACTCACCAGCTGTGTAGCCCTGGACAAGTCACTTTCCTCCTCTGAGTCTGTCTCTTGGTCTGCAAATCCGGGAAAATAAGAGTAACGCCTTCACAGGGTTGTTGGGAGAATTACAGGAATTACGTTTGTAACGTGCTCAGACCATGACTGGACCATAGTCGGTACCATGTTTAGCTCTTATTTTTGTTTTTGTAACCTAAACACATGGAAGAAAATACGAGAAAAAGACAACCAAGTAAGTTGAAGGCAGTGCCACCGTGTTGCACAAGTCTGGGGAGCATCGTTCCTATAGATAGGGATAAGTGGCGCCCCCTGGAGATGCGCACCCCAGCAGCCCTGGCTGAAGGCAGCTGCCCCCCAGGAGGGCGCCCACGAAGGTATGGGGACCCACTCTCCTCATAAGGTGATTTAAAAAACTGGTTAGCATTATTTCGCTAAAAATAAAAATTTATTTTTATTTTTTTAATTTTTATTTTTTTTAAAGATTTTATTTATTTATTTGAGAGAGAGAGAATGAAAGAGAGCACATGAGAGGGGGGAGGGTCAGAGGGAGAAGCAGACTCCCTGCCGAGCAGGGATGCGGGACTCGATCCAGGGACTCCAGGATCATGACCTGAGCCGAAGGCAGTCGCTTAACCAACTGAGCCACCCAGGCGCCCATAAAAATTTATTTTTAGAATGTTAATAAAACAAACTCCCAAAGATAGTAACAACAGAAGAGCAAAAAGAAGAGCAATGAAGGAAATGACAAAGGAAAGTCTTGGGAAAATACGACTATAAAAAAAATTTCAAATTTTTGTTTTAAAATCATCGTTAAAAACTTTAAACAGTGGACTCATAAAAATATTAGCAACAAATACGATGAACAAGCATTAACATGCTCAGCTTACCGTCTACGTATATGGAATAATAAATGTTTAAATTTTATAAGTAAAATATTCAGACCCCAATGTAAGTACCAACTTGCAAAAGAGGAGCTATGAACTGTGAACCCACACACAATATAATGTGCCGCTACACTAACATTCAAATAAATGTAAAACAAAATGATAACCGGATGTCATCTCCACCTTCAAATTAGGAAATTATTCTGGAAACGCTGATGAAGATGCAGGGAAGTAAGTTCTCTAGGACGTGGCCTGCAGTTGGGAAAATTGGTGCAACCCTCTAAAAAGCTATTTGATAATGTGTGTCAAATGTTACTATCCTTTCACCCAGTCATTTTCATCTCTGGGGATCCAGCCTATGAAAATAACCGGAGGTGCAAACAGGGATTACTACGTAAAGTTGTTCATTGCAGCACTGTCTATATGAAGGAAGGAGGTAAAAAATTCTAAGCACTATGCACTGTACAAGTAATGTATACACAGATTTGTTTGTTTAGGCATTAATTCCCGCTGAGAGGCCAGGCATCGCTGGTTGTCGCTGGCAGTGGGAACGGGGCAGGGGAAAAAAGCAGAAGAGGAAGGCTTTTCCTAAGAACCCTTTTTGGGTCTTCTGAATTTTAAACTATTTTAAGGGACCACCTATTTAAAATGATTTGACAAATTTAATAAAATGCATGTATTTTTGAATGTTTACAAAGAATTTTAATAACGTGGAAGAGGTTTATTAAGATAGAATGTTGAGTTTAAAAATAAGTACACAAGATTTTATATTCAGAATGATCTTGAGGATACAAAAAATATAATTAATATAAAGTATTTAAAAAAAAAAAAAAGACAGGGGCGCCTGGGTGGCTCAGTCGGTTAAGCGTCTGCCTTCAGCTCAGGTCATGATTTCAGGGTCCTGAGATCCAGCTCTGCATCGGGCTCCCTGCTCAGCGGGGAGTCTGCTTCTCCCTCTCCCTCTGCCTGCCTGTCTGCATACTTGTGATCTCTCTCTCTCTGTCAAATAAATAAATAAAATCTTTAAAAATAAATAAATAAATAAATAAATAAATAAATAAAATAAATAAATAAAAAAGACAAATGAAATATACCAAAATGTAAATGGCGGCCATTGTGGGGGGGGCGGGGAAGGGGGGGAGTAAGATTATAAGCAAATATTATTTCCATCTGTATACGTTTCTATAGTTTCCAATTCTTCTACAGTAAGTATACACTACTGACACAAGTAAAAAAATAAAGAAAAAAATTAAAAATAAAGAATAAAAACAAGCCAAATTATCTTTTAAAGGGTAATCCACCTCCCAAAGCAGGATTATGAATAACAGAAAGCAATTTGTCAGAAGTCAAGAAGGCACTCCTATCTGAAAGGCTATAGCAGGGAGCCAGGAGGAAGACTTGAGCGTGTTTCCGGCTTCAGAGATGTCCTTACATGAACCATCTGCCCTCTCTGGGCTGCTTCTGTGGGGAACTAGCAGAAACCAGCCCCGTAAATGCTGCTTCTCAAGAAAGTCTGCTCTGATACCTCTCTTGTCAGTGCTGACCTGTGAGCTCTCTTGAGATCAGGACAGACCCTAGGACTCATGACCCATCCCCAACAGGAGCCAGGCCTGGTAACCAGCATGCTGGCCCTACCTCCAAGCTACTATGTCCATCTGCCTGCCCTCCCCAAGGGAGAGTCTGAGCCTGGGTTACACCTACTTATCCTGGGCTGGATATAAAGCCTAGCATATGATAGGGCTCCAGGAAGCATGTGCTGAACAAATGAATAAATTAAAGAATGATATTCTAGACTACTGCTGTCCAACTGAACTTTCTGTGGTGATGGAAATGTTCCACATCTGCTCCATCCAGTATGGGTAGCCACTAGCCACATGTGTCTACTGAGCACTTGAAATGTGGCTCGTATGACTGAGGGATTGGATTTTCAGTTTTATTTAATTGTAATTAACTTCAATTTTAAAAGTGTCCCATAAAAACACTTACATCACAGGATAGTTTAAGATTACACAAGATGATTCTGGGGCACCTGGGTGGCTCACTCAGTTAAGCGCCTGCCTTTGGCTCAGGTCATGATCCTGGAGTCCCGGGATCGAGTCCCACATTGGGCTCCCCACTCAGCAGGGAGTCTGCTTCTCCCTCTGACTCTTCCCCCTCTCATGATCTCTATCATTTTCTCTCTCTCTCAATAAATAAATAAAAATCTTAAAAAAAAATTACACAAGATGATCCTTTAAAAAAGAAAGAAAAAGAAGGGGTGCCCGGTTGGCTCAGTGGGTAGAACGTGGGACTCTTGATCATGGGGTTGTGAGTTTGAGCCCCACATTGGGTGAAGAGATTACTTAAAAATAAAATCTTTAAAAAAAAAAGAAGAAAAGAAGGAGAAAGAAAACTTCAAAGACCAAAATGAAAAGGCAAACCCCAGGCTGGTTAAAATATTCACAATACATATAACTGACAGAGGCTTTCTCTCCAGAATATACAAAAGAACACTTAAAACTCAATAATAAAACAAGACAACTCAATAAAAAAAATAGGTAAACGCCTTGAACAGGCACATCACAAAAGAGGTATAAGAGTGGCCCATCATCACGTGGAAAAACGTTCAACGTTACTGCCCATTGGGGAAATGCAAATTAAAACAGATTCCACCACCCATCCACTAACCAGAACGGCTCCATTTAAAAAGAATTACAATACCAAGTGTTGGCGAAGATGTGGGAATGCAAAAATGGGAAAAATATTTTTATTTAAAGTCATCAATTAAAAAAGATAATCCAGTGTCTGGCCGTACTCGATAAATGATTGTGGCATCATACTGAAAATGGGGAGTGGGGGAGAGGAGGGTCCCTAACAGTCCCACTGCCCCATCTCCGTGCCCAATATCACACAATGGGAATTTACTGGTCTCTGGGTCTCCCTAGCAAAGAGCTCTCCTGTATGAGCAGCCAGAGCCAGTGGGAGAGACTGGGAGCAGTGGGGGAGGGAGGCATGTGAGGCTGGGACAGGAAAGACTCTGAAGATTTCGCAAAAGGAAAGTTCTTGGCCTATATTCCCAGAGACGATGAAAAAGGGCATTCCCTCCAAGAGGAAAGCTTAAGCAAGCAACAGGTACAAGAAAGGGGCTGGCAAAGGTGGTCCCCCTCCCCGGGACTGACTACCCTCCTCCACCAGCGTCCTGCCCTTTCCCACAGACCTCCCTGATTCTCTCACTAGCTTTGCAAGGGGAGCTAGCTGGCAAACACCTCCATTTCATATGCCTGCAAACCCAGGCTCAGAGACATGGTCCCAGGTCACGAGGCTTAGACTGGCTGAGCTCAGGAGTCTGCTCAGGACATTAAGCCAGGTGATAAGGTGGTGAAGCTGCACAGAAGAGGAAGAGGGACCCAGCCAGGCTGGGAGGGGTCCTGCACACACTCACCCACTGTCCACTGCCCTCAAGACTGCAAGCTCCACGCAAGTGAAGGCTCTGTTAGACCACCACAGTGTCCCCGGGCCCTGCCCAATACCTGGGACACAGAAGCCATTCAATACACTTTGATGAATAAACAAACCAACAAGCAAACCCAAACGGCCCTCCTGTTTTCAGGACACTTTCACACACTATATCCCATAGGCTTCTGACAATTGGCTGGGCAGGGATTCACTGCCCCCCATTTTACAAATGGGAAGCTGAGGCTCAGAAACAGAAATCCACTCTGGGTTGCTTTCCTGAAAATCTGATTGAGGAACATCCCCAGGAAAGCGCCCCTTGACTGGAAAAGGGACAGATGAATTCCGCTGGAGTCCTGTGTTCATTCTGTTCTCTGATCCACACTCCCTCTGCAAGGCCGAGATGTGTTCACTCCAGACCCTGCTCCAAGGAGCCCACGGTCTCATCACAGAGGAAAACAAAGAACCAAGAATCTATAATACCTGACTTGTTCAGTGAGAGAAAAGTGACAAAGGGCAGTCGGCGGATGAAGGAAGGAAACGGTAAAGCTTCCTGGAAAGGCGGTCTCTCAACAGTGATGCCCGGGTAAGCCTCGGCCCAAGGCAGCAGAGGTCCAGAGGAGCTGAAGGGGGACCCAGAGAGGGAGCAAGGTGTGAGGAAGGGCGTGATGCTGGAGCCAGGCTTGCAGCTACCAGCTCTGGAATTTGGGGCACGTCATTTAGCCTCTCCGGGCCTCAGCTTTTCTTGTGTAAAATGAGGGTGATGATGCTCCCCCACAAGGAGTAAATGTAGAAAGAATTAAACGGCTTTATGGGTTCTCTACTCACAAGAGGGTTCAACAAATGGAAGCCACCTGCATGCGTGGGGACGTGGGGGCAGAAGAGTAATGGCATCACAAGTTTGGGAAGTAGAATGAAAGTAATCCAACTGGGTATTAGTCAGAAGGCAAATCCCGACCCACTGAACAGGGGGCGGGTCGCTCTGCCTCCTGGCTCTTCCCACAAACACCCTCCCCCTCCTGCTGGACACCAGAGCCACCACAGGCCGTGTGAGGGTCTTGGACTGACCCAGGGCCGGGACCGGTCAGAGACTACACGGAGGCAGCCCACGCCCGCCTTAGCAGGGACAAGAGCTCCTCACCTCCCCCTAGCTCCAGGTGAAGCCGAGATGCCAGCCAATCACATCTGCGTCCTCCAGAGCTCAGCTCAGAACCTCAGTCTCTCCGACTCCAGAGTCCTTACTCTTCTAACTTCACCACAAAAGAAAAACAAGCACCAGAGTGAGGGGACAGGGTACCACGCCATAGAGGAGCCTCAGATGAAGTCGGGCCTGAAGACGTGTCCCGGCTCTGCACTCAGTAAGACCAGCAGCAGCAGCTCATTTTTGTTATATGCCTACTGGGGGCTAGCCCCTGAGCTAGGTGCTCTACAGATGTCTCCTCTTCATCCCCACATCAACCCTAGGAGACGGGAATTACCTTCATTTTACAAATGAGGAAAACTGAGGCTCACTGTTCAATGAACTTGCCCAAGGTTCAGCAAGTGCTGGAGTAAGGGATCTGAACCCAGTTCTGACTCCAAATGACTCCAAAAGTGGTCACTTTTGCACAAGTGACAACATGGCCCCTCTGAATCCTTAGTCTTCCCATCTGTTCAAGGGGGGAACTGAACGAAGAGTAATGATTTGGGCAGAGCTTTACAGTTTACAGCCCTGAAACCACAACAGTGCCTGGAGAGAAGCCAGTAGGCCGACACAATGCCCCCGGGGGTTCTGTCTAACCCGGACCTGGATTGGGGATCCAGAGTAGGTACGTCAATTTCCAGCCCTCAGTAGGGCTGCAGAGAACCACTGTCTGGCTCCTGGTCCTCAGTCCCAACACCTGGTCCAAGGTTCTTCTTCCTCTTAGAGAAATTTGGGTCAGATGTATTACAACCACCAATATCTGCTCGTTAAACCACAAGATGAGACACATTTTTAAATGTCTGAAATTTTGCCTAGGAGGGAGGGAGGGTGTGTGGCAGAGAGCACCTCCAATCCTGGGCCAGCCCCTCTGGGACAGTTGTCATGCCCCGAGCTCCTCCATCTGGCCCGTGGCCTGCCAACTCCAAAGGCTCACAACCCAGAAGGGCCTGTGATCACTGAAGCCAAGTTTTCCCAGAAAGGAGAGGATAGGGAGGCCCAGACAGGTGAGAGGACATGCCCAAGGTCCCCGAGCCAGCTAGGGGCAGACTTCGTTATGAAGAGCCCCAAGGAGGTGCTGGAAAGGGAATATGACTGTGTGTGCAGGTAGGAACTCCTTTCACGTTTATCAGAGTCTCACGTACACAGAGAGCTTACTGTGTGTTCAACCTTGTGGGAAAAACAAGAACATACAACTTGGCTCCTCCTCTACAGGCTACAAGCTCCTTGAGGACAGAGCCTGGGTTGGATCCCATCCCCACCCTTCCTAGACACCCACTCTGAACCAGACCCCGGGCTGCGCAGGGATCATGAAACTCGGCCCCTGTTCTCAAAGACACGTAAGCCAACAGAAAGTCACCACAGAGTGAGCAGTGCTACAGCAGAAGGAAGGATAAGGGCCATGTGTGTGTCAGAGCTCTAGCAAAACCCAGCCTAGGCAGAAAGGGAAGGCTTCGGGGAGGAGGTGGCACTTGAGCTGGGTCTTAAAGAATAAGTAGGGGTCAGTCTGGTGGCAAGGAAGGGAAGGAAGGCCCTTCCAAGAGGTTCTGTTTCCCAAACATTTACATGCCAGCAGTAACAACAATGATCATCATCCCAACATTTATTGAGCATTATACCATGGGCCAATCTCTGTATTGAAGCACTTGTACATGTATTAACTCATTTCATCCTCATAATGGCCTCGTGAGAGCATTGCTATCATTATCCCCATTCTGTAGGTAAGGACACCAAGGCCCAGAGAGCTCAATTAACATGCCCCAAGTTCCCCCATGTTAGTCCCCAGAGCTAGGATTCAAACCTGGTAGCCTAGTTCCATGCCCACAGCCTCAATCAGCACCCTCTGTTTCTCGGATACGTACTGCATGCCAGACTTGGTACTGGACACAAGGGTACAGAGATGAGTCAGAAGAAGCTCCCGATTTATAAGGACAGAAAGACAAGTAAAGAGAAAAATCCCAGGTCTGAACACTGCTAGAGAACGAGCAGAGCAGGTATCGGCAAGAGACGGAGCTGGACTGCTGGGAAATCTGGAACATCACACCAAAGGGCTCAGATTTTTCCCACTGGCCGACCGGTTGCCAATCTATAAGCCAAGCTGTAGTATCACAGGCAACCTTTAAAGCACGTACCAAAGTCCAGAGAATAAATGGATGTCTCTACAGATGGGTAAGTGGATGATAAAATACCAATCTATTGAAAAGAGGGCTTAAAACTAATAACCTCATTAGGCATCTTGTCCATCCACACACACTAAAAATATAACTGCTGTCATGTGGACCAAGGAAAGATTTTTGTCCTGGTATTCAGAAAACTCGGATACCCCTGCTGTCAGGGATGGGAAGTAACAGAAAGTTTCTAAGCAAGGAGTTCTTAGATGGCAAGGTCTGGGACTTCTGCTCTCCACCAACCCCTGGGCCCCCCGCCTCTCCGAGCCCCAGTCTGCTGGAAGTCAACCGTCTAAAGGCCCCAAGAAGAGCCAACCCAGGCGAGAAGCTCCAATGCAGAGATATTCTCACAAAGAGCGCTACGTAAGTACAAATGACTGTTTGATCAATCATTTGGCCTCGGCGTGGGATTTGGTTAGAATTAAAGCCATCTGGCTGCTGGGGGTGGGGGGGAGGGTGATGGGGGGAGGAGACAAGCAGGCGGGAAAATGACCCACCCCCTCCCCCAGAAAGCATTGTTAAAATATAAGGGGGAAAAACAGTCAAGTCCCTGCTGTTATTTCAGCCTAAGCCACTTAATCCTTCAGCACATAAAGCAACTTATTTTACGACCTTTTCCCTTTAAAAAGTAAATCTGAAGACGCTGCCTTGAATTCAG
The DNA here is from genome assembly GCF_054177405.1 of Leptonychotes weddellii. NCBI lineage: Eukaryota > Metazoa > Chordata > Mammalia > Carnivora > Phocidae > Leptonychotes > Leptonychotes weddellii. The sequence goes on from NC_138372.1 coordinate 39,445,758, forward strand.
ATATCTCTGAAACACACAACTCATCCCTCCCAGTGAAATATCCTGTTTCATAAACCTTCTTCGAGATACTTGAAACTGCAGATCACTAAATGCCTAGCTTTAGGCATCTGACATTCCAGAGAATTAATATTTAAACTTATTATAGGAAAAAAAGAATTGAGTTTGGTTGAAGCATGAAATATTTAATAGTGTCTCCAAATTAGAAACCCTATTTTGTTTCGCACTGGAAATGCCAATGTTATTACCTGGGCTTTGCACTCAAATAAGATAAAATGCACAGGCAGTCTTGAGATTAAACACATAATTATGGCTGTTTTCTCCAGAGAGAAGGGGAGTGAGGCAGGTTTGGGGAGTGGAAGCGATTGAGTTTCATTTTTACGATACACTTAAAATTATACTATCATCCTCTGCCTGGAGGGTTGGGCTTGAGAGCGTTGAAGCTACTTAATCACCGAAAAACTGTGTCAAGATCCATGGACCCACGGAGGCCTATTCAGCGAAGCTGTCTCTGTCTTGGAATGGGCCCGCTGCTGGACAAGACCCGGTAACTTTCTCTACTCGCTAGGACAAAAGTATTAAGTGGTTTGGGATAAAAATTAAGCTTCAATTGACACAGTGGATCCTGGCAACCTCTGCCAGCACATGTAATTTATTTACAGGGTTGGAAAGTCGGCAAAATACATCATCAGCTCTTATACAAACTTCTACTAGGTATTAAATACCCAAGCCTCAGAGAAGTAATTCATATAGTCCAGCAACGTTCCAAAACAAACCCAATCTCCAGCCCTCCGGAGAGCTTAAAACAGCAAATGGGATCTGTATTTTTAAAGTCAGGTTTATAATTCTCCCTGGTTTCTTGCTAAAGCTTTATTTTCCATCAAACCTGTTATTTAAAAAAAAAAAAAAGGCAACAACATCTAAAAGAGTAATCTAGTTGTTAAAAAGACACAAGTAGGAAGAGGCCCCGCCACAGTGCCCTCCTGATACTTCTTCCTACTCTCCCCTTCAGACTCAGGGTCAATATCCAAAGGCAAAGAAGCCTGGGGCCATAAAGACTCCTGCAATAAGTGTGATTCTCTGAGAATGTCCACCGTCTCATGAACGCGTGCACCCTCGTGCAAGGCCACAGACACAAACCAGCAGCAGGACTTTATCCTTCTCCTAGGGATCATCTGGTTCGTTCTTCATCTGACACAAAAGACCCATTTCCCACAAACAAATGCTCAGGTTTACTCTGATTCCTGGACTGTTCTCCCTCCCAAGCCCTTCTTCGTCTCATCATTGAATAGGAAATGATTGTTAGTAGATCTCAAGCCACCATGCCCAGTGAAGCATGCATTCTACCACTAGGTATGGTGGGGCTTAGGAGGAATTCTCTTCAAACATCAAAAGTATCTTCAGAAGCAGTGGAAGGGAGACCGCAACCAGGGCCTGGGCAAGGAGTCTCCCTAAACTGTGGGAAAGGCTCAAAAAGGGACTAGAACCTGCAATAACCCGTGGGACGTGTGTGTGCCACTGCTTCGGAGAAGGAGCTGCTTCTAGAGGGTCCCTCCACAGCCTCAGAGAGTCCTAGCCTGAGGACCGCATGTCACAACTGGGAACCACTATCTTTCCCCCATTTCTACCGCAGTGAAGTGGACAGACACAGTCTCCCCAGAAAATCACACCTCGGCCGCTTAGCAGAGCCTCAGAAAGGGCTGCTCCAGGGAACAGCTGTCTGGACCAGCCTGTGGCCTTCTGCCACCTTCCCCCGGGATGGGGGGCACACTCCATAGCCACAGCAACTCCTCGCCACTGCCTGGGTTGTCAAGCCCGTCCTTGACAGTGCTGTGCTTTAGGGGGGGAAACACCAGCTTTACCGGCTTTGCTTCAGACAGAGCTGCGTTCAAACCCCAGGCTTTACCACTTACTACCTGCACAGCTAGTCGCTGTGAATTAAATAGTCAGCTTATTACTGGGGCGAATCACTTAAACTTCCCAAGCCTCAGTTGCCCCATATGGAGAACTAGAATAATGCCTCCTTTTCTCACAGGGTTATTGGGCCTCATTAAATGCAGTCACAGCCTTAGTGCCCAGCCTGACACATGGTAGGTGCTCAGTAAGGTTAGCTGACCTGCCCCCCTTCTGTTTTCTTCGGTGGTCAGCCTCAGGAGTCAAGGCAAAGTCAAGTCTGAGACAAAGGTGGCTTCTTCCCACACCCTTGATCCTTCTTGACCTCCCCAGTCCAGTTCATGTGGAATTCTGGAGCATCAGAGCAGGAAGGGACTATGGATCATCCCATCCAACTGCTTCCCATTTTACAGATGGGGAAACAGAGACTCAAAGCCAAGAGCATGGCCCGCATGCATCGAGGCTGCACAATGGTGCATGTGTTCACTCCAGACAGGCCCAACCATAACCACCAAATAAATTCAGGCCATACAGGAAATGCATTATTCAGTTAGCGGACTGAAGGTCTCCTCAGTGCATCTGACTCAAATGCTGACTTTAAAAACACAGCTTGTAATGCTAACACAATCCGCCTCGATCCGCCGGAAACCCTCTGAAGGAATAACCCTTTGGAGTTTAGGGGAAGATGGGGAAAAGAAGAAAACAGATGCTTTCAGTGACTTTAAACTGTAAGACCACTAGGTTAGGGTTGTATTCTCCCCACCCCCACCCCATCCCAGGTCTGTTTCCTTTCAGTTTCTTATAAATAAGGCCTAGGGAGACCAAAACAGCTACAACCACCCTCCCCCTTTTCTGCTTTCCTTCCTCACTCAGCTATCAGTCCCGGACTTTGCTTCTAATGCTGAGAGCATTTTTTTTTTTCATTGTAAACTATTAATTCGGGCAGCCACTGTTGATAAACAAGAAGTCCCTTTTTAAACTGCTAGAATCATTAGCACAGTGAAGGCGAGCAGCACGAATATTTCAGGAGTTTGCTCTTTTTTTCCTGGCCCCGGTATTACAGCTGTGCTTTCTGCATAATGCAGTTGAATTTTTCAAAGCCCACTGCAGAAGTTTGTTTCATTTCTTCTCTCCTCTTGAACTGAATGTCTTTGTTTCTTTAAGCTCAAAAATAAACTACCCCCTACCAAAAGAAACAACACAACCCTCTAGGTCCAAACTCATTGCAACTCAAATCTGTATTAGCAAAATAAATTAGCAAGCCACGGAATCTAACTTTACATGTAATCATATATATAAGGTGAGGTTGTTGAAATACCACCATATCGGCTTCAAAAAAGGGAATTCTTTTCCAAGAAAACTGAGGGAAGGAAGAGCAATTATCCTCTCTATGCAAAAGCCACAATTAGCAATAGTCACTGGTCAATTTACAAATAAAGTTGGTATTTATTTGTTTGTTTCTTTTTTTCCTAATCCTATCCAAAAAAGGATTGAAAACTTTAGTTTCTCCCCTTTTCTAGGATGCTGGCCAAACTCCACAAAATAAAACCGAAGAAAATGATGATAATTATGCAACATCCAGAACAAAGAACATAAGAATATATTTTTTTAAATGATTCATTGTGCACTTATGCCTGTAATGAGATTTTAACGCACTGTAAAAATAAGTGTGCTGGCTCATTTAGCTTCTCACGCAAATGTTAACGCAGGGAGATGAATAAGTCAAAGACAGGGCGGGCTTTTTTTTCTTTCCTCAGAAGTGTGAAGGAAAACCACAGCATATAAAGAAACTTAATGTTTTTAAATCACAGATGGAGCAACACAGCCTATCAATATGATGCCACAGCTAAAGGGGTCCTGAGACCTCAGCCCAGCGAAGCACCACAGGTAAACTGCTCAGAAACGACCAGGCCTAAATTAAGTCACGCTCTCATGTGATGGTTCTCCTTTCCTTTTGTACGCCAAGTCCTAGCAGCTTCTGGAGAGCTTGGGAGGCAGGAAGGGAATAGAAATTCTAGCCGCCCAGGATTCTTGGGGAATCTTTGGGAATTATATTTCCGCTACATGTCTATAAAAGATTTGTCGGATACATAACTCTTAGGACTGTAGACGCAACATATTCCTATCGCGTTTGGGTACCCACACACATACATGTTTCTCTTTGTTTCACTGAGCCTGACATTTGGCCAGCAGGTTTCTCTCCCCCTTTTCTGAAACCTCAAGCACCGAAAAAATTTGGATCTGATTATTTCCGGATCACAGGACCAGCACTTTAAAATGGATGAAATGCAAGCAAATTGCCCACCAGAGCCGGAGGGGGTAAATGCTTTCAAAATAACTCATACCTTTCTATTAGGGATGCGCTAGCCCCTCCAATGCCTCCCCAGGACATCACGGTGGCTTCTGATTCGGATGAAGAAATTCTACCAGGTAACGCCACCAAAACCATCGTATTTACTCTCCACCATCGCCGGCCTCTGATCCCATGCACACAAACTACAATTGCATTTTGTTTTCCTTTTTCAAGAAAAAAAAAAAAATCTATATACTAGCTATTTTTTTAAGTTACAAGATTGACTACTTTTTGGCATTTTCGGCCATGTTACGATGGCTATTTACTAATGGCAGTGTCCACACATGTATCACGATCATCAGCCTCTCTTTTTTTTCTAGGACGTGTCCCATCTCAGCACACAGTGAAAAGGGCCCAGAGAGTCGCTGTGAATTAAGTAGTGAGCTCATTATCTGGTTCAGTCTGGGAATAGCAACTCTGGACAAACGGTAAACTAAGAAGTTTTCTAACTATGCCATAGGTACTCCTTCCAAAGAGGACAGAAGAAATACCAAAAGCAAAAATATTTTAAATTCTCTGGGCACGTTCAGGAGGCCATCCAGTAGGCCAGCTCTCAGCCGCCAACACACATGTAGAAGGTACAAGCTGGGGAACCAGAATCAAGTATTTGCAACAGGGAGGCTTAGAAACTGCCACTTTCTGTCTGTAGCTCTGAGCACATCCTTGAGCCTCAGTGTCTTCATCTATGAAATGGGAACCGTAGTAATGACAGCCAGGATCTGCCCAGCACTTTAAAGACCGCAAAGCACTCTACATCTGTTCCCTGCGAGCAGCCCACAAGGTAGGCAGAGCACAGATGGCGTGAGGGCAGATGAGAGAATGTGTGGGAACACACGCTGAGAACCGTACAGCACTGTGCACGGGGACCAGGCGTCATCGGGCCATCGCCACAAAGCTGTCTGCCTCCATAAAGCCCAGATGTTTACCTTCTTTCCTTGTCAGGACTTCCAAAAGCACAGTGTTGGGTGTTTAATACTAAGAAAGAAAAATGCAGCATCTGGTAATTTGGCCTTTCCAACTGCTTGGAATCTGGATAAGCGGGACTCTGCCATAAACAGATAGTGATTCTTATTGTAAATGATGACAATGTTAGTCCATGACGTCGCACCATTCCCAGCGCCTCCTGACTCCAGATCTGGAAACGCCGAGAAGCCCAGCATGTATGGATAAGCTGCTAGACCCAAGGGCTTGTGCCCTTCCTCGGCTTAGGGTCTATCCGAAGCAGAAGGCAGATCATCTGAAACCTGACCCCAGACCAAGCAATACCGTCTTCTCTCCGGTCACTGGGCAGCTGTGGCTACAAAAGACCTGAGGCTTGGCTCCTCTCAACTTCCCATGGCCACCACACCCGAGAGTGCGCTTCACATTCAGCATTTTAAAAATCAAACCATTCTCCCTCCTTTCCCTGCCCCCTTGATCTCAAGTATCACTTACCCTAGCATGGTGCCCAGCATGAATTAATAACAGTGACCCCTTCTACCTTTTTAGTTTATAAAGCATGCTTACAACCATTGTTAGGTTTACCCTGGGAGGAAGACATTACTACCTCTCATGCAAATGAAAAACCAGAGGCGGAGCGCGTTAAACACACCCCAAGAGGAATCCCCACAATAGCCAGGCACTGAGGCGGGCCTTTCACTAAAGCTCTCCTCAGTCCTTCCAAGTCGGTCTCACGGTAAATTGACAAATGGGGGAACTAAGGCTCAGAGAGTGAACAACTTCCCCCCAAGCTCCCACAGATCATAGGTAGCAGGGCATAGTCAACGAAGATTTTTCAATTGGTATTTGCATCTGTTTCTAATAAACCTAAGATCTGGAGCTAGACACCAAACATTCAAAGGGTTACATGGTCTGGGGAATATTTGGGTGGGAGCAGGGGCAGTAAGAGGTGCCGGTTCCTTGTGGCATTTTTAAGAGGACTGCTGAAGCTCTGTGGGGAAGCGGATTTTGTCTCAGATCACTGAGGGGCTGGACTGTGAGGAAGAACTTGCTTGGAAGGACAGAGGCCACGTTGGAAATTTCTTCCAGCCCAGGTCAGTGAACAAAGGCTGGCCAGAGAACTCCCACCCAGACCACGTTGTAGCCTGCTACACAGGAGACACTTTCCCCACCCTCAGGCCTCAGTTTCCTCATCTTTCAAATGGGTATGATAAATTCTACCCCGCTAGCCTCGCTGGAGGCCGTGAAGAAAACAGTTTAGAAGCCTCTCACAAAAGTTTAACCAGAACGACCATCTTAGGATACAAAGAAAGAGGCTGTTCCTCCCATCCCTTTATCCTCCTCTGCCCTTTCCAAATACAATCCTGACTTAAACATCTCATATATTAGACGTTGGTGGGGGAGGAGGAGTGTGGATAATAATAATCGGGGTTTGGGAGAATGGAAGTAGGAAGATCATATGCAAAGCATCCAGATGAGAGGTCTCTAACCACGGCTCCAAACAAAGACTACATTTAGGAGAACCATGCACCAGGTCTGCAGAGAACTCGATCTTCAGCGACAGCTATGATTTTTTAGAACTAAAACGTGGCAGGAGGGTATCTGTTTAAGGGAGGATTATGTGTGGAGCAGGACAAGCCATGGAGCTCAGGGCAGCAAATATTACTCATGTCTTGCTGCGCACCACTCCTCTCTCCCCAGTAAAAGAACACCTCCTATGGGTATCCCAGTAATAATACTCTAAAGCCATTGTTTCCTGTGTCTACCCTTTCAAACAGGATCCCTATCTGTTGGAGAAGAGACTAAGATTGAAAATGACACAAGAAATAGCACTCTCCTACAAAGTCAGGTGTTTTCATTAAAAAGAAAAACACTGTTTACGTTCATTTCATTTTACCAGTGCCTGAATTGGGAAGTTAGTTATTTTCTACCCAGAAGAAGCCCTCATCTCTAAAACCAAGACATCCTACCTTTTCTACGTCACAGGGGCTGATGCTAAAGGAGTGATGTCTATAGAGCCAAAAGAAACTTTTTGTCTTCCTTGAGAATCACCTGGGAATAGAACCAAGAAGTCCTAAAAGCTAAAATAATGAAACCCCAAGCCTTGGTTTCTCTCAGGGGGAAAATAAGGTGTGGGGGGGAGGGATGACACTGCACCTTAACAGTTTCCCCAATTTCTGGTTAATTATCTGTCAGCATGAAACTTATAAATAATGGCTCAATAATAATTAACTGTGATGAGAAGAGGTTCATGAGAATGCCAGCATCATCGCTGACTTTGAGCCCATAAACCCTACTGGGGCCTGCACCTTACACCCACCAGCCTCACTGGGTAGAGGAAGGGTACTGCAAAGGAACTTCTGACCAAAGATGATGCTTCTGAAGCTTCAAATTCAGAAAGGCCATTTTTTAAGCCAGAAATTGACTCAAGCTGGATCACAGATTCATAAAATTTTCCATCAGGAATCCAGAAATCATCTGATATAATTAATTCCTCACTTGACAGAAGGGGAAACTGAGGTTCCAGGAGGGTAGAGGTCTTGCTGAAGGCCTCTGGTTTTTGTTATTTAGTGCCATCGGAATACGTCCAACTATGCCTGCAGCCAGCTCAGATACTCGAGTTGCTAGTCACCCTAATTTATAAGATTTTTGTAAGTTTCACACAACTTCTATCAGAAATACACAGGAGCAAAATCACCTAATCTGAACTTCCTATACACACACTTCTCCAAAATAGGTTTATTGAGTTTAAATTAGATGCTTCCTAAACAGGCATCATTTTATAATGACAACCGAATCCCAAACAACTAGAGAGAATGATGAACACGAGAGAAAGCTCCACCAAATTCTCCAGAGAATTCCCACAAAGGTGTGCGGTGTCCAGGCCAGGCAGCCCGAATTTCTCCACACCTCCTGCCAGGCACGTTGGCGGGGCCAGACTTACCCTTGCCGGCGGCGGCGGCGGCGGCGGCGGCCTTGGACGGCCCGTAGTCTCGGGGGCTCCGCGGCCGGAGGAGGTCGTGGGCGCACGGCGGCGGCACAGGCGGCCGGGGCAGCAGGTCACGCGGGGCCCCATCCACGCAGCCGCCGCCGCTCACGGTGACCCTGAAAGCCATGTGCGTGCCGCCGAGGCCAGGGGGCCCGCGGCCTGGGCCCGGAGCGCCGAGGGCCTCCTTCGGCCTCTTGTCTGAGTGCGCCTCCGCCACCTCGCAGTGCATGGCGCCAGGGCAGGGCGCGCCGCTGGGGGTCGCGCCGGGCTCCTGGGGAGGGGAGACAGCACCCGCGCGTTAGAATGAGCGGAACAGCCAGCCCCTTTCTATCCCGGGGGAAGTCTGGGCAGGTCACCACCACCTCCTCGGTTTATTCCTCGTCTCTAAAATGGGCTAGCCCCACCACACTTACCTTAACCTGACAAACCCACCTGATCCCGCAAAAGTCCCTTCCTGGCACAGGAGTGGCTCGCACTTCCTTCTCGGGTGTGTCGAGGGCCCCGGCCACCCGCCGCCACCGCGCATTCCGCGAAGCTCGTGCACCCTCCCGCTCAAATCCGCCTCCACCGATACCAGCCTTCTTCAAAGGAAGAATGGGGAAACTGAGGCCTGGAGGGGTGAGAGCGCCTGTGCGGTGTCACCCAGTAAGACAGGAGCGGGCGGCAACTACGATTTCCAGGGCAGGACTCTGGCGGGGCGGCGGAGACTACTCCAGGTGGGTCAGGGGCTGCGCGTCTCCCGGACGCTTCGGGGACCCGGCTGCGCGCAGGACTGTGCACTGCGCACCCACGGGTCTGGGGCGCCGACCCTCCGAGACTGACCCCCGACCACCGAGGCCAGGAGAGGGGGCGTCCGATGATTGGCGCTCACTCCCGCGTCACGAACCCATCACGAGCACACAGAGACCCGCACACTCCCCGCGCAGCAGAGAAAATAAACCCATCTCACGCGCAAACCCGCACAAAGTCGGTAACGCCCATGGACGCTGGCTCCCACGCATACCACACACCCCCGCAAATGCACACTGGGGACACGGTGTGCCACACGTACTGCTCTCTCATTCACCCGCTCAGACACTCAGTAACACTAGCAGCCTCACTGGCTCACACTCCACGACCACGCGCGCTGGGTCCCCCTCCACGGAGTCTCGGCCCTTCCAACATCCCTCCTGGAACAAGGGCCCGGGGCCCCCAAACTCTCCTTTCCTCGCGCCGCTCCCGCGCCATTCCAAAGCTCCCGGGATTCGAGCGTCACTGGGACCCTAGCCTCGGATCTCGGGCCCTGGCGCCCGCCCGCTCCCCGGGTCACGGGCCGCGCCCCCTCTCACCTCGCCGCTGCGGCTGCAGCTCGCGGGGCGCACGGCTCCGCGCGCCTCCACTGGCGCCGCAGCCCCCGCAGCTGCCGCTGCCGCCGCGTCCTGCGGGGCGGCATCCCGGGGCGGGGGCGGGGCCCCGACCTGCCCGACAGCCGCTCCAGCCACTGGCTCGCTGAGGCTGCCGCGCAGAGGCCAATCGCGGCGCGAGGGCGGGGCCTCCTTGCCCGGGGGCCTGGGCAGGGCCGGGCGCGGGGCTGGGCGGAGGGTTTGACAGGCGGCGGCTGCCGGAGCCCTGCGCTGCCCGCTGCCCTCCGGCCGCCTGGCCGGGCAGGGCGGCGCCGCGGGCGGGAGCGGCAGGGCTCTGTCGTCGGAGCTGGGCTGGCTGGGCGGCAGAGCGCACGGGGCGTGTCCCCGCCCGTCCCAGCGGCTGAGGCAGGACCCTTCCCTTCTCCGAGGTCAGTTTTCTCCTCATCAAATGCGACCGGCGAAACCTGCACGCGGAGGTAGCAGATGTGAAAGTGCTTTGAAAGTTTTGTTGCAGATCCAAGCGGCTCACTCGAGAACTTGCACGCATTTCACAGCCAGTCTGCGGCAACGTTGGGACGAGAACCAGGGATCACAGATCACTTTTCTTACGTTTTTGTTTTTGTGGTGTTTTTCAATGTAGAGTCGAGTCCAGCCTAGAGGGTCTCAAACTCCAAAGTTGAAAGACAAAAACAGGGGGGCCTGACTGGCACAGTCAGCTCACCATGCAACTCATGATCTCAGGGTCGTGAGTTCGAGTCCCACCTTGGGCATAGAGCTTACTTTAAAAAATTTTTTTTCCGAAAAATAAAAATGTTTATTAAGACAAACAAAACCAGATGCCGGGTCCCAACTAGAAAATATTCTAATTCTATCTGTGAATCTGTCTGGGGGCAAGGCCCCATAGCCTAGGTTGTTAGCGAGCTCCCAGGAGATCTTAGAGTCTTGGGGGTTGAGACCCATTCCTCTCAGTTCCTTCCGGGCCTGGATTCTGGGCTTCCCTCACAGACAGCAGTGTCTTAGGGAACCCTGTCCAATGTGTAGAAAGAACACCACCCAAAGAACAGGACTTAGGGCGACTGGAAGCAGTGGCTCGGTTCCCTTCTCTGAGCTTCAGTTTCCTCCTGTACAAAACAGGGCTGTTCACCTGGGCTGGATAATCTGCCAGGGCTACTGGAAGGGTCCCTGGAGGCTCCTGAGGTGGTCTCTGCATTTCATCTCAGCCCACCCCCTCTGCACTGTTTGCTGGTGATCTGGGCCACTCCAAGGGACCTGTCTGGCTTCACACTCTCCTAAGATAGGGGTCTGGTCTCTTTGGCCTTGACCTCAAGTTGAAAAATGTATATGGAGCCCCTCGCTATGACACAATAGGTCAGGTGTCACAATAGAGGATTCTGCAAAGAGTAAGAGACCTCAAGCAGCATCCCTGGAATCTTGGGAAACCAGGATTTTAGAATCATAAAATTCTAAAATCTGATTTCCTATAATTGGTTAAATATAGCATCTTACAATGAGAGATCAATAATGGTAAGAAGGTCCTTGGAGATTTAGTTAGACCCACGCCCACATTCATTTTTTTTTTTTATTTGCGAGAGAGAGAATGAGAGAGAGCACGAGAGGGAGGAGGGTCAGAGGGAGAAGCAGACTCCCCGCCGAGCAGGGAGCCCGATGCGGGACGCGATCCCGGGACTCCAGGATCATGACCTGGGCCGAAGGCAGTCGCTTAACCAACTGAGCCACCCAGGCGCCCCCACGCCCACATTCAAAGGAGAGAGGATGTGACTGGCCCACAGCAATATGGTGGGTGTGGCAGAGCTGGCACCAGCATCCAGGCTTCCTGACTCCCAGTCCAGTCCTCTCCCTTCTATACCAGCCAGCTGCCTCTAATAGGTATAGGATATCCTCCAACCTGCCCGTTACACACAGGTCAAGGGCCAAGGGCTGCATAGGGCACCTCAAAGTCTTGCATGTGTCTGGGGATTTGGAGTTGAGAATTGTTGCTACTTTTATGGAAGGAGGAGAAGAGGTAGAAAGGAGCAAGGGTAGCTCACCAACCCCTCCAACACACCGCTAGATGCTCCCCCTTCTGAAGTTCCTGTGCTGGCTGTGCCACCAACAGGCCAGGCGGCTTTAGCAAATCATAATCTCACTCTGGACCTCAGTTTCCACCTCAAAAAGCAAGACAGTTGGAAGAAGATGACTGGCCTTTCCACTTCTACCTTTCAGTGAGTCCAGGAGGTGAGTCCTCTGCCATCCCTCCCTCACCATACACACACACACACACACACTCTCTCTCTCTCTCTCTCTCTCACACAGCACTACACACTTAGGACTCTGAAAACACTTGCTGAGTAAGTCACTTAATCAACTGTAACTGCAGGCAAAGGCTCTCCAAATTTCCAACATGTAGCAACAGCTCATTCACTTATTCTTTACTGGGCACCAACCCTGAGCCAGCCCCCACGCCTGAGCTAGGGAAATGGAGATCCTGCCCTTCCCCCTGTGAGCTCACAGCTCTACCCCACTAGGACAGATGGGTTTGTAAAACCTGACAAAGCAATGAGAAGTTTAATCTGCTCAATAAAATAGTCCTCTTAAACACTTGTATATTGCAGGACCCCTTTGGGGATATACAGAACCTAGTGGGTGCATGCATTTTTTTTTTTTTTTCCTACAAGGAAATACAAGGAAGTGTTAACAGTGGTTAAGGGAATGGAGGACTGGGGGGTACTTTTTCATTTTTTACTTTTCTGAACTGTTTCCTTTTCTAGATATATATTATTCTCTTTTTCAATAGGGATTATTTGAGTAGTACGACTATGAGCTGTATTTTTTTTTTCTTTATAGTTTTGGTATGAAAATAAAATTCATTAATATTTTAATTGTCATGAACAAAACACAGAAAAATAAATAAAACCCACTTCTCCCTTTAGCAGGCCAGACAGTAATGTGTGTTTTTTATACTAACCAGTGTTCCAGCTCAACCTGGCTTTTGCCCTTCTAGTCCCACATACAGCCTATCTACTCAATATCTCCATCTCCATCTGGATCCATCTCCAAAAGCAAACATCATGTTTTCTTTTCCAACTTAGCTCCTCATTCTTGTGTTTACCTAGCGAATGGCCCCATGGCCAAGTCCCCCATGTCAGAAGTCTGAGTCATCCGAGGTCCCTCCTCTCCCACATTCCCATATTTGATTCACCATAAATCCACCTAACACTTCCCCCCTGCCCTGCCCCCATTTCTTCCCAACTCTTCTTGCCTCTAGCCTCATCCTCTTCTTCCCTATCGCCCATTTTCCACACAGGTCTCTCTCTCAGTCTCTAAAACATAGATTTGACCATGTCACTTCCCTGATGAAGACAATGATCATTTTTTTTTTAATATTTTATTTATTTATTTGACAGAGAAAGACACAGCGAGAGAGGGAACACAAACGGGGAGTGGGAGAGGGAGAAGCAGACTCCCTGCCGAGCAGGGAGCCCGATGCGGGACTCGATCCCGGGACTCCAGGATCATGACCTGAGCCGAAGGCAGTCGCTTAACCAACTGAGCCACCCAGGCGCCCAGAAGACAATGATCATTAATAGATCCCAACAGCCATCTAAATGAAGTCAAAAAATTTTCTCACTCCACCACTGAGCCCTATCCTGTGTTCCAAGCACCCTAAAATATTTTTCATCACCTAGAACCCAGAACATATATTCATGTCTTCATAGTTTTGTATATGATGTTTCTTATGCTAACATTTTTCCTTCTTGTCCTTCACACTCCTTCCAAGAATTGTTTCATACCCAGCTCAAGTGTCATTTTTTCTCAGAAGCCTTCCTGAAATCCTCTGACTAGGATTATTTTCTTCCTGCACACTCTTACAGCAGTCTTAACTTCATTCTATCTCAGAACTTATATTATACCATTTTATAACTACCAGTTTAACATTCTGTCTCTTCCTCTAGACTGAGACCTCTCTGAGAGCAGGGGCAGCCTTTTGCCTTTGTAACTCCAGAACCTAGAACAGATTCTGGGACAAAGTCAGTACTAGGTAAGTGTTTATGGGATCCTGATTGAATTATTAAAGACTGACCACTACTTCATTTGCCCGACTGCATTTCCAGCTAAGCACTTCTTCAACCTATCATGGCCTCTCTACTCACCATCTTTATCCGGGGTTGTAAACATATGCTCAGCAAATGGTTGAGGCAAAAATAGACACTTCTGTGTATCTAAAGGTCTCCTGTGTCCTGGAAATATGAAAAAGGAGAAGGAATAGAGGTGATGGATGTTACACTGCTTACCCTGTCTCTATTTCTTGCAGCAAGAGAAGAATTAACATTCACTGGGGAACCTACTATGTGCCAGGTAGTATGGCCGACAGTCTTCATATGTGATCTCATTTTATCCTGAAAACTCAGAGAGAGATTATCTTCCCCATCTTATAGGTGAGAAAATAAAAGTTCCAAATTAAGTGATATGCCAAAGTTCTCAGTTAAGAGTGTCTGCCTCCCATGCATCCATGGTCAACTGATTTTCAATAAGAATGCCAAGACTGGGGCACCTGGGTGGCTCAGTCAGTTAAGTGTCTGCCTTCAGCTCAGGTCATGATCCCAGGGTCCTGGGATCGAGCCCTGCATCTGGCTCTCTGCTCACTGCGGAGTCCGCTTCTCCCTCTCCCTCTGCCCCTCCCCCCCGCTCGTGTTTTGTCTTCTCTCACTCTCTCTCTCTCTTTTGTTTGCTCTCTCTCTCAAGTAAATAAATAAAAATCTTTAAAAATAAATAAACTAATAAAAATAAGAATGCCAAGACCACTCATTGAGGAAAGAATAGTCTCTTCAACAAATGGTGCTAGGACAACTGGATATCCACATGCAAAAGAATGAAGTTGAAACCCCATCTCATACCACCTACAAAAAGTAACTCAAAATGGATCAACTTCCTAAATGCAAGAACTAAAAACCATAAAATACTTAGGAGAAAACATAGGGGTAATCTTGGTGACCTTGGATTTGGCAATGGATTCTTAGATGTGAAACCAAAAACACAAGCAACAAAATTTTAAAAATGGACTTCATCAAAATTAAAAACTTTTCTGCATCAAAGGACATTATGAAGGTAGTGAAAAGATAACCTACAGAATGGGAGAAAATATTTGCAAATCATTTATTTGGTAAGTGTTTAGCATCCAGAATATATAAATAACTCATATAACCCAAGAGCAAAAAGACAACCCAGTCAAAAAATGGGCAAATGACACTTTTCCAAAGAAGATATACAATGGCCAGCAAGTACATGAAAAGATGCTCAAACTTATTAGGGACTTAGTCATTAGGGAAACTAATCATTAGGGAAACTTAGTCATTAGGGAAATGCAAATCAAAATTACCATGAGGTGGGGCACCTGGGTGGCTCAGTCGTTAAGCATCTGCCTTCAGCTCAGGTCACGATCCCAGGGTTCTGGGATTGAGCCCCACATCGGGCTCCCTGCTCTGCGGGAAGCCTGCTTCTCCCTCTCCCACTCCCCCTGCTTGTGTTCCCTCTCTCACTGTGTCTCTCTCTGTCAAATAAATAAATAAAATCTTTTAAAAAAAAATTACCATGCGGTATCACTTCACACCCACTAGGATGGCTATAATAATTAAAAAACAAAACAAAACAAAACAAAATAACAAGTGTTGGTGAAGATGTGGAGAAATTGGAACCCTCATACATTGCTGGTAGGACTATAAAATGGTTCAGCCACTGTGGAAAACAGTTTGATAATTCCTCAAGACATTTAACATAGAATTACCATATGATCCAGCAATTCCACTCCTGCTCATTGAGGAGTCTGCTATATGGGAGGCATATACCCAAAACAACGCTGTTGTGGAAACAATCCAAATGTTCATCAATGGATGAATGGATAAACAAACTGTACATATATATACATACACATACACATAATGGAATACCATTCAGCCATAAAAAGGAATGAAGAACTGATACATGCTACAACCTGGATGAACCTCAAGAACATATGCTAAGTGATAGAAGCTAGACACAAAAGGTCATATATTTTATGATTCTACTTATATGATATATCCTTAATAGGTAAATCCATAGAGACAGAAAACAGATGGGTGGTAGCCAGGGGCTAAGGGGAGGAACCAATGGGGATTATCTGCTTAATGGCTATAGGTTTTCTTTTAGGCTAATGAAAATTTTTTGGAATTAGATAAAGGTGATGATTGTACAACATTCTGAATGTACTAAATGCCACTGAATAACTTACTTTTAAGTGGTTAATTTTAGGTTACATGAATTTTACTGAAATAAATTCTTTTAATTTAATTAAAATTAAAGATTGTCTGTCTGAGTCCAAAGCCTGGGTTTACTTCACTGCACTTTGGGACTTTCACTGAGGACAGTCCATAAAATTACTTCTTCAGTGGTTGTAGCTCTGGTGTTATCAAGCTGAGGGACATGAGCAAGTCACCATCCCAGGTTCCTCGATACGGCACCTGCCAAATAAAGATGACAGTACCTGGCCCACCAAGGCGTCTATGGAGACTCAGTGAGGAGGTGGAAAAAGATCAGATCAACCAGAAAATGAGAGGTGATGATGATGATTAATGAAACATCCAACATACTTCCACCACTTCCAGACTTCATTTTATTAAGTTGAAGATGCCCTTTTTAAAACAAAACAAAGAGAAACCCCTGAAGAATCCCAATATGGAACATAGTAATAAAGGGCCAATAAAGATGTTCTAGGTAAAATCTCATATATGATTAGAGAGAGTAAGAATCAACTTAAAATAGGAATAAAAAAGGAACTTTCTTAACTAGATAAAGGGCATCTACAAAAACAAAACAAAACCTACAGCTAACATCACCCATTTACACTATACTTAGTGGTAAAGGCTGAATGATTTCCCCATAAAATTAAGAACAAAAAAGGATATTTCACTATTCCTATTCGACATCACACTGCAAGTCCTAAGCAAGTGCAATAAGGCAAGGGGAAAAAAAAATACACACACAGGTTGGAAAGAAATAAATTCTCTATTGGCAGGCAACATTATCATCATGTATAAAATCTCATGGAATCTACCAAAGAGAAAAGCTCCTAGAACTTATAAATGATGAGTTTATCAAGGTTGCAAGATACAAGGTTAGTATAGAAAAATCCATTGTATTATCCATTATATCCATTAAATCCATTATATATACTAGCAATAAACCATTAGAAATAAAAAAAATTTTGCTTGTCCTCTTTCCGCCATCTTTCTGTGTCGCCATAATGGTACACATGAATGTACCAGCAGATGCTCTCCAGAACATTAACAATGCTGAAAAGGGAGGCAAATGCCAGGTTCTTATTAGGTCATGCTCCAGAGTCATAGTCCAGTTTCTAACTATGATGATGAAGCATGGTTACATTGGCAAATTTGCAATCACTGATGACCACACAGCTGGGAAAATGTTGTGAGACTCACAGGCAGGCTAAACAACTGTGGAGTGATCAGCCCCAGATTTGATGTACAACTCAAAGATCTAGAAAAGTGGCAGAAGAATCTGCTCCCATCCCAACAGTTTGGTTTCATTGTACTGACGACCTTAGCTGGCATCATGAACCATGAAGAAGAAAGACAGGAGGCAAAACCCTAGGATTCTTTTTGTATGGATGTAATATATACATGCAAATAAAATGCCTCAATGGACAATATAAGTAATTAAGTAAATAAATAAATAAATTTAAGTACTATTTATAATAGCACTTAAAAAGCTATAGCTAGATATAAATCTAACAAATATGTGCAGGATCTCTATGCCACAAAATGCTGATGAACGAAATCGAAGTAGATCTAAATAAATGAAGAGGTATATTATATTCATCATTTGGAAGATTAAGTACTATTAAGATGTCAATTCTCCCCAAATTCATCTATAAATTCAAGACAACTTCAGCCAAAATCCCAGCAGGAGTTTGTTTGTTTTTTAAAGATTTTATTTATTTGACAGAGAGAGACACAGCGAGAGAGGGAACACAAGCAGGGCGAGTGGGAGAGGGAGAAGCAGGCTTCCCGCCGAGCAGGGAGCCCGATGCAGGGCTCGATCCCAGGACCCTGGGATCATGACCCGAACCGAAGGCAGACGCTTAACGACTGAGCCACCCAGGCGCCCCCCAGCAGTTTTTAATAGAAAGCAACAAGTTGATTCTAAAACTTAATATTTAGAAAGGCAAAGGAATACGAATGGCCAATACAGTTGTGAAAAAGAAAAAGATGGAGGACTTACTCACTACCGGATTTTAAAATTCACTATAAAGCTACAGTAATCAAGACCGTGTGATACTGGCAAAAGGATATACACATAGATCAATGGAACAGAATAGTCCATATTCGGGGCGCCTGGGTGGCTCAGTCGTTAAGCGTCTGCCTTCGGCTCGGGTCATGATCCCAGGGTCCTGGGATAGAGCCCCGCATCTGGCTCCCTGCTCAGCAGGAAGCCTGCTTCTCCCCCTCCCACTCCCCCTGCTTGTGTTCCCTCTCTCACTGTGTCTCTCTCTGTCAAATAAATAAATAAATAATCTTAAAAAAAAAAAAAAAAGAATAGTCCATATTCTATGGGACACACATATGGCCAGTAGATTTTGTCAGAAGGACAAAAGCAATTCAGTGGAGGAAGGACTGTCCTTTAACAAAGAGTGCTGGAACAGCTGCAATACATATACAGAAAACCAAACCTCAACCTACACTTCAGACGCTATACAAAAATTAACTCAAAATGGGTCAAAATGCAGAGCTGTGACTTCTAGAAAAAAATATAGAAGAAAATCTGTGTGACTTTAGGTTAGGTAAAGAGTAATTAGATATGAGGCCAAGAAGCACAATCCGTAAAGGAAAAAAGTGTTAATTGAACTTGACAAAAAATTAAAATTTTTGCTCTGCAAAAGCCACTGATTAATAAGAGAATGAAAAGCCACAAACAGGGAGAAAATATTTGCAAATCATATATCCAACTAATGAATTGTATTCAGAATATATGAAGAACCCTTACAACTTAACAAAAAGAAAACAACCAAAGGCTTTAAATGGGCAAAAGATCTGAAGAGATACTTCACCAAAGAAAATATGCAGATGGAGGGGCGCCTGGGTGGCTCAGTCGTTAAGCATCTGGTCATGATCCCAGGGTCCTGGGATCAGGCTCCCTGCTCTGCAGGAAGCCTGCTTCTCCCTCTCCCACTCCCCCTGCTTCTGTTTCCTCTCTCGCTGTGTCTCTATCAAATAAATAAATAAAATCTTTAAAAAAAAGAAAGAAAAGAAAATATGCTGATGGAAAATAAGCATGTGAAAAGATGCTCATCATCATTAGTCATCAGGGGACGCAAATTATAAGCACACTGAGCTACCACCACCCACCCATTAGAATGGTTAAAATTCAAAAATAGAAAAATA
Organism: Leptonychotes weddellii; assembly: GCF_054177405.1. Taxonomy (NCBI): domain Eukaryota; kingdom Metazoa; phylum Chordata; class Mammalia; order Carnivora; family Phocidae; genus Leptonychotes; species Leptonychotes weddellii. Next base: position 39,464,706 of record NC_138372.1, read on the forward strand.
CCAAATGTTGGTAATGATGTGAAGCAACTGGAACTCTCATAAATTGCTGGTAGAAATGCAAAAGGGGAGGTGCCTGGGTGGCTCAGTCTATTAAGCGACCCACTCCTGATTTTGGCTCAGGTCATGATCTCAGGGTCTTGAGATGGAGCCCCGTGTGCAGCATGGAATCTGCTTGTCCCTCTTCCTCTGCTCCTCCCCTCCCCGACTCGTGCTCACTCTCACTCTCTCTCTCAAATAAATAAAAGAAGACGAAACCAGAGAGGGAGGCAAACCATAAGAGACTCTTAATCAAAGGAAACAAACTGAGGGTTGCTGGAGGATAGGGGGCTGGGGGCCTGGGGTAACTGGGTGATGGACATTAAGGAGGGTATGTGGTGTAATGAGCACTGGGTATTATATAAGACTGATGAATCACAGACCTGTACCTCTGAAACCAATAATACATTATATGTTAATTAAAAAAATAAAACTATTCCAAAATTTTAAAAAATAATAATAATAAAAAGAAATGTAAAAACGTACAGTCACTTTGGAAAACAATTTGATATTTTCTTATAAAGTTAAAGATAATACTTACCATACAACCCATACAAGCCAGCAATCCCATTCCCAGTATGAAATGAAAATCTACGTTTACACAAAAACCTGTACATGAAGATTTTTAGGAACTTTATTTGTAATCCTCAAAAATATAAAACCAAATGTTTCTCAACTGCAGAACAGATAAACTGGGGTAAGTCCACAGAATGGAATACTACTCGGCAATAACCCAAAATTGATCCTTGATATACCTAACAACATGGGTGAATCAAATGCTATCATGCTAAGTAAATGAAGCCAGACTCAAAAGACTACATACTGTATGACCCCATTGATGTAACATTCTGGAAAAGACAAAATTACAGAGAACGGTTGAGTAATTGCCAGGAGTTAAGGATTGGAAAAGATTTGACTACCTGGAGTGAGGCCGTTTGGTGGAGGAAGGGGCCATGAGAGAACTGTTCTGTATCTTCACTGTGGCAGTGTTTACACGACTGTATGCATTTATCAAAACTCATAGATCTGTGCACTGTGAATTTTACTGTATGCAAATTAAAAACAAAGAGTCAAGTTGGTTATTCCTAAAAGTAGAGTCTCTTCTTAATGAAGCCTCAGGTTAATCAGACTCTCTCAGGAAATGGAAACTGATAAATAAGCCAGGTTCTACTACACTCATTTCCTCTCTCTCTCCTCCTTTCTCTTCTCCTCATCCTGTGTTTTCTCTCACATGAATGATGACACCACCAAGCTGGGATCCTAGAGGTTCTCCCAGGCTCCTTCCCTCCTCCACCTACATCCAGGCTCCGAGGCCTGTGATTCCTACCTCCCAGGGACTTCTCTCCATCTCCACACTGTAGCCCACATCAGGCCTCGTTATCTCTAGTCTGAATCCCTGGACCAGCCTCCCAGCTGGGTCTCCTCCCGGCAGCCACAGTGGTCTTTCTAAATCACTGATCCAACCATGTTGCTCTCCTCGCTGAAAGCCTTCTGAGTGCCCCTCGCTCTCTGGGGGCAGGAATGGTTTTAGGTGGCACCCTGGCCCTAGTACCGAGCACAGTGCCTGGTGTCCTTGCACACTCAGGGAATTATGGGTGAATCTAGGCTTAAGTTAATAGAGTGAGTGAAGGAGTTACTAAAGGATGTGCAGGCCTTCCGGAAAGTCATTAGGAGAGGTCTGAAGTAGTGTATCCAGAGGACACTCCATCTTGATCCAACAATATTGATTGAGACCCTACCGTGCCCAGGAGCTGTCCTAAGGAGCCAGAGATTCACGGAGCTTCCCCAACTGGTAGTGGACACAAAGTAGTCAGCCAATCATACAAATGAATGCACATCTGGGAATCATACGAACCAGCAAAGATAAGGTCCTGAAGGAGAAATGCTCCATGTGATGAGAGGCTATGAAGTGGGAGGAGGAGTCGGAGGCTTGATGAAGTCACAAAAGGCTTCCCTGAGGAGGTGATGATTCAACTGGAATTTCAGAGGACACAAAGTCTCTGGTTGTGGAGCTGAGGAAGAGCTTTCCAGCAGATGGTCAAGTATGCGACAAAGCCCTGAGACGAGAGGAATGGAGATCCCTTCCAGGCAGTGAAGGAAGGGCAGTGGGATTGGAAGCCACGGAGTGAGGGGAGGATGAGACTGGGGAAGGGAAAAGGCTGGATCCAAAATTAATGAAGAATTTTAGGCTGGAGACTGACATGATCCAATCTGTTCTGAAAATACCATTCTACCTGTTGTGTGGAAAGTGGATGGAGAAAGAGGCAAGTGAGGATGCTATTAGAATCGTCAGGAGAAGCCCCAGAGAGCAATGCTGGGGAGCCTGGACTCAGGTGGCGGGGTCAGTGGGGATGGACAGAAGTGGCTAAATGCAGCTTTACTTAGGAAGGAAACCTGACAAGCCTGGGAGCTGGGAGTGACAGGGAGGGGAGGGAGGGGAGAGGCCCAGTGTCTGGAAGTAGCAGTTTCAGGTTTGGAACTTCCCCTGGGTGGCCCAAGGCATTCCTCATCCTTAATGGTGGTTTCTGGAAGCAAGGTGCGGCAACTGCCAGGCCACTAAGTTATACCCCTTCCTCACTCTCATTACTAGGCAACTGCTCTTGCATAACAACTTGCTTTGGTTTTCAGCACATCACAGTGTTTGCAGGGAAACGGAACCAGACAATACAGTAGCCTCCTAACTAGTAGTCTCCCTGCTTTCATTCTTCCCGGCCACCCGCTCTCCCCAGTCTACTTTCCACAGAACAGCCAGGTTGAATTTTTTAAAAACATAAGTGGGCCCTTTGCTCAGAACTTTCCATTGGCTGCCTCTGACTCAGAGTAAGAGCAAAGTCCTTATTGTAACCTACCAGGCCTGACATGGATTGGCCCCTCCTATGTCTCTGACCTCCCCTCCCCCCACCTTCCCTCCCCCACTGTGCCCAGCCACCCTGCCTGCTTTGCTATCTCTTGAACTTATCAAGCATGCTCTGGTACTGGGGTCCTGTTCTCTGGGACTTTTCCCCCAGGTATCCACATATGCTCTTACCTCATTCAGGTCTCTGGCCAAACATCGCTTTACCAGGAAGGCCTTCCCTGACCACCCCACCTAAAACAGCATCCCACTGTGCTATCTACTACCTACTTGTTTTTCAGAGTACTCACCACCACATGACATTTGTTTATATTCATCACCTATCTCCCCCAACTAGAGCCTTAGTTTGGCTACTCTGAGCTACTTGCTATCCTTGTGAAAACTGGTTAAATATTTGCTGACAAAGAAAATAAGCCAGCTCCATCTTATTATTTAATTAAGAAGATCTAAAAGGGTAATATGGTCTTCTGTTCTAATAATAATAGTAATTGTTATTATTTATTATTATAGTTAATAGCAACCACAAAAACATTAAACATTTTTAAATAAGAATGATGGACTGCAGTATGCCAGGCCAATTTGGAAGACTGACTCCAGAACCCAATGTCCTTTTATAGCAGCCCAAAAGATACAAAGCTTTTTCTTGCTGTTCTCACATGACCTCTTCAGTGAGAACAGGGGGGTCAAACTGACCACTCATTATCTGGTGATGAACACAGCTGTCCTCTCATAACTCTCTAGCTTTGTGGAAAAGCCTGGTGACTTATTCATGTTTTAAAACATGAATAAATAAAAGTCCATTAAAACAGATTTATCTTTTCATTCACAAGCAGTATTTCCAAAGTGAGGAAGTTTTCCACTGGACTTATAAATTGAAATAAGAAATCTTTTTAGTAAACTTGACTCACGAAATAAGTCTTAAGCTTGAGACATTTTTGGAGACAATGTATTATAATGTTCTGTTTTCCCGAGGCAAAGGAGCAAAGCCTAACAGAACATCACTGGTTCCCAGTTTCAAAGGAGACAAGGAGTCAAGTCTAGTTTCTGCAAGAAAATCACAGGCTGAAATTTGCAAAGGAAAAACAGCAAGCTATTTCTAAGGTTTTGCTTCAAAAATACATACTCCTCTCACACATTCTTGGTGATTGTTGGCTTCAAGCTGATAAAATATTCCTTCTTTGGGAAAAAAAAGTACAGCTCCCAAGAAAACTAAGAGCCTGGCTTTGAAGACAGATCTTCCTGTATCTGAATCCCTTCTCTATTAGCTATGTGTCCTCGAGCAAATCATCTCACTTCTCGCCTCAGGTTCCTCTTCCAGGAAAACTGAGGTAAACGTCAAGACAACCCTGGCAGATCAATGGCTATTAAAGAGAATTTGCATAGAGTCCAGGGTCCAGCACCTAGCAGGTGCTCAAAACATGGTGACAGTGATCACTCTATAAGCATCTATAGAAGGCCACTCAAGTCATCAGCAATTTTAAACATAATATATATTTATATATAATATATATACATACAATTTTTAAGAACATTTAGAAAATACAGAAAAATATGAAAAAATAAATCTCCCACCAGTACTGTGAATAAAACCTCCCCCCAAAACAAATGAGAAGTGGTGTGGCCAAGACTTTTCTCCACTAACAATTTTGAAATAGTGACCTCTGCTGGCCAGTGGGAAACATGAGCCTTCCAGCCAACTCTTTCACAATTGAGCAAGGGTTGAGTCAGCCAGGCTTGGGCTCTGTCCCTGGAACAAAAACCAGGTGTTGCATTACAAGGGACAGAAATCGTCACAAGGGTTACCACGATGTAATTGGGATGTTAACAAAATTAAAGGCTGGCCTTTCCATTTGCTCATCCGCCCAGAAGATTCTTTTTTTTCAAACCCCGTGGTCTCCTATTTTTAAAATGTCATAATTGCATGCAAATGTTACAGCTGAAAAACAACGCAAGGGGCATTAAAAATCAATCTTCCATGTAAGCCTCAGATTTTCCAGCATGAAGATCCAAAAGCAGAAGTGGTGACAAATGTGTAGAAAACAGAGTGAAAAAGTCAGAATGCATCATTAAGAATATTACAACAAAAGGAGGAAAACAAATCTTTGGGAATTCATGTCTGATTCAGCTGGGGTAAACAGCCAACTACAAAGGGGGCTTTAAAGAACCCTGCAAACTTCTTACAGATAGGACCCAGAAATCCAATTAGGAAGCCGCCACGACCCTTCACTTCAGGCAGAAGTATACTCGATGGAAGAGGCTACTTAAGAGTCTGCTGGCTGGGCTACTGAGACATGAAACACATTCCCACCGCGTAAGGTGTGAAATAAAACAGAGGTTGCAAACTGGCAGCCGTAGGGCCATGTAGTTTGCTTTGGCACGTGCTCTATTTTTTTTTAATTAATTAGTTTCCAACACTTTAAAAATGGAGATTTCACATCAAAATCTGAATCTGTGTTTTCTTATAAACAGATGGGGAGATCTAGTCCTCTTGGGCCAATACGCTCCCTTCGCGACAACCAGGGCCAAGCAGTGGCGGTCCTCCCTCCAGAGGGGGTGCACGCCCTCCAGGTTGCCAGTATCCCATCCGGTCGGCCTCGCTCCTCACGTCACCTGTCTGGCTTTTGCAAGCCCTTGAGTCTGAGACCCTGGGTTTCAAAAGCCCCAAGGCACTGGGGATGAACTCAATTCAGTTCCAACACATATCAACCACATGCAAGGCACTTAATATAGGCACTGGGGTTATAAGGAATAAGACATGATCCCCGAACCCCAGGAACTCCGAGGTCGCAGTTTCCAGGGAGCCCTAGTAAACTTTTTTTTTTTTAAAGATTTATTTATTTGAGAGAGAGAATGAGAGACAGCACGAGAGGGAAGAGGGTCAGAGGGAGAAGCAGACCTCCCGCTGAGCAGGGAGCCCGATGCGGGACTCGATCCCGGGACTCCAGGATCATGACCTGAGCCGAAGAAACTTGAAATTATAATACATTACCACATGTGCGCTGAAAAGGTATAGAAGTGGTAAAGACTAGAGATTAAATTCACTTTCTAGCTTTCTGAGATGATACCAAGCTCATTGACTTCAGTCTTTCTTCTCTTCTAATCTATGCACTGAAGGGTATAAATCTCCCCCTAAGCACGGCATTAGCTATATCTCCTAGGTGTCAACAAGGATTTTCGTGATCACCTGATTAAAATCATTTTTCCCACCCATGTGGTTTCTTCTTTGACCTGTGGGCTATTTTAAGGCGTATTTCTTAATTTCCAAACATATGGAATGTTCTAATTAACACTTTTAACTGATCTCCACCTTAACTGTCTTACAGTCAAACATACTCTAAATGATTTTAATCCTTTGAAATTTGTTGAGGTTTGCTTTATGGACCCACATCTGGCCAGATGTGTAAATGTTTGATGCAAGCTTGAAGAGAATGCATGTTCTTCAGTTGTTAGACACAACGTTCCATAGGTGCCCACTGGATCAAGTTTGCTGATCGTGTCATTCAAATATTCTACAGCCTTCCTAATTATTTTATCAGTTGCTAAGAGAGGTGTGTAAAATACCTTGTGATATGGTCAACTTGTCTATTCCTCCTTTTGGGTGGTTCTGTCCATTTTTATGTGTTTTTTAAATTGAGGTATAAAATAGAGAAACCTTACATATACAGTTCAATGAATGTTCATATGTATACACCCACATAATCCAAATCCAGCTACAGAACATTTCCAGCACCTCAGGTTTCCCCACAACTTTCCAAGTCAATACGCTACCCCTCTTCCCATTACCACTATTCTGACTTAGGGTGAAAACATTATTTTACCTGTTCTTGAAACACATATAAATGCAATCACAGTATATATCCCTATATGTCTGGCTCCCTTTGCTTAATATTATGTCTCTGAACTTCATTCACATTGTTTAACACGGCAATAGTTCATTCTTTGGATTGCTGTGTAAAATCGTATTGTAAAAGTTCGGCACATTTATCCATTCTACTATAGTGATGGACATCTGAATTGTCTCCAATCTGGGGCTATTGTGAAAAATCCTGCTACAAGCATCCTTAGTAAATGACTTTTGGTGGGGACGTGCACTAATTTCTCTTGGGCATATACCAATTTGTGGAACTGACAGATTCTAGGATGGGCATAGGTTTAGCTTTAGTAGTTACTGCTCATTTGTTCACTCCTTCCAGAAATTCTGTGGGAATTTTAGTTGTTCCATATACTCAACACCTGTCATTGTCAGTCTTCTGAAGCCGTTCTGATGGGTGTGTGGTGGGATGTCAGTATAGTTTAAATTTTTATTTCCCTCATAACTAATGGCGCTGAATATCTACCTCCTCTTATAAGCCATTTGAATACCCTTCTTTTTAAGTACCTGTTGTATGGAAGCATTAAATCACTATATTGTACACCTGAAACTAATATTAACACTGTATGTCAACTAAGAGGAATGTAAATAACAACTTCATGGATAGAAAAAAAAAGTGCCTCTTCATCTTTTGCCCATAATTTTGATTGAATGTACTTTGAGGCTGTTATGAGGTGCATTAACATTTAGCACTGTATCTTTCTCATGAACTCAATCTTTTATTTTGAAGTGCCCCTCTTTACCTCTGGTAAGTTTTTTGCCTTGAAGTGGACTTTGTCAAAAATTAATACACCTAGGGTGTCTGGGTGGCTCAGTCGGTTATGCCTCTGCCTTCAGCTCAGGTCATGATCCCAGGGTCCTGGGATCGAGCCCCGCATCGGGCTCCCTGCTCAGCGGGGAGCCTGCTTTCCCCTCCGCCTGCCACTCCCCCTGCTTGTGCACTCACTCTCTGTCAAATAAATAAAATCTTTAAAAAAAAAATTAATGCAAGTAGGTCGGCTTCTTTTTTGTGTTTGCATGTTTATCTCTTCCTATCCTTTTATTTTCAACATAGCTATCCTTATGTTTTAAATGTGGCTCTTCTTAGCAGCAAACAGTTGAATTTTGTTTTTTATTTAGTTTGATAATCTTTGTGTTTTAATTTAGTCCATTTCTATTTAATTCAATTACTGACATATTGGGTTTAAATCTGTATCTTACTATGTGCATTCTCTTTTTCCTGCCTATTCTAGATTTTTCCCCTCCTACTTACTTTTATATTTATATAAAATAAATATATATTTATATATATACATATTTATATATTTATATTGGTATTCCATGCTTTTCCTGCCTGAACTTGAAACTTTTACTATTCTTTCAATGGCTATCCTTAAGTCACAGTGCACCTCCTTTAATATGCCAAAATCTACTGCTGGCACTTTTACTCTCTTTCCAATGTAAAGACCTTAGGATATATTCTTTAAAGATTTCATCTATCTATCTATCTATCTATCTATCTATCTATCTATCTATCTACCTACCTACCTATCTATCTATCTATCTATCTATCTATCTATCTATCTATCTATCTATCATCTATTTATCTGAGATAGAGAGAGCAAGAGTGAGTATGCGCATGAGCTGGGGAAGGGGCAGAGGAGGAGGGAGAGGGAGAGAGAGAATCTCAAGCAAACTCTGCCTGAACTTGGAGCCCCACACAGGGCTTGATCTCACAACCCTGAGATCACAACCTGAGCCAAAACTAAGAGTTGGATGCTTAACCGACTGAGCCACTCAGGCACCCTAGGATATTTTAACTCCCAAATATTCTGATTTAAATGCCATATTTACCTTTTTTGTTGTTCTTAATTTCTTCTGACTCCCCTTCCTTCTTCTCCCTGAAAAAAACCACCTTTGTAAATTAAGTTCCTTTTATTTATATTTAAGTAGGCTCCATGCCCAGCGTGGAGCCCAACATGGGGCTTGAACCCACCACCCTGAGATCAAGACCTGAACTGAGATCAGGAGTCAGACACTTAACTGACTGAGCCACCCAGGCGCCCCCACTAAGTTCCTTTTAGTATGACCTGCTGAAATCTCTCAACTTTTGTTCATTCATTTTTATTTCACCATTTTTATAGATTAACGCTGGGTATGGAATTCTAGGTTAGTAGATTTCTTTCAGAACTTTAGAATTTGCACTCCATTGTCTTCAGTTGTTTTTGTTGAGAAGTTAGCTGTCTAGTTGTTGCTCATTTGAAAGCAGTTTTTTTTTTTTTTCCCTCCTCTGGCTACTTTTAAGACTTTGTCTTTGGTTTTTAGCACTTTTACTATGATGTACCTCAGTACGTATTCTCTTTATTTATTTACTTAGGGTTCATAGAGCTTTTTAAATCTGTGGCTTGATGTTGCAACAATTTCAGAAAGTTCTCTACTGTTAAATCTTCAAAACTGCTCTGCCCCATTAGATCTTCCCCTCCTTCCAGGACTCCAATCACACCTGCAGAGTTTCTCATTGTATCATCTGTCTTAACCTGTCTCCTATATTTTAATATTTTTGACTTTTCTGCTTTATTCTGAATAATTTCTTCTGACCTATCTTTGAAGTAATTTTTTTCCAGCTATATCTAATCTGCAGGTAAACCTATCCACTGACTTCTTAATTTTAGCTATTCTATTTTTCTGCTCTAGAATTTCTGTGGTGCTTTTTCAAATTTTATAGATAGATAGATAGATAGATATAGTTTTATATGCATGTGTGGTTTCTACTACATATATACATAGTTTCTAGTTCTCCAACAAATTAAAATTTCATTTTTATTCTTACTGAACATACTAATCATAATTATTTAAGAATTTCTGGGGAGGGGGGTGGGAGGATGGGTTGGCCTGGTGGTGGGTGTTGAGGAGGGCACGTTCTGCATGGAGCACTGGGTGTTGTGCACGAACAATGAATCATGGAACACTTCATCTAGAACTAATGATGTAATGTATGGGGATTAACATAAGAATAAAAAAAAAATTATAGCAAATAAATCTACAATAATTCAAAGAGCAAAAAAAAAAAAAAAAAAAAAGAATTTCTGACATGAACAGGCATTTCTCCAAAGAAGACATACAGATGGCCAACAGACACATGAAAAGATGCTCAACATCACTCATCAGGGAAATGCAAATCAAAATCACAATGAGATATCACATCACACCTGTCAGAATGGCTAAAACCAAAAACACAAGAAACAAGTGTTGGTGAGGATGTGGAGAAAGGGGAACCCTCATGCAGCGTTGGTGGGAATGCAAACTGGTGCAGCCGCTGTAGAAAACAGGATGGCATTTCCTCAGAAAGTTAAAAATAGGGCACCTGCATGGCTCAGTCAGTTAAATGTCTGCCTTCAGCTTAGGTCATGATCCCAGAGTCCTGGGATCGAGTCCCGCATCAAGCTCCTTGCTCAGCGGGGAGTCTGCCTCCCCCTCTGCCTGCTGTTCCCCCTGCTTGTTCTCTCTCTCTCTCAAATAAAGAAATAAAATCTTTAAAAAAAAAAACGTTAAAAATAGAACTACCCTACAATCCAGTAATCCCACTAACTGGGTGTTTACCCAAAGAATTTAAGAACACTAATTCAAAGGGATACATGCACACCTATGTTTAGAGCAGCATTATTTATGACAGACAAATTATGGAAGCAGTCCAAGTGTCCATCCATAGATGAATGGATAAAGAAGATGGGGTATATATATATACAATGGAATATTATTTAGCCCTAAAAATGAAATCTTGCCATTCGCTATGATGGAGCTAGAGAGTATAATGCTAAGTGAAACAAGGCAGTCAGAGAAAGTAAAATTACCATATGATTTCATTCATATGTGGAATTTAAGAAACAAAACAAATTAGCAAAGGAAAGAGAGAGAAGAGAGAGAAACCAAGAATCAGACTCTTAACTATAGAGAACAAACTGGTTAACAGAGGAGAGGTGGGTAGAAGGATGGGTTAAATAGGTGATGGGGATCAAGGAGTGCACTTGTTGTGATGAGCATCAGGTGTTGTATGGAAGTGTTGAATCACTAAGTTGTACACCCGAAACTAACATTACACTTTATGCAAACTATACTAGAATTAAAATAAAAACAATATACATAAGTTAATTTAATTTGTCTCCTAACTAATTAATCTGGAGCCCCTATGGGTCTATTCTATTGTCTCTTGCTTTTGTTGTTCTCATTCATGTTGTCTCTTCCTATGCCTGGCTATTTTTAATTGTGTGCAGACACTGTATTTGAAAACTTGTTTGTAAAAATAATTGAAGCCTAGGATGTTGTTTTTCTCCACAGAGGATTTATGATAGTTTCTCCCAGAATCTAGAAACACTGGCAAACAGGGATTACCACAAATCAATTTAATGATAATTCTAACTCAACTACAATTCATTCATTCAATTTCCTCTTTACCCTTCCCTCTAGGGTGCAGCCTTTTGGGGTCCCAACCCAAAGCAAAGGGACTTGTAACAGCCTCTCTTTGTAGGCCTTTGTAGGCCCAAATTTTTGCCCCTATCTTGGGAGGCTCTGGTAACTGCCCCTACCCTCCTTTCTCTCCTAATCAACAAAGGTAAGCTTGCAGAAGCTATGTTGGCACTGCGTGACCTTTTCCCTCAAGCCTAATTAGACCCTTGAATACTTGATCCATTTGGGCTAATTTCTTTCAATGAGGAATGTGGTTGTCATTCAGAAATGGCCAGTCTCCATTACATAAACTCAGGAGCTAGAGGGCAGCTGGAGCGAGCGTAAGAAGGCCAGAAGATAGGGAGACAGAATAAAGCACTGAAGCAGAAAGAAGCAGAGAAGAACCATTTAGAGATCCTGAAAACTTTCCAGGTTCTTCACAGAAGCAAATCTATATTTGTGTTTACCAAGACTTTCCCGGTGCCCTTAGGATCAACTCCTTTTTTTATGCTTATGCTAAACTGAGGTGGGGATTGTGTCCTTGCAACTAAGGGTCATAATGTTATGGAGGGACTAGTGTTTTATATACATATATTTTTTAAGATTAATGTATTTATTTGAGAAAGAGAGAGAGCATGAGCAGGAGGGGCAGAGGGAGAGGGAGAAAGAATCTCAAGCCCCTGACACAGGGTGCTCCCACGACGCTGAGATCACAACCCAAGCCAAAACCAAGAGTCAGACGCTTAACCAACTGCGCCACCCAGCACCCCTAGCGTTTTCTATTTTTTCAAGACTGTAGACTACTGTTACTAATAAGTTGAGAGACAAATAGGATAAGTCAATCAAGAGTCAACATATCTTTAAAAGACTTTCAAGGTAAAGGCCTGTGATTGAGAGGCCACCTTCTAATGTTTCTCTGCCAGGGACATCCCATAGGTCTTCCAGAACTGTTTTACCACCAGGATCTCTTGCAAGGCACACTCAACCGTATCTGGTAAGATACGTGTGTGCAGGGAGACTATGAGCAGTTGGAGGCAAGGCGGAGCCACATGGCTCCTGCAAAATAATGCAAGCGATGAAGCGGGCTAGCGCCAGGACCTAAGATGCTGCATTTAGTGCCGAAAGGGTCCATAAAGGAGGTGGGCACAAATGCAAGCAACAACTATTGGTTGGAATAGGCTAGGAGCAGAATAGATGCTCAATCAACCACAGCAATAGCAAGACACATCAATTGTGTAAGTAAGGTTCTTTGCCAACAAGGGTTGCCTCCATTTACTTCTCCCACACAGGGTGGTGAATGCTTTGAGGACAAGGTCTATGACCTTGTACAGTCAGTGCCTATCTCAGGGTCTGGTATACGGTAGGCAGTGAGTGAATGGAAGAATTAACAGCATTTTACAAAAACGGGTCTACAACACCTTGTCTTAAACTCCTGAGGCCAGATGTTTCAGAATAAAGAACTTTTCAGATATTAGAAAGGTAATAATGATGCATATTACATAACACTCTCGTGGGGTCTGGGACAGCACCTCACAGTCAAACATACTGACAATAAGCATAGTCATCCTATATGAAATAAATTAAGTCCACAAATAGCCCCACATCAATTCAGGTCAGGTTTTGCTGCCAAATAAATTTTGTCACCAAACTTAACCAATAAAAAAACCCTCTAGATTTCAGAATTATAAAGATCTGCTAAAGATAAAAACTCAAGGAACCCTAGAAAGGACCACTAATTTTCACTCATTTATTGGGAAACTATTGTTAGTGGAGCTCATAGTCTACATGAGTTCACAGATAAATTTAACTGCTGATTAGACTTAGTTGAAGAAAATGATAGGTCAGGGGGTGCCTGGGTGGCTCAGTCAGTTAAGCGGCTGCCTTCGGCTCAGGTCATGATTTCAGGGTCCTGGGATCCGTGGGGAGCCTGCTTCTCCCTCTCCCTCTGCCCCTGCTTGTGCTCTCTCTCTCAAAATAAATAAATCTAAAAAAAAAAAAAAATGGGTCAGAAGAAACTATCCAGAATAAAGCATAGAAACTCAAAAATACTAAAATAGAGAAGATAAGTTAAGACATAGATGATAGATTAGAAAGTGTGACTGGAATCCTGGAAGGAGAGGGAATTCATAGTCTAGAAGGGGACACAGATTTGTAATCAGTTAAGGTCCAAAGAGGGAATGACAAAGCATTGAAAAAACACATAGAAATCTATCTGGGAGTATTTGGAAAGGCTAAGCTCATTGTGAAGGATGGGAAGCATACCAAGGCAGAAATTCAGGCAAGGGAACATGAGCACAAGCACATAATGGCATGGCAGGGCAACTCATCATCTATCACCTGCTCCAATTTCAAGGTAAGTATATGAAACCTATTTCTCAGCATTCCCATCTTACCTATGGGGTCCAACCATATTCTTCAAGCTTTCCAGTAAGTGAATCAGATGGAAGAAGTCTACCTTCTAGCAAATGATAGTTCATGTGCTTAAGACACTTATCTGAGAGCCCCACATAAGAGAAATCCACTTGAGCCATGCTTCTCAAAGTGCGGTCTCCTAACTTGCAGCATCAGCATCACCTGACACTTGCTGGAAATATAAACTCTTGGGCCCCACCCCAAACCTACTAAATCAGAAACTCTGGAGGTGGGGCCCAGCAATCTGTTTTAATAAGCTTTCCAAAGGTTCTGATGCATGCTAACTTTGATTAACTCCTGATCTAAAGTAAACCCTTCTCTCCCAGTGTGATTCAGACCACTGCTTAGAATTTGTTAAAAAACTACATCTCTTGGGAACCAGTCCAGACCTCCTGAAGCCAAGTCTGCCCTGCAGTGGAGCCCCGACTCTACACCTCTAATAGGTACTCCCTGTGAATCTCATGTTTCTGGGTCCAAGTTTCAAATGCCACTGCATTAGATTATAAACTCCTCAAGGGCAAGAACTGTCTTGTTCACGGTTGAATTTTTCTAATAGCTGGGCTGTAACAGCCACTTGGTGACTGTTTCTGAATTGATTAGCTAGCTCTGGATCAATGTGCAAATCACTACAGCAATGTCAAGGTTGCTTAGGACCATGACTGAGAACTACAGGGGCTATGTGCTTGTCCCACCTTGTCTTATTCCCCTTAACACAAAAACAGTTTTGCTTATTTTAAAATGGTGGTCAGCAGCTTGCTAAGAATAGCTGGACTGTTAACTATGGAATTAAAGCTATCTTTGTTTTAAGCTATTTGGTTTTAGAGAAAGAGAACTATGGGTTGGGAGAGCAAAAGAGGGAGTTGAGGGCCTTCATGTAGCACCTCAACTACCTTGAGGCGAAGTTCAGACTAATTTAAGTAAAGCTGACAGACATAACTGTTAGCCTTGGGGAATATGATCCACTCAGAAACACTATTCCAGCCAGAAAAGAGATGGCTTTCAGCACCCGCATCCTTGGTTTAGATTTGGAAGAAAGAGACCTTCAGAATTCAGTCTCCTTAGTTCTCATTGACCACATATCACCCACCAAATCAGTCCAGTTAGGGGTAAGAGCTCCTCATTTCTCAAGAAGTTAAACCTTTCCAAGTTTTATAAGCAACTGAGACTAAATGGCTCAAGAAACACACACACACCAGAAATTAAATAATTGACCTCGAGGATACACGTATTTTAGTAGTCCCATTCAGAAAAACTGTCAATTTATTTTTCTATCCAATTCAGTGTCAGTGATATACAAAAGGATATAAACAGATTACCATATTTACAGGAAGATACACAAAACAATTACCAAGGAACAAATCCAGCAAAGTGACAAACTGCTGCTTATCCACAGCCACTTAACTGTACATGGTTTATTGTAGGACAGTTTCCCAGTTCCCCGGGAAAGATGCTATGTGAATTTATACCTTCCATAAGGTCAAGCGAACAGTACAAGAGCTGACAGAACCATGTTTTGTACTGACAAAGAAAAGCTTTTAAAGAACACGCTCTAACTTTCAGGTCAATGTCATAGCATCAGTGGGCTCACAGGCAGGATGTGACTTCATTAAAGGAAATGCTTCCCTCCTCTTGGCCTTCCTAAGATCCTCTTCCTTGTACACAGGAGAAGGAGCTCTCTTCAATAACAGGTGATTGAGCAACACCTTACCCAAACAGATGGTGTGTAGATTATCAACACACAATGGGGAAAAGGAACTGACTTTCTTATCTACTAAATACAATCCAGATTTGGGAAGGCAGTTTCCAAATCTCCACCATGTGGACATTATGTGAGCTGTATTTTGTACACAGCACATTACCTTGAGAGAAAATAAGGATGAACACCTCAGAAATGTTCACATTGCTCATCAAATATACCTTTTCCCAAAGTATATGGGAAATGGCAAAACCCTAAACCTAGTCAGATATTAAAGGGATCATCCCATCCTCACTCTCAGGAATCCAATGGGTCATATACCACAATTCTTCTTTAACGGAAGCAGAAGGTTAAGAGTCGTTTTCTCTCAAAATGCCTCAGCCAGGGGCAGCACAGAGTGGAACAGAAAAAGCTCCGTAACTCTAAAACATGGAACCCAACAGTTTTCAGTCAACTTAGCCACAATCTTCTGGTCATCTCCAAGGAACTACTACATTCAAAATTCAATGTTCATATTCAAAAAAGAGAGCACCCATTTCAGATGAGAAGAGAAAGAAAGAGAGAGAGGAGGAAAGAAGGAAAGGAAAAGAAAGGAAGGAAGGAAGGAAGGAGGAAAGGAAGAAAGGAGGAAAGAAAGGAAGGAAGGAAGGAAGAAAGGAAGAAAGGAGGAAAGAAAAGAAAAGGAAAAGAAAGAAAAGGAAGAAAGAAAAGTAGCAATTAGCCTAAATACTCCAAACACTCGACAACTGGGGAATTGTCTCCTAAAGACACTCTAAAGGACAGCAGGATTCATTTATAATTTGGCATGTGCTGGTTGAAGGGGCAACAAACAAAAGGAATAAAGATATAATGCATCAAGTAATCAGACAAATGGTAGACATACATACCACATTAAGGATTCATACACAATACTGTACTGACTTTAAAGAAGAAATTGGGGGAAAGTAGAGGGAACAATAGGAAAAGAATTACAAGGAAGCATTTCAGCCCTATGCCATCAGTGAATACCTACCAGTGGGACCTCCTGTCTTTCATCTCCAAAGAAGTTGATCTAATAAATAATAAAACTACCTCGCTCACTTTTGGGACATACGACATACTCCCAAGTACAGAAAGCCCTCCGACATTTTGGTTTCACTTGCTATTTGATGACTAAGTTGTTTCTGGTTGTAAAGATTTTCCTAATATATTTTTATTAGCCAGTTAACACGGCATAGGCTGCTCCCTCTGTGAGGCCAAACAGGCTTCACCACATAATCTGATCTAATGAAGATGAAGGGTGGGGGTGGAGGAAATGGAGAGCAAAAAGGGAAAGTTTCCTGGTTTTTGTTGCAAAACTTCTCTCACTTGAAAACCTCTGCAATCACTTAATGTTTTGTTCCAGAAAAAGAAAGCAAAACTAGTTGGGAAAATACCCATATACTTATTGTTTACCAGCATGATACAAAACAAATTCATAGTTGTCAATCGTCTTTCGAAAACCAAATGTGAATGTTTAATCTTGAAACTTAAGAACTGAATTTTTCCACATTCCTTTACATAGAGTTAGCATCTGTAAATTGAGATCTTTTTTGGACAATCATGCAAATTTAATTTGTCCTTGGAAAGAAAAATACAACCTACCAGATTAACAAAATATGTCCTTTAAACAGTAATTTTTCTGTGAATTTTTCTGCACTGTTACCACCTTTATCCTTCAGTAAAAAGAAACTACTCCTAAAAGGCTTATGGATTTTGAGTGTACAGAGAGTTAAAACTCTCAGCACAATTAGGAAGATTGAATCAAGTCAACCTATTTTACCTTCTGAACTGGCTCTACTCAGCTCAAAAGTAAATTCTAAAAATTTTCCAGCTATTATTATTAAGCTATAGAAGCTACAGACATTTTTACCGCCATAGAGGCTTCTGTAAAATTGAATAAAGATTTTATTATACCACACACACAAAAAGCAATAGGTACAGAAAAGGCAGTTTTCAGTTATTCTGTTGAGAATTTCTTTCCATGATTTCTCCCATTAAAGTATAGTTTTCAAAGCAACCACCACGACAAAGGAAGCATCTAATTAGTCCATTTTCTTCTGATCCAAGAATGCTGAACATTTACTGTCCCATCTGTAGCTGTATCAGCAGTGTAATGAATACAGTTTATATTACTGAGCTATTCTTTGAACTCCAAGAACTGTTGAAGTCTTTTCTGATGTTCTGCAGATGCTTGCACAGCACTAAATGAAACATAAATTCAAAGCATAAGCTTTATTTTACATTAAGCATATTAAGTGAACCACAGAGCACAGAGTCAATATTTTTCAAAACAATTAAAAACAAATAGAAATCTTCACTTATTTAGTACTTCTGAGAAAGCTGGATGAAAACCCTCCTTAGTCTAATGAGGAGGAGGGCTTGCATTCAGTAACGGCACACTTCTACCTTCTAAAAGACCAAAGCAAATTAAGACTGACAAGTGAAAGCATCGATTTTAACCTGCTCTGCTGTGGAACCTGCTGTGCAGAGTTCCAGGCCTGGCAGTAGATTTTCTGGATTTTATTATTTTATTTAAACCAGATTCCAACATTATCTTTGAGCTGTGGAGTATTTGAATTGCCTTTAATATAAAATCCTTTAAACTAAAATGTTTGGTTAAAACACAATAGACTCCACTAATCGTTTTCAAAGGTAACAGCTTGGTGGTTTAGATTTAGTTTTCCCTTTGAACATAAGTCATGTCGTGGATGGGGAAACGGAGTTCTCTCCCCACTCTTGCCCCCACTAAAATACATCACCTTGACAAAATTAGGGCAAATATATCCTGAAACTAGTAGAAAATTTCCTTTTAAACTTTTGGGCAAAAACTGAATACAATGAAAGATTCTGGTTTTCTGGCTGTTGAAGATGTTATTATTAAATGATAAAATTCCAGGTTACAGAAAGTTACCAGTTTTAAAAGTGCCAAAAAAAGTCTTATTATAATAATTTCACTACGAATCACCCCAAACTGCCTTACATCTCTGCCAGCTTAAACCTTCAGCTGCCTCCAGTTGAACCATTTCAAGTACTTTACTGTGTGTACTCCCTCTGGGTGCTAGTGAGGCCGAATGACACACCTTTTCCATAGGAGGGTAAACACAGGTAAACAGACGTTTGTGAAAAGGTCAGAGGTTAGGGAAGACAACACAGCCTACCAGTTAAGAGTATAGACACCGGTGGAGAGACTCTGGGGTCAGAAAGATCTGAGTCTGAATTCTGGTTCTGCATAATCATGGGTAAGTTAAATCATTAGGTAGCTTGACCACAACCACAGACAATTAATGATGTAACTAGACATAAATCCAAATGTTTTTTAACTCCACATCTTTTTTCCCACCACACCATTCTGTCCTAGACGTACAAAATAGTCTCTGCTGACTTCATCATGTTTAAAACATGGCTCTTCCCAGAGAAAAGAAACTAAGGCAGAATTTCATTCTCCTAATTTTTTTTTTAATCAGTTATCTATCCCCCTTTCTTATCTAAAACTCCCTGTGTCCCCCTTTCTCCCTGTTCTTGCTCTATCATCAGTACAACTATTTCATGCTCCACATCCATTGAGCATCCTCCATGGCACCTTACATCTTAGAGGCAGTCCAGTGCACAGGGAGAAAAGGTGGCATTTTAAGAATAGGAAGGAAGACCTGATTTCAGGTTCATGTTCTAATACCAACTAGATTGTGCTATTAGGCAAGTTCTTAACCTCCTTGAGCCTCAGTTTCCGTATCTGTGGAGTTATGATAACTTCTACACTTCACAAACTCTTTAAGAAAAGGAAATGAAAAGAACATGTATAAAGTGTTAAGTGTATTGTCTAGAACAGTGCTGTCCCAATAAACTTTCTGCAATGACAAAAATGTTTTAGATCTAAGCTAATATGGCAGCCACTAGCCATATGTAGTTACTGAGGACTTAAAATGTGGCCAGTGTGACTGACAAACTGAATTTTTAGTTAATTTAAATTTAAACCACCATATGCAGCTATCGTATTGGAGAGCACAGATCTAGAAGGCTCTCGATAAAATTTTGTTTTTAAACAAGTGAATAAACCTCTTACAGCTCTTTACATTCCCACACAGAACCAAGTGTTCCATAAAAACCTACTATTTCTGCTGTGTATTATGGAAGTAAAAGGAAATATACTGCTGTTTCTAAAAGCAGGCAGTATGAGGAAGTTCTGAACTATTTATTGATAGTTCTGCATACAGAAAAAGCAATCTCTTATGTCCTCTAAAGTTCACTTATAATTGTGATAAACACAGTTAATAAACTTGTATCCCTTATCCTGCCTAACTAGATTGTTTCATGAGAAGAAAGCAATAAACATCAATGAAACTAAATATAAACAGGTTTGGCATTTGTGGTTTTCTCTCTGGTTCCGTTTCCGAAGGTGTTATGATCTGTCACTGTTTTTCCAGCATGATTCACAAAGTACCAAGGACTTGTTTATGGAACACTCTGCTCACCCCAAGTCTCAGTTAGCTGACCAAGATGTAATATCGGAATTATTTTTAATATGCTTTTCTGAAAAGGTACTCCATTTTTTGCCTTTTCTCTCTCATAAGGATGTTTTGGTAATTAAAAAAAATTATATATATAATTCATATATATCTATATGAAATTACATTTACTGCTTTTATAACTTTCTATCTTCTTTGTTGTCTATATGAAAGAAGGCCCCAAAGCTTATATGATAGGCCCAATTTTAAAATATAAATATTAAGTCTAAATCCAAGCTGTTAATTCCCAGTAGGAATCGTAAAAGCCCCAAAAAAACATGTTCAACATATGAGCCTTTGTAATTCTCATACCTGTTTCTCAACAGAACTCCTGAATGTGGATTCTTATCATGGATTAAAACAGGTAAACTTACTTCAAATGTTCACCAAATGTAGTAGTTATTCGATAGATGGCAGTTTTTAGTGATGCTCTAAATGCAAATCTTAATGTTTTATAAGAAGTGTCCACAAGGCTTCCTGAAATCCGAGGTGGTTTACTGGAAGCATGAGGAAGCTTGAAGTACTTGTCGACTGCCTAGATCAAGAAAGAAAGAAAATAGTTCAGAATACAAAGAAAGCCATATTAGTCCAAAGGATTAAGGAGATTTTATTTCAAATAGACTGATAGAGATACACACATCATACAGACATACTAGACAACATTTATTTTGGATCACAATCAGAACAGTTTGCTGGGGAAAAAAAAAAAAACCGTTCAAGAAACAACGCAGTGGAGGCTCAGCCCCGACAGCAGTTAGCAGGGAAAAGTCCAGACCCGTCCTCTAAAAAGGAGCTATACTCCAATGGTCTTGAAAATGCAAAGCTGGGGGGCGCCTGGGTGGCTCAGTTGGTTAAGCAACTGCCTTCGGCTCAGGTCATGGTCCTGGAGTCCCGGGATCGAGTCCCGCATCGGGCTCCCTGCTCAGCAGGGGGTCTGCTTCTCCCTCTGCCCTCTTCCCTCTCGTGCTCTCTGTCTCTCATTCTCTCTCTCTCAAATAAATAAATAAAATCTTTAAAAAAAAAAAAAAAAAGAAAATGCAAAGCTGGGAAGTGAAACACAGATATCCTACTCTGCTTAAGGTGTGTGACAGCTAAGAGTACTTTTATTATAAATCTCAGCAAAAAGAAAGACAAGACCAAAACTATACTTTACGTAAATAAAGTTATTTACTAAACTAGCTTATCTTCCTTTTCATTTCTAGATGATAAAGCATCTGTGAGCAAGAATAGGTGGGGAGAACTGACTTTATTTATACCTGATAAAGAGATTTAAGTATATCTTTTAAAGATCCAAGGTAAACGATATAATTTTTAAATGATATAACTACATTAAGAAAAGGGAAAACTGAAGATAGGAATGTGTAAGTGGATTAATCTACTATAGCAAGATCATGTCTACAGTGACAAGAATAGTATAAGCCTATTCTTTATACTTATGGATGTAACCACCAAAAGAACTAAAAACAGTTAAAATGATTTCTGCCATCAAGTTTTTAATTTCAAGAACTCTTCTTTTTTTTCTTTTTTTTTTTTTTTTAAAGATTTTATTTATCCATTTGAGACAGAGAGAATGAGAGACAGAGAGCACGAGAGGGAGGAGGGTCAGAGGGAGAAGCAGACTCCCCGCCGAGCAGGGAGCCCGATGCGGGCCTCGATCCCGGGACTCCAGGATCATGACCTGAGCCGAAGGCAGTCGCCTAACCAACTGAGCCACCCAGGCGCCCAAGAACTCTTTTATATTATCTGAGTGATCTTTTTTATTTTAGCATCCTATTTTTGTTTCAAGGACGTAATATCTTCTCCTATTTCTGAGGATTTTAATGATTTTTGTTGTTTTGGTTTTTTGTTTTTACAGTTTCTTCTTTCCCTTCCTTTGCTTCTTTGGTCTCTATCTTCTGCATTAGAGACTTTGCTCAGAAATCTAGTGATCCCTGGCTCATGACTGAGGGTGGGACCTCCTAAAAAAGCTGACCCAAAGCTGAGTACACAGAGATTACGGACAATAGGCTTCACAATAGGTGATCCACATGGGGTTTTTTTAGGGTGGGTGCCCAATTCAGTAAACTTTTTCTTCTTGGATTAGTCAGAGTTCCCAGAGAAGAGTTTTCCAGTACTCTGGAGGGCCTGTGCTCAGGCGAGTACACCCCTATGCTTTTCAAACAGAACCCACAACTGTGTCTGTTGTATCTACTCACAACTCTGCCAGCCCAGAGACCCCGGTGTTCTACCCTCTCTAAAGGATAAACCTCCCTAAAGGAGGAAGGAGCACCAGCAGCAGAGAATCTAGGGATCTAACTGATTTTCAAACAGCTCTCACCCATCCTTATTTTGGTACCTGTCCCTTCGCCCCTGGTTCCAGAGGTACTTGGTGCCTGTCCCACTACTGACTTCAGATTTGCCTCTGGGATCTGCTAAGTTAGTTATTTCAACCATCTGCTCTCCAGCTCTGAAAACTCTGTTGCTGTTGTCTCCTCTCCTGTTTATGGATTTATGTCTTTTTAAAAGTCTTTTTACTATAGTTTAGCAGAGTTTGGGGGAAGGAACAAGATTTAATGCGTGTGTTCAGTTTGCCATGACAAGTTCAAGTCCAATTGTTTATTCTTTCAACAGTAACTTATAAGAGTGTTTCCTAAGACTGGGACATATTTGAGATAATTTTACGCAGTATGGGAGGTGGTATTCAGTGACAAACTTAAGCAACATTAGATAACACTGAATCATAAGGGATAAAGTTACCTCCTTTTCAATTTTCTTTTTTTTTTTTTTAAGATTTCATTTATTTATTTGAGAGAGAGAGAATGAGAGACAGAGAGCATGAGAGGGAGGAGGGTCAGAGGGAGAAGCAGACATCCCGCTGAGCAGGGAGCCCGATGCAAGACTCGATCCCGGGACTCCAGGATCATGACCTGAGCCGAAGGCAGTCGCTTAATCAACTGAGCCACCCAGGCGCCCCCTTTTCAATTTTCTTGCAAACTTTCTGACTAACCCTCATCAGACGAGGAAAAATAGTCATCATCATTTACCACCTGGGTCCAATAGACCCTTTTTATAATTTAAAGTCATCTTATAAAAAATCTACAAAAGAATGATACCATCAAAATGCAGTATTTTAAAAAATTTTTGACAGCTCATAATTTTGTTGAAGAGAGACTAGCCATTTTCCTTGCACTGTAACTGGAAAACATTTTCATTCTTAGGTTTATAAAGAAAAATTCAAATGACCAATCCAGTGAGTTTTTTCATTTCAACATCATCTACTTCCTTCCGATTACCTTTGTATACACCTTTGTATACCTTCAGCACTTATCCACTTATGAACCATATAAAGTAAATTTTGGTGCAAAATATCATAGAAAATGAAAGAATACTGTCACATGTACTTTTGACCAAATGGGATGATTCACAGGTTCTTATTATAAAATATTGTGAGACAAGTCTTTCCTCCTGAATGACTTACTGGATGAGAATATCACATATATTTCCTTTTCTCCTTAAAAATACATTGTTCTGTCATTTATTCTTGAGTTTGAGAAAATATACCTAGAATATTGTCATCTGAAGATTCACAGTCTGAAATTCCTCTTACATGATCACCATTAAAATCTAGAGCAGTGCTATCCAATATGGTAACCACTGAGATACATGTAGCTACTAAGCACTTAAAATGTGGCAGCTCTCAACTGAGATATGCTGTAAGTGAAAAATACATATCAGACCTTGAAGACTTAGTGTTAAAAAATACATAGAATATCTCATTAGTAATTGTTGTATTGATTACATGATAAAATTATAATATTGTAGATTTACTGAGTTAAATAAAATATATCATTAAAATTAACCTCACCTGTATTTTTTTAATGTAACTCCTAGAAAATGTAAGGTTACATAAGTACATTGCATTATATTTTGATTTGACAGAGCTGTCTAGAGTGCCATCTATTTGCATTCATGTTCTGATTTATCTAAATAATTATTGAACATACTGGCAATTTTCTTCCCATTACCAGTGTGAATAAAAAATTTTAAAATTCTGAATTAGCAACCGTACTCAATGAAAGCTTAAAAAAAGTGATTAACATAACAATAAAAAATTAAAAAAAGAAAAAAAACTATAAAAATGTGTGTCCAAATTGCTTATAGGCCTTTTCTTGAAAGATGACGTGATACTACGTGATTCCATCATTCTCCTATTTTCTCATTGGTCTTTTTACCACAATTGGGAATAACTGATGAGTAATGATGAAATAATTCCTAGGATGATCAAACAGCAAACTGTTCCAAGATACTGGAAATGGAAAATCACTAAGATTCCAAAATACATCTTAAATTTTAAAAGGGTCCTAAGGGTAAATGCAAAAGAATGAATTTTACTGAACTGTTTCTTCTTTGTTCTTCAAAAGACCTCTAAGAATAAGTCATAAAATATCAGCTCCTACAAATAGTGGGAACAGCTCAAAAAAGAAATGCAAAAAATAAGTAAGGAGCAACAGACCCTAAGGATGTAGAGTTAAATGAGGAAGGAAAAGTCTTGAGTTTGGAGCTAATATGTCCACAACACATCTTTCATCCTCACTAATCTCCTTTTATGACAAAGGATAAACAGGTTTCAGGTTCAGGGACTTCAGCAAAAAACAGTATCTACTAGCTAGAGATTTCAATTATTGTCTTTTCTCATTTTAATTGTCTTATCCTTAATACTAAAATCCAGAAAAGCCCTGAAAACAAAAACTTTTGTAACTGTTGGTGGCAAAAGCTGACCTGACTTCATCTGGCAGTAAAGCCTGACCTGAGCTGACACAGGCTATTCACAGTCTTTATTTCACTAAATATGAATACTCAGATATTTCACTGGAGAAAAGTATTAATGTATCTGATAAAGGGGATTCTACCTCAGATTCCAATAGGAGTATTATGTAATATATGATACATATACAATGTTATATTCTTAAAATCTAAAAAGATCTGAATTTTGAGATATATCCTAGGGTTTGAGATAAGGAACTGTACACCTATATTTTATTTGTAGCAACTCAAGCTAGTTTTCCTTTTACAAAAGTGATATAAAATTTCCTTTTAAGGGGCACCTGGGTGGCTCAGTTGGTTAAGCGACTGCCTTCGGCTCAGGTCATGATCCTGGAGTCCCGGGATCGAGTCCCACATCGGGCTCCCAGCTCAGCGGGGAGCCTGCTTCTCCCTCTGACCCTCTCCCCTCTCATGCTGTTTCTCTGTCTCTCTTTCTCTCAAATAAATAAATAAAAAATCTTTAAAAAAAAAAAAAATTTCCTTTTAAATAAATTTAAGTTAAAAATGAATGACTTAAAATACTAAGAAAATAATAGTTCAGGTGGCATATGACTAATATTATGACAATAATATATGGTAATAAACAGTTACAGCAAAAACTATGAAAGTCGTACATGAATAACTTAAATCTATGGAAGGCCAGTTTATAATATTTAATGATGTGCCCCATGGTCAGAACTAAAGTACTTAATTAGCTGTGAGATTAAACAAGTATCTTTGAGCACTCATTTTATGCACTACACATGGTTCCTGGCCTGAAGACTCAGATTATATGATCTCAAATATCTAGTTAAGAATTATCCCAAACAGGGCGCCTGGGTGGCTCAGTCGTTAAGCGTCTGCCTTCGGCTCAGGTCATGATCCCAGGGTCCTGGGATCGAGTCCCATATCGGGCTCCCTGCTCGGCGGGGGGCCTGCTTCTTCCTCTCCCACTCCTCCTGCTTGTGTTCCTGCTCTCGCTGTCTCTCTCTCTGTCAAATAAATAAATAAAATCTTAAAAAAAAAAAAAAAAAAGAATTATCCCAAACAATGAAATGGGTAAGTGGTGAGTACAGTATACCATTGAACAATATACTCTTCAGGAGAAGTTAAAAATCCCTTATAGAAGCCTAAAGAACAGCTATCCTATGAAAATAGGCACTTTGGGCCCATTTGGATTTATATGCAGTAGTATATGCGCAAAACCCAAATGAAGAGAAAACCCCAGTTGCTCTCCTGTGAGTATTTATCTATCAGTGTCATTAACAAATGTCCACTGTGCAGAGACTTCAAAGTCCCTGGTCTCAAGGATCCTACTTATAACCTAGTTAAATAAAGGTTTATTCCACTAAAGCCAGAATCCCAAACAAATGGTAAGGATAACAGCTTTGTTAGGGAATTTCTTAATGGAAATCATGACTACAGAGCAGAGTTTCTCAATCTCAGTACCACTAACATTTTTGACTGGGTGATTCTCTGTTGTGGCGGCTGCCCTGCACATTACGGGCCATTTAGCAGCATCCGAGGTCTCCACCCAACAGATGCCAATAGCCCTACCCTCTCTCTGTGCCAGTCACAATGTCTCCATGCATTGCCCAAAGTCTCCTGGGGAGCAAATCGCCCCTGGCGAGAACCACAGCTACAAAGTAATAAAAATATTAGATGATGATGCTGATAGCTAAATTTACTGATTGTGGTTAACATGTGGCAGAAACTGAGTTAACTGCTTTATGTATGTTATCTCACTTAAATAATAAAATAATTTGCTAACAAAGCCACCATGCTAACATCACAACCATTTAATGGGATGTTTTTATAATAATAGTACCTGCTATTTATTGCATACCTGACCTGCATTTCTGTACATTGTGGTACTTATTACAATTGTAGTTAACTATTTGTATTCGTCAATAATCTGTTTTATATTCTGTAAGCTCCTAAAGGACAGGAACCAGGTCTGTCTTTTTTTATTCTGTATCTTAGCACATGGTAACTGTCTGATAATTGCCAGGCAGTTGACACCACTCTAGGCTTTTTATAGATTTTCTCTAACCCTCATAATAACCCTGCAAGGTACTATATTTTAAAGATGAAGACACTGATCTGAAAGACATTTAATAAATTACCCTTGGTCTCTAAGAAAGTACTGGAGGCTGGACCTGTGTCTCTTGGAATGCTCGCTTACACTATTTTTTTATTTAAATTTAAATTTGTTAGTTAACATACAGTGCAATATTGGTTTCTGGAGTAGAATTCAGTGGTTCATCGCTTACATACAACACCCAGTGCTCAAGTTTGCTTACAGTATTGATAGCAATACTTTTTTTAAGTTTTGAAAGACCTTTTCTCCTGTACACTGTAAGAACACTGTCATACAACATGGTAATAGTAACAAAGTAATAAAAGCTTACATCTGCTGGGCACTTAATATGGGACAGGTACCTTGAGTGCTTTACAGAGATGATCTCATTCAGAATTCACATCCCTATGAGATAAGTACTGTTATCACTCCCTCCATTTTCCAGATACAGATGCTGATGTTTAGAGATTACTATATTTATTGGTTATATAAAACACTTCCCCTCCATTTTATAATTTCTGAATTGGAAATGTATCTTCTAATTAATGATATCCTAGATTCAATGAAATATGATAAACGTATTTCCAAGGTTGCACAGCTAGGAAGTAGTAGGAGCTAGGATTTAGAAACAGGTAGAACTGACTCTAGCTCTCAGACTTTGGTCCTTCTGACATACTGCCATTCTATCTTACGAAAGGAGGTTAAGAAATGCACACCCCTCCAAGCCCTCACAGAGGCCTGGGGTCTGAAAGCCTAGTTTTTAAATCTGCCTCGACCATTTACTGAGCGCGATCCTGAGTAAGTCATACCAACAGATACAGACTTTTTGAGAGAGACACAATCCTGTACAATAGGCCTTATTCTAACCTTATGGAGTTGTTAAAAATTTAAAGAAAAATCCTTTCTTTTGGAGTACTACGCAAACGTTGGGTAGAGCAGCACAGGGGTCTAGAGGAACAAAGAATGAACTGTGACTTATAAAAGAATAATGGTCAAGGGTCTCTGAGCCTTCAAATCCACAGTTCTATACTGCCAATGCCCTGCAAATAGCTCAGGCTCAAGTCCCAGCTCTGCCACCTACGAGACTTGTGTGTGAGACCTGAGGCAAGTCACCACACTCCCAAGCCTCCCTCATCTGTAAAATAGACCTAAATAGCTCTATCCTACTTCCTTCACAAAATAGCTGTGACGATCAAAAAAAAAAAGGTATGAGTGAAATCGTATGGCATTTATCTTTCTCTGACTGACATTTCACTTAGCATAATACTCTCTAGATCTAGCCATGTTGTTGCAAATGACAAGATCTCATTCTTTTTTATGGCTGAGTGATATTCCAGTGTGTGCGTGTGTGTCTGTGTCCCCACATCTTTTTTATCTGTTCATCTATGGATGGACACTTGGGTTGCTTCCATATCTTGGCTGTTGTAAATAATGCTACAATAAACATAGGGGTGCATATATCTTTCCAAATTAGTGTTTTCATTTTCTTTGAGTGAACACCCAGTAGTGGAATTACTGGATCATACGGTAATTCTGTTTTTAATGTTTTGAGGAACCTCCATACGGTTTTCCACAGTGGCTGCACCAGTTTGCATTCCCACCAACAGTGCACGAGGGTTCCTTTTTCTCCACATTCTCGCTAACACTTGTTACTTCTTGTGTTTTTGATTTTAGCCATTCTGACAGGAGTGAGGTTAGAGTTAAGAAACAAAACAAACAAGGGGTGCCTGGGTGGCTCAGTTGGTTAAGCATCTGCCTTCAGCTCAGGTCCTGGGATCAAGCCCTGCGTCAGGCTCCCCGCTCCATGGGGAGTCTGTTTCTCCCTCTCCCTCTGCCCCTCCCCCCTGCTCGTGCTCTCTTTCTCTAATAAATAAAATCTTAAAAAAAAAAAAGAAAAAAGATGGGCGCCTGGGTGGCTCAGTTGGTTAAGCGACTGCCTTCAGCTCAGGTCATGATCCTGGAGTCCCGGGATCGAGTCCCATATCGGGCTCCTTGCTTAGCAGGGGGTCTGCTTCTCCCTCTGACCCTCCCCCCTCTCATGTGCTCTCTCTCTCTCATTCTCTCTCTCAAATAAATAAATAAAATCTTTAAAAAAAAAAAAAAGAAAAAAGAAAGAAAGAAAACAAAGAAAAAGAGACAAAAGAACAACAGACTCTTGGGGCGCCTGGGTGGCTCAGTTGGTTAAGCGACTGCCTTCGGCTCAGGTCATGATCCCGGAGTCCCGGGATTGAGTCCCGCATCGGGCTCCCTGCTCGGCAGGGAGTCTGCTTCTCCCTCTGACCTTCCTCCCTCTCATGCTCTCTGTCTCTCATTCTCTCTCTCAAATAAATAAATAAAATCTTTAAAAAAAAAAAAAAAGAACAACAGACTCTTAACTATGGAGAACAAACTGGTGGTTGCCAGAGGGAGGTTGGTGGGGGATGGATGAAATAGATGAAGGGAATTAAGAGTACACGTATTGTATGAGCACTGAGCAATGTATAGAACTCTTGGGTCATTATATTGTAAACCTTAAACTTATAATAACACTGTATGCTAATTATACTTGAATTTAAAAAGTTCAATAAAATAAAAATAAAAAACCCAGAAGTTTGGTATTTAGAGAATTTAAAAATAAGTCTTCCTAATTGAAAAAAACAAAACAAGAGAAGAAATCGCTCCACAGACTACAAAGTACTGTCCTGTTATTATTTTATTGTAAACTACACTGCCAGGGTTATGAAAAACAAACTATGCTATGAGTGTTGAAGATATGCTCAAGTCCTGGGAACCCTACTGTGTGCTTAGGCAAGGCGACTGTTAGATGGTGTGCAAAATACTAGGAAATTCTTTCTTTAGAGAAAGGTAGCTGGGATAAGAGTACAAATAATAAAACTATTCACGTGTACACACAAGTCTTAAAAAACATACATGAGAAAGTGAGCACAGAAAGAATTCAAAGGGGGAAAAACAAAAATCACTGGCTTTGATGGGTAAGACTTTCTAAGAGGTAAAATAAATTGAGAGTTGAAGAAAGGAACGGCGAAACATGTTTTCTTTTCAGTCTTACACTGCTTCCTAAGGCTCAAGGATGCGCCAACTGTCCTCCTTTAAACCTACTTCAACACCATTCCTCCGGAAAACCTACTGCGCAGCCCAGCTCCCACCTTGAGATGCTTCTGGCACCCAGTGTTCCTATCTCTCATCTGACTTACAGCTACAGTGACACGGTACCCAACATGAAGTCAGGAAAGGCAGCCTATTCAAAGGCAAGAAACAGGTTTTATTTTTCTGTCTTTACATCTAGGACTAAAAAGACCTGCTACTTTAAAACTGTGCACCCAGTCTGGGAGCAGGGATCCACCAGGCTCAGCTCTATCTTCTTGAGCCTCTGGCCAATAGGTAACATTTATCTGCATGGATAACTTAACTACAGGTCACTTTTAGTAGCTACAAGTTGTGTAAGGATCCAAATTTACATCACTAAACAGACTCCTAATATCCTAAATAATCTGATTAATACCAGAGGTTTAGTAACTTTTTTCTATAAAATTATTATTTACAAAGGAATCAGCAGTTTCTCTTCCTGGTCTCTCTTAGACTGTAATTTCCCAAGGGTGAGAACAGTACCATATTTAACTTCTAACATATGCTTTGTCACTCAATAAATGTGATCAATAAGAAATAAACTGAAAAACCTGGGAGGGAGGGAAAGACACGACCTCTACCAAATCCAAATAGTGCCTACCTCTTGCAGCGTCAACAAGGTATTAAGAATAGCTGGTAGTGTAGTCTGGACAACTCCAAATCTATCTTCAGTAAATGATGCTGCTACTAAGTGAGACAGACCTCAAGAGGAAAAGAAAAAACCAAATTAAACGGAAATCCAAATTAGGCAAATCTATATGCAATACATCTGCTGAGAAAGGATTAATATCCTGAATATACAAAGAACTTAAAACAGAGGAGGGGGGTAGTACAATAGAAAAATGGGCAAAACATTGGAACAGGCACTGAAAAGGTGCTCAACTACATGGGGTCATGAATAAGATGACAGTCTGCATTCTAGCAGGAAAAAAAATTTTTAAATAATACTGTGTTTGGTAGTGATGAGTGGTAGAAAGAAAAACAAAGCAGAATAAGGGAACAGAGTGATAGCTGTGAGGATACTTTTCATAGGGGGTCAGGAAAGGGCTCTCTGAGAAAGTATCATTTTAAGCACTGAGAAGGCAGGATCTAGGAGATGAAAAAAAACAGTTATTTAACAACTAAGTATTCATATTCAAGCTAAGTTAAATACATTAAAATGTTAAAAATGTTATGTCAATATAAGTTGACAATTGAAAACAATCTATTAACTGCAGTTTTTTGAAGTAGAAAAGACAGGCAAGAATCCCAGACTCAGTTTCTCTGCTTAAATGCAAGGATAATTTCTGCCCAAATTAAAGTACACTTAAATATCTAAGAAAAATGATCTATATAAAACAAAGATATAAAGATGTATCTAAAAATTCAAAGATTGAGGTCAAGGTCCAGAACTGACCTTTCATGGATATACTTCAGTATTTTTTTTTTTTTGGAGATACTTTAGTATTTAACCAATAATTAAAATCAGAGTTGTAGTTCACTGTGAATGCTTACCTTCTAATGCCCAAATATGCATTTGGGCATCTGAAAAAACAGCCTGAATAGAGGCCTCTGGGTGCTACAATACAACAGAAACATGTAAGTAAGTTCCCCTGGGCATTAACTCTGTTATTTCATCTAATCAACTAGGTAGCCTGTAACAAAAAATTCACAGCTGCCTCTCAAGAATTAAAATCTGAAATTCTTATACAATATGATTTAACTGCAGTAAAGCATTCTGCCACCAACTTACTGTGTGACCCTTGCACAATCTCTAAATCTCTGTGTCTCAGTTTCTCATTTAAAATAGTTACGTACACTCAACCGACCTCAGATTAGTACAGAGATCACTTGAGAATGGTTACAATGCTTTTTTTTTTTTAAACCTCAGAATTGCCTAAATACATATTACCTCTCTTAAAACGGTCTACTCTCAGCCCCCTCCAAAGAAATACCATCCAACCTTCTTTAATACAGCAAGGTCAAAGAGTAGGGAGCAATAATTGGCCCATTTAAACAAATGCTGACTTTGTGACGCACCCAATGAAGCCTATTAAGTACATCAGCATGTTACATTTCTCAACACCAAACAGCAGTGTCTACAACTCCTTATCATAAAATAGATCCACCTCCAAAACTAGAATCAAAGTCAGCCGTTCACTTCCACGGAAAAAGCGGATCTTGTTGAGCATGTGCTCTGCCACTTACTGGCTATGGGCCCTTAGGCTAGTTACTTGACCCCTCTGAGCCTCAAGCTTCCTTATCTGTAAAATGAGGACAGAGAGACATCTCACAGGAATGCTGTTAGAATTAAATGAGGGAACTTAAAGAGGAAAGAATATGGCGTGCATAAGACACAAGGGTGAATTTTCTTCCCATCCTCTGAAGTAAAATTTCGGCCAACCCCTCTTCCTTTTGGTGGAAAAGACAAGACACCTTCCTCAGGGGCTGATAGTTGTCCCAAAGCTCTAATGGAGAGCCTGAGGTAGATTCTTTTGGGTAAAGGTCATTGCTAGGTGGGTGGATCTTCCCTGCCACCAAAGTGAGAAAACAGTTTCAAGCTCTTGAAACGATTCTTTGTTCTGTGTACCTACGTTCTATCAGAGTTACTCTTACTCAGATCTCTCCCCACAGAATAAAAATGAATGATGCATGCCAATGCACTTGGAGTACAATATTAGCTAATACTGTAAGATCTTCAGAACTAAAGAAGTTAGATTAAAATAAAACAAAACAAAAATTCTTTCCCCTACATATGGGCAAAGGTTTTGCTCACCAAAGGATTAACATACAACAGCTGTAGTGAGTGAAAAAGGAAAGCTTTTTAGCTTCTGCAATTCAGAGTTACTCTCCTATGGCAGCTGAAGCAGCTGACACACAAGCTGGAAAGTCATTTAGTTTGTGGCCTGAATTACAACTTTTTGTCCCACACAAGCTTAACGTCTGCAACCTAATCCAGTCATCTCTCTTCTGAACACCAAACTGGCCACAAAGATTATAGCAAGACAGTGAGCCGTGAAGGACCGCCATGGATTTGATCATTTTGCAGGAAGCACAAAGCTGCTTGCAGCCAGGAGACTCAGGAGGTCAACTGGAGTCAAGCCTTAGGAAGTCACTGAGATGAGCTGAGTGCTAGGGCAGCTCTTCCTCACACGGAGGTTTGCTGAAGCACTCTACAAAGCTGTCTGGCTTGCTAGGATCGAACTTAGTATTTAGAAGTCAAATCCAACCTGGTACTTCATTTCTTATTTCATTTCCTCTCCCCGCCATTCCCAACACTTTAACTATATATTCTTACCTTACTGAAAAAATACATTATCAGCACCCGTTTTGATAAGAAATTCTTAACCTGAGTTGGAGAAAAGGAAGAATGAACACATTTACAGCTCTCAATTCTATTCAAATATAATGTTAACACATTCCCAGGTTCTTGCTGTGAAACACTTCACATCTTACAGAGAAAGAACAATATTTGCCGTAAACTACACAAGTTAAATACCTTTGTACTATAAATTAGATAACCAAGATGGGTCGTCTAACCTAAACTGCATTTCCATGTACACATGCTAACCCCCAAATTAGAGCCCTATGATAAAAGGAATTCAAAGTGGTTCCGGTGATATTTTCTTATTCAATTCTCTACAACTGTCTTGCCCTTTAGCCTCTTAATACCAAAAGAGTGTGTTTCCCTTACAAAAAAAAAAATCTTAAGAGATGAAATGGTTTTCTACTAGTTGACATTTCCATGGGAAACAATTTTCTTAGTATTAAGCTGAAAGCTACATACCCCAACTGACTTGAAAGTGAATTCATGATATGGCAGGACTTATGGCATGTAGGGCAAATGGGATCCCAAAGTTTGTAAAATGCCCACAGTCTCTATTAATCAATCATTCCATCAGCAAAGATGTTGTCAGAACTCCCATCTTAAAAAATAAAACCCTGCTTTGACCCCCCAACTCCCTCCAGCTATTAATTACCCCATTTCTCTGCACCCCTTATAGCAAAACTCCTTGAAAGATCCAGCTCTCCGTGTGGCCTCCGATTCCTCCCCAATCTCTCCTGGCCCCATCCAATCGGCATTCATCCCAGCTGCTCCACCCAGAAGCTCATCAAGGACTCAACAACCTCCACATTCCCAGCACAACAGTTCTTCCTAGTGCAGCTCTCAGGCTACCTATCAGCAGAATGTGGCCACTCACTTCTCCTCCTCTCTGTTCTCTTCTCACACCACAGTCACTTGGTCCCTTCTGCCATTCCCCCTCATCTCCCAGACCTGTAGTCCCTGGAGGGTCCCGTTCTTGCATCTTTCTTCTTCTGTATCCAATCCCAAAGAGTTTTCATGGAGTCTCATGGCTTTAAATACTGTCTGTATGCTGATGACTTCCAAATTCCCATTTCTAACCCAGAACTTTTCCCTACACTCTGGATCTATGTCTCAGTTCTTACTCCTTATTTTCAATTGGTTGTCTAATAAATATCTCAAAATGGACATAAACCGAACTCAGGATTTCCCTACCTCACCTCTATCAAATCTCCTCTTCCAGAATCATCAGCTAATTGCAACTATATTATTTCAGAAGATTCTCAGGCCAAAAACTTGAAAGTCAACATTGACTCTCTCTTTTACATCACAACCAGACCATAAGCCAATCCTGTTACACCTGCTTTCAAAATATATCCAGACCTTGATCACATCTTACAGTCTCCACCACAACCACTCTGGTGACAGATACCATCATCTCCTACTTAGATTACCTCAACAGCTTTACAACTGTCTCTCTGCTCCTACTTCTGCCCTCCGAGAATCTCATCTCAACACGACAGCTAAAGCAGCACTTTCAAAATGTAAGGTTACATCATGTCATTCTCATGGACAAAACCATCCTATGGCTTTCTGTCTCACTCAGAGAAAATGTGAGTCTTCACAATAGCTAATGTGCCTGATGAGCTCTGGGTGCCTGCTACCTCTCTGACTTCCCCACCACCTACAGTGTCCACGCTATCCTTCACCCAAACCAAGTCCACTCCCACCTGAAGACCTTTGCATTTTGCTGTTCCCTGCCTTCCCTTCAGGTCTCTAATCAAGTGTTGCCTTACCAATGAGACCTCTCTTACCTGCTCTATTTTTCTCTATAGCACTTAAGACATCAAATTTCTTCCCTTTTAAAACACATATTGTTCATATTTTGAATATAACATATTGGGATGCATCTTATAATCAATAGCATGTCATGGTTTAACTGGCAACTTTTTTCCTTAACAGTACACAAAATAAGTCCTACAATTAATAGAATTTTGTTATATTGAAAAAGATATAGTTTAATACATTTGCTTGTTCATCTATTTCCCTTCACTGGAATGTAAACAAATGGTCAGGGGCTTTTGTTTGCTGTTTTCCCAGTGCCTAAAACCACACTCCGCATATATAAAGAACTCAGTAAGTATTTCTTAAATGAAAGAATTCACAGATCAAAGGCTTCACACTAGATGAAGTCATATGAAATTGCAATTTACATAACTCAAAACCAGTCAAATACTGGCAATTTCATATGAGTCAACTTAATACATGAAGCATCAAAAAAAAAAAGTCTTTATTTATCCCTGATGGCTTACTCATGTGGCATCCTTTTTTTTTTTTTTTTTTTTTAAAGATTTTATTTATTTATTTGACAGAGAGAGAGATAGCGAGAGCAGGAACACAAGCAGGGGGAGCGGGAGAGGGAGAAGCAGGCTTCCCGCCGAGCAGGGAGCCCGATGTGGGACTCGATCCCAGGACCCCGGGATCACGACCTGAGCCGAAGGCAGACGCTTAACGACTGAGCCACGCAGGCGCCCTCATGTGGCATCCTTAATACTCTCAATGATACATGCGAATATAAATCCTATAACCATATCATCCTACCTGTTCACGTTTATTCTGAATCCATGAATAAATCATACTGGGTTGTCTCGCTGTCTTACCCTCAGCACTAACAGAGGTAGATGGAGAAGGATTAGAAAATTCAGTCATTTGCTGATCTAAATAAAAAAACAGAAAACAAAAAACCATGAAGGTGAAAACTCAGGATATCTAAGTCTCTGTAACTATGACATTTCAAATTTTAGAAAACAGTCCCCTTACCAGAAGCAGAAGTCCACAATCTTGGCCCTCTTCTTATTAGCTGAGAACTTTGAGGGGACCCATAGCAGGTATTTACATCAAAAATTCCAGCCATCCGATTCACTACACTAGAGCCAAACGGGCTTCTGAGGGGACTTCCAACATCAGGCGTAGATAATTTGGAGGAAAACAGTGATGTCTTAACTAATGGTGGCACTGAAGACCGAGGTAGCTGGCTAGATTTCGGGGTCTGAAAAGTAGTTTCTTCTGTAAAAGAACAGATCCAGTGCTGAAGAGGCAACCTGAACAAACTGTACACATCTCAGGTTTTGGTTTCATGCATTTACCCAAAACTCAGGAGCTTGGTTCCTTTGGGTTCACATTCTCAACATCCAGCTTTTACTACTGCAGCTCAGTGACCACTCATGGAGCGTTCTACATCCTCTTCCGTCAGACTGGTGCAGCCTCTCTTGTTTTCTCCAACCCCCCCACCCCGCCCCCAAGAGAATACCTTCACCTTCAAGGTCAGTTTCTCTAAATCTAAGCCGAGTTGAACGAACCTACCAATTTATATTTTATTTTCAAATGACAACAACCTCAATTATTGCACTGGAATATGCCCAGTGTTACCGCAAGGTCCTACCGCAGCTGTTACTTGACTAAAACAAACCTGTACTGCGAAAGAGTACTGATAAAGGGTGCACATTTATCCATTTTCCACAGAATTTTTTCAAGTTAACGGAAGTCACACCAGAGATGAATCTGCCCAGATCCATCTACAAATATGATCTGTAAACACCTTCTTCGACAATTATCTTATAACCACCAATTTATAGATTCTGTTGTATAAAACAAAGGAATATTTTTCCAGCCACTTCAGTACAAGGCACAAAGACAAATAAATTACATTAGTATTCTATTCTATCGTCTTAATAAAACTGCCATAAAACATCAAACATTTAAAGTGCCAGACTTTGGAAATATTTGAAGAATCGATTTAAAAATTAAGACTGAGGTTTTTTAAGTTTTGCAAAATTAGAAACAAATTTTGACTGAGCAATGGGATGTGACAGCAATTTAAAGTAATGAATAATTCCTATTTGGTCAGACCCATGACACCACCACCCCCAACCCAGGGTTAAAATGATCTAACATGCTAATGTGATATAACTAGCCTATTTAAAATCCTCTAATGGCACCCCTCTCCCTACAAAATGCAAACTCCTACCTGGACATACAAGGCCTCCTTCCATTATCAACCATCATCCTACCCATTCAGACTCCTTTGTGACAGACTTCCTTTTAGCAGTTACACTGTCCTGTCATTATTTATGTGCCTTCCACCAGAAGTCACTTCCAAGAGTGTATTTTCATCTTTGAATCTCTGGCTTCTAGCACACTGCTTGGTATATAGTAAGCATCCAGTAAATATTTGTTGAGTAAAATAAATGCTAATCCGAATGTTGAGAACTGAAACACTCTAGAA
The DNA here is from genome assembly GCF_054177405.1 of Leptonychotes weddellii. Taxonomy (NCBI): domain Eukaryota; kingdom Metazoa; phylum Chordata; class Mammalia; order Carnivora; family Phocidae; genus Leptonychotes; species Leptonychotes weddellii. The sequence goes on from NC_138372.1 coordinate 39,502,076, forward strand.
TCCTTTACAATCTGACATTCATGGTCTTACCTAAATCATTTTTCATTTGTAATCTCTGTTTTTGGTCTATGGCCCCTCCAAAGTAATGATGCTTGCTGTGACCCATATAGGGATTTTTTTTAAATATCAAGATTAATTGCCAACATTTAAAAAAGTGGAAAATTTCACCCACAATATTTTTGGCTTTCAGGCTTCACTTAATGGGGGGCAGGGGGGCTGGGGCACACCAGCTCTAAATTCTTATAACCTATGGACTGAAGCTAACCCACGGCTTCCCCTTCGGGTGAAGCCCGCGCTCTCAAGTTTACCACAGTCCTCACCCGCCAGTTTTGCTCATTTTCATTCAAGGTCTGCCTCCAAAAGCCATGTGGACATTAAGACCTTTCATTAGTCTTACATTCCTAGGCCTCTTCTACTTAAGGAATTTGGTCAAATAGCCTCGGTCCCTCCACTGTACTTCTTGCCCTCAGGTTCCATCTTTCAAATATTCTATTAAGCTCTCTTAAAACAATGAATGTGATGCCCCCACAGTGAAATTGCTCAGTCACTGCAGGTGCTCTCCTCTGGGCACTGTCCAGCAACTATCTGTCTGGGATACTGCGACGAGAACAGCACCCAGTATGACCTGTAATGCTTCACCTGGCTCTGCACTTGAGGAAGCTGAAGGCTTCTACAGGATGAGCCACCACCGGCACGGCAGACTTAATTTCTTCAATCTATAATGATACCCAGGCCTTTTTCTTGGTTCAGTACAATATTCCATGTATTAGATCAATTTTCCCTAAAAATACATCCCTCACACTCATATATACATATCCTTAGATTAACTACCATCATCTTTCTTAGGAAACAAAATGTACATACTTTGCCTTCTTGCAATAATATATGAATTACCTGGAGAATTCGATTTCTTGGGTTCCACGGAGTATGAGGACACCATTCTCCCATTCGTAGCAGCGGCTTCTTGGTAGAGAACCAGTTTCTGAGTCATATCATTTAAAAGATTCAAACACTCCCTTGAAATGGCTGTCCAATTGTGGGGATGTCCACCTAGGAGGTCCAAATACCAGCTTTTAAAATGTTACATAATCTTATAGTCACGTTCTCAATGTGAGGAGAAAACTCAGTAAGAAATCCTACATGACAGAGGCACCCGGGTGGCTCAGTCGGTTAGGCATCTGCCTTCGGCTCGGGTCATGATCTTGGGGTTCTGGGATGGAGCCCTGCATCGGGCTCCCTGCTCAGCAGGGGGTCTGCTTCTCTGAACTCTGCCTCTCCCCCCACCCCCCACTCATGGGCTCTCTCTCTTTCTCAAATAAATAAAATCTTAAAAAAAAAATGTTACATGACACTTTGCATCAGGGCCCACTTTCCTTGGCTAAGCTACTATTTATACTCCTGTCATCTAATACACAGCAGGAGTTCAATAAATATTTGGACAAAATAATTTTCCAAAAGGTCTATGAGTAAAAGCTTGCAATTTTAGCATAAAACAAAACAAAACAAAACAAAAAACCTCTTACATTGGCTGCTAAAATAAAGCCAAACACTAGAGCATGGGTTGGGTGAAAAAGAGCAAAGTTACTTCCTTAGCACCACTGAACAGACTAAAGACTAAGACAATGAATACAAGCATGTCTTATGAGATGCAACCCATAACCCCCAGTGACCTATAAACTGTTGTGTCTGCCCCACTATGCTTCCTTACATTTTCATTTATAATAGCTCCTATTTGTTATTATATCTGTAGGAATAACACAGTATTTGATAACAATCACACTTTATAGAGAATTTACATTACTTATTATTTAACTTAAACTACTGTGACCCACAATCTTGTAAAAATTCCCTTACTTCTCATTATCTTTTCATTTTCTAAGACCTTTATCGCCTACAACTGCCATGTAGAAATCAACCAACCAATCAATCTTTCTATGCTGAGAATAGCTGAGGAGTCCACTGAAAACTGGCTTCCCCAGCCTAGGTGCCAAATAATCCTTCTCTCTTCACTTAGATCCCTCCCTAAACACTGTCCCCATTTACATACAGCTCAAGAGGACTATAACTTAACTGGCAAGCAAACAAAATCTCCATCAGTAGGCCCCAGAATGTTTTGTACTGCTAATAACTCAGGACCACTAAGGAACTATGTAATGGTCGAGTTAAATTTTAATAATATGCCCTAGAACGTAAGTTCTCTGGCAGAGAACACGTGAGCCTGTTGCAGTTTACTGGAGTATCTGGTGAAAATATTTATCTTATAGAGAATCCCTTGGTGAACCTAACTCTGATAGGAAAGACTTGTTAGTTAATTTTCCACAGCATCAGCTCTGGATTTTTCATGATACCAAAAGGAGAGTGTGGCTCCAAACATTTTATGTAACTGAATTTCATTTCCATGTAACATTTAACTATAGAAGGTTTCTTTTATATGTGGGAATTGGCAAGTATGCAAAACAATGAAAAGCTGATTACAGAGATGAAAAGCTACCTAGGTTCCCTGTTCACTGGTGCTTGGGCTGAGATGCTTTCCATCCAGGACCAAGGCAGAGCACTGGCATAGTCGTAACAAGGAGTTTGTAACAAGTAACAACGGAGAAGTGTTTCGGAGTTGCCAAGAGCATCCTGGGGTCACCATCAAATCTAGTACTCTTTTACTCTTTTTTAAAGGGAGGCAAAGTAGCATGGCAGAAGGAGGGAGCTCTGTATTTGGGAGTCAAATGATAGAATTTCTTATTCCATCTCTGACATTAACTTTATGTAAGCCACTTAATCTCTCTGAGACTTAGATCCCCCATCTAGGGATTAGACCACCTGATTTTCAAGACCCTTTGTAGCATTAAAACTTTGAGGATTCTTAAACTATACTCTTCTGCTCTAAAACTGTCAACCTACCTCATAATTTCTTCAGGTTAAGGGAATGAGGATGCTGAAGAAGACAATACATAAGAGTTTAAAAATACTTTTCTGGAAATACAACTTCTAACCACAGCAATGGAAACACTTACTTGCATAAGATTTAAATCAATACTTCATTTAATGGACTCACAGCTGTGTGATATTGTATTAAACACATCTCTCTCACCAAAAATTTTAAATGGAACACTTTCTGCACACACAAGCCCATATCTGTTACTTTTAGCAATACCTGGTTGGCTAAGGCTAAAAACTTCCTGTCTTCGTGAAGGAGAATACTGAGAAAGCAACATCAGGTCCTGCAAGGCCAAATACTAAAAGGGGAAAAAAAAATACACATTATTTAATTTTTTTAACTTCTACATAAAATCTTATTTATGAATTGGGCTCAGCATTATATATGTAAGGGAAATTAGTTGAAATTTTTCATGAAGTAAATACTTTTCCACTTTCTAGAGTCCTGGAACTTTCTTGCTTCTACCCTCTGTAGGCTGCCCCACCCACTGGCAGCTACAGCTACAGATCTCTCTGTGTCTTTTCCCACGTCTATGGTGGGAAACTTAAAACATCACTTCCTCCTGGAACTTCCCAGGCTTCCCTCACACAAACATATATTCACACAGCTCTCAACCGTGGCACTTAACATAATTTCTTGTAATTGCCTGTTTACTTGTCTCATCTGGTTCCACCCACTAAACTGTGAGGCAGGGACTGCGTCTTACTTGCTACCACATCCAAAGGCAGCGCCTGGCACACAGCAGACACACAACGTATGTTGTACTTTTTTACTGAAAATCTTCATTTTATTTCCTGGCAAACCCCTTCACTCATCATTCAAGACACCATCACTTCTGTGAAGCTTTCTTGTTTTGGTTCCAAGCAGAGTAAGTGTTTTGGTTCCCACTGCACTTACCACAATAAATTTTCATTATTTTGTGTATCTGCCTTTTCCATTAGGCTGTGCCACATCTAATTCATTATTACGCCTTAAGCAACTAACAGTGACTGACACCTACCGAGTGAATACAGATATGTTAAGTATCCCAATGAGTACCTGATATTTTTGTTTATCTAATAAATTAGTCGTAATAGATGTTTAAAGGTAATCAGACCCTCAGTGGTTCATTTTCTTATTAGTTTATAACTTTTCTAGAGTGTATTCCAAACTCTGGATTCCATTTTCTTCAAATTCTTTTTTAAGCACTATGATCTCTTAACAGGATCACACATATTGTAGATCTACTTTAAAATTTTAAAATACAATTTAAATCAAAACAAGTTATTCTCAGTTTCATTTGTAAACTTACTACAGCTTCTTTAAACTCTTTTGATTAAAATTGATTTTGGGATCATTATCATTATTTCTATTTTAAGAGAGTTCACTGTATGTGTACACCTATCAAGCACCACCTTTGATCATAACAGCCAACAATACTACACGAGTAAAAATACACCTTGACTCAATGATAAAAAACAAAAACAAAAAACAAATGAAAAACAGCATTTTGTTTTGCTACCATGAGGAGTTTGTGAAAAGCTAACGCACATGGTTGCATATCATGGTATTTCATGTTTGGAAATATTTTTATATCGATCCTAAATATAATTTAGCTTGTACAAATTAGCTTATATCCTTATATTTTAGTCACTTGGAATGAAAACTGAAAAAGTAAACAGCATTCAAGGTAGCATGTAGTTGATTTTTTACAATACGGGTACTAGAATATTCTAGGCCCTCAAAAAATATATCTAAATACACTAAATATGGGCGCCTGGGTGGCTCAGTTGGTTAAGCGACTGTCTTCGGCTCAGGTCATGATCCCAGGGTCCTGGGATCGAGTCCCACATCGGGCTCCCTGCTCGGCGGGAGGCCTGCTTCTCCCTCTCCCACTCCCCCTGCTTGTGTTCCTGCTCTCGCTGTCTCTGGCTCTGTCAAATAAATAAATAAAATCTTTAAAAAAAAAAATAAATTAAAAAAATAAATAAATAAATACACTAAATATTAAGTCCATTCCATAAGACAAGTTAGAGATGACTGTGTAAAGACACAAAATGCACAATTCAGATACCTTTATGATGAGGGGAGGACTGCTGTTCAAAACCTTCGGGAGGCATTCATCTGACTCTTCTGAAAATGGCGGCTGAACAGGGAACAGATGAGCCTATCAAATATAATCAAATATCAAGACTATGAAGATAATTATTTTCTTGACTTTACTACATTCAGTAAGTTAACACTAATTGAATTTATTACAACAGGAGACAATATAACCAAATTAATATCTTCCATGTTTTAATAATAGGTTGCATTAAAATTAAATATACCCAAACACTCTACTTTCTAAGATGTTACTCTCCCAATTTGATTAGATCTCTGGCTTCCAATAATAGAAACAAATATTCTCTGAAGCCACTGAAGGATACAAACCTACGGAGATGGTAAAATGAAACACTCATTTTTTAAGACAAACACTTGGATGATAAGGACAATGGAATTCCCATTCATTTAAAATCATTTCAATACAAAATTTAAAACTTTCTCTCAAAGAACAAATATTTTATTGTCTTATATTAAATATCTTAATAGTAGTTTTATCAATAGCTTTTAAATAGCTTTTAAATAAAGCTAATTTAAAATACAGGCATTTAGTATGTGCTCAATAGAGAAATGGAAACCTTCAGAAGAGAATGACACTACAGATAAAGCAGAGTAAGCTCCACTAGCAGTTCATTCAGTTTAGTTTCCAAAAATCAAGAACACTAACACTGTTCCTTATAGACACAGACAGACAGAGACACACACACACACACACACACAGAGTAAATTATGGTTACAAACGATACGTCCCTAATGAAGTCTCAGAAAAGAGACCGAAACCCAACTTACTCAAAATGGCTCTGGGCACAAGAGCATACTCAGTGCTCTGCTATAAATAAATCTGTGCACTTCAAAACACAAAAGCATTAACAAAAAACTCAATACTAACCTCTGTGGCAAAGATTTTGAAGAGTATCCATGAGATATACCAAGTCATCAGAAGAAAGACACCACACAGCCAGACATGGTAGAGTAATGAGAGATTCAAGAGGCCACGCACAGTGTCAAGAGGCCTGTGAAACTGCCTACGGAAGCAGAAATTACTGTTTAATCCTATGGGGAAAATACAATCTAAGCATTTAACAGACTTGGGGCCTCAAAATGAAAAACAAATAAATCTTATTTCTAAATAATAATGGTGATACAGACTCCTTTCCTTTTGCACCCCATAAAATTCTCTCCCTAATACCTTCTTATAAACTATGTAAGGGAGCCCTAAAGGAAGAACAGACCTAAATTTGTGCTCAGTTTCTTGTGTTCCAAATCTTCACTGTCATTTACTATGGAGGAAGAATGAGTCAAGCCTATAAACCAACCCTTAGAGGCTGGGTAAAATTTTACTATTGTTGCTCTGTAGTTTGATACATAACCATTCAACAAGACTAGCACCTCTCCTGGGCCAGATTTCAGCTTTATCTGTACACCCTAAAAACAGTTCCACAATAGTTAAGAGCACATGGCACTATCTAAAATCACAATCTTTACTTTTAAAATAATTTAAGAAACTGTTAGAAGGCTAAAAGAAGGGGAGCCTGGGTAGCTCAGTCTGCTGAGCATCCGACTTCAGCTCAGGTCATGATCTTGGGGTCCTGGGATCAGCCCCATGGGGCTCTGTGCTCAGCGGGGAATCCGCTTGTCCCTCTTATTCTGCCCCTCCCCACACCGCACACGCACTCTCTGTCTGTCTCTCTCTCAAATAAATAAAATCTTTAAAAAAAAAAAAAAAGAAAGCTAAATAAAGTGAACACTATTTTACCAAAGCCTTGAATAGATCAACTGGCAAAGTCATCATAGTCCTACAATCACACAACTAGCAATTTTAAAAACAGGATTAGAACCTCTGGCTCTGCCATTTATCAGTGCTGTGATTATGTTAACTGCTTGACCTAACCCACCTCAATTTCCTCATCCATACAATGGTGGCATAATCTCTTTCTACCTCTTATGGCTATTATGAGATTTAAAACACCTATGTTAGGCGTGCCCAGCATAGTGCTTAACACTTTCTGGGGAGAAGAAAGTTATTTTCAGATTTTAAGTAAATATTTATTGAGGGCCCACCATATATTAAGGACAATATATTAGGCACTGCCATACGAACAAAATATATTTTAAGTGAAAGAAAGAAAAAAGTACTATGTTAAATTACAATCAAATATCATTATTATTTTTCTTTTTCCATTTGACCCAACGTAAAATTTGGGCTAACATAATAAATGACCCATGCATTTAGTTTCGTATCTAGCAATTAAGCAGAGGACAAAACTACATTTTACCTAGGAACTTTTAAAAGTTAGAAATTGAAATCCACACAAAAAAGAAATTGAAATCCACAATGTAGAAACCATAATATCTTAAGCACCCACAAATATCAGTATCCTCACTCCCGAAAAATGGTATTAGTTAAATCCATATATGACACACAAAAAATCTCACGGTAGAATAGCCAATAATTAAAAGAACAAATACTAATAGAGAAATTTACATTTATTTGCCAAGTAAAGATTAAAGCTTTAACTATGTGCAAAGTACATTGGGAATAACTAGAGCAATACACCCTAGTGCTGCCACTCGATTGCCACTTAACGACCTTCAACTGGTCCCATGACCCTGTTCAATTTTGGCTTCCTTAGAGGCAAAATTAGAATAATACCATAGCACTGTGCTCACCTACTACAACATAGCAAAGAATGATGATTGAGGAGAAAAGCAAACAAGAGGTATGTCCATGCAACTCAAGAAATCCACTTTTCCATAATATAAAAGCTATATCTAATAAAAAACAAATTATCATTGCTGACTTCCAGGGAGAGGAACTGGGTGACTAGAGACTGGAGCAAAAGGATTCTTTTTAACTGTATACCCTATTTTATGGCATTGAAATTTTAAATTATGTGAACTAGGTATATTCCAAAATGAATACCATTTTTTAAAAATTTAAAGGCTAAATCTGAACAACACATCGGGAAAGTGGCAAACACCTAAAAAGGATGGAAACTAGCAGCGTGAAAAATCAGACTTTTCATCTGTCACTTACTCATCTATCTGAAGGTCCATCGCAGTGCTAATCCAAGCTTTGGGGATATGGCCTGAGAGAAAAAAATACCACGCTATGAACATAAAAAGTTAATAAAGCAAATCTTAACCATGCTTTGTAATATGAGGTTGATGAGATGACCAAGTAGATACCAAGACCTCAGTCAGAAAGCTAGATTGTTTGATTAGGAATGGGCAGGAGGGGCGCCTAGGTGGCTCCATCAGTTAGGCGTTTAACTCTTGATTTCAGCTCAGGTCATGATCTCAGCTCAGGGTTGTGAGATCAAGCCCTACATGGGGTTCTGTGCTCAGCGGGGAGTCTGCTTAAGATTCTCTCCTTCTGCCCCCTACCACCTCCACTCTAAAATAAATAAATAAATCTTAAAAAAAAAAAAAAAAGGAATGGGCAGGAAAAGAGAATAATTTCTAAATATGCGAAGTTCTTGCTTTGCAGAGGTCAGATTATGTACATATTTCAGTCATACTTCAGTGGTTTAGTTAAATCACAACAGTCCCCCAACAACACAATTCAAATTTCAGTTACCACGGTACATTTACTGTGAGCAACTGAATATAGTACTTCTAGCTTTTCAGTACACAAATCGGTATGTAGATAACAGATACACACCACAACTTCTGACTAATCACATCCCTTCTTTCTAAGTCTGCTGGCCACTGGTCACTGACGTCTGTTATTCAGTTCAGGCACAGACAGCAAAACATGTAATTGTGCTACCTCCTTGTCTCCCTGAAAAGCCCACATAACATTTTACAAAAATGAGTAACTGAAAGAGGAAACTGGCCAAAAAGACCAAAGTGCAACAAAGAAATGAAAAGTGGTAACTCCTGAAATGAAATCTGAAATGGAACATAAATGGGATTACAGAAGATACAGCTGACCACGGAAATGTTGATGCGGCTGCTATGTCAGCCCAAATGTACAACTGTAGGGAACATCCAGGCTCATGGTAGCAGGTTAATAAAAAACAATAAAGTGTTAACCTTAGAATGACAATTATAAGAGCTATGTAGAAAAATGGGTTATTTAAACTACAAGTGAATGACGTGGACAACAGAATGGCCTATACCCAGTGAGAACAATTCTGTAAAATTATTCCATAGTAAAAAGTAGGGTCAGAAAGTTATATAGGTAACCCCTGCTTTTCCAAAGTTTGTGTTATGTCACTTCATTTCTATGAAAGGCCTATGCTAGCACCTGTTTGCACCAACTGAAAGAAATCCACACTTAAGAATAAGGCACAAAAGTGAAAACAGCATTCAGCACTTGTTTTGCCCCATGCCAGAGCTGTTACTGTACAGAAGCAGGGCATCCTGAACAGTGAGAGGGGCGCAGCCAAGCTCCTAACCCAGGAAATCCGCTCAGCGTCAAGCCTCCATAGCTTTCACTGTGTCTGTGAGCACCTGTGCTTTATCTCCATTTGTTTTGTGCATTCGTTAGCAAGATGTGTCCTGAAGCATCAGAAAAGCCTGAGAGAGGTTATTTTGGGGGTGGGGGATGTTCAAAACTCTTTCCCTGTAAATTAAAGCTAATTGCTACTTCACTTTGTGCCATTTCGGCTTACAAAAGGTCTCACAGGAACTCTCTACTTTCAGATAGTGGGGAAACCTATAGTTTGAAAACAGTATTTTAGGACGTTGAATTTTGTTTATATTATTATGTGTTGCTATTGAGATTAATGTTTTCCATTCAACTTGAACTGCTCATCATATTAAATAAGTACAAGTATTTTTGTATTTAAAATTCATGTTAATAAATTCTATAAGGTTCCCTCAGCAGCAGGATATTTCTAGTATATTCATACCAAGTTACAAAAAGTTATAAAAGGAGTATGTTATTTATAGAGTAATATACAGTATTTTCTTCTTTTTTAAAAAAGAATTTTTTTTTATTGTGGTAAAAACCACATAACAAAATTTACCATCTTAACCACTAAGTGTACATACACCATATACACCTTGTGCAACAGATCTCCTGAACTTTTTCATCTTGCAAACTGAAACTCTCTACCCACCGAGCAACAACTCTCCCTTTCCCCTCCCCACACAGCTCCTGGCAAGCACAATTCTACTTTCTGTTTCTAAGAGTTTGACTACTCAAATAATATCTCATGTAAGAAGAATCATGCAGTATTTGTCTTTTTGCGACTGGCTTATTTCACTTACTATGATGTCCTCAAGGTTTATCCATGTTGTAGCTTGTGATAGGATTTCCTTCTTTTTTTAAGGTTGAATTATATCCCATTGTATGTATATACCAAATTTTCTTTAACAATATTATCCCTTAACTAAATACTCTATGACAATCTAAACAATGAATCAGTTGGACTAATCACATACCTACAATTAAGGAACATACAAATACAATCAAAAATGACTTTGAGGGACGCCTGGGTGGCTCAGTCGGTGAAGCGTCTGCCTTCGGCTCAGGTCATGATCCCAGGGTCCTGGGATCGAGTCCCGCATCAGGCTCCCTGCTCCGCGGGGAGCCTACTTCTCCCTCTGCCTCTGTCTCTCTCTCTGTCTCTCATGAATAAATAAATAAAATCTTAAAAAAAAAAAAATTACTTTGAAACTGACATTTTCTGAGCTATGAGCTAGCACATACATTGTATGAAAAAGCAGAAATTCTTACCAAGAAAATAATACACGATGCAGAAATTTCTAATCAGAAACAGTGATTCCACACAACTATGCTTAACTAACAAGAGCAGAGATCTCCTGAAGCGTAAGAACTTGTATTGCTATGAAAAAAAAGAAAAACAGAATCAAATGACACATCCAAGGAGAGGTTCTATTTCATTCTAAAGCAAACACATAACTAAAACAGTCCACGTATAAAAAACATAATCATTGTATAAAAAAACAAAGTTTATTCCAGAGGTAAAAAATCAATAATTTCTGATGATAAAATATTTAATATTTACATCAAACAAATCTCGTTAATATGAGAGCAGAAATGACAAAATTAACAATACTGATCTATACTTAAACTAAGGACTATGGAGATGGAGTAAGTACAAAAAACATGATGATCAGAACAACAGCAGCTAACATTCGTTGGCTGCTTAGCATGTACCATGTACTATTCTAAGCACAACCCTATAAAGAAGGTTCCATTATTATCCTCATCTTATTAATGAGAAAACTGAGGCACACTGAACCAATTTACCAGTTAGCAAAAGGAAAATCTGACATTTTAATCCACGCAGGCCAGTTTCAGAGACTTCAATCTTAAATATAATGTACACACTGCCTCTACACTGTTTTTAAATGCTTTCTGCAAGAAAAACTAGAGGCAGAAGAAGACACTAGACTGAGTCAGGAGACCTGAGTTCTAGTGCTTCTCTCTGCAGCACTGAGCAAGTCATGTCTCCAGTTATCTGTGCGATAAGAAGGCTGACCCAGCTAAACAGTGCATAAATGAGTAGTACCTTCAATTCTAACAATCTAAGAAGTATCAATTAAGAAAAAATGTGAAATGCTTTTTTCCTGATAAAACTACACTTCTTGTGAAATAAAGATTATTAGCCCCCCTCCTCTCCCTGCCCCAAAAATGCCAATGGAAAAATATTTTTAAATTATTGGAAAGAACCTAAGGAAATTTAATGAAGCAAAGATGAATTTCCCAAATTCTGGTCTTCTTTTGTGCTTCTATTATGACTGATCCTTCTTTAAGAAAATTCAGAAGCTAAAGAAAAGCAAATAATTATATACATAGGTAAAAGTTTTATCTTCATACCACGTCTGTGAACTCCTACAGCATCTTACCAAAAAGCAGCCCATATGAATACTTGGTCACTAAACACACAGCTTCAAGTATCCTGGTTTATTTGGATATGTTCAAAGTCTGAGATATGGAATGGCACAATTCCATGCAGCCATTGGATGCTAACCTTCTTACTTGACCCCCCAATAAAAAGGGTATAGTTCCTATACTATTCCTACTGAAGCTCTCACCTCAACCATGACTCACAAGGGTCCAAAGAGGCTAGGGAAACAGGTAGGCATTTCAGTAGATATGCAGAGAATAGCTAATATACCTCTTACTGCTCCATAGCTGAAGTGTTTTTCAATTCCCTATTGGGTTTCTTCTGTGATTTGGCTAGAAACTAACCCTTTACTGAGGATTTATTATGTGCCAGGCTCTATAATTCTTATCTCATTTAATACTTTTAGTCTTGTTGGCCTAGAACTTGCCAAGCCCTGTCTTGATGTTCATCCACTTCTTTGTCCTCTACTCCATGCTAATGTTCTGCTTTTCCCTATCAGTCTGTCATTAAGAATATGATAAAGACAATGGAATTGGTTTTAGAACTATAGGCTAGTTTAAAGAAAAATTAGTAGGCTAATGGTAAATTGGTTAGAATTAGATCTTTAAAAAGATATAATTTTTCATAGTTACATGAAAACAGTAGTTACTGAATAATAGGGACAATATAAAACTATTAATGGAAGCTCCACCCCACAAGATATATGTTATAGGTCCTACATATGTAAATGTACAGAAAAGAGCCTAGCAGAATATACACTAAACTGGTCACAATTATCTCTGAGGCAAAGATTGAGACTGGCCCCAGAATGGCCAAAGGGAACTTTAATTTTATCTACAGTATTTGAATATTTTTTAATCAAAATGTTACCACTATACTCTTAGGAAGAAAGCTGACAGGCAGCACCAAAAATAATGATGATGATTATGATGATGATGCTAATAATAATGGTTGTTATTGCTTGTAAAAAAATTCTTATTTTGAGGTCTAACATTCTCTGGTCAGCTTGGCCAGTTAAAGAAGAAAAGTAAATGGCGATTGCCATCATATCACTTTATGGAGGTTCAGAAGAAGAAACAGGCCTGATCTCACATCAAGCTTACAATTTCCTGATAATCCTGCTTTCCTTAGCAACTTAAAGCGCATTAAGGGAAGATCATACAATGCACACCAGGCTCTTAGGGATAAGCAAAGAAAGCTAAGGTATGGTGTCTTCCTTCCCCTTCAATCTTCTGAGAAGGTAAATCTACACAGCTGGGAAACAAACACAGTTACAAACGAGATAGATGAGAAACTATGATCCTGGGCACAAAGATTCATCATTTCAACTGCTCCTGCCAAAATCCTCACCTCCCTTATTCCACTGTACCCACCCAACAAAACCCCAATTCCAAGCATCCCCAGGCTGGAGAGAGCACCCAGCCGGGCAGACCAAATACTATACACTCACGGTTACAAGAGAGGCCCCCAAAATATATTTTGGCCAAATACTGAATGGCCAAATGTTAGAAGTTAACCTTCTGCCAAAGTTAAACCTGAAGTAAAAGCTAAATATTACCATCAGAAGAGAAACTTCTGGGATACAAGAATAAATCTAAAATTTTGTCAATAGAAATTACAAAATAATTTAGTAGTCAAATTTTACAAATGTGACATTACATGGTAGGAACAATTTATTAGTACTATCAATTACTGGCCTGCTCCTACATTTACTCTACTGCATGTCTGTGATGTTAAACAAATGGTCACTTTCAAATGAGGTCCAGGGGGAAGCAAGGTATTTTGGGGTATCTCATTTTTCTCTAACATTTTTCTTCTCTATATTCTTAATTATATTTGGATCAAATATGATTCAGCATGGATATTTCTGTATAGAATTTCAGGGGTTTTCCTCCTTGTAAAATTTTAAAGTGGCAAAGCTGATACTCTGCTTTTAATTCATCTTCTCAAAATGTGAAGAATTTCTAACTGGGACTCTTTCTTCATACACTCATGGTTTGCAGGGAGGTAAGGGCCAGCTCCTTTTCTGTGAGCACTACCTCTTTGCAGTACGTGAATTTTCAACAGATTGTTCTCATGGAGGCAAAAGGCAGGTAGGAACTTCAGTGAAACCAGAAGCCAAACCTACACACCCTCATACTCTCATGACATGTTTGTTTACATGTCGCTCCCTCCCCACCAAACTGGGTCCTAGTGGGAAGGGGCTGGTTCTAATAGTTTTGCTCCAAGGCCCAGTCCTCAGCCTGCCACAGCACAGGAATGAAGCGAGTAAGAACACAGTCGGGAAGAGTGGGAACAGCTGGGGGAGAACCTTGATGCCACAGGAGAAATCTCAACTGATCTTTCTCTCTCCTGCCTTAGAAGGTGGTTCTAGTTGCACAGAAGGCTCCCCACCAGATTAGATCTTTAAAAACCTAACTGAAAGATAGTTTGAACTGTCCTACTCAAACCAGTCAAAACTGTTTTATTTATACACATCATGCCTCGTTCTAGAAAAGATGTGAGACAGTAACTAACATTCTATACTTACTTGCACATCCTCAAGCCCATGAGTTCTTAGGTTCAAAAAGAAGCCGGCAGCTGCACAGAGGTACGCTGCATGAATGTCATCATCCTCCTCCCCCAGCCCTGCTAGGTCACAGCAACTGCCACTACCTAGCAGGGAGGGAAAGAGTGGGGCAAAGCAGTGTTCTCAGAGTGGCAGTGGGAAGGGCAGTGATAGCTCTCACACATATGCTAAAACTCATGAAGACAAATCTCTCCTCTCCAAATGGCATTTTGATGATCTCAGTCCTAAGTTTTACTGATCAAATCTTGAATTAATCAGATAAGGCCAGTTATATATACATACATCAAGGCAATTTTGCATCTGCCACATGCTGACATAAGGTAGCGCCCAAATGCTATCTTACCTGTATGATGGGAAATGGCAGATAGTTCATGTTGTTAATAAAATACAGGAGACTATAGCTGTAGCCCATAAACGCTCCAGCCAGTAGAAAAAAAAGGTGATACTCATTTAAGCAGGTCTGTGCAGCAGGGCTATTTAAACTGGAGAGAAAAAGTTAGGTTATTAATTCAACAGTCAGGGACACGTATCACTGCTTTAGGCTCAAACTTTGACTTACTCACTTAAGAAATGTCCCAAATTCTAACAAAATGGTTCACTTCAGGTTCAGTGAGGGCAAAAGATTAACAAAACCCTTTCCCTGATGCATGAGAATTTGACCTCTCTAAAGGTTAACTCTTTAGCTCTTCCTCTGGAAATCTGGTAAACGTAAGAATGTCCCCTGTGATAGTAAGCAACGCTGCTTACATGTGGACAGAGAGGAACTAGAACTGAATGTTATGGACCTGCTAGAGATGCCATCACTTTGGGCTTCTCTCTGTGTTGTCTCTTATAATTGACCAATCCCTCACAGGGCCTTTCCACTAAAGAAAATTGATCATATTAGGAAAAAAAAAAACCTGCCTTACATAATAGTAACTGGGGGACAAAAAGAAATTAAATATTCAGTAGTATAGGGGTGCCTGGGTGGTTCAGTCAGTTAAGTGTCTGCCTTCAGCATCAGGTCATGATCCTGCGGTCCCAGGACAGAGCCCGAGATGGGCTCCCTGCTCAGTGAGGAGTCTGCTTCTCCCTCTCCCTCTGCCCCTCTGCCCCTCACTCGTGCTCTCTCTCAAATAAATAAAATCTAAAAAAAAGAAGAAAAAATAGAGAACTTAAGATTACTACTGTAATCTTTTTTTATTTTTAAAGTCAGAATATCAACCTGAAATTTTTATCAATGTCATGTGTTCAAGAACTGTTATCAGTTTATGGGGCGCCGAGGTGGCTCAGTCAGTTGAGCAACCAACTCTTGATTTTGGCTCAGGTCATGATCTCAGGGTTGTGAGATTGAGCCCCATTGGGCTCCGTGCCAGGTGTGAAGCCTGCTTAAGATTCTCTAAGATTCTGCTCAAGATTCTCTAAGATTCTCTCTCTGCCCCCTGCCCCTGTGTGTGCTCTCCCCACCAAAAAACTGTATCAGTTTCAAAATTATAAAAGTACTCTACTGAAGAAGGTGGTTGTAATTATTTTAAAGTTTTTTCTTCATTCTTCCCATACAATCCTTCCTTAAACCCCAACCTAAACGCCACCTCCTCTAAGAAGCCATGGATCTTCCCTGCTTCCTGAACTGCCACAGGTTTTATGTGCACATCTCACTTTCTTATTACATCCCATGTCACATAAATTCCTATTTCTCTCCTATCACATCCGTTTGTGTCCATGGCTTAATTCCCCTCCTGTTCTTAACTCTCAAGGACCTATAATCTATGCATGAATCCCTCTCATAAATCCAGCAGCACCTACCACAGTACCTTGCACAGACAATGTTTAAAAAAAAACTGTTGAATTCAACAAACATAAATATAAAAAACATTTGATATTATGTATAAAAGCAACTTCCATAAAAGTCTCGAAAGCAAAGAATGCCCATAAACTATTTACCTATCCAGGTCACCTTTGGCTTAGTAACTAAACAAGGTTCTATAGAAAAAAATGTAGTTAATATTACCTCTCAGTACCAGTGCAGGGAACCACAAGAAAACTGTATTGACCCTTGGTTATCACCGCAGCACACCAAGCCACCAGCATCCCCATTGCAGCATGGACAAATGAGTGCATGAGCTGCTGAGGGTGAATGATCTTCCCTATCAGTGCCAGTCTGGAGCAGGGAATGGAAGGCACAACTGTAAACAAAGCACATTACCATGGCTTTAGGCTTTAGACTGCAGCGAATGTAGTCAGAGGAACTGAACTATTATTCCCTCTCATACTTGCACGAATATTCCAGAGGGGAGGAAGAAACACAGAGTCAATGTAAAGTACAGAAAAATTCTAAGTTAAAAATTTGAAGTTAAGGGCGCCTGGGTGGCTCAGTTGGTTAAGCGACTGCCTTCAGCTCAGGTCATGATCCCAGAGTCCTGGGATCGAGTCCCGCATCGGGCTCCCTGCTCTGCGGGGAGCCTGCTTCTCCCTCTCCCACTCCCCCTGCTTGTGTTCCCTCTCTCGCTGCGTCTCTGTCAAATAAATAAATAAAATCTTTAAAAAAAAAAAAAATTTGAAGTTAAAAAATTTTGAAAAGATTGAATATAAAAAGATGCACACGAAAAAGAGAAACCAAAGATTCTGAGAGATGAAACCTAAGGACAGCATGATTAACATTTTTCAGTTCTTTTTAATTAAAATTTCCGAATAGTTCAAATAGTGCCTACCCTGCCATTCTCTTAGGTGTCAGAAAAGAAGAAATCATAATTTTTAAAAGATAGTGCTTGTCCTCTGACAAGTTATTTTTACTTCAGCATTTGAACTGGTCAATATATAGTCCAATTGTGAAAAATAAACCACAAACTACGCAAATAATGACAACACTGAATACCAAAATAAATGTTCGTATAGGAATTTCTAATACCTCTCTGATAATCAAAATAAGTTTTCTGGAAGTGTGCTGGGGTAGGCGAGTGTGGGTAGGAGGGATGTTGACCTTTGAAAACAGCTAGTAGAGGGTTTCCTGACCTATCCACATACACATTCTTCTTTTAATATATTCCAAGTAAAGAGACTGTAGAGACATGGAAAATTCGTGTGAAGGGAGAGGGCTTAGGTGCTTTACACTTTGAGAAAGAGGCTGCTATCACCTCTCCCTCCCCCCAAGAAATGCCCATGAGACCTACCGAGTGTGCAACTGATTTAAAATGTTCTGAACATACCAAAGCTTCTCGTGTCTCTAAGCCTTTTTATGTGCTATCCTCTTCCCTGGATCATCATCTTCCTTCTCGAATTAATACAATTCATCCTTTAAGCATCACCTCCTCCAGGAAGCTTCCCATGCTGGGTAAATGGTGCTCCTATATATTCCCATACTATCCAGTCTATTGTAATTGAATATATTTGATGTTTACTCTGTCTCCTCATTAATTGTGATCCTCTAGGGATAACTGGGACCATAATACTTATGTCTTATCCCCACACCATGCACAGCACATAGAATGCTTGTTGAAGGAATGAGCCAAAGTGACTAATCAGACTTTAAGAATGACAGGATGGAAAGCCCTAGTGTGGCATCTACATCAAGATGACCTAGGTACAGGGCGCCTGGGTGGCTCAGTTGGTTAAGCGACTGCCTTCGGCTCAGGTCATGATCCTGGAGTCCCGGGATCGAGTCCCGCATCGGGCTCCCTGCTCAGCAGGGAGTCTGCTTCTCCCTCTGACCCTCCTCCCTCTCATGTTCTCTGTCTCTCATTCTCTCTCTCAAATAAATAAATAAAATCTTTAAAAAAAAAAAAAAGATGACCTAGGTACATGGGACCATATAAAAGAACACGTGCTATAAGCCAAGGAGATCTGTATATGGCTTGAACAGAAAAAGAGATCCAGCAGCTAGGAGTGAGAGATTAGGAAAGCAAAGGAAAAGGGTATGTGTTATAACATCCAGAGTAGGACTGGAAATTTTATACCAACTCTAAGAAGCAACTACTGAAGAGCTAAAAAGAGGAATGATGTTACAGTCAAAAAAGAAGTGTCAGAAGAAGCTTCTGACTGTACCACAAGGATAGATACAGGAATCAGAAAAGGCACAAAAAGTAAAAAGAGAAACGGGAAAAAGAACAAGCTCTGGAATCTAGCAGGTGATTCTCTCAAGGCAAAACATACAGTTGTTTTTTTTTAAACTACAGAATTATAGACTTTTATATTTGAAAAGGACCTCAGAAATCATCTGGTCCTGATCTCCTACCCTATAAAGGAGTTATTTTTATAATACATCTGCTGAGTCACAGCCTTAACAGCAGCTGTGAACTATTAAAAGGTCTAAATTTTTTTTATTGTGGTAAAACACACATAAGTAAAGTTTGCTATGTTAACCATTTTTTTTTTCCCATTTTAACCATCTTTAAGCATATAGATCTGTGGCATAAGTACACTCATTGTTGTCTAACCATCACCACCATGTACCTCAAGACTTTCCCACCACCTCAACTGCAACTCTGTGCCCATCAAACAGCTCCCCATCCCCTCCTCCCCCAGCCTGTGGCCACCACCATTCTATTTTCTGTCTTTATGAATTAGACGACTCTAGGAACCTCCTATATAAGTGAAATCATACAATATTTGTCCTAAGAGCTCTAGATATTTTTTAAACAGAGAGAAATTAACCTTCAAATAAATTTTTAGTTAAAACATGCAAAGCAGATGATTCTGTATACACATTTTAAGCTGACACAAAACAAGCCTATTATACACACCCACATACAAAATGCATTGAGCCTGCCATTAAGAATATAAATTCACATATTTTTATGATGATTAACATTTGAAAACTCACCTGCATAGAACTCCACATTAAAAATACTTATTATTACTTCTACCACTGACAGCAGTAGGAGGTAAAAGATTACATAGGAACTATACAGATCACTGAAAGAATCTAAAACATAAGAGAGATGAATTAGTAAGTTCATTCAGTCATGTAGTCATGATCAGTATATTGCAATAGAAAAAGGGTTTGAACCATAACTGTAACTTTCATTTTAAAAGTTATCTTTTCTTCAAGAATTTACTCATACACTGTTGACAGGTCCTACAGGACATCAACTCAAGAACTACAGTGTGAGTTATTTGGACCAAGCTCTGGGTCCTTTAAAATTATACTAGAATTTCTTTTAGAGGACCCAGATGTTAACATCAGACAAAATACTACCATATGCAAATGTCTTTCCTCATGTGAAACAGAGAAGTACCACATTTAGTAATATACCGACAAGGCTTCTTTTTACAATGTAAATATTTTTCAGATCTCTTCTTAACAAATGCAATTAGCTCCTATAGCTAAACGAGTAACATTTCTGAAAATAGCATAATCCATAAATCATTTAAATGCTGAATTAAAAAAACAAAAAATCATGATATCCTTGTAAAACACTAATATATTCACATTTTAGAGTAGTTCAACAAGCAATATTCCATTTAAAAAATCTGGCCAAGTTTAACATATATACTTATGTTACACCTAAAAACATAAATAAGAGAAATAAAAACAGCAAGGAAATACATTTGCTAAAGAGACTAAAGCTTAATAATGAAATCAATAACTTTTAAGAGTATAATTTATTGACCAAAATTAATAAAGAGTTTTTGTTAAGGATTCACAATTAAACCCCAACATTATACTGAACTAAGAGAATGAAAGAACCGATTCATGTGACTGGAAAGAAGTAAGGAAAGAGTACAATTTCTCTAAAAAGACTTTGTGAAGCAAAAGTTGAAGGAGATGAGTAACATTTGATGAGAAAAATGGCATAAATCAAATCCCATCTGGAGAGAAAGTATTATTAGGATTAAAAAACGCTGGCCCATGAAATGGCAAAAAGTTTTTTCTTAAATGCCAAATCTGAACAATTGGTAATGGTTCTAGATTTCAGTACTGAATATTCCAAGCTTGTGACCAGACCGCCAAGATCAATGAGTGATCCAGACTCAGAGAAGGTGGTTACAGAAATACCTGCCATCCCCGTGCTGGCTTATGGCTTAATTTTATCTGCCCCGTAGGTCCCATGCAAGAAGTGATTGAGACGTCTCAATAAGAAACTTAACATGAGGGCGCCTGAGTGGCTCAGTTGGTTAAGCGACTGCCTTCGGCTCAGGTCATGATCCTGGAGTCCCAGGATCGAGTCCCGCATCGGGCTCCCTGCTCAGCGGGGGGTCTGCTTCTCCCTCTGACCCTCCCCCCTCTCATGCTCTCTCTATCTCATTCTCTCTCTCAAATAAATAAATAAAATCTTTAAAAAAAAAAGAAACTTAACATGACTATAATTCTTTATTCTATTATTGTTGTGGAAAGGGAAATAAAAAGAATTTCAAGAGTATATGTGCTTCTTAGCTTTAGGCAGAACTTTAGAGTTCAAAACCTACTCTGGCAACACTTCTCTCTAATTCCAGTGTGGTATGTGGAAAAACAGGCTTTGAAGTCAGAGACCAATGTTCAAATCCTGGTTCAGTTACTGACTGACTGTGTGTCTCTGCACAGACTTCTATAACCTGAGTGTCAGCCTCCTCATTTATAAAGCAGGGATAATACCTCTTTATTATATACGGTTGTAGGAAGGATAACAATATACTAAGATGCTTAGAATGGTATGTGGCATGCAGTACATGGCAATAATTTGGAGGTTATTATTAATTAACATGATCATAGTTTAATAAATTTAATTAATTTTATTTTCATGTCCATGGATTTTTGAGAAACATTTAGTCTGCTCCAAGCTTTTCCTCCTCATCAGTCTTTGTGTTTACATCTATGTTTCTTAGTCTTTAACTCCTTCCTCTTCTCTCTCCTCTCACCTTTTTCTTATTAGCCACAATACAGAAATGAAGTAGTCTTAATTTTAGACAGGTTTTCTAAAAAGATGTCATATTTTCTATTCCAAATTTTTAAATAGATAAAGGAAACAGTTCTGGTCCTTAAAAAGAAAATGTCAAAAAAGCAATCAAAAAAGACAAACACATAAACAAAAATTAAGGCAAGTTTTCATTTATGTGGTCTTCTAATAATCTTTTTGTTCATGTGATAATACAGATCTCTGACAGGTTTACTAATCTTATAATTATATAGTGAAAAGATGATCTATAAAAGGAATGCCTTAAGGTTACCTCAAGGTGAATGTTTTGCCATGCCAATCAATATAGGCAGTGATTAAAAAATTATTTGGGGGGGGCGCCTGGGTGGCTCAGTTGGTTAAGCGACTGCCTTCGGCTCGGGTCATGATCCTGGAGTCCCGGGATCGAGTCCCGCATCGGGCTCCCTGTTCGGCGGGGAGTCTGCTTCTCCCTCTCACCCTCCCCCCCTCATGCTCTCTCTATCTCATTCTCTCTCTCAAATAAATAAAATCTTTAAAAAAAAAAATAAATAAATAAATAATTATTTGAGGGGCACCTGGGTGGCTTGAAACATAACACAACTTTTATGTTGAGAAACAGGTCCTGTAAATTTGATTTCCCCAAACTGAGTACTACTTACCAGAGAGCCACCGAATAGGATGAAATAAATCAATGCTGCTGAAGATTATAAATACTGTGGTACAGATGGGTAGAAGCAGCACTGACCAGATAATACTTGCAACTATCCTCCAGCCCAAAACCTATAATTAAACAAACAAAATCCCTCAATCATGAAGTCACACTACTTCAGTTATTTCAGTTATGCAAATCCTATCTTTTCATATGGGATGTTAATCACTAGTATTTACACCCAGATCATAGTCCGTGCAGCTATATATATAAACCCCAATGGTTACTCCTATTAATAACATTGCATACAACTACCAAATCTTGTGTTATCAGTGAACTGATGCTTGCATTTAGTCCAGAGTCAGATGCTACATTAAATATCACACTTTAAGGAAGGACAGGTATTGTCTTAGTTTTACAACTGTATTTTACAGCAACTTATACTTCTCTCTTTAGGTTTAATTGATTGATATGTCAATATCTAAAAGGTGTATACATTTTATAGGGATCATCTGTATACCATAATTGTGTTCGCAATTATTAGCTATGGCAGTTATTGGGCAATTACTGCATTGTATTCATGTGTGAATCACCAGTGTCTACCACTTAGAGACACAAGATACACTGCTGATTAAGTGAGTAAAGAAGAGATACTGAGGGGTCTGAAGCATGAAAGTGCTTTACTTTAATCGGATTTACATTTTGGAAGGTAAAATACTCTTGGGTTTGTAAGGTGCCTATGATGGAGATGGATCAGAGGAGGCAAGACCCACACAAGAGACAATTAGGGGGCAGTCTACCACAACTGCCCAAAGCCAAAGTTTACAGTCAGTGTCTGAAGGAAGGCAGTGGCAATGGGAAAGGAAAAAAGGAGAAAAAACAAACAAAAAAACCCCCAAAAAACTGCAGTCATATTTCCTGAAGTACATCTACAGGACATCAGTAATTGATAATATAGGTGGTAAAGAACAGGCAAGACTTAAGGACTCAAAATTTTTAGCTTGGGATACAGCCTCTGCTAAGGCCACACCACATTCTTTCCAATTCTAGACATTCTTTCCCACTTCTTACTCCAAGTAGTCAACAAGCTATTTATTTTGCACCTACCAGGTACACCACCCTTGCATAAAACTCTTGACCATCCCTGCCCCAGTTCCCATGCAGGTCATCCCTGTCATTCTAACCAGCTTCCACTCAGGACTCCTCTCCCACCCCATGACAAGTTTACACTCAGGATGTCCGGCTAGCACACACTAGTAACCAGCTTTCCCTAGCCCGCCCCGCCCACCCCGCAATCAGATTCCACTCGGGACACCCCCCGCATCCCTGTAATCAATCGGTCCCTCTGGTCGCCCCCTCCCCACGCGCTCCCCACGCTACACAGAAGCCGGCCCCTCCGCCGCCCAGCGCGCCCGCGAGCGCCCGCCCGCCCGCCAGGCCCGACTCCAGCTGCGGGCCGAGGGCGCGCCATAGTGCGCGCTGCACTCACGCGCCACAAGATGTCCCGCGACCCGCCGTCGCAAGGCCGACTCGCAGCCGTGGCCATGGTGAGGGCGGCCCCGGCTCTGAGGGGTGCAGGAGACAGTGCGCCCGCCCGCCACCGCAGTTCAAAGGGAGAAAGGCCCCAGGAGGACCCTGTTGGGGCTGCCTCAAACGCTGCCTGAGGGAAGCCCGGGGCAGGCCCCAACCAATCCCTTCGAGGCTTCGTCTGGACAGGCCCAACGCGCCAGAACTGGCCCGCGGACACGTCCCCCAAAGGAGACTGGGATTTCAGGACCCGCCCTCTGGAGTCCGAAAGGTCTCTCCGAAGCGGGGTCCAGCGGGACGCCAGAAACTGGGGGCGGCACTGCATGCTGGGAACTGTAGTCTCGACGGCGCTCTGGGAGCAAGGGAGCGTTGCATTCTGGGACTCAGAGTTCCAAAGTACAGCATGCTGGGAATGGAAGTCCTCCCAGAGGTACCTTGTGGCATGCTGGGAATCGTAGTCTTTTATAAAGCCGATAAGCGTTGACAGTGTCCATTGATAGAATTTTACATTAGCTCTGGCAAAATGATTGGTCCTTATTTCTCCCAATTTTCTTTATCGACTGCTTGAAAGTGAAATCAAAGACTGTCGTGGCCCTCTCCACAGAGGTACTCACTGATTTTACCGAAATGGAACAAAATCTTTATAAAGGTGCTTTTGGTTTCCTTAGATCTGGTTCCTAGTTCCAGCTCTGCCTCTAGCTAAATGGATGTCTTGACCCTCTCTGAGCTTCGATTTCTTCATCTAGAAAATAAGGATAAAAACAAAGATGGCATCCGGTGATGTTGCGAAGATATGATAAATACTATACAAATACTGATTATCATTAATTTCCTGCTGGTAAGGAAAAAGATTTTTACCGACCCAAGTCCCACTTAATGAAGTCCTCTCTGATTGCATTAGCCCTCAGTTAGATCCCTGGAGGCATCTTGCTAACACCTTTTAATACCCAATTACATACCACAGTCAACATTCAGTACTCTGGAAAAACAGAGAGATTCAGTGATTTACTGATTCTGGAGAAACTCAGTCTAGTGAAAGAAATTGAGATCACACATAGAGCTTTGTAATGTTTGCTAATAATGGTTTCCTGATTTGCTTTAAGATTATATTCATTTCCAAAAACATGTTAATATCAATCATGTCTGAAGCCCTGCAGAACAACTGGGAATACAAAGGTAGATCAAGTCTCTGCCAAGAAGAAACCTTCTATCTGGTGGTGGAGAAAGATGATAAAGAATCATTCTATGGAAGAAGCTTGGAAGGCTGGAACTAGGAAGTTACTGAAATATGGGTAAGAGGTAACGAGAATGTGACCGTATCACTTCTCCATTAAAAAAATAATAAAATAATAAAATTCAAACCAAAAAAAAAAAAAAAGAATCATTCTAAATGAGTGTCCTTAAACACACCCCGGTTACTTGCAGTCAGTTTACTTTGTTTAGTTGCCCAGCATATCTATTCTCCCCTACTTCTTAGAAATAGAATTCCCCAATTTTTAACTGGGCATGTGGTACATTTCCTAGTCTCCCTTGACGCTAGGTGGAGCTAGGTGACTGATGAGTTCAGGCCAATAAAATGTAATCAAACTATTGCATGGTAGCGTCCCAGAAACTCCCCTTAAAAAAGAGCTAGCCACGTTCTTTGCCCCTTCTTAATCTCTTCCTTCATCCAGCTGCATAGAATTTGGATGTGTCACGCTCCAGGCAAAATCAAGTACTGTGCTCAAAGTAAACTTGATTACTAGGAGCAACTATACCAGTCCTAGGCTACCTGCCCATACCTCCTGACTTCATTTACACAACGGAGACAATTATTGTTTGCACCACATTTATTTTTAGAGCACTTATCACATTCTGAAATCACCTTGTGTAACTACTTATTTATTGTCTGAATCCTAACTAGCACATAAGTTTCCCATGGACAGAGACTTTGTCTATGTTGTTTATCATTGTTTCCAAAATGCTCTAACATTAGGAGGTAGTCAATAAATGTTTGTTAAATGAACAGAAGAATGAATGGAAGTAACTGCATCAGAAAGTGTCTATTCAGGACAACAAACTTTTGTTATCTAATTCAAAGAGGAATTGAACACAGGGAATTGATAACAAAAGTATTCAAAGGGCTGAAAGGCCATAGGAGAGAAAGAATAGGGTTGTAGTAGCAAAAGGGAGAAGGGAGTTATTATCCAAATATCATGAAAGTGCTACTCCCTCTACATTAGAGCCCCAGAGCACACACATGATGTGGGGCTGCTGGGGCGGGGGGGGAGGGAGGGGGGAGAGGAGGGGAACGCCGGTACCGCAATTAGAACTACACCATTGCTGTTGAGCAGGAGCTTGTATTATTTCCTTAATTTACTTTAGTTTATTTTGAAATCTTAAGTTATAGTTTTCAGCTGGTTTCATGGACATGTCTTTCCGGAATGTTTTCATATCATTAGGGAGATTATTCTGCTCCATGTTTTCATTTTTCTTATAATAACTTCATTATGAGGTTTGACTGCAGTCCATTCTGCTGCTCATTTTTATATGAAATTAGTCTTCCTGCACATTTAGGAAGGAGGGGTGAGTTAGGACAGCTTTGCTAAATTCGAGACTCTACAGCTTCTTTTTCGGTTTTCATGAAGTGTTCAAAAATATGGCTTCAAGCTTTCTGAGATCTCCTGGCTCTGTGCCCTTCCCCCACTTTCATCTGACTTCCCTTTTCTTTGCCCCAAATATCCCTGGGCTGCTCTATCTGTATTCTATTCCCTGCAGTTTCTACTCTGGTGTCCTGGAAAGATACTTTGGCTGGTTTTCAGAGTCCAACTTCTTCAGACCTTACTTCGGACCCCTTGCACTCATCAGCTGCAAAGGGCGTTGTACAAAACTGCCCCCAAATCCAGCTGCTTTTCTCCTATTGGTCCATTGTACTTTCTAGGGAGTACCTCTTGGCTATTTTGGGGTTCTCTTCTTTTTAGATTTCTCAGACACTCAGCTGCTTCCTTTGCTTCTTTCCACAAAAGTGCTGATACTATGCAAGTCTTTGAGTGGCTAGTGGTTTCCACCTGCTTGAATTTTGGGGTTTGTGGTGATATCTTGTCACCCAAGTTTGTTGTAGATGTTGTCCGCATGTTTTTGGTTTTGCTATCCCAGATGCTCTATTTTTATGGAGGAAGTTGGAGAGATTCAAAAATGCCACTGCCATCTTTCCAGAACTCTTTTCTCTTAAATCTTTTTTTTTTTTCTTTTTTAAGTAGGCTCCATGCCCACTGTGTAGCCCATGAGGGGCTTGAACTCATGACCATAAGATCAAGACCTGAACTGAGAGCAAGAATCTGATGCTTAAATGACTGAGCCACCCAGGCACCCCTTAAATCTTTATATGCCAACCAGTGAAATCAAACTGACAATGGAAAAACCACCATCCATTAACTTTTCTAAAAGCAGGGATTCCAAGATGTAATAGTTATCTATCTAAAACCCATTCTGGTTTCATTCAGGGTGGCAGTGTGCCCAGCTAAAGAGCATTTCCCAGCCTCCCTTGCAGCTAGGGATGACCATGTGGTATAGTTCTGACCAATAAGATAGAAGGATAAGACATTAGATGGGATTTGGGAGAAAACACATTAAAAGCCAGGTCAATTCAACTGGTCAACCCCTTTTGCCCTTTCCCTTCTTCCTGCCTGTCAAAAGCGGAACTGAGCTGGAGAGAGCTGAGCTGCCAGGTGTCTGAGTCGTGAACGTGAAAAGTTACAGTCAAGTCTTTAATCAGTTACTGTGATGTTATAAGCAAGATACTAAATAGGAGAAAGCACTGGGCCCCCTAATGTTCCATTTTTCCCCTTGGCACAGTGCCAGGCAAGGGTCACGTGCGTTGGTGCAGATGTGGGCACAGTCTTACCACCAAAGGATCCCTAAACAAAAATCTCCTGCCATTTTATAGCTCAGGAGGCTAGGAGGGGGGAGGGGGGAGGGGCTACGGGTGAAAGAGTACTGAATACTGGGTCAGAGTGGAAAAGACATCTTCAAGGACCCCCAGTAGGTTGGTCTCAGCAAAGGCACCTGAGAGAGGCCATGGTTAGGCCCTCACCCCTTAGCTCCATTAGGAGGCCTCCAAAAGAAGGAAGCTGGACTAGAAATGTAGACTTGCCTAAGAACAAAGCTGGGGTGATGGTAAGGTGGGGCCAAAGCCCCTGACCACAAGCCCCGCCCCCCAGAGGGCAAAGTGCTCAGGCTGTGCACCTAGGCTGGTGTGTGTGGGCAGTGCTCCCAGGAGAAAAAATGAACAGAGTAGTCAGCTTTCCAGAAAGCTATATTTATTCAAGTTTTTAGTACTGACATTATGTCCTTCCAGATTATTTGATATTATAATGGCCTCTCTTTTTATAAGATGATGGTACTAATTTATGATGCTGGTTGTATCTAAAATCCTTACTTAAAAATTAAATCCTGACCACTGTATTAAAGAATCTCTAAACATTTTTGGGGGAAAACTTTACCAGTCACACCACACAAGTACTCAGTAGTAACTAAATTCCCCCTCAAACGTGGATATTTATATGTGCCTGGGAAAAACTCATTGCTTTCCTTCACTTTAACACTTACACCACTTCTGTGACCAGATATGTGGATCTTCCACACCAAGCAATTCTGACACTAACTGCCTGGAGGTAGAGCAGAACCCAGAGGGTAAGGGCACAGTCCCCCAAGACTGCCCCCTGCTTCAGACGCCAATTGCAAGTAGTGGGTCCCCAGGTTATCCATGATTTCTGTCCGACTTGGCTACAAATTAGAGGCTCCCAAGGCCCCCTCCCTGGGTTTGATAATTTGTTCCCAGAACCCAGCAAAACAGTTTACTCACTATTGCTGATTTATTGCAAAGGATGTTTTAAAGGATATAAATGAACAGCCAGGTAGAGAGATACATGCGGCAAGGTCTAGAAGGGTCCCAGGTGCAGGAGCTTCTGTCTCTCTTGGAGTTGGGGATGCACCACCCTCCTGGCAGGTGGATGTATTTACCAACCTGGAAGCTCTCTAAACCCTGTTCTTTTGGGATTTTTATGGAGGCTTCATCCTATAGGCCTGATTGATTATTACCTCCATTTCCAGTCCCTCACCTCTCTCCAAAGAATGGGGAGTGGGGCTAAAAGTTCCAAGCTTCTAATCATGGCTTGGTCTTCCTGGTGACCAGCCCCATCCAGAGGCCCCCAAGAGTCACCTCATTAGAAAAAAAAAAAAAAATGCTCCACTACCCAGGAAATTGGGAGCTATGTCAGACACTCTTATCACCCAGGAAATAGCAAGCCTCTTAGCAGCTCTGTAAGAAACTGTAGCAGAGGTTCATATATATATATATATATAATTTCATAGTATCCTTCTCTTCTTTATTGGAGAAAAATCCTGCCACTTTTGGTGCGACCTAGGAAGGGGAGGTTGCAGACTGTACCAGGCATTCACAGGACCCACATGTGTAAGAATCACTGCCTTGGGCAGCAGTAGTTAAGTATTAACGAAAGAGCACCAGGGTACCAGCTCAGAGGGTGTCTGAAAGGTATAGACACCAAGTTCTCTGAAGAGTCCTTGAAGACAAAAGAAACATTTAGCTGGAGAAGACTCAGGGGGCGCAGAACAGCTGTTTTCAACCATCTGAAGTCAACAAAGGGAAGAAAGATCAGACTAGATCTGAGAGGCACAGGGGTAGAGCTCAGACCAAGCAGCGAAAGCTGTAGAGGTGTGCACACAAGGACTTGTCCCAGGAGGAGACGGTGGCCTTGGAGAGGCTGAGGCTGGCAACCCCCCAGCAGTGATTTTGTGATTGTAGGATCCCCGGGATCAGGGACCTGGTCTGTTCTGTTCACTGCCCCAGCCCCACCACCTAGAATGCTGACCAGCACTTAGTAGGTGCACAACCTATATTTGTTAAGTAAATTAACGGAGGGGAGGATACTCTGCATTTGATGGGAGGTTTGCCAACTTGACCTTAAGCTCACGGTAAGCCTGAATTTGTGTGCCTCTTCCTTTTTCGGTGTGATCAGCCTTCTAAGTCCACATGTGTCTTGCTGTCTCAGAAATACACTGGAAATTCCCAGCCTGAAGAGGACAACAGAAACAGTAGGGGATCAGCAATCCTGACCTGGCAGAAGCTCAGCCTCCCAGATGGCACGCATTTTGAATAAAAAATATAACAAAGTATCTTTGAGGCATCACTGGTTTCTCCTTTTAATGCACTCTAGCCAGGAGTCAGGCCAAGTTGAAGAGGCACTCAAAGTGCCCTTAAAAAAATTTCTAAAATCTCTGTGTCAAAATAGTTTGTAAGTGAGCATGTTCTTTCAACCCTCTGTTCCCTACTTTCATGAGGAAAAATTCCGATGTCTATTTTAACCCCCACACCCCAACAGATACCGCATTAAATAAATCAAGATTCACAGCAGCTTCCAGCCTGCTAAAGATACAACATCAAGGAGGAACTCAAAGTCAAAGTCATGAAATGCAGACAGACATTCTATGAGGTATTTATTTTGCAACAATTAGGTTCGGTTGCCCAGTGTCAAGTCACCACAGACAAATGTTCAGGCTCCCAATGAATCCAAACCAAAGTTCATACAGTTTCACCAGTTTAGGATGGCAAGCATTTGGAGAGAAGAGGATCACCTCAGAGGAACATCTGTATACAATTCAGAAGAAAGTCATCAGACGTTAGGATGGATCCATTTCACGTATTAAGGGCATCATAGGACAACGAGAGGCAAATGGCAGGCACACCTACCACGTTCCCCTGTATTTTGTTCCAAATCGGTGTACAGTTGCAACAATAACTGACAGGTGAGAAAGAAGAGCTGAAAGACACATGGACTGAACAACATTTAATCATTGTTAAAT
This sequence comes from Leptonychotes weddellii, assembly GCF_054177405.1. Taxonomy (NCBI): domain Eukaryota; kingdom Metazoa; phylum Chordata; class Mammalia; order Carnivora; family Phocidae; genus Leptonychotes; species Leptonychotes weddellii. The sequence continues at coordinate 39,532,353 of NC_138372.1, forward strand.
TAGGTGATTAGACTTCAGCGCGGCACCTTTAGCTGCCAGAGGGTGGTGCCATTCTATCGGTTTTCCTGCTGGCTTGGTCATTCTGCTTTCCTGCAGTAGATGCCATGTCCAGAAGAACCACTCCAAAATACAGAAAAGAGAACTGAAAAACAAAAAGAGTAACTTTTAAGAAAAAGACTCGCCCCCCCCCCCCCGCCCATTCAGAAAGGATCTAAACTGTAGGACAGGGTATTTATGTTCAGAGGTAGAGCTTCAATACCAGACAGCCTTGAGCCCTGATTTACCAACTGCAGGAAGACTTATTATTGGAGGGGAGATGACATTTTAAAAAGTTTTCCTCTAATTCTTTGGAAACCCAGTGATTTTTCTCTGCCAGATCCCAAAGCTATCTTCACACATCCTTCTTTCTCTCTCTTCTTTGTGACAGCTATGTTAGGTGCTAGAGGGGGAATAAAGTAAATATGGAGGGACATAAAAAGATTTGAGAACTGGAGAGCTGTTTGTGGTTGTTGAAACATGAGGTTATGCAGGGGACAATGGCAGGATATGAGGTAGAACAAACAGATTAGGGATCGATCCTGGCAATCCAGGGAGTTTAGATTTTGTCTTTTAGACAATTGGAGGCCAAAAAAAGAAAGAAAAGAAAGTTCTTAAGTAGAGGAGTGACACAGTTTTATAATTGTTTGAAAACTGCTTTGGCTACGCATAGGATGGATTGGAAGAAGGAAAAGAAAAGAGAGAGAAACCCATCAAGTTATTATCACAGTCTGAATGTGAGATGATTGGATCCTGAACACCAGGAACATCAGGCATCTGTACTAATAAGACAGATCTGAGAAATATTTCAGGGCTAGAATAGACAAGTCGCACTGATAGATAAGATATGGAAGGTAAGAAGGAGGATTCTACACTGATGATGAGGTTTCTAGGGTGACTGGGTAGATTTCTTAATTAATCCAACAAATAGTGATTAAGGACTCATCCAACAGATGTGTTGGGCACTGGGTTCAGTGATGAATAAGGCGCCCATGGTCCCAACTTTCAAGAAAGTTACACAGTCCGGCAGTGGAAACTCCAGGGTAAACAATACATAACAGATTACTTATGTAATTACAAACGTGAGGTACGTGAGACAGTGTAATACAGAATCTAACCTAGTCTGAAGTCAGAGGCAGTGTGGATGGTAGTGCCATTCACGGAAGCAGGAAAATATAAGGAGGATCTGGTTGTGGGGGAGATGAGTTTAGTTTTGGACATAATGAATTTGAATCATCTGTTGGCACACCTAGTTGGGGATTTGTAATAGATGGGAATTTGGAAAAAGGTGCTAGAGATACAGTTATATCCAGGGCGGGGATTAAGAAATTTCGCAGAGAGGCCATTTCCTAATAAATGGCCTCCAACCTAAGAGAATGTGCCAGGCTTCCTACTACCATAGGGGCAGGATCACAACTAGGAAGGTGGGGCTAAGGCAGGGGTATCTGCCTCAATGTGCCAGCTCTAGAAAAGGGAAACGTTGCCAACAATGTATCTGTGAAAAGTGGCTAGAGAAGCATGAATGCTGTGATTTGCTGGACTGGAAGAACTTGAAGTCCTGCTTGGCCTTCTGGTAAACATTAGCTCGGGCTTCTGAAATGCTAAATAAAGGTAGGGACAAACGAGCCCACAGGGCAGGCACTAAAGATTTTATTTTCATAAACATGCTCTTTTTCTCTCATCTCTCTGTCTGTTCCAAATTAATGTCAAGACTAGAGGAGGGATTCAAGACAGAAAATTTCCCTTGCCCTGCTGCCAACTTTCAGTAGGTAGCCTGTAATTCCCAGGGGAATTCCTGGGGCTTATGCCACAGGGTGGCAAGTAAGATAATTGCCCTTTATGCCAGACTTGGTCCATAACGCCACCATCAGCCAGAGCTCCCTCGCCTCTTCCCCACCTACGACCCGATTCCTGGCCACTTCGGGCTCCCCACCTCGGGTGGCCCCACTGAGACCCAGGTCTGCCCTGCACCTCCTTTGTGGTGGCAACCCTGCACCCAAGCCTGATTGGGGGTGTTCCAACCCGAAGTTCCCCAAGTTAGGATTCTCTCTTTAATTTAGCAGGGCCTTCTAGTCTGATGCCTGAGATAGAAAATTGGGTGTAAAATCTGGGAGGGTAAGAACCTATCTCCATTGTTCACCCCAGTCACCCAGCCAATGGTAGCCAAGGATAGGCCCTCAATGAATGAACAAGTAAAAAGTGCTCAGGTCACCTGGCAAACTCACCGAGCATGTGTGCATGTGACATGTCTATCAACTGTCACTTGTTCAAAATCAAGCTTTCCCCAAAGCCTGCTGGATGCTGCGGGTATACTGGTCAATAAATCTCTACTCTCTAGGAATTCTCAGTCTATGTCACAGTGAATAAGAGATTTGCCCTAACAGAGGAACATACAGAGCTATAGGAGAGCATAGAGGAGTAAGTAATCTAAACTTCCCCAAAGACAGGCTATCTGAAGTGGGTCCTGAAGAATAAAGAGTGGGCTTCCAAGTAGACAAGCTAGGAAAGGGAATTCCAGAACTTAAAAACCTTAAAAAAAAAAAAAAAGCCTTAAAAGGTTTTAAATCAGTGTTTCCAGTAATTAATGGGAGTGCTGTTGCTGTTATTATTGGACTGTTGCGAGTGCCCGGATAAAACAATTAAGTACTAATGTGATAGTCCAATTCTATCACTGCTGGTATTGTTGAAAAGTGAGATCCTCAGCAAGTGGGAAAGGAGATACAGATATAAGATAAAAGCAATTTAGAAAAAACTCTGTGGTGCTAAATAAGAATTGAAAGTATGAGTATGAACTCACAATGTATCTCCTTTAAAAAATGAATCAAGATGGGGCGCCTGGGTGGCTCAGTCGGCTGAGCATCTGCTGAGTGTCTACCTTCGGCTTAGGTCATGGTCCCAGGGTCCTGGGATCAAGCCCCGCGTCGGGCTCCCTGCTCAGCGGGGAGCCTGCTTCTCCCTCTCTCCCTCTGCTGCTTCCCTACTCGTGCACTCTCTTGCTATCTCTCTCAAATCAATAAATAAAATCATAAAAAAAAACAATCAAGCACACAACACATTTCCTGACTCTGAACAGTGAAAAGGCCTGTAAACAACCAAGCCAATGGCAATAAGCACCACTAGCACCCAGATTGTGACCTGGTATTACTATCTCCCCACTGAACAGAACCAAGACTCCGAGAAATGACTCAGTCTGGGTCTGAGACAGGAAATGTTCAAAATGAGCCTGGAAAAGCCTGGAAAATTTTGTTGTAACAGATAACAAGACAGTATCAGAGACTCTTAGGGCCGTGCCAACAGGACTCAGGCCAATTTGAAGAGGTTCCCATTAGCCAAAGGGACAACTTGAGTATTGGTAAGCATAATACTTGGGATGGACTGAAACTAACTGGCCATTGCTGTCGAATGCTAATAAACCAACTACTATTTTGAAAATAGGTGAGGGGCGCCTGGGTGGCTCAGTTGGTTGGGCGACTGCCTTCAGCTCGGGTCATGATCCTGGAGTCCCGGGATCGAGTCCCGCGTCGGGCTCCCTGCTCGGCGGGGAGTCTGCTTCTCCCTCTGATCCTCCCCCTCTCATGCTCTCTCTCTCTCTCTCATTCTCTCTCTCAAATGAATAAATAAAATCTTTAAAAAAAAATAAATAAATAAATAAAAAGAAAATAGGTGAAAAAAAAAAAGGAAAAGAATCATTTATGCTGCTTTTCTACAGAAACTATGTCACTGGAGAGCCAAATAGTAGATAAAGGGAAGTTTTTATGAAAGAAGTATTCTAATTAATAAACAAAGAAGCAAAGATAGAATTGAAATACCACCATTTTGAAAACCCTAATGATTTAACAGATGTAGGCATTGCTTAATTACTTTTAATATCAAAAAGTAAGAGATAATTACACAGCATGAGTTTATGGCTGAAAGCATTTAACACCACATATCAAGTAGTCTTGCCAAAACCAACCAACCAACCAATGCTGAATCTGATCAAACCTTTAGATACAACCACCAGTTTACAGAAAACAAAGGCAGAGCAACATGATAAACAACACCATAGAAATACAATCGGCAAAATCTAGACAGCGAGAAGCTATAGGATAAACAATTCTTAAGCAAATACATGGTAAAGGGAAGGGGGGGAATGGAGTGGGAATCTATCATTTAAAACACATTTAAGAGATACAGCAACAAACTCCAAGATGAAATTCAAACACTGAAGTATATATGATGCCTCAGAGAGATGGTGGAGACATTCCAGACCACAGCGATAAAGTGGATACCACAATAAAGTGAATCAAATGAACTTCTTGGTTTGCCAGGGCATATAAAAGTTATGTTCACACTATACTGTAGTCTACTAAGTGTGCAATAGCATTATGTCTAAAAAATGTACATACTTTTAAAAAAAATATTTTATTTGTCAGAGAGAGAGTGTGAGAGAGCATGAATGGGGGGGAGGGGCAGAAGGAGAAGCAGGCTCCCCACTGAGCAGGGAGCCTGATGTGGGGACTCGATCCCAGTACCCTGGGATCATGACCTGAGACGAAGGCATATGCTTAACCAACTGAGCCACCCAGGCATCCCAAAATGTACATATTTTAATTAAAAAATCGTTATTGCTAAAAAATGTTAAGCATCATCTGAGCTTCCAGTGAGTCATAATCTTTTTACTGGGGGAGGTTGCTGCCTCGATGTCGATGGCTGCCGATGGATCAGGGTGGTGGGTGCTGAAGGCTGGAGAGGCTGCAGCAATTTCTGATAAGGCTGCAATGAGGTTTGCCACATGGATTGATTATTTTCACATACAATTGCTCTGTAGGACGCTGTGCTGTTTGATAGCATTTTACCTACAGCAGAACTTCTTTCAAAATTGGAGTCCTCTCAGACCCTGCTGCTGCTTTATCACTAAGTTTCTGTGATATTGCAAATCCTTTGTTGTCTTTCCACCACCTTCATGGCATCTTCACCAGGAGTAGATTCCATCTCAAGAAACCACCTTCTTTGTTCATCCGTAAGAAGCAACTCCGCACCCACTCAAGTTTTATCCTGAGATGGCAGCCACGCAGTCCCCCCTGCAGGCTCCACTTCTAGATCTTTTGCTCCTTCCACCCCATCTGCAGTCACTTCCTCCCCTGAGGTCTGGAACCCCTTCTAAGTTGCCCATGAGGGTTGGAATCAGCTTCTTCCAAACTCCTGCTCATGTTGCTATCTTGACCTCTTCCCATGAATCACGAATGTTCTTCTAAAATGGCGAATCCTTTCCAGAAGGTTTTCAATTTACTTTGCCCAGAGCCACCAGAAGAATCACTATCTATGGCGTTTGCAGCCTTAGGAAATGTGTTTACTAGTCAGATTTGAAAGTTGAAATGACTCCTTGATCCCTGGGCTATAGAACGGATGCTGTGTTAGCAGGCATGAAAACATTTATCTCGTTCATCTCCATCAGAGCTCTTGGGTGACCAGATGTATTGTCAATGAGCAGTAACATTTTGAAAGGAATCTTTTTTTCTGAGCAGGTCTCAACAGGGGTCTTAAAATATTCAGTAAATTATGTTGTAAACAGATGTGTTATCATCCAGGCTTTCTTGTTCCATTTACAGAGGACAGAAAGTATAGATTTAGCGTAATTCTTGAGAGTCCTGGGGTTTTATGAATGGTAAATGAGCACTGGCTTCAACTTAAAGTCACGAGCTGCATTAGGCCCTCACAAGAGAGTCAGCCTGTCCTTTGAGGCTTTGAAGCCCAGGCACTGACTTCTCCTCTCTAGCTATGGAAGTCTCACATGGCAACTTCTTCCAATAGAAGGCTGTTCCGTCTACACTGAAAATCTGTTGTTTAGTGTAGCCACCGTCATGAGCGATCTGAGCCAGAGCTTCCGGATCACCTGCTGCAGCGTCTACACCCAGGTGGCTGCTTCACCTTGGTACTTCCACGTTATGGAGGCAGCTTCTTTCCCTAAACCTCATGAACCCACCTCTGCTGCTTCCAACTTCCTTCTGCAGCCTCCTCACCTCTCTCAGCCTTCACAGAGTAGACGAGAGCGAGGACCTTGCTCTGGGTCAGGCTTTGGCTGAAGAGGATGTGGTGGCTGGTTTGCTCTTCTATCCAGACCACTCACACTTTCTCCACCTCAGCAGTAAGGCTGGCTGACTTTCTTATCATTCGTGTGTTCACTGGAGTAGCACTTTCAATTTCCTCCAAGAACTCCTCCTTTGCTTTCACAACTTGGTTGTTTGGTGCAAGAGGCCTAGCTTTCAGTCCGTCTTGGCTTTTGACATGCCTTCCTCACTAAGCTTAGTCATTTCTAGCTTTTGGTTTAAAGTGACAGATGCATGACTCTTTTTATTTGAACACTCAGAGGTCATTGTTGGGCTACTAATTGGCCTAATTTCAATATTATGATGTTTTTAATAGGGAAGCCCAAGGAGAGGGAGAGAGATAGGGGAATGGTCAGTCAGTGGAGCGATAAGAACACATATAACATTTATTGATTAAGTTTACCATCTCATATGGGTGCAAATTGCAGTGCCCCAAAATAATTACAATAGTAACACCAAAGATCAGTGATCACAGATCACCATAACAAACATAATAACAATGAAAAAGTTTAAAATATTGCAAGAATTACCAAAATGTGACACAGAGACACAAAGTGAGCAAGTGCTTTTGAGAAAATGGTGCTGATAGACTTGGCTCAACAAAGGGCTACCACAGACCTTCAATTTGTAAAAAACACAGTATCTGTGAAGCGCAGTAAGCAAAGCTCAATAAAACGAGGTATGCCTGTATTAAGGAGATATATTGTTTTTTAGATGTGACTATGGTATTACGGTTATGTTTTTAAAAGTGTCTTTTATAGATCCAGAATTTAAATATTTATGGATCAAATAACAGGATGTCTTAGATGTGCTTCAAAATAATACGGGGGAATAGATGGGGGTATGGGTGAAATAAAGTTGGCCATGAGTTGACAACTGTGCAAAGTAAGCAATGGGTACATGGAGACTCTTTATACTATTCACTCTACTTTTGCCTATGTGTAAAAACTTTGCACTAAATAAGTTTAAGCAAGAATAAAAAGTTACTGTGTTGGGTGCCTGGGTGGCTTAGTCGGTTAAGCATCTGCCTTCAGCTCAGGTCATGATCCCAGGGTCCTGGGATCGAGTCCTGCATCGGGCTCTGTGCTCAGTGGGGAGTCTGCTTCTCCCTCTGCCCCTCCTGCTCCCCCTGCTTGTGCTTTCTCTCTCTCAAATAAATAAATAAAATCTTTAAAAAAAAAAAAGTTACTGAGCTGACCCACTCTCCAACCCAGGTTCTCCCAATTGACTTCAAAGACAGAGAACCAAGAAGAAAATTGACAGAACTAAAACTGGATGCTCTGGGCAGGGACATCTCAGACATGGTGTGGACAAGAAGGAGGAGCTGGTGGAAAAGAGCATTAGCCATGGTGAAAAGTCATAGTCTGGATGCTTTGTTAAAGAGGATTACAGCATTGAGTTAAAACTGATTTCAGAATAAAAGAACTGATGTGTATAAACATAGTAAAAAGGGTTTGTAGCTTTGGCTTATAAAGTGAACACTCTTAACATGAGTGAGTGAAAGGATAATTGCACATAAACCCTGTGTACCAAATCAGGAGGGTTTTTTAATTACAAAGGAATCTCCTAAAGCCCTTTGCTCATCTCTTATTAAAGCCCTATCACACTGCAATATAATTACCTGCTGGGCATCCTCCTCCAGACAGACCCACTTGTCACCGCCCCTGGGAGGGCAGCCCCAATATGAATGCCGTCTTTCAGATACTCCATCCCACAAGCCGAAGTAAGACTCCCAAGATACAGTTTCCAGGCTTCCCCAGGGTCTTGGCTCAGAGAAGAAATGGCATTGGCCCTCAGGTGGTAAGTTAATTTTAAAAAAGGAAGGAAAGGACGGAAGAAGCAAGCCAGATATTCTCTATAATATCTTAATGATTTATATAGGGGTAGTCCCTGAAAACAAGTCATTGGAGGCTCCTCTATGATCCTGAGTTTCCAGGGAGAGAAGGGGTGAATGTTCTCCCAGTAATCCATGGCAGGCTAAGCCCTCCAATGTGCAGATTTACATGAGGAAGGTTATCTGTGAGATTAGAAGCCATTCTTTTTCAGTGAAAGCTGGGAGTCTAGAGATTACAGTAGAAGGCACAGGCAGCTCATAAATCCGCAGAGCCTGGGGCTCTGGACAGCCCTCTCATTGGCAAAGCGATTGATGCTTCTGCCAGGGAAGCTCCAAAGAAACTCTTCATCACTATCTCATTTGGAGACTTGACACCCAAATGGACACACTGATGCCCAAGTTTATAGATCTAAGCAAAGCCCAAAGGTGTCAAATCTATATAAATCAGGGTGGGAGGTCTGCAAAGGCCCTGAGGACCAGGCTTTTCTCAAACACCAGCTTCTGACTCTCTGAAGGTTTGGAGCACCTGGGACATTGGCCTGGAGCTTTCATAACAAAATGTAAGGAAAGAACTCGAGTCCTAACACAGGAGCAGGCTGAAAGAGCCCCTCACCAGGTCGATGTCAGGTATTCTCAGCCCAGAGAGACCCAAGCAACTGTTGCCATTGTGGGCTCTACCTCTGTCCTCCAGCTGGGCTCAGATTTTCTTGTTCTCAGGGATGTGAGCCCACATCACATCACTGTGTCCCAAATGAACAACCTATGACTTCTACCTTCCCAAATGCCATGGGAAGCGGACTACTCTCTTCAGAAAAACAGGTAATTGATTGCTTCTGCTCAACCTTCAGGGCCCAGCTCAAACAAGACCCCTTCTATGAAGCCTTCCCTCAAGCCAAATGAGTCACTGCTTCTGTGCTCCCACCATGCTCATCAATTCACAATTTGGGTAGGGCACTTCTCTAAAAACACAGGCTGTTTATTCTGTTTAGCTGTTTTACCCATGGACCAAGGCTCCCTGAGGCAGACTGTATTTGATTTTCTAGGTCCCCAATGCCTGACCCATGGGGGCCACAGAACAGCCTCAAGTAAACACTGAGTGAGAGTAAATAAGGGCTCTGTGAGCCAAGACACCTCTGATAAAAGCCCACAGCACCCTCTTGCCTTAATCTTACAAAGGGTCACCTCCAGCTATCCAACATTAACTGAGCACTCGCTCTGTCTGTGCCAGGCAGGCATTAGGCCAAGCACTGGGGAGTTCAAGTCCAATCAGACTCAATCCCTTTCCCATGGACCTCAATCTCAGGAAGAGACCCACCTTGCCCCAGGGCCTTCTCTACTAACAGTCAGTGAAATCCATCTGCAAGAGGAGCTTCACAAGTGTGTAGACAATCAAACCATAAGGGAAACAAGCTACCACAAGCTCATTCTAAGGCACTGGGTTGTAAAAACAACCCACTGAGGTAATGGAAGAAAAATTTTAGAACTTCTATTAATATTTATTTTTCATCAAAAATTAAAAAATTAAATTTTAATAGTTACTATATGGACTTACAATAGAATATGTAAACAAACATACACATATTACTAGGGTATGTGCTTGTGGCAGACAGACTGCAAAATGGCCTCCACACAATGTATATGTCTATCAAATCATCACAATGTATACTTTAAGTATCTTACAATTTTCTTTGTTAAGGAAACCTTAATCAAGCTGAAAAATAAAATAAAATAAAAATGCCCTCCAATGATCCCTGCCTCCACGTATTCATGCCTTTGAGTAATGCCCTCCCCCTGAGTGTGGGTAAGACTTACAACTTGCGTCTAGTCAAAAGAATACGGGAGAGCTGATAGGTATCATTTCCACGGTTACTTTACGTCACTTATATTCTGTCTTCCTAATAGACTGTCTGTTATCTCCATTTACGGCTTTGATGAAGTCAGCATCCTATGTGGCAAGGAACTGGGGACAGCCTCCAGCTGACAATTAGCAAGGAGCACCCTCAGTCTAACAGACCACAAGGAAGTGAATCCTGCCAACACCTGGTGAGCTTGGAGGAAGATCCTTCCAGTCCAGCTTTCAGATGAGACCCCAGCTCTGGCCAACACTTTGAGTGCAGCCTTGTAAGAGAACCTGAAGGAGAGAACCCAGCTAAGCTATGCCCAGACTCCGGATCCACGGAAACTGAACTAATAAATGGGTATTGTTTAAGGTGTTAGGTCTGAGGTAATATTGTTAGGCAGCAAAAGATAGTTAATACAGCCCTCAAATTCCTGAGAGATTACACAATCAAATAAGTATGGATTCTCTGAACTGAAGCATCTATAGAACAGCAAAGGAGGGCTCCAAAAAAGAGGCCAAAGGCCAGCAGTGGGAGCCTGCAAATTTTAGCAGTAAAAAGAACATCAGCCTTAAAAGTGGTAAAGTGGAAAAACCTCAAGAAACAGCTCCAGAATACCTGGGTTTGAGTCCCAGCTCTGCCTCTTAAGAGGTAGGTGATCTTAGTCAATTCAAACTTCCTAAGTCCAGCTTCCTTACTATACAATGGGGTCAACAAGGCTGCTAACAGTGGACAAAGAGAGAGTGATCTAGATAGTATTTTGTAGAACAGAATGTGATATACACATGTTAATTTGTCACAAAACTCTGGGATGGCCTTGGACAAGGCACTGTTCTCCCTTGGCCTCAGCTTCCTTATGGTAAAAGGGGAAGGGAAGCCCATCCTGTCTCCAAGGGCTCTGACCTTTGATTCTAACATCATCACATCCCCACGTGAAAGGAGGAAGAGGAGAAGGTGGGCTGGGGCATTTACAATAGTTCCCTAGGCATTCCATTGGCCAGAGCAACTGTCTTACCAACAAGACCACCAGAGGTGTCTTTGACCAACCACATCTTGTCAACCTGCAAGGCCTGCAACCCAAATTCCTCAACTAAGAGGGAAAATCTATTTGGTTTTACAAAAAGGAAATAAAGGGTCAAGGTAAAGTCAGTGAGAACCACCAAATTTCAACAAAAATACAGACCCACTCTCAGAGGAGCAGTAGCTTGATTCTGTCACTGAGCACCTTAACTATGAGCCAGGAGCTTTTATAGACATGATCTCTAATCTTCACTACAGTCTTATTGTACGGGTTGTATCATTCTTCTTTCATAGTTATGTTGGCTGAGGCTCAGAGACAGTAAGTTCCTTGCCCCAGGAACACTGCTAGTACATGGTGGCACCAGGATTTCATTTTAGCTCCATTTGACTCTAAAGGCCCTGGTCTTTGCACCACACCCTGTTGCTCTGGGAGAGAAGGTCACCCTGTGATTACAAAACAGACTGAAGGTTCTCAGCCCACAGGGAGATCATGTGCAGAGATCATGGCTTCATTCATTCACTCCACCAACATTTACTGAGCACCCCCTATATACCAGGTCTTGTGGTGAGCAATGAAGATGCAGGGTAATACCCATTTCCTGTTCTCATGTTGCTGAGTCAAACTGGAGAGGCATACCAGTCCATGGAGGACAAATGAATCAATGAATGAACAAATGAATATGCAGATGGACACACAAACAGTGAAGAATTAGTGTTTCCAGCACCATTAACAGTGATATATATTACAAGATATAATGGGATCACGAGGTAAATGATGACTGTTGGAAGAGAGGGACCATTTCAGACATCTGGAACAGCAAGTGCAAAGGCATACGTGTTCTGGCAATGGCAAGAAGTTCAGCATGGCGGCAGCCTTGGTACACTGAGGATCTGGAACAGGGAGGCAAGGAATGAGCCATGGAGGAATTGGCTCTTCTTCCTGTACACTAACCTACTGAGCTAACCACCGAAGTAGAATCATCTGAGAGGCCAGAGAGCAAACCAGGCATGAGAATTTGTAGGCTTTGGAGAACCCTATGAGTAATTCAAGAGAAGTCACACTCAGGGTCTGAGGCCAGGTTGAGAAGTCACAGGGAAACTAGAAAAACCACCAGGACTATAACCAAATAGAATAAACCCACACTGTGCTCCCGGGAAGGGGACAGAGAGCAGAGGAGAGGGGATGTGGAGCCAAAAGGCAGGAAGGAGTTCCTCTAATGAAGAAGCTAAGAGCTCACCTCTCCCAAATCTATCAAGCCAGGACCATGTGGATTTCACAGCTGAGGCCTTGGGCTGGAGGGCCGTATAGATACAGACATGCTTGTGCACAAATGCCTTAGTGAATCACACAGGAAGACAAAAGGGTCTGGCCCTCTTGGTTCTTGATGCTAGCAGTTTGAGAAGTGATGCACTTGCCCATTTTTTACTGCACCAAACCACAAAAAACGTCATAAAAATATAATCTCTTACTTTCCTCTTTAGCTACTTGGCTGTTCCAACTGTTTGGTTTGGAGCAACTGTAGTTGTTGGGAGGTGGTCCATCTCTGGCGCATCAAAAAAGTATGCCTGCAGGAAGAGGAAACCCATGAGGGGAGTTAAAACACAATGGTCTGCTCAAGTGTTCTAGACTCCAAGTTGATACGGTTTCTGGGCTCCCCGGGTCCCCTACGTTTCCCTCTGCCATGCTTGTCAACCCACTGAACTACAACCGACTCTGTTTCTGTCCATCTCACTTACTCTACTATGAGTAACTTTTTAAAATGTAGCCACCGTTTACTGGCCACCTCCTCCATAGGACTTAATCTGCATAAGAACCCTGTAAGGCTGCTATTATCCTCATTTGACAAATGAGAAACGGAGGCTCAGAGAGGCTGTCATTCCATCTGGTGCACATGGCTAGCGAATGGGAGAGTTGGGTCTTTCTGACTCCAAGGCTCAGGCTCTTCATTGCCACATCATCCAGTCTCTCCTCCAGGGCAAAGACTGTGTCCTTCCTGTTCCTGTGCCACCAGCCTCTCACTCAGGGTCTGGCCCACGATGTAAACAATCCATATAAAGAAACTGAGCTACAACAGATTGCTGCTAAACTAGTTGGCTCTTGGTAAGGACCTTTACAAGAAAGTGCCAGGCAGGCCTGACCTCATAATTCTCCAGCTTGGAAAAGAAAGGTCTGATAAGTGATTCCAGTCACCATCTACAATTTCACTGTCAAAAATCAGGAGGAGGTAGGGGCGCCTGGGTGGCTCAGTCGATTAAGCGTCTGCCTTCGGCTCAGGTCATGATCCCAAGGTCCTGGGATCGAGCCCCATGTTGGGCTTCCTGCTCAGCGGGAGCCTGCTTCTCCCTCTCCTCCCCGCTTGTGCTCTCTCTCACTATCTCTGTCACTATCTGTCTCTCTGTCAAATAAATAAATAAAATCTTAAAAAGAAAAAAAAATCAGGAAGAGGTAGAAGAGGGAGAAAAAATAAAGAGGATCTTCCGACCTGTCTCAAAGTCTGAGAATCTGACTTTAGCCCAGGAAAATACCTGGGTTGTTCAAAGTAAGGGGAATACCTTAATAAGTCAGGGGTCACTGCACACTTGTGACTCTCCCTTGGAGTCATGGCATGAGGAAGGTAAAAGGACAAAAAGCCAAATCAAGAACCATTTCACCAGCTCTACTCTCTATCAGCCAGAAGGGGGCACCAAGACGACACACTGGAGCTTTCCCCAACACTCCTATTCTGTGTGAACTCTTCAACAATCCATTTCCAAGTTTCTAGCTGCGGAGCCCCCTTAGCTTGTCACATTCCCAGAGCAATCTTATTAACTCTAAAAGCCTTCTTCCCAGGGCCCATTCTGGCACCTGCTTTCTGAGGTGGGGAAAGAATCGTTCCTAACTTAAGGGGGTGGGGGACAGGGGCCATGCTGCTAGCGTTGGGCCCCTCCAGCTATCTCGATGCTGTGTGCACAGAGCCACAAAGCGCCCCCCATGGTGCAGGAGCCGTGCCTTTCTTCCAGGCTCCTGGAGGAGGCCCTCATCAGATGGAATGAGCCAAGAGGCCAGGGTCTAAACTTGTCTTTGCTAGTAACTCACACTGTAACTTTGGACAAGTCACTCCACCCCTCTGAGCCTGTTTTCTAATGTGTAAAACAAAGGGATTAGAAAAAATTGCCTCTAAGGGCAACTATAATTCTATGACTCGTTAGTTCATTAATGCCACAAATACTTAGTAACAACCACAGTTACCATTTGGGGAGTGCCTACTGTGCACCAGGCACATACTAGATCATTAATAATAGGCAATGTTATCCCCATTTTATTTTATTTTTAAAGATTTTTTTTTTATTTATTTATTTGAGAGAGAGAATGAGAGAGAGAGCATGAGAGGAGGGAGGTTCAGAGAGAGAAGCAGATTCCCTGCCGAGCAGGGAGCCCGATGCGGGACTCGATCCTGGGACTCCAGGATCATGACCTGAGCCGAAGGCAGTCGCTTAACCAACTGAGCCACCCAGGCACCCAATGTTATCCCCATTTTAAAGATGAGCAAGTGGAGGCTCAAAGAGATGGAGATTTTCCCAAGGCTACACAACCCCGTGTCTGAGCTAGGGTTTCAATCCAGCTGTGTCCGGCTCCAAAGTCTATGTTCTTCTCTTCTGTGGAGCGGCCTGCTATTTGGCACCTAGCCTACGCCCTGTCTAGATATAGGCACCATGGAGGCGTCAGGATGAACCATCAGGTTTTCTAGAAGTCAGGCCAGGAGTGTCACCTGGCAGAGAGCGAGGGCACGGGATGGTCGACTATCAGCAGTAACCCCCGCAAACACAGGCTTGTACATCTACCCACCAGCCAAGGACGCACCCTTCCGGGCTTCCTTAGTCATCCCCGCCAGGAGTGTCCCGCTACCAACAGCCCACAGCCGTGAGCACCGAGGGGCCCTCGGCAGGTAGAGTGCTGGCATACGCTTCAGAACACTGAGGCAAAAATGGCAATCTGTGCTCCCAGGGCAGAGTGGGAAGCCACGCTGTCTGGGTCAGCCAGTGCCCCTCCGCTGCCAAGTCTTCTCCCTGCCCTTCCAATAAAAATAATGTCTTGCATGTGTTCGGCTTGTGTTGTTCACGTTGCACATTCAATCCTTGCAAAAGTAAAGATGCTCCTGCAGCTCCTTTTTCTAAGTGAGGAGGTGGGGTCCAGAGAGGGGAAATATCCAAAGCAGGGGTGAGGGAGCTGGGACCAGACCCCGTCTCCTCATCTCTGCTTCAGCCTTTTGCACTGCGCATCTCCAGAAGATGACAGAGGAGGCCAGCTCTGGTGTGGAGAACAAAACCCCAGGCAGAGGGCCCCTGGCCAAACACCTGATCATGGAATAGTTCCCTTCTTCTAGAAGGAGAAAACTGTGCCTCCCCTCCAAGAAAGGGGTCCTACACCTGCAATTCCCTCCCTGCTCCATCATCCAATGCGCCTGGCTCCCTGGAGTCCCCTGGAAGTGGACCAGGCAAGGCCTTCTCTCCTGCCTCCTTGTCTCCTCCAACTTCCCAACCAGGTGTATGATGGGAAAGATGTTCTGGAGAGAGGCGGGAAGATGCCAGCGAGAGGCACACATGAAAGGGCCCTGGCAGCTTCAGATGACACAGGGCTCTTCTAGTAACTTCTTTACATCTGAAGAACCCTTCACAGTATATGAAGGGCTCTCACAGCCATCTCACTGAGCCTCACAAAAGCCCACAAAATTTGAATCTCCGTGACAGAGGAGAAAGCCAAGTTTCTGAGAGAGGGCGCTCGCCTAGGCTCGCAGTGCTAAGCCCAGTGCAGTACTCTTTCTGCTTCCCTCTAATTGCTCTCTTCCAGCAAGTTCCTGAGCAGCAAGATGGGCAGGTAAGTCCCAATGTCAGTGTCATTTATCCCAAAAGGGAGGAACAGGCATAGGAGGTAAAAGAGCCTGCCATGCGCACCAAATGAAATAGGTTCTTAATAATACTCTTACCACCACCACCCCCTCCTCCTCCTCCCTGCTCCAAAGTCTGATTACCATGCTCCTCTCGATCCTTTACACAACTGAACAAGGCAGCACTTCTTCCTGCTTCCTTTTCTCCATCAATGCCTCAACTAAGTATATAGGGAAGAAAATTCAAGGGAAGACATGGGGACACACCAGTGAGAGGGCTATAGTGAGACAGGATGTTCTTCCTCAGCAGACAGAAGGGTCAAGGAGGGTCGCAGCAGCATTACAAGGGATCAGCCCAGGGGCTCCAAGTGCCAGAAATTAATGGTGTCACTCTGCCATGAGTCAAACCAACAGTCCTCTAGAGGTCTCAAGAATTTAAAGCTCAGACACGTGGAAAGTATATGTAAACCAGCTCTGTGTCTTAGAACCTGGCACTTTTTATGAGACTCGTTCAGTGATCAAGTATTGGGATCTTATGCATGACCCAGGCTGTGTAGACAAAAATATTATAGATCAAATGGTGCCAAAGAAATACTTACTCCCACAACTGTAAAACCTGACCAAGAGTCTGGACACGGGTGAGATGGATGGATATCTTCCCGTGGGTACGTCCTTTCCTTCATCAGTGACCTTAACATTCCTCAACTTGGAGTTCTTTAAAAACCTGTGTCAGGCCTTGTTAAGGCCATGGACCGAAATTTTTGTGTACAATGTGCACAGATAGAAAATCATATCTCCTTAGGATCAAGGGAAAGGGACCTAATTTATGGGTATTTGTGGGACAAGTTCTACATTAAATATTTTATATGTACTATTTTTTTATTCTCAGAACAACCCTATGTGGCAGGAAATACTATGCCCATGTTACAGATTAAGACGTTCAGATTCAGAGAAGTTAGGTACCATGGCCAAGCTCATACAGCCAGTGAGTAAAAGAGCCGGTGTCCGATCTGGGCCTTTCTGACTCAAAAGGACATGCTCTCCCTAAAAAGACACCCAAATACATGAACTCAAAAACTCTTTTAAACGTTACTCACCTTAAAAATATCTCCCCTTTCCTAATTTGACTTCATCCTCATGCTTTCCACCTATGAAACTATAAATTTCAAAACTCTTTCTAGGTATGCGCAGAAAACCAGCAAAGACATCCAAAGGCAGAACTCCCCCACCAAGCCCCGCACCCCAACCTATTATAGACACTCATCCAGCTCCACTTCCTCTGGCCACACTCTGAATCATAACCAAATTTCAGAAATTTGGTAAAGCCAGAGATTACCATCAAATTCTCATAAATTTACCATTTCTCATTTAGGACAGTTCTATTTAAAACAATATTCATTTTATGCAGCCAGTTTTAAAGGAATTATTGTGAATAACAGCTTGGGGTCTTTCAGCATTTGTATGTAAAGCACGCAGGAAGGGGCGCCTGGGTGGCTCAGTTGGTTAAGTGTCTGCCTTCGGCTCAGGTCATGGTCCCGGGGTCCCGGGGTCCCAGGATTGAGCCCCGCATCAGGCTCCCTGCTCAGCGGGGAGCCTGCTTCTCCCTCTCCCACTCCCCCTGCTTGTGTTCCCTCTCTCGCTGTGTCTCTCTCTGCCAAGTAAATAAATAAAATCTTTAAAAAATATAAATAAATAAATAAATAAAAATAAAGCACACAGGAAGATCACAGGAATGAGACCATACCAAGCAGCCCACAGAAAGCAGCGTGTGAAGCAACACAATCATGCCGATTGTGGCCAACGCAATGCGCCTGTTATCCTCACGAACAGCTGGCCAAAATGTCATTGCCAAGACAGAGCCTGAGATCCCCAGCGCAATCATGACTAGAATCCAACGGACAGCCTTCTGGGGGATAATCCACAGTACCTGAGAGAAAAGGAGGGAGAGGAGGGCTTTATTGGAGGCATCTGGTCACTCCAGGCACCTGTGCTTTACAAAGTCCCCTGAGCCCATCGGCAGCTGGGCACCCCCTGCCACCGTGGCGTCTCAGTCTCAGCCGGAGAAACACCCCAGCATGCAGACTGAGGTGAATGCTTTCAGAACGAAGGGCTGGAGGTCCAGCAAAGGCACTTGGCTCCCTATCCCCCTTCCTGCTGAACTTCTAAATTCAAAGGGTATTTTTCAGGTGCCCATCAGTGTTGGGCTAGAAATGATGACGCCGGCTGAATTTCTGAGAAGCCCAGGGCGTCACTCAGAATAAGTGTGGTACTTACTGCTGTGGGGATATAAATGAAGAGCGAATATCCATAGACACACACGATCTCCAAAAACGAATAGGAAACGATGTTCATAACTTTGCTGTTTCTCCACATGAGGAAACCCCAGAGTGCGAGAGGAACCAGCCAGGCATAGGCATAGATGATGGTGGCCGCTATGGACACTGAGGATGATAAGACAAAGGTGGTAGTCCGAATTACCATCAGCGCACTTCTCATACCTTCCTGGACTTATTTCCTGGCACGTCCACCTGCTTCACTGGATCATGGGATCGTGTCTTACTACGCCTGGCACAGTACCTGCCCCAGAGTAGGCACCCAATCACGGTCCTGAATTGACGAATCTTCAGCACTGTCTTTGTGGTGATGACCAGTGGTCTCTCCTATGGCTTTTATAATTTGTTTAGTAACTAACAACTCATAGTATTAAACAACTGCATTATGCAACCGAAAGACTTCAGAGGGCCTCACTACAGGTGTTTAAACATACCAAGCATTTCGATCAAGCGAAAGCCAACTCTCCCCCTAGAAGAACACACCCTCTTTCCTCGGCTAACAAGAGCTGAGGCTGATTTCTTGAGCAAATTTTTATTAAAAATGCCCTGGGTACAGATTAACTGGCTGTGCATGCTATTTAGAGGGCCTTCTATCCCTGAAGTAGGGAGTTTCAGTTCATCGATGAATTGGTTGAAATGTTCCTCACATTCGCTTTCTTCACTAAGTAATTCTGCGCCTGTGCTGGAAATGCTGCGTAACGGCTCCTCAGAACAGCAACGTTCAGCATTTTACTGTCCCTTCCTCCTCTTCCAGGAGCACCAGGCTCCAGAGGCTTCGTTTGCCCTCTTCTGGAGTGGACAACCAGTAAGTGTGGCTAAGCCCGTGGCACCAGCCTTTCCCACAGCAAAATCAGTGGGTGATGCACTTAACGCTCTTGGCATGCACAACAGCACCCCAGGCAATGTAGTCAGACCCCACATGTGGACTCCATGGACTCTAATCCTAACTCTGCCACTTGTAGCTAAGTAACCCTGAGTAGTGAATTACTTAACTTCCCTGCCTTAGTTTCCTCATCTGTAAAATGGGAATAAACATAGTATACTACCTTATAAGATTACTAGAATTAAATGAATTAAAACAAATAGAACACTGATTGATAAATAATAAATGCTCAATCAAGAAGTAGCCTTTTCTATTATTAACTGATATGTAAATACATTATTTCACATAATCTACATCTTCATTTTAGAGATGAGGAAACAGGATCAGAGAAGCTAAGTGGTTTGGTCAAGGTCAAATAGTAAGTGGTGGAAGCAGGATCTGACTTTGTGGATGCATACTCTTTACATAAAATGGAAAAATGTTTAGGGGCGCCTGGGTGGCTCAGTCGGTTGGGCATCCGACTCTTGGTTTTGGCTCAGGTCGTGATCTCGTGGGTCATGGGATTGAGCCCCATGTTGGGCTCTGCGCTCAGCAGAGAGTCCGCTTGAAAATTCTCTCCCTCTGCCCCTCCCCCCCACTCTCTCTCTCATAAATGAATCTTTTAAAAAATGGAAAAATGTTTATTGACAGAGTCAACGACTATCTTACTGGTACATTCATATCATGACTCCCTTATACTGCCCAGCCAAGGAGGATAAGAAAAGATAAAAACCCTCCTGAGCTTCCAGACCCTCAGGCAGGGTCATTCCCTCTTCTGTCAATACACCTATACATACCTCTGATACAGGAATTAATACATCCCACTTACCACAATATTCCTTTACCTGTCTTTCTTAACCATTGAACAACTTGAAGGCAGGGTCTATATCTCATGAATAACATTTATTGAGTTAAACTCAAAGCAGAGTCATTTGACAAATGGGGCTGTAACTGAATCCAGGTCTGACTCCATGTAAATGGGCCTGGAAGGTAAAAGGGAGGATACATGGAGACACACACACACACACACACACACACAGAGGTAACTGCATATCACCCTATACACACATATACGTGTTTGTGTAGGAATTCTTTTTTGTATAAGGCATTATTCCAATCTCTTTACACACATCAACTCTATTCTCACAAGAGCCCAATAATATAGGTATTATTATTCCCATTTCACTGATAAGGAATCTGAGGCCAAGAGAGATGAACTAATTTGCCCGACACATAGAAGCTAATGAGTGATGGAACTGGAACTTGAAGCCAGTGACCTGGTTCTGGAGACTGCTCTTAGAGGGTCTATCTACAGCCTCTAAACAGGACAGCAAGCAGGCAGCGGGGCGGGGGGAGGGGGTGGGGGAGAGGAGGGAAGGAGGGAAGGAGATAATGGAGGAAGTGGCGCACTTCAATGTCAATCTCCTACAAAGCCAAACTTCCTCATTGGGGGGTGGCTGTCATCTGTAAGTCCCTAAAAAGTTGTCTGTTGCTTTATTTGTATAATTATCCAATACTGCCACAAGAAAGGAAGTTTTAAAACAATGTCATCCACAAGCCCATCCCTAGGACAAACTCCTTTCTACATTCTCCCTTCGAGACCCTGACCATTTGCAGACTTCTCTGTAACCAAGTTGCCAACAGCATAGGCATAATTTTGGATTATCAGTTTTCCACATTGTTCTAAGTGCTTCATAATTAGTGGCTCCAACCCAGCTAGTTGAGTCACCACGGCTTAAATAACAATGCCCCTATTGTTTCCAACATCTGGATAATACAAATAATGCTACAATGGAGACTTTCATGCACACTGCTCTTTACTTACTTTGCACATTTTTCTTTGGATAAATTCCAATTGCTATTTGGCCTTGCCTTCCAGCTTTCCAAAAGACATGTGGATTCACAATATTGTGCATGTACTCAAGGCCACTGAATGGTATACTTTAAGAGAGTTAAAATGGTAAATTTTATGGTATGTGTATTTTACCACAATAAAAGATTATGTAGATTTATATAGATGGGTGGTAACTCTGAGATGATAAGTATGTTTGAATCCTTAAATACAAAAAGCCAGGGCTGCAGCACGTAGAGACAGGGGCCCAAGGGCACAGTAAAAGGAACTCATGGTTACAAACTGAAAGCATTCCAAATGAGTCAAGCTATTCACCAACCTTTTCGGAATTCGGGTACATAATGGTATGTCTTCTCTCCTAGATGGATTAAGAAGTTGGAAAGATTCCCACTAATTGCTATGGCAAAGACTAGCGTGGCACATATCCAAAAGGGGCCTGCAAAGAAAACCAGAAAATTCAGTCAAGAAAATGAAGCACTGGCTTCTGGACACTTACAGAGTAATTTCTCTCCCTCGCCCTATTCATGTAAGCAAGGGAAAATGAATTTTAGATGCAATCAATACTCATTTAATGGGAATTTTCTTTTTTAAAAGGTCAAACACACAACTCAGCAATTAGGTGCATTGAAGATAGGGGAGACTGAATGAAAAGGCCAAAACACCTTCCACAATTAGGTGAATAAAGACACTAATTTGTTTATAGCTTCTGTAATTAGAGGATCGTCCAAAAAATCATGGACATTTTGTTAAATCTTTTCCATCAGGATACAGGAAGCAAAGGTTACTTCCTTTATCTAAGTGCCAAATGTTAATTAATGCCCAGAGAAAAATGAATCAGGCAGGTCCTTCTGCAGTCTAAATGGAAGAGTAGGGCGAGCAGAACACTTTAGGAAGAGTTAATTTAATCTACCAGTTCATCATGGGTGTGTGTGTACATGTAATGTGTGTTTAAGGCTTTGTTTTTCTAATGAAAAAGTAATACATGCACATAGTTCAGTGTTCAAAAGGTACAAAAGGGAATCCAGAGAAAAATAAACTTCCCTCTCTCTTTGTTCCCCAGCTCTATGCATTTCTCCTCCCCAGAGCTTGCCACCATAACCTGTTTGTGGCGAATCTTGCCAGAGATTTCTATATACCTATAAACAAATGCATATTTGGTGTGTGTATAGATGATAACATACATATATATCTATATATATATATTGCTCTGTACTTGACTATTTTCACTTTAATATATCCTAGAGATTCTACCATAGCTATTCATAAAAATCAGCTCATTCTTTTTTTAATGGTTATCAAATATCCCACTGAGTGAATGAGTATACCGTGCTTTGCAAATCCCTTTCACTATTTCACTTGATTTCATGAATGCCACCCTTGTTTCTCCCTATCTAGAAAAAGTACTATGTAGAACCAATAGAATTTTTAAAATGAGAGATTTCTAATAAATCTTAGGAAATTAATTTTTCAATTTCACCAATGTTTTGCAACACTTTTGGGAATAACTACAGGCACCTTGACATATCACAAAATTCAGAAAATTACTGTGTTGCGGGAGATGCCTGGCAGAAATGGGTTACCGCTTCTCCAAGCCAGGCTGGTTCCTGAAGGCAGGAGCACAAGCAATGGACTGGGATGCTGCCAAGAGTCACCAATAGTGCTTTCCACAAATTGCTGCTGAATCACTAACCTGCAGGCTCTCTGCTACCGGACTAAATTTTGTTCACTGTATTATTCTGAGTCTCGACCATACAAAAGATGCAACAAGCAAACAAGACCACAACACCTCCTACAATTTAACAATCAAAAAATCCCCCAAAGCTCTGTTGAACAAATGAACAAAACTGACCATGTGTTGTCAATGGGCTGAGACCATCCAAGCATATGACCACCAGTGGCCAAAGTATTATAGTTCCTATAACTAGAAAGCAGAGAACATCATATCCTATTGGCCATTACCTGTAAGAACCCACTGTCCCCTAGACCCTGGGCCGGGTGCTGGGGACACCATGATGCACAGCAGACAGTCCCTGCGTCCTGTGCCTGCGCGCACACAGGAAGCTCGGCTTCCAGAGACACACAACCACCCACAAATCCCAGGGCCTGCCAGTTTGCTTTACACGCCTTCTCTCTTCCTCTTTCCTGCCAAATTCCTACTCTCATTATGGGGTGGGGTGGGAGGGAGCCTTAATTTAGTTTGCATTATGCATTTTTATATTATAAAATATTTCTAACATACAGGAAAGTACAAAGAATGATAAAACAAACACTGGTGTACCCATCATGCTACTTTCTCAAGTCTTTCTAATGGGGTCATACTACTCACATCCTTCTACGACATACTGTCTTTCATTTATCTTTGTTCTGAGATTTTATCCACATTGATGCTTGTAGATCTCATTCATTCCTAAAACCACAGATTCTGTGTATGAACACACCGCAATTCACGTCTCTCTTCTCCTGATGATGAATATGTGGTTGCTTCCAAATCTCTGCTATATAAGCATTGCTGCTGCAGTGAATATTCTTCTATGTCTTCTTTTATATTCGTGAGTTTCTCTAAGACCATACATCTAGGAGTGGAACTGCTAAGTGGTAAGGTATGAGCATCTTCAAATGGCTCCCATTCGCATACCACTTACGTCCCCACCAGACATACAAAAGTTTCCATTGCTGTACATGTTCTTGACAACTCTCAGTATTGTTTCTGAAGATCTGACTTAAGAGTATGTCACTCCTGTGCTCAAACCCTCCAATGGCTTCTCATGTAAGTAAAAGCTGAAGTCCACTGCGACCATGATTCTACGTAACTTACCCCTGCATCATGGCTCTCTGACCTCATCTACCAGGTCCCCCTCTTTCCTCTGGCCTAGTCACACCAGTCTCTGCTGTCCTCTGAGCATACCAAGCAAGTTCCTGCCTCAGGGCCTTTGTGCTTGCTGTGCCCACGGCTTCAGATGCCTTCCCTTTAGATATCTACATGGATTGCTCCCAATTCCTCCAGGCCTTTACAGTAAATTCACCTCTTAAATTTTTTTTTTAATTTTTTTTAAGATTTTGTTTATTTGAGAGAGAGAGAATGAGAGACAGAGAGCATGAGAGAAAGGAGGGTCAGAGGGAGAAACAGACTCCTTGCTGAGCAGGGAGCCCGATGTGGGACTCGATCCCGGGACTCCAGGATCATCAACTGAGCCACCCAGGCGCCCCCAATTTTTTTTTTTTTTTAACTTCAAATCCACCCACCCACACAAACTTTCCTGTCCTTTAAAATTTTCACCTTGGCATTTATCACTTGCGTATATATTTGACTTATTTTTATGTGTTTATTGTTACGCTCAGTAGATTCTAAACTACCTCAAAACAAGCATTTTTTCTCACTGCTCTATCTCCAGTGCCTAGAATAGTTAAGTGCTCAATATTTGCTAATTAATTGAATGAATGAAGATAAGCCAATTTGTACATGTTAGCTAAAATGATGAGCATAATATAATATCTTGTTTTGTTTTTATTTCCCTGATTACAGGTGGAACTCAGCATCTTTTCATGTATTTGTTGGCCATTTGGGTTTCCTTTTCTGTGAATTCCTCATTTTCCCCTAGAACTTATAATTGGTTTTATTCTTATAATTGGTAGGAGTTCTAAACATATTCTTGCTTTTCATCCTTTGTTGCTTATGAGAATTACAAATATTATCTCTGGTCTGTGGCTTATTTACTTTTTTTTTTTTTACTTTGCTTATGGTTAATTTGGTGGTGTAGAAATTTTATATTTTAGTTTACATGCAGTCAAACTCATCGACTTCCAATTCTGCAGACTGGCGCTTCTGTCATCTTTTTCCTGACCACTGCCTCCCACCTGCCCTCCAAGGCCCAGTCCTCTCTGCTATCAAACACTTTACCTATATAGTACCTCCCTTTTTTTTAACCATGTCTATGAGCTCATGAGGCTAATAGTGTTGTGAAAAAAACAGGCTTTGGGTTCAAATCCTGGCTTTGCCATGAGAGGCCGCATAACAGAATGATGAATATGGGTTATGAGCCATGGTGCTGATTTGAAAACTGAGCTCAGCCACTTACTAGCTATATGATCTTAGGCACGATACTGACTTCTGCATGACTCAGTGTCCTCATCCATACCACGGGATAATAAGAGTACCTACCTCATAACGTTGGGGTTGTCATGAGGACGAAGTGAGTTAATACAGGTTCTTCCCCAATAACAGGGCACATAGTAAGCACTGAGATTGTTTGCTAGTGTCATTTTCATTGCTAACTCTGTGACTATGGGCAAGCTATCCTCCCCAAACTTCCATTTTTTCTTTTGGAAGACAAGGCTACCTTGGAGTGTGGGAAATAAAACTGTAAAACAGTAACACAGGGCTGAGCTCTTGGCACTTGTGAGGCGCTTGGCAGATGGTCGTTCTCTCGTTTCTCTCTCCCTGGGGGTGGAGACCATGACTATATCTTTGAACCCTCAGTCTGTAGCACAAAGTAGGGTGCTCAAAATTTCTTGGCGTGCTTCCTCTGTGCCAAGCACTGATGACATGGATCACTTAGACACAAGGCCTGTCTCTCAAGATCTCAGGCTAGAAGAATGAACAAGAGAGCTGGAGACAAACCGCCTTGGCAACACTTAGACGAGAGGCATAGGTCAAGGCATGCTCTGCACGCGGTGCTCCCTGGAGCTCCAGGCACTGCACCGACATCTGGCTGGAGCTGCTGGTGCTGCCAGAGAGGAGCTGTACGGAAGGAGCCTCTCCCCAGCCTCCCCCGCAGCCGTTCCCGCTTTCTCTAGCTCCAAATATTGGACATCCATGCCAGGTGATGAGAAGGTTCTGTAGCTTAAAACCACCACGCGAATAGAATAAAGATGGGCTTTATGGAACACTAAACTAGTTCTAGTTCTACTTTTTTAGTTTTGACACCTCTCAGCCTTGATTTCCTCACAGGGCAAAGAGGGATAATCACGCTTAATCCAGAGTGTTCTTGAAAGGACTAACCAGTGTATGCAGTCATTGGCACCTGGTAGATCCTCAAGAATTCCTTCTCCTCTTATAATCAACATGTGGACAAAATACATAACATATTACTCTAATACTTATTTAGGACTGAGCATACATTTTCCTAAGCCTCATCGAGCTTCAGCTTCCCATTGAGAAATGGGGATAATGACACCTACCCCAAAGGGTGCTGCAAGAATTAAAGGTGACCACGTACATAGTCTTTTGCAGAGCACCTGCACACAGAAAGCACCCAGAGCCGTTGGCTCTTCTCTTCTCCCTTCAAACACGGGAGGTCACGGCCGTGGGAGCCCTTTGCCTGAGGAGCGCTGAGTGAACCTCTCACCTATCTCAGATAGCGGGGAGGGATAACAGTCATCCCCCCACCCATCGCTCTTACAGACTTCCAGTGCCACTGGCTGAGTCCCAAGGGGAGCCAGCTCATCGGAGGGCACAGCTGGGACTCAGCACACGAATGAGTAAGTGTGACAATACCTTTCCCACACTTATCCCCACCATCAAATCCTGTAAAGTTAAAATCAACAATCTCCTGGGGCACCTGGGTGGCTCAGGCGGTTAAGCGGTTTCCTTCGGCTCAGGTCATGGTCCCAGGGTCCTGGGATTGAGCCCCGCATCGGGCTCCCAGCTCTGCGGGAAGCCTGCTTCTCCCTCTCCCACTCCCCCTGCTTGTGTTCCCTCTCTTGCTGTCTCTCTCTCTGTCAAATAAATAAATAAAATCTTTAAAAAAAAAAAAAATCAACAATCTCCTCTTAAAGTGACTTAATTCATCTCAAGTTTGTAGTGTCATTTGAAGACTTTCAAAAGACATACTAATTACTTGTCATCGCGGCATTACTGTAACACAGAATTGCATTTTCCCCAAAATGTTTTGCAAAGGTTGTTACTGACGTTCAGAAGAGCTGACTAAAATGTTGCATGCCCCGCCAAAAGCACTTCTCCAACTTTTTGGGCAACCTGCGGGCTCACCTGAATTCAACCAGGACACGGTAAAGAAGCAAAACGGGGCATACGTACCATAAAGGTCTGGATTACTGCGGATGTATAGTCTCACAAAGTTTTTTCCTGGTATCGGCAAAAGAGACCCCTTTATTCTGTCAAAGACCTGGAAAATAACACAGCAGGAAGTCTACTGAAGATTTCTTTAAAGTTTAATAAATTCAAATACTGCAAAATTGAAACTCCATTATTACAGCTTTTACGATGAGAGTATTTTCAAATGCCAATAACCCTTTACTTTTGTAAGACTACATCCAGTATACAAAAGCTTTCACATTATGGGATTGTTTAACCATAAAAGACACAAGTCTCCATTACGGGTGAAAGGAAAGGTGAAACTGGTTTACAAACCTGGTAAGTGTCTACATCAAAGAATGTTTGATAGTATTCAAATGTCCAGAAGGGGGAGCTTTTCTTCTGTCCAGCAAGTAACTGTCAGAGGTAAAATAAAATATAATGAACACAGAAGTAATTTCCTTCTATCAGCTATGCAGACACTGGGAGCTGATCTAATGGAAAATCAAGATGCATGGAAGACGGAGCTCTTCTGCATTCAGCAACTTTGCAACAGCCATGCCCAGCTCAGCCTGACAGAAAACAAGCATCCGTTTTGAAGTCACACCAAAAGGTTTCAATTCCTGGTCCTCCACCAGGGAGAGACTTGCCAAATCATTAGACTCCATTCTCGAAAAACTACAGCGAACAAGATCCACCTCACAGGATTATAGGAAGGACTGGCTCGGTTCTATATAATATGTACCAGGTATAATAACATATATAGGCATATATACCCACGGACATGTACAGACGGGAGGTAGTCAGTGTAAGTATCTTTTACTCCCCTACCTCCTCAAGATTCTTACTACTATCACCACCTGAATTCTCAAAAATCTGATCTACTGACTTACTCTCATGTACTAAAAACTTAAAATATACTTCTCTAACAAAAAACCCCCACAAAATTCCAATTTAGAAGAGGCACACGAGGGCCACATCGATCCCAATAGCACAGCTATTCGACAGCGGAACGCAGGCCCCTTGCCACTTCAGGTCTTTCACGAGGATTCAGACAGCTAAAGGCACAGATGGCCTATGAGGAGCTCTGCATGACAAGGGAAGATACAGGGCAGATATTATTTGTTCATCGAAAGGACAAGTTTTCCATAATTAAAGTTGTCCAATAGTGGCAGCAGCTGTTTTCCATGGTAATGAACAGCCTGCTTCTGGAGGTATTCAAGTGCTGTCTTTCTGACATACCACAGACGGCATTCACATCTTGGGAGGGAAGCCGAAACAGAGGGAACTGAAGGTTCTTTCGAACTCTAGGATTAAAAGATACTGAACTCCAGAGACCCATGTTCCGTAAGTTAGGACAAGGAATTCAGTCTCTATCATAGACTATTGGTAACATCTTCCCAGTTCCTAGACAAATTAAGATAATGGATAGAATGTTTCAGCATTAAGATTTTTTTTCCCCTTATATATTTCTCCAATGTTTGATGCCTGATGCTGCTCACTGTGATGGTTAATTTTATGTGTCAACTTGTCTGGGACATGGCACCCAGGTATTTGGTCAGACATTATTCTGGATGTTTCTGTGAGGGTGTTTTTGGATAAGCTTTACATTTAAATTGGTGGACTTTCTGAGTAAGGCAGATTGCCCTCCACAATGTGGGTGGGCCACAGCCAATCAGGTGAAGGCCTGAAGAGAACAAAAGGCTGACCTCTCTGAGCAAGAGGGACTTCTCCAGCAGACTGCCTTTGGATTTCATCTGCAATACCAGCTCTTCCTGGATCTACAGAATGCCTCTGGACTCAAAGTCCAACTCCTTCCTGAATCTCAGCCTACCAGCCGCTTCCATCAGATTTTAGATGCACCAAGCATCCACAATCACATGAACCAATTTTTAAAAACAAACCTCTTTCGGGGCACTTGGGTGGCTCAGTCAGTTGAGCATCCAACTCTTGATATCCGCTCAGGTCATGATCTCAGGGTTGTGGGATCAAGTCCCACTTCAGGCTCCGTGCTGTGCACAGAGTCTGCTTGAGATTTTCTCTCTGTCTCTCTCCACCTCTCCTCCCTCTCTCTCTTTCTCTCTAAAATAAATAAATAAATCCTTTTTTAAAAATTAAAAATAAACCTCTTTCACAGGGCACCGGGGTGGCTCTCGGTTGAGCATCCAACTCTTGGTTTCAGCTCAGATCATGATCTCATGGGTTGTGAGATTGAGCCCTGGGTTGGGGAATCTACTTGAAGATTCTCTCCCTCTGCCTTGCCCTCACTCATGCACTCACACAAAATAAATAAATATTTCTTAAAAATTAAAATAAATACGGGGCGCCAGGTGGCTCAGTCAGTTAAGCATCTGCCTGCGGCTCAGGTCATGATCTCAGGGTCCTGGGATCGAGCCCCGCACTGAGCTTCCTGCTCAGTGGGGAGCCTGCTTCTCCCTCTGCTCCTCCCCCTTCTCGTGTTCTCTCCCTCTCTCTCAAATAAATAAATAAAGATCTTTAAAAAAAATTAAAATAAATAAATAAACCTCTTTCTCTATAAATACACCTCGTATCGGTTCTATTTCTCTGGAGAACTCTAATTAATTGTGTATACCGAGGCAAGTTATTTAAACTTTGTGCGTCAGGTTTCCCCTTTGTAAAATGAAGATAAGAATAGCTCCTGGCATACAGAGTTGTTTTGAGGATTAAATAAGATGATCCAAGTAAGGAACTTTAAATGGTGTCCAGCAGCTATTAAACACGGAATGAACATCAGCTATTGTAATGATAATGATGACAAGTCGACATACTATTTTCTTATATTTCAGATGAGGAAACCCAATTGTAGGGAAGTTCAAGTACCTTACCCAAGACCACGTAGCTATTGCTTTTCTTTTTTTTTTTTTTTTAAAGATTTTTTTTTATTTATTTATTTGAGACAGAGAGAATGAGAGACAGAGAGCATGAGAGGGAGGAGGGTCAGAGGGAGAAGCAGACTCCCTGCCGAGCAGGGAGCCTGATGCGGGACTCGATCCCAGGACTCCAGGATCATGACCTGAGCCGAAGGCAGTCGCTTAACCAACTGAGCCACCCAGGCGCCCCACGTAGCTATTTCTATTGGCTGGGCCAGGATTCAAAGTTAGGCTCCTAGGCCTAAGCTCTTGCCACAATATCTAGTACAGAAGGGTATTTAATTTAGCATAAACCTCAGTACTTATTTTGATATTTCATGGAGTTCCACAAAGAGCACTCGGCACCCAAGAGCTAAACTATTTAATAAGCCTGTGGACTCGCTGCTATAAACTGGGTGCTCTTCTAGGATATCACAGTCATGACTGCATTGATAAAATACTAATAGAAATACTATTTTTCCAGAACACACCACAGTACACACAGAAATAAATCTTTGTGGGGCACCTGGGTGGCTCAGTTGGTTAAGCGACTGCCTTCGGCTCAGGTCATGATCCTGGAGTCCCTGGATCGAGTCCCGCATCAGGCTCCCTGCTCAGCAGGGAGTCTGCTTCTCCCTTTGACCCTCCCGACCCTCCCCCCTCTCATGTGCTCTCTCTCTCAGTCTCTCTCTCTCAAATAAATAAATAAAATCTTTAAAAAAAAAAAAAAGAAAGAAATCTTTGTGATCAAAACCAGCCACCTGATATTCTCCCTCACCCCTTTCCCACCAAGGCCTACTGAGCCCGCCCCCTTACCACCTGTGTCCAACTCTAGTTCTGGCTTCATCACTTCTAGCCTAGACCACCTCCTCGGTCTCCTACCTGGCCTTCTGGCCTCCAGCCCAGCTCCTTCCAATTTATACCCCACAAGGCCACCGTACTTTTATCTTTAAACTTAGCTGTTCATATCATCTAAAATCTTTCAGTAGCTCCTAATAGCATTCAGAATACAATTCCTACTCATGCGGTTGGGTCCTTGCCAAGTGCGTAGCCTCATCTGTCTTCACCTATATTTTGCTCCCTGTGTATGTGAAGATGGGAAAGATACTGTGCGTACCATGTTCTTCTGGCCTCTTTGGCTTTGCCAGAACAGTTCCTTTGCCTAGATCACCCTTCTCTGCCTTCTTCCCTTGGCTACCTCCTACCCTTGTGCCAAGATTCAGTTACAGGTCACTACCTCCACAATGCCCTCACTCTGTTCCTGCAGCCCCAGTGTCCCCTCCACCAGCATGTTTCCCGGGTAACAATGGCCTGGGCGCCTGCCTGTCTCTTCCCCTGTCCCCACCCCGAGGGGATCTACCTTTGGGCTGTCACTGCCCGGCACTCTATGTGACACACAGGAGACAGTGAATAAATGAATGAAGAAGCTTTTAAAATGTTAAAAGGAAAAACCAGTTGCAAAGGCAAGTTCAAACCTCAGTTTTGTCAGAGTCATCGTTTCCTAGCAACTCATCGTCCTCTTCTCCTCCTGAGCCTCTGGGGAGTCCTGGCTGGTGTGTCGGGCTCTCACTAGGACCCTCGATGTGGATCGTAGTGGTACCTGGGTTTGCTGCTGAAGTGGCTGCATCACCAAATTCTGAAAGCAACCGGAGACCTTACCCACATTGGAAACGCTGATAGGCAAGCTGTTACAACCCCAGCTTTGCTACAGATTCTACTTGATACAAATGGCAAAAGGCTCTGGAAAAAAACTCATGTAGAAATCAAGCTGACTTAGAAAAAGGATTATGAAGACAACACAATTTGGAGTCAGACCTGGATTTTAGTCCTGGTTCAGCTACTTACTAATGAAATGAGCCTGAATAAGTAACTCAACCTCTGTTAGCCTCGGTATTCTCATCTATGCAATGGGGAGAACAATATTTACCTTCAGAGAATAATATCTTCAGAGAATTTGGGGAAAGTTAGAAATCTTACCCAAGTAAAGTCCTTAGCAGAGTGGCTGGCCCACAGCGCGTACCCAATCTAAACCTCTCTTCTTTGATTCAAGTTCAAAAAATTTTAATGGAAGTTATTTTTTCCAAGAAGCCCTATGTAATCACTATGGAAAATATAGGGTCAAAAGTGAAAGTAGAAACCACAGAATAAATATCACTCACAGTCTTACTATATAAGGGCAAACACTAATCATTTTTGGTATGCTTCCTTTTCTCTATATAGTGAATCCATAAGATTCATGTCAGTGATGAACATTCATTCATTCAACAAATATTTACTGCATGCCTACAATGTACCAAGTACTGATCTAGGAAGTGATACTATATAAACAATTCTGTATCCTGCTCTGTTGAGTGGAGATTATAGAAAAATGATTTTTTCATATCAGTCATTACAATAATCATTTTCGTAACTACATAATATTCCACAACCACATAATATTCCATCAGCTGGGAGGTGGAGGGAGTAGGAGAGACGGTAAGTTGGATGTTTGGGGTGTTTCCAACTTTTCATTATAAAAATAACACTGTTAGAAGTGCCTGCATAGAAAAAGCCCTTGAGTTATTATCTATGAACACCTATCACTGCAATCACCAGGATAAAGGATGCAAACCATTCATAAGGCTCTTAAGCCATAGTGATAAACTGCTTTCCAAAAGAACCTCAACTATTCACATCCACCAGCAATGATCGAGACTTCCTGTCTCTGGGTATTCTAACAAACTTTATTTAGCTGCTCTTGAATAAAACTCAAGGCAGCTCTGATCCTTGGAAGGATTAAGGAAGAGTACCAGCAGGGCACTATTACAAAACTACAAGCACCTCGGTGGCTCAGTTGGTTGAGTGTCTGCCTTAAGCTCAGGTCATAATCATTTGCCTTAGGCTCAGGTCATGATCCTGGGGTCCTGGGATCAAGTCCCATGTCCAGCTCCCTGCTCAGCGGGGAGTCTGCTTCTCCCTCTCCTTCTGCCCCTCCCCCCTGCTCATGCACTCACTCCCTTGCTCGCTCGCTCTCTCAAATAAATAAAGAAAATCTTTAAAAAAATTAAAAAATTAAAACTATAAGCATAGCATGAATCCTACAACTGGCAGCAGGATGGGGCTCTAGGGTAACTGAGCCTGCTACTACTGTCTTTCAGCTATGTAAACAGTTTTTCGTAGAGAACCAGAGTGACTAAAATTAATTAGGTGGCTGATGTGTAACAATCAGCCAAGCCTCAGTCTGCAATGTTCAAGCAGCACGGTGCTCTGGAGTGAGATGGTCCTTTGTTAAAGTTCAGACTAACACTCCATCACCTCGGGCAAAGGACTCTATATTTCTGAATCTCTGTTTCTAAAATGTAGATAATACCCATCTTACAGAGAAATTTTGAGGATGATATGAGATAATAATAAATATTGTCATAGCTATCATTTATTGACTGGACAGGACACCAACATTTAAAAAGATGGTCACAACTGAGGGAATCAGACAGAGGAAGATACACTTAAGTCTCATATTTAAAAAGCAGAAATTCAGCGGGCAGAAGGGCATGCCAGAAGGAGGAGGAGAGGGTCACTTTAGAGGGAGAAAGGTCAAAGATGTTCAAAGGAGGATGATAACTCATCTATTTGCCAGGAGTAGGAAAGGCTTCTTAGAGAAGATGGCACATGAGAAGGACAGCCAGAGGCGGGGTGGGGATGGCACCACACACAAAAGGCATGGGATGAGCAAGAACCGCAAGACGGAAAAAGGTGTGACCTGTTCGAGAAACAGCAGGTAGCATGGTTTGATTGGAACGTAGCATGTGTGTACCTCTCATAGGATGACTGTCCACACGTTCTGCTCCACATGAGTTATTCGTGTCCATCTCAGCTCCTTGAGGGCAAACCTGGTGTGTTCTTTATTTCCGTCACCAACATTCTCTGCTTCTACACGATGGCATAGCCTGCGCTGTATGTGGTCTCTGTTCCTTTTCTGACACAATGTCTTCCACCTGAAGGGTCCTGATCTCCACTTTCTCACCGGAACTACCTCGGAAAAGCCTTCCACGACCCCCACAGTATCCTGCATTCTCTCCTAAAGAGCAAAATCCTAAACACCATTACCATGTCCTCTGTGATTTGGCTCCTGCCTCGTCTCTAACCTCACCTTGTGCTAGTCTCCCGCCGCCATCTGTGCTCTGGCACATTGGCCTTCCTTCAATTACTTGGAAAAAAAAGTCAAACAAACCTCCTCCCTCCTCAGGTGCTTTGCATACGCTGTTCTCTATGTTGAACTTTCTCACACCGTACTCAGAAAGGATGACCAAGGAGGGCCTCTCGAATGAACTGAGATTTGAAGACTGAGGGATCAAGCCACGTGGCTATCTGGGGAAAGAATTCCCAAACAGAAAGACGACACAAAAGCCCTAAGCTGTGAGTGTACTTGGTGTCTAGGAGGGACAGTGACAGGCCCATGTGGGAAGGGCAGAGAGAGAAAGGGCAAGAGTAGCAGGAGAGGAGATCAGAGGGCGTGGAGGGCTGGATCTTGTAGGGTCTCCCAACACAGAAAAGGCTCTGGCTTTCATACCTAGTGACATGGGAGCCACTGGAAGGTTCTGAAGGAATGACATGATCTGATTTCATTTTAAAGGACTACTGGCTGCAAAATACAGACTGCAGGGGGGCAAGGGAGGAAGCAGGAAGACCAGAAGGAAGGTAAGGGCTATAATGCACACAAGAGGGGATGGTGACCTTGAGCATGGTGAGAGGCAGAGGTGATGAGAAGTGGTTAGAGGCTGGATGTATGTGGAAGATGGAGGCGGATTTTTCTTTAAACATCTCATCTCTTCCTCAGATAGCACTGGCTGGAAAGCCAGGCTGCCTGGGTTCAAACCCTGCTTTACCACTTGCTAACTATTAGGCAAATTACTTAATTTTTCTGTGCCTAGTTTCCTCATTGGTAAGACAGGGAGAATAAAATAACTATTTCATAAAGTTAACATACAGATTAGATGAGCTAATATTTGTAAAGCGGAACAGTGCCTGACATATACTAAGTGCCGTGCAAGTATTTACAAGACAAGCATTTGTCGATCCCTAGTCTAGGTCAGGCTCCAGGTTATGAGTGATGAATTGTTCCTCCAGCACTTTCATAGTTTGTGGATACATATTGAAGTGATCATTTACCAAATTAATGTCTCCCCACTAGATTGAAAGCTACATAAGGGAGTGAACTGTCCTGCTCACTCTTCTATCCCTAGTAACTAGAACAACTGCCTGGTTCATAGTCACACTCATGAGACACTTACTGTTTCAGTGAAGGAATGACCTGATCACATTTCATCGTAATTACCTTTTTACACTTTTATCTACTCCAGCAGAGTAAAAAACTTCTCCTTTATCTTTTTATCTCCTGTATCTAGTAAGTTCGAAGCACAAAGTAGGTGCTCAGTAAATGTCTGTTGAACTAAAGTAGTAACTCTATAAACACTTTTTGTAATCACTGTATTAAATTAATGATGTTCCCAATCTGAAGGGCTATTTGGCAAAAAAGAACAGCTGGTGTGGACAAACAGAAAGACCTGGATGTGGCCAGCATTTTTTTTTTTACCAAGATGTTTGAAATAATCTTCTTAAATATAAATGCCAGTCTATCAATGAAAACCCATCGCTGTGACTGTGGAAATACTGATCATAAAAGGTAGGCACCCAACTGATGTACCTTCAAACTGCAAGTCATCTACAGCTGCCATTCAGCCAGTGGGTCTTCTCCCAATTAGTAAGAAGAAAATTTGCAGAGGTCTAAAAAGGAAAAATAAACTTCATAGGATACCAGAATAAAATATATGCAAACAAGTCTTGTTTCACTGTTAGAAATGGTATTGATTTCCCTCGCCTCCTTTTTTAGTGGGGTGTGATACTTCCTGTATAATCATTTAGCATCAGATATTATGAAACTATCATAAAGAAACTAACCCTGGGGGGTCCAAAGGTTCCATCCAATCTCACTCACTCTGAGTGTTCAAGGATGAGGTACAGCCTCGAGCTGTAAGGGTGAGGAAGGGGAGGCTAGAGTTTGAGAGGTGGTCATGAGGACAGTGAAGCGCAAAGGCAGTTCAGCCTAGCCAGTGGTTAAGGGCACAGGCTCTGGGGTCCAACAGACCTGGGTTTGATTCCCGATTCTGCTTCTCCTCGCTGTGGGACTGTGGGCTTCTCGGGGCCTCAGTTTTCTCATCTGTAAAACGGGTTCAGAATGGTACCTACTCACAAGGTGCGGAGGCCATTAAATGAGACAGTGAGTGTAAGGCGCTTAGTGCACAGCCGAGCAATTAGTAGGTGCTGGAGTGAGGGTGACCCTGCAGCCTGGGACACGCTGAACCCAAGCAAGTCTGGGAAAGAGCTGCCCAAGAAGCAGAGGCAGTGTTTTAGGGGGGAGGAGCTGGGCCGCAGCGGCCCGGGCGCGCAGGAGATCGCGGAACCCTTCTGTCCCGGGCCGGCCAGCCGACCCGGCCGCCTCACCTCGGGGGCCCTTGGCGTCCAGCCGGTCCCAGGAAGGCTCTGGCCTCAGTTGTTCCGCGTAGGTTCGTGCCCCGCCGAGTTGCCGGAAGCCGGAGATCCGGGGGGCGGGACTTCCCCGCCTCCTCCGGGCAGAGCCCCGCCTCCTTAAAGAGACCGCAGTACCAGGGCACGTTGCTTCGGAGACCGAGAGGCCTCCGCCTCCAGAGCCCGCCCTTCCTCCGGCCCCATCGAGGCCGAGGTTCGGGTTCTTAAAGAGACAGACGCCTCCAGGAGGGGACATGGGGACACTGGGGGGCTGGGGAGCGGGGGCGGCACAGAGAATACTGAAGCGTGTGGGGTCTTCTTCCTGTTTGTTTATACCTCTTTTCTTATTGAAATATAAAATAGCGTAACGAAGGACGGTTGTCAAGAGGCAAAAAGTCATCAACCCCTCGCATTCTTTTTTGGCCATAAAAATATAATTAACCGGTGATGGAATGGATGAGTCAAATCTTTTCTGAGTTGTAAATGAGTGATCGAGGGCGGGTGACGTCTGTTCACGTGGCCGCCCCCGGGAAGTGTGGCACTCGCGCGCCCGCCTCCTTCTGCCCCGGGTGGGGGCGGGGGCAGGGGCGGGGGGAGCGGTAGGCATTGGCGTCACTCACCCCTCTGTCCCCCACGGCACTAACGGCCACCCCCAGCCCGGCAGGGACCCAGTAAACCACGGCGGAGGTGCACTGGCGGATCTGGTGAGAAACGTTTTGCCCTGCCTTCTGTCTTGGCCTGGTTACGCCTACACAGTCCTCCAGCTTTGGGGACCATTTTTTCCTCACAGAGAAAGCCTGCCGAGGCCTAGGACCTCGCCAGGACTCCTGTGCTCCCATGTCTCCTGGGCTTGCCTCCAGCGCCGCGATTGCTGTTGTCTGCCCGTCTTTACCAGCCTGGGAGGGCTCTGAGAGCAAGGACCAGGAATGTCTCTGGTCTCTGGGTGCCCAGAGCCCGGCACAGCACGAAGTAGTTGCTCACTGAAGGTGAACTGTACAGCAGAGAGGTTCTGGCTGTCTGAGCAGCAGAAGCCTAATTCCCGGCTCACACAAGGTGGAAACTGTGACTTTGGCCTCACCACCCCCAACCCTTGTGATCAATTGGGAAGACTTTACATCTGACTAATAAATATGTATGTATGTATTTTTATGCATACACACATACATACAGTGTATTTGCTGAACTGACATCATGATCAGGCTTTACGCATGCAGGATCTCTAATTCTCAGAACAATCCTACAAGCTTGAGGTGACTCTCCTCATTTTATAAAGAGAAAGCTGAGACTTAGAGTATGTTCAGGGTTCTTTGGTTGAATAGGTACCAGGAAAGAATCGCAATGCACAAGCTGAGGTGTGCAAGTATGTCAAACACCTCTTATACCCCATTTCAGATCCTCTTGGCCTCACCTACTGCTTATTTCACCACCATGGATGTTACTCAGGCACCAGCAGTATAACCTAAGTGAGCTTCTCCTCAAGCCCATGCCTCAGGCTTCTCACGTGCATCATGGCTGTGTCTTGGAGGTCATGGGTCTGCTGGAACTGGTCAACACGGGGACATGAGCAACCCAGAAGTGCAGGGGTGGGGAGTGGATGATGCATCATGGGACTCATCTTTGAGTAATGGAGTGAACAACTGATGCTTCTCTCTTTTTCCCTTCAGAAAGACTCTCCTCAGATAGTTCATATACCTTTCTGACTCTTGCAGGATCAAGCAACAAATGCCTTAGGAAGTGATTGATTTGACAATGCATCCTTGCAATGGCTCTCTTTCCTTCCCTGCTTATAACCCCTGTCCCTCGCTCCAAGTTCTTGGACTCACACTTGCCAATAAAGTCCTCATATGAGGAACCTACACTAAGGCATGCTGGTACCAAGAGTGGCCCCAGGAATCAGCCCTCAGGTTGGAATTTCAGAACTGGACTGCTCAGCAGTCAGAAGTCAGATGGCAAAAACCCCGTTGCTGGTGGTAAGTGTGTGCGCTGTGGGGGGTGGGTGATAACACCTAGGCTATATATTTCTTCTCTTGGAAACAAATAAAAGTTATATCGATATATTAGTCATAGTGATATGCAAGTTTTGGCTCAAAATGAGGTAAGATTCAGAGATTACTGGTTTAACTAAAACAGTGATTCTCAACTGCAGGCTGTTTTGCTCTGAGGGGGTACTTGGCAATGTCTGAAGTCATTTTTTTATTATTACAATTAGTGGGGTGTTACTGGGGTGCTCCTGGCCACCATACTTCTCAACACCCTACAGGCCACAGGGTAGCCCATCACAACAAAAAATTATCTAATCCAAAATGTCAATAGTGTCAAGGTTGAAAAACTGAACTCAAATGTTCAGATGTCCTTAACTTGTCTGCACAAGTAGATAAGCCCAAGTAGATGAGCTCAGCTGCTGATGCCAATTCCACCTCTATTGCTCTGAGGGGGGAGATGAACCAGGGAGAGAGGGAACCCGCCCCCACCCTCCCTTAGATAGAATGAAGGAAGAATGAGAGGGGAGGGGAAGCTGAGGAGCAAGTCTTGCTCTGATGGACAGGGATGGGGCATGGAGGGGCCACTCTGGTTAGACACTGCGTGTGATCCTGGCTGAGTCCCCTGGCTTTCTGCTGGCGACCACACACCTGAGCCATGCTCCAAAAAGCATCTCTAACACCCGGGGAGTGACACCCTACCCAAGGAGCAGGCTGCTGACCCTGTGGGAGCATCTCACCCTGACTCTGGGGGTGGCAAATAAGGGATGGGCAATTGGTATCACTTGAATTTTTTTCTTTTGGATTCTCTAACAAACAGTACTCCCGTCTTTTTTTAACATGCCTGGTCTTAAGGACTAAGATTGTTTGAAGCTGCTGTGTGGGCAAGGGAGAACTGGAATAGGCTGTCTGCCCTCGCTCGGGCTAGGCCAGAGCCATCCTGCGACAAACAAAACACAAGATTCCTATAAGTTTTTCTCCTTCCCCCTCCCCAAAATTTGATTATAAAAATGTGTAAACTATATACATTTTAAAAGACAAAACAAGAGGCTTCAAAGACTTTGTAAACTGAGTGGGCTAGTCCCAGATACTCAGCAGTTAGCAGTATCTGGAAGACAAGTTTGAGAAGCATGGCCTAGTGCCCAGCTCCCTTAGCTTGGCTTGCATTCTGTTGCTTCCCCTGTCCGAGAGAGAGAGAGAGAGAGAGAGAGAGAGAGAGAGAGAGAGGTGTGTGAAGTGATTCGGCCTTGCTCATACAGCTAGGTGGAGTTCAGGCCAGCGGTGTGCTGAAGCATTCTCAGCCAGTTCATGAGAACTGGTTGTTAAATTCTCAGGAATTCTGTGCGCCAGCCGTTATTAAAAGTTAAATTATATAAACTTACAATTAAGAAATTATATGAACAATAAGTTAACATCAGAGGTAATAGTGTTCAAAACATCACTTTCTAAATAATTCTCTACATTTTACCATTATCTATTCTCCTGAGGCTGTATCTATTTTATATATACAGTGCGCTTCTGATAATCTCTTCCCAATTCCACACGCACAGTGACGTCACCTTGGTAGCTGAAAATCAACAGCGGTGGAACTAGTTACATTACAGAAAGCCAAATGCTACATATCTGGGGTTGATTTATTGTTATGTTAATTGTCTAGACCAGGGCTGGCAATCTTTTTCTAGAAAGTCCAAAATAGTAAATATTTTTCAGCTTTGTGGACTGCATAATCTGTTGCAACTAGTCGACCCTGCTGTTGGAGCACAAAAGCAGACATAGGCAAAAGTATAGATGAATGGGCAGGCTGTATTCCAATAAAGCTTTATTTACAAAAATAGGCTAGAGGGCCAGATTTGGCCATAGCCCACAATTTGCCAGCCCCTGTTCTAGATTTACGAAAGTGATGGAGAAAATGTTGAAGTGCAGGTTAAATATAAAAGTATGTGTTGTACCTGTAGTAGTAATATTGTGAATAACACAAAAAACTGAGGAAGTGTTCAAAAACAAGTTCCACATGTCATGGACAAACAAGTCAAATTTTGACATATGTGTTCGTTTTTTCACTTTTATCTTCCTCCTTAACTTAAAGGAAAATATTACCAACATTCATGTCCAAATGATCCTGTTCATCAATTGCAGATATAGGTGGGCTGCAGAAAAGTGTGTGGCAAAAACCAGTGAAAGCATCCTATGAGAATCAATTGGCTATATGGGGAGTGGGAGAGGGAGAAGCAGGCTTTCCACTGAGCAGGGAGCCTGATGTGGGGCTCGATCCCAGGA
Source organism: Leptonychotes weddellii (assembly GCF_054177405.1). NCBI lineage: Eukaryota > Metazoa > Chordata > Mammalia > Carnivora > Phocidae > Leptonychotes > Leptonychotes weddellii. Next base: position 39,572,743 of record NC_138372.1, read on the forward strand.
CCCTGGGATCATGACCTGAGCCGAAGGCAGATGCTTAATGACTGAGCCACCCAGGCACCCCTGTAATTTGTAAATTTTTTACCACACATCCTTTATGTCCGTAAAATTTATAACAAACTTACATACAGATATACACATACTTTTTTTTCCTAAGAGAACCAGTGGTTAAACATTTAGGTTCAGGCCCAGGTCTCTCTGCAAAGCCCACAGGCCTCCTCCTTCCCTAGCTAAGGGCAGACAGAGAGGCTTGAGGGAGCCCGTGCTCTCCAAACCTCACTGTCCAGGGCTACCACCATGATTCCCACCAACCCTGAGAAACCCCTGCGACAACACCATATTCTTTACACAACCCATGCCCACCTTTGAACAAAAATTGACAGAAGGTTAGTATCTTGACTTTGTAGATATCAAATAAATCTTTAAATTTTTTTTCTTTTTTAAAAAATAGGTGTTGAACTATATCAGATGCCTTTTCAAGGTTTAATGAGAAATCATGTGATCTTTCTACTTTAGTCCATTAAGATGCTGTGCAGTAAAAAATTAACTCAGCAGGTCTGAGTTGCCCATATCCTGCACTTCAAATGAAAGTTTGTGTCTTGCCTGGCTCCTGGTAGGTAGGTAACTCCTAAGCCCTTGGAATATCCTGCCTGTTGAGAGAGATCTTGTTTACCTGAAGCTTTGGGCCACACCGGATAATTCATGCTAGCAATGTGATGCTGGTGGAAACCTTGGGCCATGTGGCATCTGTTTGACCTCCAGAGGGTTTGGAGACTGAAGGTCGGCCCACAAGGGTCTGTCAGTTGTGCCAGTATGATCAACCACCAATAAAAGCCCTGGACGTCAATGCTGGGTGAGTGTTTCTCCATTTTGCCACCCATTTCTCCTGCGAGCATTAAGCAGTATCTATAAACCCCACCGGGTGAGGACAGTTGGAGGCTTGCTCTTGGTCTCTCCTACATCCTGCCTTATGCCCCTTTCCTCTTCTGATTTCAGTCTGTATCCTTTCACTATAATGTCTTTTCAACTGTATCCTTTCAACTGTAATTGAGCCAGAGGGTGGTCTTGGGGACCCCTGAACACAAATGGTTAAACTGCTTGAATTCTGTTGCAGAATTTGTTGAGAATTCCGGGAATTTTTAGATTTATGTCCATAAATGAAATGGATCTATACTTTTCTTGTACAGTCCTTATCCAGCTTTCAAATTAAGGTTATATAGCTTCATAAAATGAATTGAGAGGCATTCTCTCTTTTTCTGTCTTCTGGAGATCTTGTGCAAGGCAGGTATTATCAATCCTTTGAAAGTTTGGTTAAACTCTTTTGTAAAGTTATGTGAGGCTAGGACTTTTTTGGTGGGGAAGATGTAGGATTAGGGTTTCAATTTTTTAAATGGGCATTGGTCTTTACAAATTTCTGTTCCTTTTTACCAATTTCAGTATCTTGATGTTTTTAAAAAATTTACATGTCATCTAAGTTTACTGACATGTCATTCAAATGTCGTTTTATTTTTAAAATCTCTGTTGTGTCTGTTCTTACTAGTGTTTATTTGAGAATTTTTCTTGGTCAGATTTTGTTAGAGATTTATGTATCTTACTCATCATTTCAAGGAACAAGTTTCTGAGTCCTTTTTTTTTTTTTCCCCCTTGTAGCTCTCCATTGCCCTACCCCCAAATTCATTCTTTTCTTTCCTTATCGTTAGTATTTCCTCATGAGGGAGTACTTACTCTGTTGTCCTTTTTCTCATTATTCATTTGAATCATTAGTTCATTTTTCATTCTTTTTTGTTTTATGAAAAACATTAAGAAAAACATTCTTTCTTGTTTTATGAAAAATATTTAAAGATCTGTGTTTGGTTTTTTTTTTAAAGATTTTATTTATTTATTTGACAGAGAGAGAGGGAGAGAGAGAACACAAGCAGGGGGAGCAGCAGGCAGAGGGAGAAGCAGGGAGCCCGATGCGGGGCTCGATCCCAGGACCCTGGGATCATGACCTGAGTCGAAGGCAGATGCTTAACCAACTGAGCCACCCAGGCACCCCTAAAGATCTGTGTTTTATTCTTAGTATTGTTTTAGAGATGACGCACATTGTGCTTTCATTGTTATTCAATTCTAAATATTTTATAATTTCCCAAATGATTTCCTCTTCAACCCAAGGCTTATCTGATAGCATGCTTTATAGTTTGAACGTATAAGGGATTTTTTAACTATCATTTTGTTACCAAATTTCAAATTTCATGATGATGTACAAGTCAGTAGCTATTACTACATTCACAGAGCTGTGTATTCAGCCCCATTATCTAATTTTAGAATACTTTCATCACCCCAAAAGAAACCTTGTACCTATTAGCAGTCATTCCCCAGTCCCCATCACCACCCCACACAGTCCCTGGGAATCACTAATCTACTCTGTCTTTATACAGTTGTCTATTCTGGGTATCTCATATAAATGGAATAGTACAATATATAGTTTTTAAAAAAATTTTTTTCAATATATAGTTTTTAAAGACTGGCTTCTTTCACCTAGCATAACGTTTTCAAGATTCAGCCATGTTGTAGCATGGATCAGTATGTCATTCCTTTTTATTGCTGATTAATATTCCACTGTGTGGGAATTCAGTAAAGTGGCAGGATATAAAATCAATGCACAGAAATCAGTTGCATTTCTATACACCAACAAGACAGAAGAAAGAGAAATTAAGGAGTCGATCCCGTTTACAATTGCACCCAAAACCATAAGATACCTAGGAATAAATCTAACCAAAGAGGCAAAGAATCTGTACTCAGAAAACTATAAAATACTCATGAAAGAAATTGAGGAAGACACAAGGAAATGGAAAAACGTTCCATGCTCATGGATTGGAAAAATAAATATTGTGAAGATATCAATGCTACCTAGAGCAATCTACACATTTAATGCAATCCCTATCAAAATACCATCAACTTTTTTCAAAGAAATGGAACAAATAATCCTAAAATTTGTATGGAACAAGAAAAGACCCCGAATAGCCGGAGGAATGTTGAAAAAGAAGCGCAAAGCTGGTGGTATCACAATTCTGGACTTCAAGCTCTATTACAAAGCTGTCATCATCAAGACAGGATGGTACTGGCACAAAAACAGACACATAGATCAATGGAACAGAATAGAGAGCCCAGAAATGGACCCTCAACTCTATGGTCAACTAATCTTTGACAAAGCAGGAAAGAATGTCCAATGGAAAAAAGACAGTCTCTTCAACAAATGGTGGTGGGAAAATTGGACAGCCACATGCAGAAGAATGAAACTGGACCATTTCCTTACACCACACACAAAAATAGACTCAAAATGGTTGAAAGACCTGAATGTGAGACAGAAGTCCATCAAAATCCTAGAGGAGAACATAGGCAGCAACCTCTTCGACCTCAGCCACAGCAACTTCTTCCTAGAAACATTGCCAAAGGCAAGGGAAGCAAGGGCAAAAATGATCCACTGGGACTTTATCAAATAAAAAGCTTTTGCACAGCAAAGGAAACAGTCAACAAAACCAAAATACAATCGACAGAATGGGAGAAGATATTTGCAAATGAAATATCAGTTAGTATCCAAAGTCTGTAAAGAACTTATCAAACTCAACACCCAAAGAACAAACAATCCAATCAAGAAATGGGCAGAAGACATGAACAGACATTTTTCCAAAGAAGACATCCAAATGGCCAACAGACACATGAAAAAGTGCTCAATGTCGCTCGGCATCAGGGAAATCCAAATCAAAACCTCAATGAGATACCACCTCACACCAGTCAGAATGGCTAAAATTAACAAGTCAGGAAATGACAGATGTTGGCAAGAATACAGAGAAAGGGGAACCCTCCTACAGTGTTGGTGGGAATGCAAGCTGGAGCAGCCACTCTGGAAAACGGTATGGAGGTTCCTCAAAAAGTTGAAAATAGAGCTACTGTATGACCCAGCAATTGTGCTACTGGGTATTTACCCCAAAGATATAAATGTAGTGATCCAAAGGGGTATGTGCACCCCCGTGTTTATAGCAGCAATGTCCACAATAGCCAAACTATGGACAGAGCCAAGATGTCCATCAACAGATGAATGGATAAAGAAGATGTGGTATATATATACAATGGAATATTATGTAGCCATCAAAAAACCCCGAAATCTTGCCATTTGCAATGACGTGGATGGAACTAGAGGGTATTATGCTAAGTGAAATAAGTCAATCAGAGAAAGACATGTACCATATGATCTCACAGATATGAGGAATTCTTTTTTTTTTTTTTAAATATTTTATTTATTTATTTGAGAGAGAGAGAATGAGAGAGAGCACATGAGAGGGTGGAGGGTCAGAGGGAGAAACAGACTCCCCGCCGAGCAGGGAGCCCGATGCGGGACTCGATCCAGGGACTCCAGGATCATGACCTGAGCCGAAGGCAGTCGCTTAACC
>NC_138372.1:39577672-39599981 GCF_054177405.1 Leptonychotes weddellii
AAGGGATGGGGTGGCTGGGTGATAGACATTGGGGAGGGTATGTGCCATGGTGAGCGCTGTGAATTGTGTAAGACTGATGAATCACAGACCTGTACCTCTGAAACAAATAATACATTATATGTTAAAAAAAAAAAAGAAGAAGAAGAAGAAGATAGTAGGAAGGGAAAAATGAAGGGGGGGAAATCGGAGGGGGAGACGAACCATGAGAGACTATGGACTCTGAGAAACAAACTGAGGGTTCTAGAGGGGAGGTGGATGGGGGGATGGGTTAGCCTGGTGATGGCTATTAAAGAGGGCACATATTGCATGGAGCACTGGGTGATATACACAAACAATGAATCATGGAACACTACATCAAAAACTAATGATGTAATGTATGGTGATTAACATAATAAAATAAAATTAAAAAAAAAATTCCACTGTGTGGATATACTACAATTTGTTTATCCTTCCCCCAGTTAATGGAATTTAGGTTGTTTCTGCTTTTTGGCTATCATGGATAACGCTGCTATAAACATTCATGTACAAGTTTTGTGAACATATTTTCATTTCTCTTGGGTATATACCTAGGAGTAGAATTGCTGGATCACATGGTTACTTTTCTGAACTAATGCTGTGAAATCTGTATTCTTTGTTGTGTGTGATTAAGTCTCTGCTTGGTTGCTTGAGTAAAAGTTAGCTAATGATTACACAGGTTTCCTAAACTGCCTGGAACGAGTAAGTCTCTCAGACTTTGCTGAGGGGCTCTCTGTCAATGTTGGCTCCAACACTCAGCCACACAGTGGACAGCACTATCTTGGCCTTCCCCTGCTGCTTGTGCAGAGGCTCAAGGTCAACCAGAGATAGATATTAGGGCCTTCTTGGGTCTTTCTTGTGCATGCCTACAGCCCCACACATGCACGTGGCCTTCTGGATTTCCAGGAATATTTTGGAGCTTCCCACACACACAACAAGGACATCTCATTCCTCAGTTTTTCCTTTTTAAATTTTTTTGGTCAGCCTCTTATTACCCCAAACTTGCATCACTACCTCGGGCAATCATAGTGTTAAAAGAGTTGCCACTGATTGTTTCGACAAATGCCCTGTTTTTATAGAGTAAGCTCTGAGTCAGGTCAAATAAAGCCAAGACTTGAGAATGGAGCTTTCCAAGGAAGACGTTAGACAAGTCAAATAAGGGCAGTTCTCTGGGGATGGGACTTTTCTGGAAGAGCTCCAAACCCATTCTGCCACTGGCGTCAACTTGATTGCTACTTTTCACAGCAAACCATGGTTGCGAAGCTGTTGTTTTTCAAGGGGAGCTGGGAGAGGGGGATGGGAATAGAGCAAGTTAAAGCATCACAAAGCTCACTGTTCTTATTAAGATTCAGCTGTTTTTCTTGAACAGACACTTTGAAGATTATTGCAAGCTTTTCTTTGGTTAATTTAAAGAATTCTGAAACAAAGTTGATTTTGACAATTTTTGCCAGTGTTCTCATTGCCTTTATGAAGGAGTGGATTTTCTGAGATCCTTATGCTTCCATTCCGGAAGTGCTGCTAACTCATTTACATTAAATGCAATTATTTTCTATATTTAGACACTTCAATCATCTTTTTTTCACATTAATTATTTCTTTATACTCCTTTCCTATTTTCCATTAGCTAGGTTAATTTTTTTCTCACTAATTGCCCAAAATTATATATCTATTTTATTTTGGATGTTGCTTCTAGCTCATTTTATTTTTTCCTATCAGTTTATTATGCTTCTTATCATACATATACTATCCTACTGAACAAGAAAATACCTTAGCACATTCTCTAGTATTTTAATTCTGTATTGTTATTATATACATTGTTTGTTCTGATACTTGCTTATTTAGACAATGATAAACTTTACAAACATACTTTACTCATCCTTATTTCCCTTAGCTCATGGCATTTTCCTGGATTCATTTCTCTTCTTGCTGAATAACTTCCTACAATAATATTTTCAAGATGGGTCTCTGTGTGGTAAACCTTCTAATTGCTATACATGCCTCATAATATCACAGATTTATTTTACCCCTGTGTTTAAATATTAATTTAACAGAACATGAAATTCAGTCACTTTCCTTCAAGGAAGTTCTTTTCCTTAAACACTTGAAAAATATTATTCCATTTTCTTCTTGCCTCCAATGGTTCTTATCATTTTATTCTTTTGTAGACATCTGCTGTTTTTCTAGGTGGGACCTGTGTATTGTGTTGTATTATATGGTACCGTATTATACTGCATTGCATTATATTTTTTAGAGAAGTTTCAGGTTCCCAGCAAAATTGAAAGTACAGAGATTTCTCCTGTACCCCTGCCCCTACACATGCACAGCTTCCTCCTTTATCAACATTCCCCATTTGTTACAGTTGATGAACCCACACTGACACATCATAATCATCTGAAGTCCATGGTTTACATTAGGGTTTACTCTTAATGTTGTATAGTCTATTGGTTTGGACAAATGTGTAATGGCATGTATCCACCATTATAATATCATCCAGAGTAATTTCAATGCCCCCAGGTCCTCTGTGCTCCTCCTATTCATCCCACCCTCCCCCACCGCAAACCCCTGGAAACCCCTGATATTTTTCACTATCTCCGTAATTTTGACTTTTCCAGAATGTCACATGGTTCAAATCATACAACATGTAGCCTTCTCAGATTGGCTTCTTTCACTTAATAATACATATTTAAGGTTCCTCCATGTCTTTCCAGGGCTCATTTCTTTTTAGCATTGAATAATATTCCATTGTCTGGATGTATCCGTTTATTTATCCATTCACCTATTGAAGGACATCTTGGTTGCTTCCAAGTTTTGGCAGTTGTGAATAAAACTGCTATAAACATCTGTGTGCAGGTTTTTGGGTGGAGTTAGGTTTTCAACTCCTGGGTAGATATCAAGGAGTGGGATTGCTGGATTGTATGGTAAGGATATGTTTAGTTTTTTAAAGAAACTGTTGCACTGTCTTCAAAAGTGGCTGTACCATTTTGCATCCTCACCAGCAAAGAATGAGAGTTTCTGTTGCTCTGCATCCTCACCAGTATTTGGTGGTGTCAGTGTTCTGAATGTTGGCCATTCTAATAGGTGTATCGTGGTATCTCATTGTTGTTGTTTTAAAGATTTATTTATTTCAGAGAGAGAGAGAAAGCATTAGCAGGAGGGGCAGAGGGAGAGGGAGAGAGAATCTAAAGCAAGACTCTGCACTGAGCGGGGAGCCCAACACAGGGGCTCGATCTCATGACCATGAGATCATGATGTGAGCTGAAACCAAGAGTTGGACGCCTAACCGATTGAGCTACCCAGGTGCCCCATGGATCATCGTTTTATATACTTATTTGTCATCTGTATGTCTTCTTTGATGAGGTATCTGTGAAGGTTTTTGCCCATATCTTAATTGGGTCATTTGTTTTCTTATTGTTCAGTTTTAAGAGTTCTTGGTATATCTTGGTAACAGTTTGTTATTAGGTGTGTCTTTTGAAAATATTTTCTCCCAGTCTGTCATTTATCTTCTCCTTCTCTTGACAGTGTCTTTTACAGAGCAGAAGTTTTTTATTTTAATAAATCCAGCCTTTTAATTCTCTCTTTAATGGATTTTGCCTTTGGTGTTGTATCTAAAAAGTCATCACCAAACCCAAAGTCATCTATGTTTTCTGCTATGTTATATTCTAGAAGTTTCATAGTTCTGTGTCTTACATTAGGTCTGTGAACTACTTTGAATTAATCTCTCTGAAAGGTATAAGGTCAGTGTCTAAATTCATTTTTTTCCCCACGTGAACGTCCAGTTGTTCCAGCACCATTGTTGAAGAGACTGTCTTCTCTCCTTTGTGTTACCTTTGTTCCTGTGTCAAAGATCACTTGACTATATTTATGTGGTTCTATTTCTGGGCTCCCTATTCTGTTCCATTGATACTTGTCTATTCTTTTACCAATACCACACTGTCTTGACTATTATAGCTGTATAGTAAGTCTTGAGTTTGGGTAGTATCGGCCCTCTGACTTTGTTCTCCTTTAATATCATGAGACATCTGCTTTTTGTCTCTGGAAACTTACAGAAATTTCTCTTTGTGACTGATGTTCTTAAATTTCACTATAATATGACTAGGTATTTTTTTAAATCTCCCTTTCAATCTAAGGTCTTACATAGTTCTCAATTATAGTGGTTTTTAGTCAGGATTTCACCAAAATATTTCCCCCTTCTATTTGTTTCCCTCCTGGGTCCGTGAATCCGGACAGGTTTGGTCATGTCGCAGTAACTGATGACCCTCCCCCCACCCCCCCGCCCGGTGTGTGCTTTGATACAAGTTGTTCAATTGAATGTTTTCCTTTACTGTAGCTGTACTCTTAAGATGGTGTCTTCTTTTTCTGAATGAACTCTTACTCCCCTAGGGGTTTTGGTCTCTGTCCTGGTGACAAATCCCTGAGAAAAAAGCCTAAAAAACTGTGTTCTGTGGGATGAATTGGGAGGGAAAGGTATGGAGAGCTACCAGAGTGGAGAGAGCTGCTGTGTTACACTCTCTATCACTGTCCTGGCCCTGCTTATTGTCAAAACACTGTTCTCGTTAGCTGTACCCACCTCGTCCTTGGAGGTATGGAGAGAGATGGCAAAAGTGAGATCACTTAGGGCTGGCCAGCCTGCCAGAAACTGAGTTAACCATGCCTCATTCTAGTCAGGTTCAGGCAGTAGTGATGGACTGGCTACTACTTTGTGTGTGTGTGTGTAAGTGGGAGTGAAATGGTCTACCAGTGAAATGTAAGGAACAGCAAAGGACACACAGAAAGATGGTAGTCCACCCTCTCTCCAGCCCCCAGTGCCCAACCATCTTCTCGTCTTAGCTGTCGTCTGCTCTGTCCCACACCCTCACCGAGACCTGCTCCCCCTCTGTTGCCCAGGAAGTTACCACAGTGTTCACGTGAATTTGACAGTTTGATCAACCACTTTGGCTTCTGGGGTGTTTCCACGTATCTCCATCCTCTTAGGAACTGTAATATTTTCTTCTACATCAATCACTTTTGAGAAGATGGTGCCCAAGACTTTATTTCTATTCTTGTTTTTCTATTTAGACAATATTTATTTAGATTTACCTACATATTTACCAGTTTCATTGCCACTATTCCTGCTGGCATTTTAGATATTCCTCCTGGGAGCATTTTCCTTCCTCCTGAAAACTTTAGAAGTCATTTTAACGAAGTCTGTGATTGTAAACTCAGTTTTTATTTACTCAGGAATACTTTCTTTCATCCCCATTCTTTTTTTTAAATTTTTATTGTTATGTTAATCACCATACATTACATCATTAGTTTTTGATTTTCGTCCCCATTCTTTTTTTTTTTTAAAGATTTTATTTATTCATTTCAGACACAGAAATACAGAGAGAGAGAGCATGAGCAGGGAGAGAGGCAGAGGGAGAGGGAAAAGCAGGCTCCCCGCTGAGCCGGGAGCCTGATGCGGGGCTCTATCCCAGGTTGCTGGGATCATGACCCGAGCTGAAGGCAGACGCTTAACCATCTGAGCCACCCAGGCGCCCCTTCATCCCCATTCTTAAAAGACGGTCTGGCTGGGCACACAGTTCTAAATTGCCAGTTATTTTTTTCCTCAGTACTTTGAAGATATTATTCCCCTACCTTCTGATTTCCATTATTGCTCCGAGGACTCTGCTGTGGTGGATGCTGTTGGTGCCCACCCAGATCTCCATTACTACCTGGTACATCCATTCCCCAACTTATGTGTTGACTGCTAGTGGCTCAGAGCTCCCTTTTTCTCTAGACAATTACCCTCAGCACTCACAAGCCCACACACACTGTCTCTCTCTCAAATAGTCTTTTAAAAAAAAATCTTACTCTGAATTGCTTAATTTCTCTTTCATGTTTTCAAATAACATTTTTTTCATGTTTTTCAAATCCTTTGATTTGTATGGCATCCTAAGTAATTTCTTTATATATCATTCTAGCTTATTAATTCTTTCTTCAGGGGTTCCTAATCTGCTATGTAAACTACCTCTTGAGTCTTTAATCCAACAAGTATGTATTTAGTTTCTAAAAGTTCTGTTTGGTTCTTTAAAAATCATTTTGGATAACCTATGAAAGCCTTTTTTTTTTTTTTTTTTTAATCCAGTGAGGCAAATACTTGAATAGCTTGCTGGTAGAAACTGTCCTGGCTCCTGTGAATGAATTAAACCTTTAATACATAGTTATAGTTATTTAAATAGTCTGTGTTTGATAATTCCAATTTCTGGAATTCTTGAGGATTTAAATGTTGTTTTTCTGCTGCCTCACTCATGGTGGTTTGTTTCTTTGTGTTTTGTTTCTTTGTGCCACTCATGAGGATAATCTTTGTGAGCTCATATCAGTTTCATCCTAATCTATGGAAATCCTCAAGGTCTAAATATTTTGTCTTTTCTAAAAGTTCTATTTGGCTCTTTTTTCAAATGTACACAGTCATTGTTGACACCAGGGTGCAGGGGATACCTTTTCAGAGAGGCATGACTATTGCTTCTTCCAGAAGCCAGAAGTCACTGCTGATATGGGACCACTTTCATATCCTTCCAGGAGTCTCTGTCTTAAAGCAGAAAACTCAAATCAGCTGCTCTATTCTATAGCCGGTTCAGGACTTCCTTGCATAATCACAGAGCTGATATTGGTGTTTTCCCTCAGTGCTGCTCTAACTTTTGCATTTGCCCAAGACCATTTTGCTCAGTTCCCTATTTTGGTTTCACCCAATGATAGTATTTATGTGTGTTTACACTTATGTGTTGGTGTTTGGAGATTTTCCTTTATCTCCTATGAAAGTAGCACATTAAAATAGTTTTTTCATGGAAAATTTAGTTGTTTTGTGAGCAAAAAGCTGACATACTGCTAGAAATGAATTTCTCAACTATTTTTTCTATTATTCAAAATTCCAAGCATGTACAGAAAATAAAGGACAATACAATGAAATCCCACATACCATAACCCACATTCACTTACCACAATTTTGCCATCTATCCTCCTTTTCCTTCTTTCTTTCTATGGTTTTGTGAGCTCACTTTTTAAACTTAAATATATGTATTTTAAAGAGAAACTTCATATCACTCCATGAAATGGAAAACCATGATCTCTTGCCATTATTAGAATATAACTATAATAAATACAAGGAAAATCAAAGTTATTAAAAATTAAGAAAATGAATAATAAAACATAAAAGTAATAATTAATTGATTTATACAAATACATATCTAAAAAGTTTTTCAGTGAGAATAATGGAACAACATATGATCAATCAGTAACAAACATACTAAGCTCATTGTCTCTTCATTTAAGATAAGGATTAGTTTCTAGAATAATAAAATGATTCTGTCTTTTGGTTTCAATATTATAGCACCAAGAATCCCAACTCCCAACACGTATCTGCAATTGGAAAGGAAGGGCAAAACATATTTAGTCCCTTTCTAGGTTTCAGTGATACATATTTATACCTACTTTACATTATGAACAATTGTCGGCTTCTGAAGTGATGGTTAATGTATCACTGAAAATGACAGAAGTACTGAAGGTTTGAAATATTTATGGGCAGCCTGTGTAACATGGGTATCACAGATCCAGCCCAGGGTTCAGTGATCTGTAAGAGGTCGCAGAGAACTGAGCATATCGTCATACTCATAGCTATGCTTTCACAGTGAAAGAATACAAAACAACATCAGCAAAGGCACATGGGGCAAAAGTCCAGAGAAAACAAAGTTGTGACAACATGTGTGAAATATTGTCTCCCAAGGAAGCTCATCAGAGACTCAGTTCCCAAGGTTTTTATTGGAGGCTGGTCACATAGGCATCCTCTGGCTAGCACATACCTAAATTCGAGATTCCCAGAAGGAAAACAGGTGTTCAGCATCAGGTGTTCACACTGTTTTCATAAACAGTTTATGCACAGAGAACCACAATTATCAGTGGTGAGAACCCTTCTAAAATCCCAAGTTCCCAGGCACTAGTAAAGGACCAACCTTACAAGCAGGACTTTTTAAGGATAGTAGTCTCAGGTCTGCTATGTGAACTCTTTTCTGAAGACATAGCTCATCACTATACTATCTACTTTGGTCTTATCCTAAGTGATAATATCGATGAAATCATAGTTTTGGTGTGATTTTTTTTTTAAAGATTTTATTTATTTATTTGACAGAGACAGAGACAGCGAGAGCAGGAACACAAGCAGGGGGAGTGGGAGAGGGAGAAGCAGGCCTCCCACCGAGCAGGGAGCCTGATGTGGGACTCGATCCCAGGACCCCGGGATCATGACCTGAGCCGAAGGCAGTCGCTTAACCAACTGAGCCACCCAGGCGCCCCTTGGTGTGATTTTTATATGTAATACAAATTGAAATAAATATATAACTATTAAAATTTTAAATGTTGGGGCACCTGGGTGGCTCAGCTGTTAAGCATCTGCCTTCAGCTCAGGTCATGATCCCGGGGTCCTGGGATAGAGCTCCACATCGGGCTCCCTGCTCTGCGGGAAGCCTGCTTCTCCCTCTCCCACTCCCCCTGCTTGTGTTCCTGCTCTCACTATCTTTCTCTCTGTCAAATAAATAAATAAAATCTTTAAAAAAATTTTTTAAATGTTAATGTGTGTACCATCTCATACCCATTGGGATGACTACTTTAAAAACAAAACAAAAAACAGAAAATAACTAGTGTTGCCAAGGATGTGGAGAAATTGAAACCCTTGTGCACTGGTGGTAGGAATGTAAAATGATGAAGCCTCTATGGAAAACAGTTCCTAAAGAAATTAAAAAATGGAATTACCATATGATTCAGCATATCCGCCTCTGGGTATATACCCAAAAGAATTGAAATTAGGATCTTAGAGAAGTATTTGTACACACATGTTCATAGCAGCATTATTCACAATAACTAAAATATGGAAGGGGGAATGGGAGAGGCAGAAGCAAGCTTCCCGCCAAGCAGGGAGCCTGATGCGGGGCTTGATCCCAGGACCCTGGGATCATGACCTGAGCTGAAGGCAGACGCTTAACAACTTAGCCACCCAGGCGCCCCAGTTGCTTTTCTATATAACAGCAATGAACAATTAGAATCTGAGATTAAAGTCATAATACCATTTACATTAGCACACCCCAAAATGAAATACTTAGGTATAAATCTAACAAAATATGTAAAAAATCTATGCAAGGAAAGGAAGAACTTTTTAAAAATGGAGAGATATTCCATGTTCATGAACAGGAAGACTCAATATTGTCAAGACATCGGTTTTTCCCAACTTAATCTATAGATTCAACACAATTCCAATGCAAATCTGAGCAAGTTATTTTGTGGCTATCAACAAACTGATTCCAAAGTTTATATGGAGAGACTAAAGACCCAGAATAGCAAACACACTATTGAAAAATAAGAACAAAGTTGGAGGACTGACACTACTTGACTTCAAGACTTACTATAAAGATACAGTAATCAAGACAGTGTGATATTGACAGGAGAATAGACAAATAAATCAATGGAACAGAAAACAGTACCCAGAAATAGGCCCACAGAAATATAATCAACTGATCTTTGAGAAAGGAACAAAGACAGTACGAAGGAGAAAAGACAGTCTTCAAAAAATGGTGCTGTAACAACTGGACATCCACATGTAAAAAAAAATGAACCTAGGCACAAACCTTACACATGTCACAGAAATTAATTCAAAATGAAACTTAGACCTAGGTGTAAAACACAAAACTATAAAACTCCTACAATATAACATAGGAGAAAACCTAGATGACTTTGGGTTTGGCAATGACTTTTTATTTTTTATTTTTATTTTTTTAAGATTTTATTTATTTATTTGACAGAGAGAGACACAATGAGAGAGGGAACACAAGCAGGGGGAGTGGAAGAGGGAGAAGCAGGCCTCCCGTGGAGCAGGGAGCCCGATGTGGGGCTCAATCCCAGGACCCTGGGATCATGACCTGAGCCAAAGGCAGACGCCGAACAACTGAGCCACCCAGGCGCCCCTTGGCAATGACTTTTTAGATACAACACCAAAGGCAAAACCTGTGAAAGGAAGAATTGATAGGCTGAACTTCATTAAAATTAAAAAGCTCTGCAAAAGATATTGTCAAGAGACTAGAAGACAAACCACAGACTAGGAGAAAATATTCACAAAAGGCATAGGTGATGAAGGGCTATTATCTAAAACAAAGAAGTCTTAAAACTTAACAATAGAAAAAAATGAACAAACTGATTTTAAAATGAGCAAAAGATTGGAACAGACACCTCAGCAAAGAAGATATATGGATGGCAAATAAGTATATAAAAAGATGCTCAATATCATATGTCATTAGGGAATTGCAAATTAAAACAGGAGTGAGATACTATTACATATCTGTTAGAGAGGCCAAAATTCAGAACACAAACACCAAATGCTGGTGAGGACATGGAACAACAGTAATTCTCATTCATTGCTGGTGGGAATGTAAAATGGTGCATCCACTTTAGAAGACAGTTTAGCAATTTCTTTCAAAACTAACCATACTTTTACCATAAGATCCAGCCATTGTGCTCCTTGGTATTTACCCAAATGGGTTGAAAACTTATGTCCACACAAACACTTGCACACAGTTGTTTATGGCAGCTGTCTAAATTCATTCATGCTGCTATAACAGAATACCATACTGGGTGGATCACAGACAACAGAAATTTATTTCTCACAGTTTGGGAGGCTACGAAGTACCAGATCAAGGCACCAGCGGATTTGATATCTAGTGAGGGCTCACTTCTTGGTTCTAGACAGGAACTTTGTTGTGTCCTCACATGGAGGAAGGGGTGAAGGTGCTCTAACCCATTCATTAGGGTTCCATCCTAATTACCTAATCACCTCACAAGGCGTCACGAAAAACCAAATGCCATCACTTTGGGGATTTGGTTTCAACACATGGATTTGGGGTGGGAGAGGGGACACAAACATTCAGTCTATAATAGCAGCTTTATTCATAATTGCCAAAACTTGGAAGGAACCAAATTGTCCTTCTGTAGGTGAATAGATAAACTGTGGTACATCCAGACAATGGAGTATTATCCAATGCTAAAACAAAAATGAGTTATCAAGTCCTGAAAAGAAATGGGGGTCTCTTAAATGCATATTACTAAGTGAGAGATGTCAAACTGAAAAGCCCCCTTCTATATGACTCCAACTATACGACATTCTGGAAAAGGTAAAACTATGGACACACTAAAAAGATTAATGGTGTCAGGGGTTTGGGGAGAGGTAGGGATGAATTGGAGGAGCACAGAGGATTTTAGTGCCTCAAAAATTTCTTTATGATACCATAATGGTAGATACTTATCATTATAGATTTGTCAAAACCCAAAGATTGTACAATACCAAGAGTGAAGTCTAATGTCATCTATGGACTCTGGGATAATGATTCGTTAACACAGGCTCATCAGCTGTAACACATGCACCACCCGGATGGAATATGGATAGTAGGGGAGGCTGTGCGTGTATGGAGACGGGGGGTATTTGGGGACTCCCTGTACTTTTGGCTTAATTTGGCTGTAAATCTAAAACTGCTTGAAAAAATACAGTCTATTTAAAACAAACAAACAAACAACAAAAATACTTTGTATGGCAAAATGCTATGTACACATGAGGGGTTATTACTGCTTAAATAGGCAGGTGCTGTACATGGGGGCACAGCTTGGCATTTACAGGGAGATCCTTAGAAACAGAACATCTTTTGGAGCTGTTTTTTTCTTCTCTGAATAAAGTTAGTGTGCTAGAGGCCAAGGTTAACACCTTTATGACTGTGGCAGCCAGCTTTCATGTGTTCCTTCCCTCTGCCCTAACACACAGGTATGCAAATGTATCAGGGAGGGGTAAACTTGAAGCTTCATGAACTAATTCCTGAGAGATGAGTTAACTGCAGAACTGGCCTTCAGCCACTTCCCCTCTCTGGGCTTCAGTTTCCCTGCTTGAAAGGAAAGACATTTTAGATGTTTTCTAAAACACTTTCCAGCTCTGAGCTTCTATTAATCTTCTTTTAATTTCTCCAGGGGCCCGTGCTTTTTCTGGCTTCTAAGCTTCTGGACATGTGGTTCCTTCCACTAGGACCGCTGTCCCCACTTGCCTGGCTGACTCTTTGCTGTTCTGCCTTTCTGGTCTCAGCATAGGTATCACTCTGGGGGAAGTCCTCTGACCCCTCTACACAGATTTGAGTGCCCTTCTCCATGCTAGCAGACCCCGACTCATCCTCTATTTCTGTGCTTAATATACTAAATGATAACTTTCTGTTTATTTGTCTCTTCCCCACACTAGACTGCCACACTGCTGAGTGCAGAGTGTTGTAGGTATCACACACACACACACACGCGCACACACACTACTGGGAGTCTCAGGCCCAGATTTTCTTGGGGATGGCCCAGCTCTGTCTCTGCTTGGGGAGCTTCCAGACCCAAATCCTCTGGGTCGGACCATGCCTCCAGAAACACTCAACCACCAGCTAGAAGCTGTGAGTGGGAAAAACATCTTTCATTCGTAAAGGAACAATTTCATTATTAAAAGAATCATTACTATTAGAACTTATTTGCAATAGAGCCTTTCTAAAGGACCACAGAGTCCCTTTAAGTGTGATCTTTTTACATAATTGTTTTTAAAAATTTATCAGAGGGCAGATTTAAGATCTGCAGTCTCCCAACCCAAGGATCTCTCAAAGGTTAAGGCAAAGGATCAGAAATGATAATAATTACAACAGACCTTTGAGCACTTGGTTTGGAATTTTCCATTGCATTGACAGGAAGGCAGACACCTTCTGTCCTGGCACCTTCCTGCTGTCCCGGGTTGGCTTCGTCCACCCTGCACCTTTGTTCAGCTCCGCCCAGTACCGCCTAGCTGTAGCCTCTCTGCCCACCAGCCTCAGAGCCGGCTCTGGTTGTGCCGAGATGGGGCTGCCCAGGCCAGGGCTGTGGCTGAAGAGGCTCTGGGTCCTCTTGCAGGTGGCCGTGCAGGTGGCCGTGGGCAAAGTGTTCCTGATACTGTTTCCCGAGAGAGTCAAGCAACACATCTTGGCCATGAACGAGAAGAACCCCCACTTTTCCTATGACAACTGGGCCCCGACCTTCTACAGCATGCAGTATTTCTGGTTTGTCCTGAAGGTCCGATGGCAGCGACTAGAGGACAGGACTGAGCCCGGGGGCCTGGCCCCCAACTGCCCTGTGGTCCGGCTCTCAGGACAGAGGTGCCACATTTGGGACTTCATGCAAGGTCAGGAGACGGTTACGAGCTTGAGATGTGCTTGGAATGGGGGTGCAGAGGTGGGTGGGGAGGTGGGTGGGAAAGTCCTGAATTCTTCTACTCTAGCTGCTCCTTTTTTGGTTTCTTGTCCTCTTCTTACTTCCTGAAACTGGGACTTCTAGATTCTGTTCTTCTGAGCAGCATCACCACCTTCCCAGGTCCTTAACCCTGCAAGCCAGCCATACCGGCCTTCAGCTCCTTCTACACACTCTTCAGTTAGCCCCTCGTTCAGGCTTAACGTCCTCAACTTTTCTTTATCGCGCCTGACCTGGTAGGTAGTTACATGTGGGGGTGTTTGGTTAATGTCTGCTGCCCTCACTGGCCTGCATGCTCTATGCAGCTGGAGCCCGTGGATGAAGCCCAGGCCCAGCCTCGTGCTCAAGGTCCTCCCTGGGCCAACTCCCGCCTCCCTTGCCGGTCTCATCTACAGGCTTCCCCTCAGCTCTAGCCTCCAGATGAACTCTTGAGCCTGGCACGTCCCTTGTGCTCTCCCTTCTCTACCTTGCTGATGTTGTTGGCTCTTCCCCTCTATCACCCACAGTCCAAAACCCCTCATCCACAAGGCCTGCTCTCCCGCCCCCCTTCCGTGAGGCCGTCTCAGATCCCTACAGCTAGGCGCATGCTCTCTCTCCTGGGCTCATGGCTCTGCATCTGCCCCTCTCCTCAGACTCTGATTCTTCCCACCCAGCATCTGGCTGCCAAGCACAAGTGTTTTCTTCCCGCCCGATGGGGAGCCTCGTGACAGAACTGTGTCTGATTCACCTCTGAATTCCCAGCACCTAGACCCAGCAGATAGAGTAGAGAAGGTCCCTGAGGCAAGTTGGCTAATCTAGTGTTTTTCAAAGCATGTTCTTTGGAAGCCACATCCCACAGATACGCTTTACCACATTGAGTTTCCTGGTTGAAATAGCTTGGGAAACCATGTACACCATACCCTCCTCTTGGAAATTCAGAGAGCACACGAGTATTTAAAAAGCTCTGAGAAGCCTTGAAGCTTAAAAACAAGCAAAACTTGAAAAAACTGACAAAACACTGACTGATTTTCCTAACACACAACCCCTAACTCTCTACCTGAGGAAATGCCCGTCATCATCACCCAGGTTCCAAAGAACACCTTTTGGGAAACGTTGGCCTAATCCAACCCTCTCACTTTAGAAGGGAGATGGAGAACACTGAGAGGCAGAGAACAGAGCCAGTGAGTGACCAAGTCAGACCCAGAATTGGACTTCCTCATCTCGTTCTTTCCAGTGCACCTCAGCAAACATTCCTGAGCACCTCCTCTGTGCCCGGCTCCCAGCTAGATGCCAGGAACTCAGAGTTAGGTAAGAGCTTGCTCCTTCACTCGAGGAGTTTAGGGTTTCATCGAACAAACAGATGTCATAAACAAATGCTCACAGTTCTGTGAGACAGGGGAGGCCGTAAAGGTATGAAGTCTGCCTGCAGGGCTTGGAAGGTTTCCTGGAGGAGGTGGTTTTGGAATGAGGCCTTGAAAAATGAGAAAGATTTTTGTAGCTTGGGAAGGGAAAAGTGTTTCAAGCAGAGGGAAGGGCAAGAGTTTTCTGCTCATGACTTTACAACTGCAGGACACAAATGGCCTCCTTTTATTCAACATCCACTAAGTGACCATGATAACAAGAGCAATGAGAATAACCGCTAACTTTTATTGAGCGTCTACTATGTGCCAAGCACTGTGCTAGAACCAGGCCAGCTTGCCAAATACCGATCTAGTGACCAGTTCCATGAAAGCCAACTTGCCTCAGGGCAGTTCACAGAATGTACTTGCTTCTCTTAACTGTTCACTTTTAGTGGACCGGTTTACGTTTTAAAGACTGTGCTATTTGTCTCTGCTCCCTGCTATTGCTCCTCAGACTGAAGAATAGAAAGAGAGGGAGACCAAGAGACAAAATTCTACCTGTAAAACAGAGTTGGCTTTTGGCTTATTGACCCAGAAATAATGGTACTGAATGGTCCTGAAATAATAGATACTGGCGGTACAGACATCAACATGACTGGTCTCTGCCCCGGAAAATCTCATAGCCTGGAGGGGGAGATGGTGTAGTGAGAGAGGGAACCAGAGGGTTCTGGAAGAAGTGGGATGGGGTAGGGAGGCGGTCAGAGGAAGGCTTCTTGGAGAAGAGGATGGTGAGCTGATTGTCTAGGGACAGTGAAGCCTTGGGATGGGTGGGAAAGAGGGGAGCGGGGAGCAGAGCAGGACAGAGGAGAGGAAACACAGAGGGCTGAGATGTGGAGGAGCGTGGGTGAGTTTTGGCAGAATTGGGGCTGGGGGGGGGCATGAAGCTGGTGAAGAATGAGGCTGGACACGTCATCAGAGACCGGCGTTTAAGGGATCTTCTGTGTCTTACTGAAGAGGGTAGACTTCATCCTGAGGGTATTGGTGAATTCTAGAAGGATTTTCAAGTAGGGTGTTAACAATGATCAGTTCTGCTTAATAGAAAGAGATCCTCTAACTGCTTTGGAAACCCATCAGCCACTAAAAAGCTCTGACGTATGCTTTGAGTATAAATCTGATTTTACAGCCACAGACCAGAAGGTCTAGAAGGTCTAGAAGACTCTATGGATAATCTAATGCAGTTCTTTCGTTTTTCACATGCAGAGGCCCAGAGAGGTAAATTACTTGCTCAGAGTCAGTCGTATGGCGAGTTCTTGTAGAGCCTGAACTAGAACTTGTGGCTTCTGACTCTCAGCTAGTGGACTTCTTGTTACTGGATAAGACAACAGAGGCTCAGTGGAATTCCCAGCCACCTTCTATCCTCTGCGTGTTCACACATGTGAACACACATGACATACACACACTCCCAGACACACACGCAGAGCAAAACACTGGTGTTTAACTGGTATGTTGTGGTAGAAGGCAAGTCTGGATCATTTATTTTCTAGGTACTTGGGAGTTAATAGGAAACTGGATTTATTTCAGTCCCTGTTTATGATCTTCTAAAATCTCCCCAAGTGTACCCAGGAGGTGTCATCTAGCAATGATAAATGGGCTTTCTCTGCTGAGAGAGCCTGGCACAGGCCTGAATTTACTGGCCTGGAGGTCATGATGGGGGGTTCAAGTCCAGCTACTACAGAGCTCTCTCCCCATTTCTACAGACAAGATGGACTTGACAGCACTAGCCCGATGTCTGAAATGGTGTTCTCTGCCCCGTGGCTTGTGCACACAGGCAGAGTGCCAGTCCTCTGTCCCGTCAACCCCTTGCACCCATCCTTCCTCTCTGCTATCAGGAAAGCGGGGAACTAAGTTTAAACTTTGCCCTCCATACTGATCACTGCACCCAACCACACTATAAATAATTAAACACATGGCTCTGTCTTTTCCAGTTTCCTAATCAGTGAGTGTTGATTTTTTTTTTCAATTAAAAGCAAAATTCCAGATAGCTAATATTTAGCACTGGTCCTGACGTTAAGTCTTTGGGGTTCTTATCTAAAGCGTGACTCTCTGGGGTCATTGGAGGCCAGTGGCTGGGCACTTGGCCTTGACTTGCCTCTGAGCCTACCCTGAGGAGGCCTGGGCAGCCTTGTCACATGGGCGAGGAGTAGTGTAATCATCCAACAGGGACTGAGGCCCACTCAGTGCCCCCTAGTGCCTCCTAAGAGATTAATCTGTGAGCCAAGGACAAGGAGAGCTTTTTATCTCCTGGCCAGCGTTCTCATGTACTGAAAAATGAAGACTCTATTATAGTCAATTGTTTCTCTCTTTACTTGGCCACCAGGAAACTCAGTCAAATATAAGTTCAGTTATGATGAATGCATGGGACCTCAAGACCACTTTATTTGTTTTCCATCTTTCCCTCCTGTTCTGTGCCTCCCAGAGGGCATGATTTTTTTTTCATTAAAAAAATTTTTTTGACTATATGTATAGGCTGCTTCAAACCTATTGCACAATGAGGTGAGGGTATAACTAAGGAAATACAGCATCAGCAAGTCCTGTCAGTTTCCTCTTTCACCTACCCGGGCTCCCATTCTCTCTCACGTGCATTGCTCTGAGGACCCCTGGCTGGATCCTCCCCACTTCTGTTCCCATCCTCAGGCCTTTCTCCGTAGTGTGATCTTCAGGTGTAAATCTGACCATGTTTCATTATATACCTCTATCATACGAGTTGGTTCTGGCTTGCAAGCCACAGAAACGCACTCTGGTTTTCTTAGTCACACACGCACATATACAAAAGAATGCACTAAGAATGTGTTGCAAGATCCCCAGGATCAACCACAGCTGGAGCACTGGGCCTGGACTGTCTTTTAGCCTTAAAAGTCAGGCCTGGATGCTGCTGTCACTGTGGTTGCCTTGGGAACTGACCCCCTCCCCCCCAGGACCCCACCATCCCTGACAGGAGCGCTGCCCCTGGACCATGGATGAATTCTGCTGTCTCAGTGACTCCAGGATCTCTATGGGGTGGTCCAATCAGCCCAGACTGGGCCACTGCTTATGCCTTGGCTGCTCGGGACAAAGAACAGACCTGGCCCCTCTTCCTCCATAGAGGCGTACTCTCCCATTAATAGCATACAAAATAGGGAATTCCAACTAGGGAGGATGGTTAGGAACTGGGCAGCCAAAATTGCAACAAATATCCACCATCCTTGCTTTATATCTCCATGATGTCCCATTGTATCTAGAATAAAATCTAGATTTTTCACCAAGGCATAGGAGAGCCTGCCTCCCCTGGCCCATACCTGCCTCTCCAGTCCTACCTCTCCCGACCCCCCCTCCCCCACCCCGCACCCCCTCCCCAGGCCTGGCTCTGGTCGTAGTGGCCTTGCAGGTCCTTGAACACGCCAAGCTCGTCCTGCCTCAGGGTCTTTGTACAGGTTAGAGTCCTTTTGTCTGGAGAATGCCCTCCTCCTCCCTTTGCCCATGGCTGGCTCTTTGCTATCCTTCATTTCTCAGGTTAAACGGCATGGCCTCAGAGACCTTTCCTGACCCACCTGTCTAAAGTAGGTCACTCCTTTATAGGCTCTTTCGTAACACTTAACACAAGTTGAAATTACCACATTTATGTGTTTACTTGTTTTTTGCCCTGGAACAGACCTCAAATTGCATGTGGGAAGAGCCCGGCTGGCCTTGTTCTCTGCTGAGCACCCGCCCCCACCCCGCAGTGTGTGGCAGCAAGCCTCGCACACTGTTAAGTGCTGCGTAAATGCTTGTAGGTGGAATGTGAGTGTGCTGGGGGACATGAGGGCGAATGAGGAACAGGCTCTTCCCTCGAGGGGTGACAAGTAGCCTGGGGGATAAAACGGGCCACGTCACAGGGCACGACCTTCTGTGCTACCAGATGTGAGGTGAGGCCTCAACCATGTCCACTCCGGCCACAGGGAAGCCCCCGGGCGCTGGCAGCTCCCGAAGGCCACTCCCCGTCAAAGGTGGGGACGTTGCAGAAGGCTCCCACCCAGGGCTGGTTTTTCATGGGTGTGGGACCAGTGAATCACACAGGGAAAGGCCCTGTGCTTGGAGTTTAATGTTCTGCATTAGCTGTCTTGAAATCCTTAATCATTTTATCTTGGCATTTGCATTTTATAAGGGAAGCCTGATGGGATAGTGGAACCTGCCAAGGGACTTGGAGCCTTGGCTTGTGCAGGACCTGGCCTCCCACAGCCTTCTTGCTCCCTGGGACATGTCCTCCACGACTCACTCTTCTACCCTCAGACTCAGGGCTCGTCCAACCTCCTTCCCACTCCTCCCCAGTGACTGCCACCACCTTCTGACCCCAGAGAGGGCCTGGACACAGGCACAGAGAGGCTGGGGTCAGGTGTGTGCCTCCTGCCGCATCTCGTGGCAGGGCCTGGGGGCGGCTGTCCCCATCCTGGCCTGACAGCGCCAGGGGGCAGTGTCAGATGACTGGGGCAAAGTGGTGGGAGAAGCCTCTTGCCTGTCTCCCCACCCCCACCAAGGAGCCTAGCATCTCTGAATGGCGGTTGTGAAACCCTGTGGGGTGGGTGGTGGGCATGGTGGGAGGGTAAATGTCTAGCTGTTTCTCACCATGCCCTCTCTGGGGCATCGTGTGTTGGTCTGCTGGCTGGAAGTAGAGGAAAGCTGGTAGCTGGTGGCCACAGTCACGCAGGCACGTACACACTGAGTTTTGGGGTTCCTGGGTGACTGTGAGGGGCCGCATTTGCCCTATGAATATCCCTATGTCCATGAGAGTGAGACATTAAATAGTACCTAGAAAATGTGAGTGCAAGAGAGAGACCACAGAAGCAAATCTTTTTATTTTCATATATTTAGTGGCACTTCCCCCTGACTTTGTGAACAAGGGGCCCAGCATTTTCAGTTTGCACTGAGCCAGCAAATTATGTAGCCGGTCTTGCCCCTACCCTTCACTCCCCTTTGTGGCATCCCCTTCACTGCCTGTCCCACTTCCTAGCTCAGGGATGAGATAGCTGCTGACAGCAGCTTACATTCATTGAGGATCTACTACGGGCCAAGCACCTTTTTAAGCCCTTATCTGTACTACCTGTAATCCTCAAAACAATCCTATAAGGTAAGTAGTATTATTATATCCATTTGTGAATGAGGAAACAGGTGCTTTGAATGAGAAGAGCTCCAAATTGAGAGTCTAGAAGTCAGGGTATTAATTTTAACTCCACCCTTGACCTGTTGTGTGACCCGGAGCAAGCCTGTAAACAAGGAGAAAAACTGCCTACCTTGCAGTATACTAATCTCATCACATGAGAAGACAGATCTGTGCCTGCCTTATAAATTGCCTCAGAGGGACTCCCATTTTAATTACCACTTAGTGGTAGCAGGTGGTCCACTGAGCACCCCCCACCCACCCCGATAAAATCCCCTCCTTGTGGAGAGGAGCAAACTGGCTCCAGCCTCTGCTAAGTCATGCTCTGTAGGCTTCAGCCCTGCCTGCCCCCCCTCCATGGCCTGGCTCCATCTTTGAGGGAAAATAAAAGTAATAGAAGTGAGAGCATCTGGAGCAAAATGGTGCTGACAACTCAATGCTGTGCGTAGAGGATTGGTCGTTGATGATTCCATTCCTGTTTCAGGCAACAGGCCACTGGTGCTGAATTTTGGAAGTTGTACCTGACCTTCATTTCTTTTCAAATTTGACCAATTCAAGAGACTTACTGAAGACTTTTGCTCCACAGCAGACTTCCTCATCATTTACATCGAAGAAGCACACGCATCAGGTACAGAGAGACTTCCTGCCCCTGCCTCTTCCTACCTTCTCCTTCCTCCCTTGCTTCCCCCAAGCCCCAGCTCAAGGTTGGGGAGGAGGGAGGAAGAGGAATGAGGGAAAGAGCCGCTATTCACTGAGTGAGTACCTGCCATCTTTCAGCCCCTGCTGCCTTTACCCACCACTTGCTAACTCTACAGTCTGTGCTTTCAACCTGGCACACAGAGCAAAACACCCGGAGGGGGCACCTGGGTGGCTCAGTCGGTTAAGCGTCTGACGTTGGCTCAGGTCATGATCTCAGGATCCTGGGATCGAGCCCCATGTCATCATAGGGCTCCCTGCTCAGCGGGAAGTCCGCTTCTCCCTCTGCCTCCCTCCCCTTGCTCCTTCTCTCTCTCAAATAAATAAAAATCTTGGGGGGAAAAAAAAACCTGGAGGGACAGGTCCAGCTGGCCAAGCACCCAACATTTTGAATGGATAAATAGGGAAATCAAGGGAGAGAAGCTAATAGGAGGAATTTAGACCTGAAACGTCACAAGTGAAATGACCGCTCTGTAACTACATGTGAGATCCCTCCTAAGACTCTCCAAGCTCAAAGGTCACACTGTGGTTCATCTCAGTCGATGGTTCCCAAGCTTTAATGAGCATCAGAAGTACCTGGAAGGCTTGTTAAAACAGACTGCTGGACCCCCCACCCCCACCCCAGAGTTCATCAGTTAGATCTGGAATGGGGCCTGAGAATTCACATTTCTGACAAGCTCTGGGTGATGCTGAAGCTGCTGGTCTGGGGACTACACTTGGAGATCCCCTGCCCCAGACTAGCTTTCATGGGGTGGGGGAGGCAGGCATTCTTTCTTCACCCCTGACAGGCGGTCACACATTTTAATTACTTCGCGGGAAATCTTGTTCCTTTGCGGGACAGCTCTATTCGGGAGAGCTCTCCCTGAAACTCCTACAGCTTGTGGTCTAAGCCCCTTGAACTTTACAAAATGGTCAGACACACCCCTCTCTCCCCAATTTTCAAGGGGATTGAATCCATGAGAGTGGCCCAACTCTCAAACCCAAAGACTGAAGAAGGCAGGAAGTCACGTGTGGCCGAGTGAGACAAGTGTCACTTACTTGCCCATCTCCCACAAGGTTCGTCTGTCTCCCAGCACCTGGCAGAGCCCGTGTCCCAGAATCAGAGCTCAGCAAAAGTTGGATGAGTGGGTTTAGGCCAGTATTATATTAGCCTTGCCGGTTTATCCGTGTGTTGTTAAGTGTAGGCTGCTATTCACTATCAGCAAAGTTGGTCCAGTATATGCTCCCTGGATCCCTGACGTCAGAGCCACCTGGGTGGCTTGTTAAAAACGCATATTCCAGGGCCCCACCCCAGGCCCATTGCGTCCTGATTTATTGCACCCAAAGGTTTGAGACCTTCTTTCAACTTAATACAGTGTTCACTTAACTGGCAGCTTCTGTCCTCATGAAGACTCTGGGAGCCACCTGAAATATTAGCTTAGCGTCCTAGCTACACAGAGGTGCATGATACTGTGCTCTCTACTTTCATGTACTTTAACATTTTTCCACAATACAATCAAAAATAGCACAGGTAACAGCGCAGATGCGAGCACAGCCCATCTCTGGGGCAGACGCCCCTTTGGGAGAATAGCAGCCATGAGTTACAGAAAGAATGTGGGCACCTTCAGGGGTCTGTGGTCATCAGGGCCGAGAAGAGACCATGCCTGGATGTCGTCGCAGCGGCCAGCCCTTCTCCAACTCTAACGTGTGCTTAAATGACCTGGGGGGGGCCTCAGCAGGCCGGGGCTCAGCAGGGCGGCTCCCCAGGTGATGCTAAGCCTGCCGGCCCAGGGTCTGCACTTGGAGTCACGAGATCCAGCTCTAATCTCCAAAGGAACGAGCTGTAAACT
>NC_138372.1:39600081-39856123 GCF_054177405.1 Leptonychotes weddellii
GTTCCTCAGGGTACTTGTTTCTGTCAATCAGACAAAAAGCTGAACCCGGCAGAATTCAAATGCACAGAGCCAGTGTCCACCAATCCCACAAGGTCTGGGGCCTGGGGCCCAAATCAGGTTCCCACATGCCACATGTCTGTCTAGGTAAATTATGGGGAGGCACTCGAGGCGTGGTGGGAAGGACATGGACTTCGGAGTTTCAGACATGAGTATGGGTCCTGGCTCCACCATGTGACCTTGGGCAACTTACCTTCCATGCCCACTTTTGGGACAGTGAAATAGGATGACAACACCACCCCCACAGAGTCACTCATTCGACAATATTTCACGAGTACCTGCTCTGTGCCCGCCCTGGGCTGGGCCGAGGGATATTGAGACCAAAGATACACACAGTTCCCGCCTCGCAGGGACTCACAGTTAAAGCTGGGGAAGTGAGTCACTGCTCCTCTCCGGGCCTTCGTGTCCTCAGTTGCAGGATGAGGGGGAGAATCCCAGCTTGGCCGCCCCTAGGAGGTCGTTGTGAAGCTCCAAGGAGCTAATGGTTGCACAAGACTGACTGCCTAAACATGATACAAAGGTAAGCTGGTCTTACTGTCATCTACAAAGTTCTGATGTCTTGGGGCAGGTAATAGTTACTTTACCCTGTGGCCAGGCACTTGGTGTGAATTTCTCCCAAGAGCTGGTTTCTCTTGGAGGAAGGTTCCTGAGCAGGGGACTTTGAAGCATTGAGGAGGTGGAGTCATTTCTGCTGGTAGACTTAACCAACTTCTATTACCCTGCGAGGCAGCTATTACTGTAAACACAGATCACATGGCTTCCGAGGGAGCCAAAGACCACATTAGCTGGGCCCAGACTCCCCAGAAATGGGGCAAGTAGAAGGGCAAGGCCAGTAGCACTTTATGGTTATTTTTTTTCAGCCCATTAACATGAGTACCACTTCCTGTAAGTAATAGAAGGGCACCTTGGCCAATGAGGCCATTTGAAAATCCCCTTCCGTTTAACGTTAAGCAGCCTTAGGTGGGTTTGGCTTGGGGCATCTCCAGAGCAAAGTAGCAGGATACCTGTGGTAAAGAATAAAAACCAGGTTCTTTCCTACCTGGCTGGTATCTGGGGGAGTCAGGCAAAATAAACCGGTATTTTTGAAGCAGCTTCTGTGAACCAGGCAGAGTCCCGGGAATTCTGTATAAGTTATGTCACCGGCATCTGCAACGTTGGTCCTATTAACCCCTTAGCAGATGAGGAAGCTGAGACTTTAAAGAGATTTCAAGAGCTTGCCCAATAACACACAACTGAGAATGTCAGGGAAGGCTTCCTGGAGGAGAGGGCGCTAGAGCTGTGGTTCTCAATGAGGCTGATTTTTGTCCCCCAAGGGACCTCTGGCAACACCTGGAGAAGTTTCTGGTTGTCAAAAACAAATTGAAGGGAGGGTGGGGTGCTGGTGCTACTGACATCTAGTGAGTAGAAGCCAAAGATGCTGCTCAACATCCTGTAACACACAGGATGACACGCCCACCACAAAACGTCAACAGTACCAACGTTGAGAAGCCCTGTGTTGGAGCTGAAGCTTAAAAGGACAGGTGGGGTCTCCAATATGGAAAAGACGGTAAGGACATAGGGAAGGGGGGGCAGCATCATTTGAGGAGGAGTCACTTCAGCGAGATGTGGAAGGACCGGCAGCCATGACTAGAAGTGAAGGTCAGGAGAGATGGCAGGGATCACTACATGTTTGCTAAGGAGCTGGTCCTGTCATCGGTTTTCAAGCAGAGAAAAAATCTGATCAAAGTTTGTGTTAGTAATCATTGTCAGAGATTTTTGGATGATGAGTTAGAGGGTAGCAAGATCAGGAGGTGGGAATACTTCTTAGGGGTGGAAAGCAAGGGTGGTTGTCAGGCTAGCAGTTGTACTTGGCTATGAACTCACCTGTCGTGAGGCTGTCCGTAGAGCTAACGTCAGCGGCAGTGGCTGAAGTCGTAGGAGAGAGAAAGTCCTGTGCTCACACTATGGGTGAAGGCAGCCCCGTGAGGAAGAGGGTGGGAGTGAGAAGCAGCTTGGGGGTTGTGGGTCAAGGAATCCCAGGTGTTTCACCCACCCGGCTGGGACAGAGGCTGGAGGAACATGGCACAGACAGGCCAGGTCACTGAGGAGCTTGGGATTTCTCCTGAGGATGATAGGGAGCCATCTAAAGACCTAAGCAGGAGAGTCACATGGTCAGATGTGCACTTTGGAAAGAACATTCTGGTGGAGAATAATTAGAAGAGGGAGATTGTCTAGACGCTAGAATAGTAGTTCTCAAACTTTCGGTGTGTTGTTAGAATCATCTGGAAGGCTGTTAAAAGATTGGTGGGCCCCATCCCTTGGCAGTCTAGGGTGGGGCCTAAGAATTACCAACACACCCCCAGGTGACGCCAACACTGCTGGTCCGGGCAGAGAACTACTGCTCTAGACCCTTGCCTCGCAGAGTGTGGTCCAGGCACCAAGCAGCCTTGGCTTCCTGGGCAGCAGCTAGACCCTCAGTGCTACCCTAGACAGACTGAATCAGGATCTGCCTTTAACAAGGTCCCCGTGTGGCTCAAATACACATTCAAGTTCGAGAAGCACTGGCCCAGGGGACTCTCCCATGCTGAAGAGCCAAGGTCTGGGAGTCAGGAGCCCTGGGCTCCCATTCTGGATCAGTCAGTAACTCTCTATGTGATCCCGTGCATTCACCCATAATAGGAAACTGGGCCCAATCTGGCCAAGGGCTTCTCTATCTGGGACCCTCAGTTAAAGGGGGTGGGGATGGGGGTATTTAAGCTGCAGGAAATACGTGCCCTGCCTGTGAGGCCCACTGCCCATCTCTTCTTTTGCAGATGGCTGGGCTTTTAAGAACAACGTGAACATCAGGACTCACAGGAATCTCCAGGACCGCCTGCAGGCCGCCCGCTTGCTGCTGGACAGGAGCCCCCAGTGCCCTGTGGTGGTGGACACGATGGAGAACCAAAGCAGCCAGCGCTATGCGGCACTGCCTGAGAGGCTCTATGTGCTCCAGGAGGGCAGGATCCTCTACAAGGTGACCAGGGGCACAGGGCCCAGGAAGGGTACGGGCAGAAAGGGCTTTGTAGCAGGCAGATCTGCCTTCCCGTCGCCGCCCAGCCATTTACCAGCCATGTGACCAGGGGCAAGTCCTCTCCTCGCGTGGAGTTTCAGTTTCCTCTTCTGCAAAAGGGAGGTGCGGCCCCCCCACTTCACGGGGGGTAAAATAATGCACAGGAAAGTCCCTAGAGTTTGGACTGGAGCTGCAGCCTCTTGTTGCCTTCTGAACCCAGAAGACTGGCCCAGCCCTAGTTCAGTTTGGAGCTGAATGAGAGAAGCTTGTCTCCATTTCATAAACAACGCTCAGAGAAGGACATTGACTTGCCCAAGGTCACACTGCACAAGGCTCTGATTCCAATTCTAAATCCTTTGGACGGGGTGGGCCAGGAGTGGGAGGGTCTGAGGCAGGCCTGAACCTGGAGCGGGTTGTCGGAGTGGGAGCAGAACAAACCCTACATGGGCAGCTGGAGATGCTGAAGCAGGGATTCAAGGCAGGAGTTGAGTCCCGGCTTGCTTTCCGGTGATTGTGCCCCGCTTAGGGCTTCCAGCCTGGCCAGGGTGGGAGATGAAAGCACAGCCTCTGGTCACTTGGGCACTGTTGGCCTCCCCTAAGAGGGCAGAAACCGTTTTATAGCTGCCGAAGGGATTCCAAACCTTGGAGAGCCCAGGAAGCCCAACCACGAGGCTGCTCCTCTGACCACAGGTCAAGCTGGCCCTACTTCTGCAGTGAAATGAGCAACGACTTGCAGATGAATCCCCGAGGTGCCAGGGGTCACAGCACAAGGATTCAGGTCCTTCTTCCTTTCTCCTCCCCAGAGACGTGGCTCTAAGATGGCATGATGGAGGCTGGCAGGGTTAGGCCCCGTGCAACACAGGAATGAATTGAAAATGGCTCACCCCTTACTTGGAGTCTGAGGGATAAGGAAGACACACACACAGTTGCCCAGTGTCCCAAGTACTATGAAACTCTGGAGCGGGGATTAGCAAATCTTTTCTGCAAAGGGCCTGTTTGTAAATATTTTCGACTTTGTGGGCCAAATAAATTCCTGGTCACAACAATTCAATCCTGCTGTTACAGCACAATATCAGCACAGACAAGAGGTAAATGAGTGTGACGCATCAGGACAGACTTGGCTCTCAGATGATAAATTTCCTGACCCCTGAGGAAGGGTAGGCTCTTTAGAGGTGGTGACAATTGTGTGGGCCTAAAGGCTAGGAAGCCAGCCACGTGAGCAGGGTGAGTGAAAAGCATTGCAAATATAGGGAAGAAGGTGGGCAAAGGCACTGAGGCACGTTACAGCTGCGTGTGAATGGAGAATTGGGGGCATTTAGGTGACAGGGGTCTCATTCTGGACCAAGGAGTTCAGCCTACCTCTTAGGACAAAGGAGAGCCATTGACAAGTTTTGAGCAGGAGAGAGGCATGATCGGATCTGTATTTTATTTTATTTTATTTTTAAATGTATTTATTTATTAGAGAGAGCGCGTGCGTGCATGTGAGTGGGGGGGAGGGGTGGACAGAGAGAATTCCAAGCAGACTCCCTGCTGAGTGTGGAGCCCCATGTGGGGATTGATCCGAGGACCCCGAGATCATGACCTGAGCTGAAATCAAGAGTCATAAGCTCAACTGACTGAGGCCCCCAGGAGCCCTTGGATCTGTATTTTAGAAAAATCAATGGCTCCTGGGTGAGGCGTGGACTGGAGGGAGCAGGGACTGAGGACTGGGGATAGTCAGGAGGTGGGACAGCTGCCCAAGTAGGAGATGAAGAGGGCTGAACTAAGGCATTGGGACTGGAGAGGCAGAGGTGGGTCTGATTTAGAATGGCTGGAACTTGCTGTGAGGGGTAGAGAAGATAAGGCCTGTCTGCAGGTCTAATTATGGAAGAGCAGCTTATTTGTATAGACCCCTTTCTCCTTTTGAAACTATTCACTTTACCGCCTCTGGTTTTCCTCGTACTTCTCGGTCCGGTCTGCCCATTACAGGTTGGTGCCATTCCACACCCTCTCCCTGGGTGATCTCGTCCACCTTACGGTTGCCTCTGCCATTGACGACACCATTCTGGCAAGTCCCACGTAACTATCACTAGCCCTGTGCTCTCAACCCAGCTCCAGACCTACCTATTCCTGCAGGCTGGAAATCTGGGAATGCTGATTCATGTCTCTTGCAGGGTAAATCTGGCCCTTGGAACTACCATCCAGAGGAAGTTCGTGCTGTTCTGGAAAAGCTCCACAGGTAGTCTGGAAAGATTCCCCAGTTCTAGGTGATCAACAGGAGGGCTCCTCCAGTCTTGGCTCTCCTCCCAGCCCAGGTTGGTGGTTACCTCTGGACTCCTGTCCCCTACTGAACCACTAGCTCAGATTGGTCTGCTCTAACCAAACAATTGTAATCAGAAAAAAAAGCAGCAAGTAAGCTGAATGTTAAAGACCATACAACTCGACGCTGCCCCCACTAGTGGAGACCACATTCATCTCATGACATCCCCACGTGAGAGAGGCCCCACTCCGGGGCCTCCTGCTGAGGTGTGGTATCTCTCTCCAGCCACTCTGATACCAAGTGTTCAGATATGGCGGTCCTTATGGTAGGCAAATTCATGTTCCCCAATTTGCCATTTATGGACTTGATGATCTAAGACACTAAACTGGCTTTTAGACCCAAGCATGGGGAGAATGCCGGTTGTTTAGAGAGCGGAGATGAGGAATAGAAAGCTGTCGTTCATTTATGCAGAAGCTCGCCTTTGAAATTGTTTCTCTGATTTCTTTGCAAGTCTCCTAATGGTCATTTGTGTTAGGTTACATCAGACTAATGGATAACCATTGGTATTCATCTGTTTTAACTCTGCTTCTTTTCATATTTGTCTATGACAGCCACAGCCTAAAGCACACACAGCTGTGACTTGATTTGAAAGAAAATGTTTTAAGATGCAGCAAGCTAATACAGAATGATTAAACTATCTCAGGCTATTTGAGATGGCTTTGGTGTGATCTTTACATTTTCTTTTCCAATTTGTGTCACCCTATTTTATCTTGCATTATAGCCCAGTGTAATCTGATCAGCAAAATTACCATATGCTTGGAAGCGTCTCATTTGGTGGGAAGAACATTCATTCTCCGTGGGTTACATATCAAGTGTCCCTTTGTCTTGGGAACTG
Source organism: Leptonychotes weddellii (assembly GCF_054177405.1). Taxonomy (NCBI): domain Eukaryota; kingdom Metazoa; phylum Chordata; class Mammalia; order Carnivora; family Phocidae; genus Leptonychotes; species Leptonychotes weddellii. Next base: position 39,606,301 of record NC_138372.1, read on the forward strand.
CTAAAGAATGTTTCACATTGGAATCAAACTACCTTCATAACATGACAGAAAAGAATAGACTTGGGAGACATTTTTCTTTTCTTTTTTTTTTTTTAAAGATTTTATTTATTTGACAGAGAGAGAACACAAGCAGGGGGAGTGGGAGAGGGAGAAGCAGGCTTTCTGCGGAGCAAGGAGCCTGATGCGGGGCTGGATCCCATGACCCTGGGACCATGACCTGAGCCGAAGGCAGACGCTTAACGACTGAGCCACCCAGGCGCCCCGGGAGACATTTTTCTAACATGAAAACACATTCTCCTTGGCTCAGCCTTTGTTGCTACAATGTTAACACTATTAATGTTACTATTTTATTCTTTTAAAAAAACTTATCATTAATCATCCACCAGGCACCCATGTTCAGATATATTAAGTCATCTAATCTTTATGTATCGCAAAGAGGAGACTATTACCCCCATTTTATAGATGGGAAATCAAGGCTCAGAGCTGCATTTGTGGAAGGTCTTAGAACCAGTAAGTAACAAGCTAAGATTCAAAGCCCATCTCTAACTTGCAGCGGAATCCTGGCTCTGCTCCGCGCTAGCTTTGTGACTGTGGCTCAGCTGCCTTGGTCTCTTGAACTATAAAATAGGATGCTAGTCGTGCCTGTTGCCTAGAGGATTTGTGAGTAAAACACTCAGAACTGTGCCTGCCTTGGAGAAAATACCATGGACGTGCTGACTATTATTATTATAAGTCGTTCCACAACTGCCTCCTGGGCCCCCTTTTCAGGGAGTGGGAGATGGAGGGAAGGCAGGACAGTAGGGACACTGAATAAAAATTCTTCATCCTGCCAAAGCAACGCAGGCGTGGGTTTGTGCGGGTACACTGAGAGTGAGGAGCTGGGCAAACAGTGGGGCTGAAGCCCAGCTGAGCCCTGTCCTTCCTAAGCCCCAATTCCATAAAAGGAGACAGCGGATAAGCCCATGCTCCTCTGAATCACTCCTCAGATGGTCCCCCCGATTCATGCCTATAAATGCACAGAAAGTCCTGGTTTTCAGTGAACAATAGTAGCTAGAACTGGGGAGGAGTTTTCAGAATGTTAAAATAGACCCCAAGCCTTCCAAGTCAATTCTCTTCAGTTTAATGCTTCAGACATTCATTGAGCACTGATTCTTTACTGGGTGCTGAGTAATGCACAGATGGACAAGGTCCCGCTTAACCTCACAGGGGGACGAGGGATCCATTGCAATGACCATAATTCAAAGCGAGTATGATGGGGGAGAGCTGAGATAAAGACTCACTGCTCAGGGAGGACAGAGGGGAGGGCAATCCTGCAGGGCTGGGTAGGTCTGGGAAAGCCTGGCGGAGCTGGTGGCATTTGGGCTGGGGCTTCGAGGAGGCCCAGGCCTTCCACAGTCTGCGATGGGAACCTGGAGAGCACAGGAAGGGAAAAGGACATTTGTGGGGAAACTCGCATGGCAGAGGTGGAAAAGAACTGTGCAGGGCACTCAGAAGGTTTGGACTCTCATTCTGCTAAACTGGCCACAGACGATTTCATTTCGGGTAAGCCCAGCCATGAAGTTCTGCAGGTGTGTTAACATGTTTTCTGCAGCATGCTTAGGTGTCAACTGAAGAAGGATTCAGGATACCTATTCTGCCATATAGATGACATCACTGAAAGTCTCAAGTAGTTTTTTCAAGAGGACATGGGAGTGCCTGGGTGGTGCAGTAGGTTAAGAATCCGACTCTTGGTTTCGGCTCAGGACGTGATCTCAGGGTCTTGAGTTCGAGCCCCACATTGGGCTCTGCGCTCAGTGGGGAGTCTGCTTGAGATTCTCTCTCTTCCTCTCCCTTCCCCTTGTCCCTCCTGCTCTCTCCCTCTCTCTCTCATAAGTAAATCTTAAAAAAAACCCAGAAGGGCACATGGATGCTGTACTCCCTGATGTCTGACATGCTTGCACCTGCCAAGTCTGTTGTCTGGAGCCCGCAGGATCCCTGGCTGGGATTCAGACTCTTGTGTTTCAGCCTCTTTACCTCAGAGATTCGCAGACATTGCTCCATTGTTGTCTAGCAGTCGTGAGAGGAGGTGTCTGAGGCCAGCCTGAGTGATTTCTCCCAGCACTTGAATTGCTTTTGTTCAGCCTGGAGACCTGTCAGATTCTTTCTTTATACTTGAGATTCAGTAACTTCACCAAGACCTAGTTCCAGTGTTGATTGTTTTAATATCAAAATTTCCTGTGGTACTGCTATAGTCTGAAGATTTGTGTCCCCCTCAGATTCATATGCTGAATCCTAAAGTTCAGTGTGATAGTATTAGGGTAGGAATCAGAGGAACGCTGAATGGATCACCCGTCGGCAGTGAACCCCTTAGGAATGAGATTAGTGCTGTTATAAAAGAGGCCCCAGAGAGCTAGCTTGCCCCCTTCCACTGGGGGAGGATACAAGCAGTCTGCAACCCCAGAAGATGGCCCTCACCCAACCTTGCTGACACCCTGATCTCAGACTTTCAGGCTCCAGAACCCTAAGAAATAAATTTCTATTGTCTATAAGCCACCCAGTCTATGGCATTCTTGTTATAGTGGCCTGAACAACTAAGGCAAATACAATATCCTCTTCTGGTCCTAAGATTTAATTCTTCTTCTTCTTCTTTTTTTTTTTTTAAACTTCATGGACATTCTCTTCAGTTGCCCTGAACATCTTTTCTATTGTATTTTGTCCTACTCTCTCCCTCAGAAAGTAGAATTACAGGTATATTGTATCCCCTGTTCTTCCATAGCTGTTACCTTCTCTATAACTATTTAAAAAAAATTTTTTTAGAAGATTTTATTTATTTATTTAAGAGAGAGAGAACACTAGCAGGGTTAGGGGCAGAGGGAGAAGGAGAAGCAGACTCCCTGCTGAGCGGGGAGCCCAACGTGAGGCTCAATCCCAGAACCCTGGGATCGTGACCTGAGCTGAAGGCAGACGCTTAACTGACTGAGCCACCCAGGCGCCTCTCTATAACTATTTTTAAATCTGTGTTCTTTTCTATTTCATTTTGTGATTTTTCTCAAGCTCTCTCCTCTGACCCGGATGCTTCTTAAACTGGGTTTATTTCTGCGCCAGATAGTTTGTTGGTTCTCATCCAGTCCCATTTGCCCACCCTCTCCCCTGGATTTCAGGGAGCTGAAAGCCTGAAGGCCGCATTCTGGTTGGTTCTGCCAGTGGGAAGCACTGGTGGGAACTTAGAAGGTGGGTGGAAGGGAGAAGCCATTTTTCCGCTTCTGGCTGGAGAGATTGCAGGGACTGGGTCCTGTGGCTGTGTGGCTGTCACCAGCCACAGTGGTGGGCAGCTTCTGTTCAACCGTGGTGGTGCTTCCGCTGGTCAACAGTGGCCAACACTGGCCAACAACAGCCATATGGCTCATGGGTGCAACTCTGGGTTACATCCCCACCTCCTATTTGTTTTCCTAGCCTGCCTCTTCAACATTTTGTAACAAATTCCCTGCCTTCGTTCCCTCTCTGCTTTAAATATAGATCTGGAGCGAATGCAGTTTTCCTGGTTGAATGCTGACTGCTACAATTACCGTCATTATCCCTTTGCTTCTTACGTGGCTTTACCTCTGTTTCTTTTCTTAGCGCTGGCAGTTCGCTGTTCATCTTCTGTGCCTTATAATTTTTTCTTTAAATCCTTGTATCTCTTCTTTAGCTCTTTTTGTCTTTTTAAAAGATAACTATTTTTTAGTCTCAATTCTTGTGTTCTTTCATTTCTCTTGCAACATCTGTTGTGCATCCGCCTTATTTTTCTGTTTTTTCCCCTCCATTTCTTTTAGTGGCTAGTTACAGCTCCCTATAGTATGGCAGTTCTCAAACTTCGGCATGCATCAAAATCACCTGGAGGGCTTGTTAAGGTACAGATTCATGGGTCCCAACCCCAGCATTTCTGATTCAACAGATCTGCAGTTGGGATAGGAAATCTGCATTTCTAACAAGTTCTCAGGTAAGAGGCTGCCTCCGCTGTTTCAGGGACCACACTCTGGGAAGTGCGGCGAGAATGGATGTTGTCGGTGATCCACCCTGATCCCTCTCACCAAGCCAACACACCCATCAGCCAGCTACTGTGAATGTTGGCTGTTAATGGCTCACAGATGCCCCTTTTCCTGAGAAGTTCCCCCAACAGGAGCTATGCCACCCAGAAATCCCTGAGAGGTTGGTGTTCCCCTGAAGGTGACCCATGATTGATGCATTTGTCATACAAAGTCCTGGTCCCTTGCCTCAAGGTGGGAGTAGACCTCTCAGGTGCCATTCATGATCCAGAGCTCCTTATGGGATCAGGCTGGGGCTTCAGCTGAAGCCATAGCTTTTTTTTTTTTTTTTTTTTTAAGATTTATTAATTTATTTTCAGGAGGGGGGCAGAGGGAGAGAATCTTCAAGCGGACTTCCTGCCGAGCGTGGAGCCCAACGAGGGGCTCCATCCCACGACCCTGAGATCACAACCTGAAGGAAACCAAGAGTTGGACGCTCAACTGCCTGAGCCACCCAGGCGCCCCTGAAGCCTCTCTTTGATTAACTTTCTCCCCTTGCCTTATCCTGCTTCCTGAGAGCACTCACTCAATAAATCACTCCTACAAGAGTCCCTGTTTCAGGCTGTTTCTAGAGAAAATGACCTAACGCAGTCCCCTTCTGGGTCTTTTCTGATCACTCTTTAATGGGGCTTATTTTTTGCTAGAACAGAGTGTAGAAGGATGAGGAGGAGTAAGCTGGGGCAATCTGCAACTTTCATTTAGATTAGCTGTCTTAAATACCCTCTTATTAAGTTTATTACCTCCTTTGCAATGGGGCTCCTAGAAATCCCCTTCAGTCACACTCTGTTTCAACTGCCTTCTCACCACCTGTTATGCACTGAATCCATATGTTGTAGCTCTAACCCCCAATGTGACTGTGTTTGGAGACAGGGCTTGGAGGTGGTAATTAAGGTTAGATGAGGTCAGGGGGCACCTGGGGGGCTCAGTCGTTAGGCGTCTGCCTTCGGCTCAGGTCATGATCCCGGGGTCCTGGGATCGAGCCCTGCGTCGGGTCCCTGCTCGGCGGGAAGCCTGCTTCTCCCTCCCCCGCTCCCCCTGCTGTGTTCCCTCTCTCGCTGTGTCTCTCTCTGTCAAATAAATAAATAAAATCTTTAAAAAAAAGGTTAGATGAGGTCAGGCTAGGGCACTGATACTAGAGGATCAGTGTCCTTTTAAGTAAAGACACTTTACTTAAAGTGGCTCAGTCAGTTAATTGTCTGACTTCGGCTCTGGTGGTGATCCCAGGGTGCTGGGATTGAACCCTATGTTGGGCTCTCTGCTCAGTGGGGAGTCTGCTTCTCCCTCTCCCTCTGCCCCTTTCCCCCTGCTTGTGCGCTTGCTCGTGCTCCCTCTGTCAAATAAATAAATAAAATCTTAAAAAAAGAAAAAAGAAAGAAAAGACACCAGAGAGGGGCACCCGGGTCGCTCAATTAAGTGCCTGACTTCAGCTCAGGTCATGATCTTGGGGTCCTGGGATCGAGCCTTGGGTCAGGCTCCCTGTTCGGTGGGAAGTCTGCTTGTCCTTCTCCCTCTGCTCCCCACCCCCGCTGGCACTCTCTCTTTCAAATAAATAAAATACTAAAAAAAAAAGAGAGAGACCCCCCCCCCCAGAGAGTTCTCTCTCCTGCTCTGTACAAAGAAGAGGTCATGTGAGCACATAGGGAGATGGTGCTCATCTCCAAACCAGGAAGAGAGGTCTCACCCAACCAACTACACTGGCACCCTGATCTTGGCCTTTCAGTCTCCAGAACTGTGAGAAAATAAATGTCTGCTGTTTAGGCGCCCTAGCCTGTGTTATTTTTTTACAGCAGCCTGAGCTGTTTCTAAGACACCCTCCTTCACCACGCTTCCTACAGCAGTCTCCTCTGGTGTATCTTGCCTGTCTCTCCTTCAGCTCCCTCTCCCCTGCCATTCTGAGTTAGTAACCTCAGCCCTCTGGGGACATTCCCCCTCCTCTGAAGCCACCTGCAGGCTGAGATGGCTTCAGTCTAATAAAAAATTGTTGAAGCAGCCTTTCATGTCTATGACACGTTCAAGAAAATCTCTAGTTCTGGGACAGCATAGCAGTTCTCAGCTTCCTTTTCACCAAGATCCTGTTGTCACAGGACTTAGTGAAAATCCTTTCCAGTTAGAGGTTGTAACTACTTCCATGAAGATGAAATTCTTTTTTCTTTCTTTTTATAATTCTTTTGTTGTGAATAATGAGTTTTGAGAAAGGGGATGGAGTAAAAATCCCTTTACTCCACCATCTTTAACCAGAAGTATCCATCCTATATTTATAGATGATTTATATCCCTTTATAAAGTATGATATTTGATGTCTGTATATATGCTTTCTAATGTATGGATGCATAGTCGTTTCCAGTTTCCTGTCCTGTAAGAAGCATTGCTATCAATCTTTGCTCATTTGTCATTTATCTGATTACTTCATTAGAATATAATCCTAGAAATGGAATTTGTGTCAAAAGCTATGTGCGTGTTTAACTTTGCATACTGCCACATGTTATTTTTTAGAAGGTTTGCTATCAGCTACAAAGGGCTGTTGGAACATCATCTAAAAGTGAAGCCCCCAAAGGATGTCCTCCACGGAGGGGCATTCCTGAGACAGGGCTCATAACAGCAATGCTTTTTAAAAAGTCTGTATAAATGAGTGAGAGACACAAGAATTTTCATTTGTGTAATATTTCTTTGCCCTGTTTCAGTACATGGTTAAAATGTCATTAGATTTTTACTTTTTAAAAAAGCAAAAACTTGGGGTGCCTGAGTGGCTCAGTTGGTTAAGCATCTGCCTTCAGCTCAGGTCATGATCTCGGGGTCCTGTCGGGCTCCCTGCTTCTCCCTCTCCCTCTGCCCTTACCCCTCCCACTTGTGCTCTCTCTCTCAAAATCTTTAAAAAAATTAAAAAAAAAAACAAAAAAGTAAAAACCTGATACAAGGCACTGTGGTAGGCACTGGCCCACAGTAAGTGATCCAAAAATGTATATTTTATTAGCTAGCTTTATTAAAAACTCCTCAAGGATGTTATAGTGTAAAGAGATAGAGAACAATGCAAGTAAATGAACAATGTCCATTTATTCAGTCAACACATTTTAATTGAAAATCTACTATGTGCCAGGCACTGTTCTCAGGCCTGAGGATACAGTCAGAAGCAAAAGAAACAAACGTTCCCTGCCCTTGTGGAATTTACATTCTAGTGAGGGAAAGAGACAATAAACACAATATATATGATAAAGAAGAAAAAAATATGTGTTAGTAATAAGCAGGGCCATCCCTAAAAGGTTGTGGGAGCTGAGGGTGATTCAGTCAATTGAGCCCCTACCCAAGATATTCACACTTGAAAGGAGACTGCACTGCCCTCATCTTTCACAGCATGCTTGGGATATGATTAAAGGGAAAAAAATCTCAGCTGAATTTTAGCGGTAGTGTGAAAAGAGAAGTAAGGTACCAGAAGCCCTGAAGCACAGGACCCAGGGTGGCTAGTTCCAGAACAAAGGAGAAAAACAATGTGGGGAAGGAAGACTGAATGTGTTTATGTTGCAATGTTGTATGTGGGTGGGGAATGGCCAGGGTGAAGAGACACTGTAATTTTGGATACCTGAGGCCAGGGAAGGCCTCACTGAGATTTGGCGCAAGGATCTCAAGTACATGAGGAAGCTAGCTGTACAGATATGTAAGGAAAGAGCCCTCCAGGCAGAGGAGGCAAACTCAAAGGTCTCAATCCCAGAGCACACACAGCACAATGGGAGTCAGGAGTCAGTGGGTAGGTGGAGATAAATCCAAATGAGGGATGAAGGGGGATCAAGGAAGCCAGCTGGGAACAAATGAGACTTTAAAAAGATGATGGGTTCAGCAGTGAAGAAAAAAGAAAAAAGATAAAGCCACATATTATTATACCTATTGCTTGAAATTTGGAGAGGTTTTTATAAGGTGAAATGAATTTTTAAAGTCCAGGAAAGCGAAGGTTAAAGACTGCTGTTTTTAAGTAGCATAAAGTGGTATTACAAGCACTACACTGATAACTTGTTCTCTGCATCCACAGAAGACAGACACAGAGAAAAAAGGCTTAGAGATAATTTACTAGGCCTGTGCCAAAGAGATCAATCAGACAACCCCTGGAGATCCCTTCCAGCAATCTGCGAGCCTTAACACTGTTTCTTACACAAAGAATCATTGACATTTCAGTTTAGGAAGTTGGCCAAAAGAAAATCCTTAGCATTTCATTTTATTGAACATGAACACAATTGCTCTAAGTCACCTTCCTTCTCAAAAGCCTTAAATGGCTCCAGTGTTAAGGGAAAATATTTGAAAGCATTAAAAGCTCTCTATGATCTGACTGTAATGTATGGTTTTAGTCTTATTCTTTGCCCTAGTCAGACTTAAATATTCATCACTCCGCAAATGTGTTTGATGACAGAGTACTCCTCTTCACATCTTCGATCACACCAACATTGCTCTTGAAATACCTTACTCTCCTCCATGTATCTAAAACCTATCTTTCTAAGAGTAAATTTGTGCAACAAATCTTGGTAAGTGGTTTATCAGGAAGTATTAAGAATCTTAAAACTGTTCCTAACTTTGACCAATTCCCTTCTGGGAATCTCCTCTAAGGAAATCATTTGAGGGGCAGGCAAAGATTTTTGCACAAAGATACCCTCAGTAGCAGTACTGATTTTTATTTTTCTATTATGAAGACTGTCAAGCATACACAGAGAGGTGGGTGCAGTAAAGTTCCATATATCCACCACCCAGATCTAATCATTTATTGCCATATTTGTTTCAACTAACACCTTTTCCCTTAAAAAATCCGCTTAAATGTTTTAAAGCAAATCCCAGATATCAGGGCATTTTACCCCTATATACTTCGATATGCATCTCTGAAAAATACAAGCATTTTCTTACCTAAGCTTAATGCCAGTAACACAGCTAGCAAAATGAACAGTAATCAATCCATAAGCATATTTCCCCAAATATCTTTAAAATGTCTGATTTTCAGTTGTTTTGTCAAATCAGTATCCAAATAACATCCCCACATGGCATGTGGCTATTGGGGCTCTTGACGTCTTTCTGAATCTAGAGTGGACACCTTCCTTGATTAATTACCATTTTTCATGCCACTGACTTGTTGAAGAAACCAGGTCACTTGTTCTGTAGGATAAGCTATATTCTAGATTTGTCTGTGAATCAGTTGGGATAAGCCATGTCATAGTCCAAATTTCATTGGCTTAAAACAATGAAGCTTCGTTTTTTTTTCTGTATGTCCATCTCACATTGAGAGTTCTGCTCCCTGCTATCGTCAGGCTCACTTCCAGACCTAGACTGGTGAAGTAGTTACTGTGCAGAACATCATTGCTGGTCATCGTGACAGAGAAAGAAAAGAGCTTTGAAGGACCTCATGCAGGCCTAGCTACCACTTTCCCCTCATCCCATTGCCCACAGTTGGTCACATGGCCCTACCCAAACAAAGAAGGCCAGGAAGTCTATCTCACCATGTGCAGGAAGGGCACAGTTCTGGGCATTTCGGTGAGCTACAAAATGGCTACTAGTCTATTTGCTGCCCTGTGGTGTCATTTTACTTGTTTTTCCATCCCTGTATTTCCCGAAAAATGGAAGCTAACTCTAGAACTTGATTCAATTCAGGCTCAGTAACTTTGGCAAAAGGACTTCAGAGGTTGGCCTGTGTGCTTCCTATTGCATCACATCAGGAGCATAGAGTGTTTAATTGTAGTAGGTTACAGCAGCAATGGCCACTGTCTCCCTGGCCTCCCATCATATATATGGAAATATGAAAACAATGAGAGAGAGGCAGAGACTGAGAGAGATTGATTTTAAGAAATTGGCTCAGATGATTACAAAGTCTGGCAAGTCCAAAATCTGTAGGGTTGGCTGACAGGCTGGAGAGATTGTTGTATAAGTCTGAGCACTGTCTACTGGCAGAATTCCTTCTTGTCCAGGAAAGGCCAATCTTTGTTCTATTAAGGTCTTCAACTGATGGGATGGAGGGCCATCGGCTTTACTCAAAGTCTACCAATTTAAATGCTAATCTCCTCCCAAAAATACCCCACACATAAACATTCAGAATGTTTGAACAAACATCTGGGCATTGTGGCCCAGTCTATGTAACAGATAAAATTAACTATCACAAACATACTTCACTAAGATTATGTTATGGGTTGAACTATGTCTCCAAAAAGACATGTTGAAGTCTTAATCTTTGGTACCTGTGAATGAGACCTTACTTGAAAATATGATTGTTACAGTATGATGAAGCCATACTGGAGTAGGGTGGGCCCTAATTCAATATGACTGATACCCTCATAAGAAGAGGAAGAGATACACAGAAAGAGATATGCACAGAGGGAAGATGATGTGAAGACACACAGAGAGAATGCCATATGAAGGCAGAGGCAGACATGAGCTATGGTGCCACAAGCCAAGGAATGCCAAGGATGGCCAGCAACTCCAGAATCTAAGAGAAAGCCATGGAACAGATTCTACCTCAGAACCTCCAGTAGGAACAAACCCTGTCAATACCTCAATTTCTGACTTCTAGCCTCTAAAAATGTGAGACAATAAATTTCTATTGTTTTAAGGCACCAAGTTTATAGTACATTATTATGACAGAAACTAATATGAACCACACAGACAAAATACTATGTTCTAATGCCACTGTTTCCTGTGTGTTTATTTTATCAACTTGTGATAAAGTTAGGTTCGTGCATTTCTGTTTGTTTTCAATATTCTGGACTTTTTTTGTTTTAATTTTTGGCTATATTAGTTACTTATGTTTTCAAAAGTCAAGCTATATAAAGTATATTCAGAAAAGTTTTATTTTTCTTCAATCTGTCCTATCCTGTTCCCTACCTCCCCAACATATACAAAAAAAATCAATTAATATTAATAATGATTCTCTGTGGGAAGTCAGATTGTTTTTTTTCCTAATTCTTCTCTGAGATTTTCAAATCAAGGCAAAAATTAAATTAAAAGAAAAAAATAAAATTTTTTGGACAAGGCCCAGCTCAAGTTCCATGGCCTCCATGAAACCTTCCCATAAGTCCTTTCTCTTTTCTGAACTCACACATTTACTGTCTATATTGCTCACTTAGCCCTTTTCATCAATCAATAAATTAAAAAATTAATGCACTGAAGCTAAAAAAATTAATGCACTGAGATCTGAAGGGCACCTTGTGAGATGCTGTGAGGACACAATTTTTAACAGTTAAGTTTTCATATATAGTCATTTCCTTCATTAAGTTGTACACTGAAGTGAGAGCTTTCTTATAGTCTACATGGTGGCCATCACTCCTGACTAATGAACCAAACTCCTTTGCACAAAATGTTGAAGAGAAATTAAAAACTGAAACAGATTAATACAAATCCCTTTAATAAGGCACATCAATGACAACTTCATGTTTCAATAAATACATTGTTAAAAAACCATGCAAGAGTATTTTGTTATAATTACTAAGAAAGATTTGAGACTGCTAGTCCCTCTGCAGAAACACTATGCACAGATGCAAAATGATCAAAGGCTGATATAATAATGAATCTCAAATAAGTGGCGTGGCCATCTCGGGTCTGCAAAGGAAAAATCAATATGGAAGCTTTTAGCAATTCTAGTTAATTTGTTAAACAGCAGTTAGCAGAAAAAAGGGTTTGATGCAAAAATAATATCCTAAATATACAATAATATATAAGATATAATATTCAGAAGAGAAGACAGCTGCATATAACAGTACTGCTGCTCTGAAGTATCATCAGGCAAATATCAGCATTGGTTTGATGAAAAATAGCAGGTGGAACTAAAAATTGCAACTTTACATTTCTGATTAATTTTTTACAAGTGTCTTTCTAAAGTATTTTTCATGTTAGGAGACTTCCTTTGTTTGATGATTCCTCTGACTGTACTACCCTGAAACATTATTATACTTTTACATTTATATAATTTCTCTGGAAAGCAATTTGGCAATATACATAAGCAGCTATAAATATGTCTAAACTGATGGACCCAGTAATTCCATTCCTTGAAATTTAATCTTAGGGAGTAATTTAAAAGGTGAAGATCATGGTAGTGAGAACATGCATAAGATGTCCCCTGTAGTATTACTTATAATGACAGAGGGAGGAAAAGTGAAATTAGTGAACATTTGCCTGTCTTCATACATTTCATTTTAAAATTATAATTATGAAGTTGTAATATAATATTGTTTAAAAAGATACAAAACTCTTCATTTTTACTATTAAACTAGGTGATGCACATTGACAACTAGAAGAAAATAAGTGTAATAAAAGCTCTTGTGGCAGGGTAATAAAATCATGGGTGACTTCCAGCTGCCCACTCCCCCTTATTATTTTCCAAATGTTCTATAATGTTGGAACGCTCCTTGATTCACAGTGAGTCCTGAAACAAAATACTTAGCAGAGGCTTACTAATCATAACCCATTAATAAAGATGGAGAAAAACAGGCAGATAAAATTCAGTCTAATTAATCATTTTTCTGGCCCCCACTGGCCTCTCCAGTCATTGGGCATATTTGGGTGGTGGAGAAGATAATTAATAGCATTCAAAAACTTCCTACAGAATCTTTTGAAGCATAGATTTCATGGCAGCGCCCAGTAAGTTGTGAAGAAGGAAACTTAAATGGACAAGGTTCCTCTTTAAGCCTCATTTAGAAAAACCTTAATGAAACAAACACTACCACCTTAAAAAAAAAAAAAAAAAGCCCACACATTCAGTTGTTTCACTTTTTTGTGTTTGTCTAAAACCAGGGCCTGATAAACTAGCAGGAACAGAGAAACTCCTGATGAGGCAGCAGCTTCCTCATCAACGGCCATTCATTCCACTTGACAAGCAAAGCCCAATGGAATGTTGTCGAAAAATGCTGGTTCTCTTTCCACCTCATCTCTCTTTGGCTTATTTGTTGCTGATCCTATGCTCCAGTTCCCCTTATGTGAATCTCCCTTGTCCTTTCATGCTTAAATTAACATCAGATTCTGGCATCTCAACCTTTTTTGATTCCTATTCTAAAAGGCCTACAGAATCAAATGAATGAAAGCAAAGCAAGTATATGTTCAAAATAAATGAACAAAATAAAAACAAGTAAGTGAATTGTTTTATCCTTGCTGTTATTCTATGACAGATAAATGCCTTTATGCATGCTTTATTAGATTATAGTATTATTGAGGATAACCTCTATTTGTTGATTAGGTATAGAACCTATAACATATCACAGGAATATTAACTTTATGACTACGGAGATAGATATAAAATGTAAATACATTGTGCTGACTAAAGATAATGTTTATCTCTACAAAGTATATCGACTTACCATAATTTCTTCATTTTGAAGCTGCCCCTCTGTGTGGACTAGATCTAAAACACAAATTTAACAGAAATGAGTTAGGGTTCAAAATACATGAGGACAGCTACTGAAATTTATGCTCAGCAAAATATGATGTCTGGTAAACCATAGTTAGATTAGACTTACCAGGGTTTGAGGTTAAAATTCAATATCAAAATAGGAATATTTGATGTAAAAGGCATGAAAGATAAACTGTGAGCTCCAAAACATCTCTAGCAAGTATAAACAAAAGGAAATGTAAATCAGAGTAAAGGAATATAAAGTAAGGAATTGATAAAATGTGGAAATCCCTCTTAAGGATCAAGCCACTAACAGTTATTACAGGCCTGAAAGGAGCCATCTTATTACCACTCTCATGGGTAATGACTACAGCTCTGTTTCTCACGCGGACTTTTTACCGTGATGTTGAATTATGCTGCCTGTGAACTGATCTTTTTTGTTATCCAACTTTAGAAAGACTTTACTTATATAATTTTAAAACAGATTAACTTAGTTGGTCACGAGTTAATCATATCATTCTTTTAGAAACATGAAATATTTGATTGATATAATAATAAATACTGACATTATTTAGAAATTAATTTTATTTGTATTAGAATAGTGAGTGCACATAATTTTTAAAGGCACATACTACAAAAAGGGTAGTCTCTGGGAAGTAAGATGGTGCATGACTTTCTGTTTCCTAACCTCTCTCTGAGGTAATGAATGGTAATCCCCTGCTTGATCCTTTCTTTCACCTTCAGTCCTGCTCCTGAGAGGCAAATATTTTCAACTCCTTCAGCTTTTTTTTCCCTAGAATTGTAACATGTTTATATTCCTTTTCTCGATTTATCAATGTTTTACTGACTTTATATTATGGTAGGAGAAAATTAGGTCTCTTAGATCAATATCCTCTTCCTCCTCCTACAACTTTTCCCTCTTGCCATCCTCTCAATTTTGAAATCAATACTTGACAGTTACATTATTGCCTATGTAAATGTTATTTACTGCTGAAATAAGTATCGAATTATGATCCCATTTTCTTTCTTATACAACTCCTCCTCTACCAGGAGTTAATAATAACCTCTTCTTTCATTGCTTAGTTTTTTAATTATGAAAAATTGGAAAATTTCACATCAAAGAAGACACAACATAATTTCTGTATATACCCATCATCTTGATTTTATCATTACTAACATTTCACTATACTTGATTTATGGAATCTTTTTTGCTAAAGTATTTTATTTTTTAAAAGTTTTTATTTATTTATTTGAGAGAGAGAGAGCGCATGCGAGAGAGAGCACGAGCAGTGGGGGGAGGAGCAGAGGGAGAGGGAGAAGCAAACTCCCTGCTAAGTAGGGAGCCTGACACAGGGTTCGATCCCAGGACTCTGGGATCATGACCTGAGCTGAAGGCAGATGTTTAACTGACTGACCCACCCAGGTGCCCCTTGCTAAAGTATTTTAAAGAAAATCTAAGACGACATGACATTTCACCTCCAAATATTTGATTATCCATCTCTCAATAATAAGGATATTTTCTTACATAACCATAATACTATTATCATACCAATATTAAAAAATGCTTTAATATCATATAATACCTAGTCCACATTCAAATTCCCAATTGTCCCCAAAATGTCTTTTTATAGTTGGTTTATTCAAATCAGAATTAAGTCTCCTTTAATACTAAACTGCTTTCTCTCCCCAACACACATTTTTTTCCCATGTCACTGACTTATTGAAGAGACAGGTCAGTTTTCCTGTAGAATGTCCCACGTTTTGTCATCCTGCCTCTTCATGGTTTCATTACGTTTATTCCTCTATCCTCTGTTTCCTTATACTGGAATTAGAGCTAAAGGCTTGATTATATTCAGGGTTTGAGGCAGTCATCAAATGTCTGGTGACTTTGGCTATCTTTTGTTACTTATAAATAAATCATTTTAAAACTGTGTTCATGAACCAGGCTCACTGACTAGGACTTCAATAGAGTGACCAAGAATGAGCTAGCCATTGTCAGTATCCATAGATCTTTTTTCTGGAGCCATTTGGTTTCTCCAAAAATATTTAGTCTCCTGGCTGGGGCTATATTCTTGATTACTGTCATAAACAGTAGAGCACAGAGGAGTTCTCACCATTCAATAAGTAGGCTTCCACTTAAATCCCGTTTTCAACTCCACGTCTCACTTACTTTCTCTACTATGTCTGGTCTCCCTGAGTTCTGACCTCAACATTCAGTGTCCCTCGTTATCCCTTGCAGGTGGTTTGTGGGAGGAAGGAGGAGTCATATAGCTTTGTGGGACAGGAGAACTTACTCTAGGGTCAAACACTCTGTATATAGATGTTCAACTAATCACCCTTGTTTTCTGGTCCATGTCTCACTGGAACTTTCCATGGTGACTTCTGCCTTCAAATTCTAGACCTTCCTGGGGTTTTGTTGGGCAAACTGGCTTGCTTTACAATGATATTCTCCTTGGAGGGCACTTAGGTTATAACCTACTCCATTCAGTTACATTAGTTACTTCTCTTCCATCTGTGTCCTCTCTTCCATAATATAGATTAACCCCTCACATCCTCTTTGGTCTTCTGTTTTCTGTTTGTTTTTAGTTTTTGTCCTTGTAGGTTTATGCCTCCTTCTATTCCTTTATTATTATTTCAGGGTATTTTGGGAAGGAAAGGAAATAGACACATGAAAGCAACATGTTGTATTTAACTAGAGGCAATTCTACTGATGATATTTAAATAGTACCATTAGGAAAGAAGGAAAGACAAGAAACTAATATTTATTGTCTACCATATAATATGGTAGATACTATGTTCACAAAAACCTTAAATGGTAGGTTACTGTCCCCATTTTTCAGATAAGGATACTGAAACTCAGAAAAATTAAGTCTTAACATGCTAACATTACATAACCAGCAAGTGAAGAAACAGTCTTGTGTTGAAACCTAGGTTTTTCTAGGCTCTAAATAGAGTCACCGGAGTCATCTTTTTTTCACCAAAATGCAGCCCAATTGGAAATACAGAATCAGGGACAATTCTCTACTCTCTCATGCCCAGAACAATGCTGGTGAAAAAGCACATACCTCTTTCAATCCATGGCTCAAAATCAATTGGCTCTTTAGATGTGCTCTTTTCAATCCTCAAGGTCCTCACTGACATTGTAAGTAAACAAAATAAATAAAGTGTTAATTACCTACCTGATTTTATGTTGCTGTCCCTATATTCCTTTTTTTTCTCTGTCTGAAAGTGTCAAGCACTGGTGGGACTGTACAAAGTACTGGGATCAGAAATACATGTTCTGAAAATCATTCACATACTGTTTTTCTGTAGGGCCCTATGGTAAAATGCAGTCTTGTGTCACTGTAATCTTATAAATGTTGGCAAAGCACATAATACAAAGTAGAGTCTTTTTGAATTTGGTATCATCCAGAGTTTTTTGTGTACTGGTAATAGTAATAATAATAATAATAATAATACTGTTAGTGATCTTGATCTTGGTCATAAACCCTTATGAAGAAACTACTGTGAGTCAGGCATATTTACTCATTCACTCTTGACTATAATCTTATAAGAAAAAGTATTACTGATCCACTTTACTGATGAGGAAACAGGCTTAGAGAAATCAGCACCTTAGAGAAGTCAGGCAAAGTGTTCAATGATACAGAGCTAGCAAGGGCCAGAAGTGGAATTCAAACTTTAGGTGGGTCTGACTCCAGAGCCTCTACAATTAATGACAGTAGAGAGACTTAACCAGAATGCACGCATCTTCTTTCTGCATTGTTTTCTCTCCATTACCCCTAACCCAGATCCTGCTATCGCAGAACCATTCTTCTCTGTGTCCTGCGGGGAGGACCCCTTTGGATTGCACCATGGCTTCTGGTCAGATTTGGCCAATGGGAGGCACTGGGAGGAAACTGGAGGGCAGTGGCGAAATGAGATCACGTTGTTTTTTCTCCACGCCCTTCCTGCTTCCGTGCCCTGTCTTTGACAGTGGTTGGGTCCCTTCATGATTACAGCTGCTGCCGGGCAGCACAGACTCTAGCTCTCACAAGGCTCTGGTAACACAATTTCCATCCCTTATCCCAGGGGTGGTAATGGCTTATTGCTGTGGCTAGTTTCAGGGCGTTCTCACCATCCCTGGTCTGTTCCCTTACCCAGACCATAACTTTGTAAGTAATCCCATCAATAAAGCCTTTTCATTTGAACCATCTGGGATGTATTCTTTCCTGCCATGATTTTATCTGAAATACTTTATCCTTAAATAAACACAAGACAGGATTAGAATGATGTTCCAAAGAGAGAGTCCCCTCCTAAATCCCTCAGAAAATGCCATTATTAATAGAAGAATAAAAATTATCCAATGCAAATAATCAAAGTTATCAGATTTTCAGAAAGAATTTGACAGAGAACCCCAAGCCAAATTAATCTGGAATAAAGATGTTGAAGAACCTAGTGTTCTGGCAAGCTGGCTTCTTATGTTCATAATAGGGTTTTTTGCCAAAGATTTTCACATAGTAAATTGCATGGAAATTATTATGCGCTTTGGAAGGGTTTCAAATTTGCAATTTTAGAGAAGCTAACTGTGCTCAAGGCAGTTAACCCATATTCCCCACTTTCCCACCCCAGCCATAAAACTGGGTTCCATGCTGCAAAGAAAAGTTAGTGTTTTGCCAAAGTTTACATATGTGCCCTCTGCCTATGGGAAAATTAAAAGATGGTGAATATTAATGTATTATTTGCTTACCAAAGTAACTTTGGATTACAAGCCTTTCAATCCTTACATGTTTGTGAAAACAAATAATGAACTCTTGGGGAAACATTCCTGTTGTGGTCCAAAATGTTTCTGGATTCCTATGGTTAATTTTAAAGAAAAAGAAAAAAGAAGTAAATATTAAATATTAAATATAATAAATAAAAATTATTAAATATTAAATAAAAATATTTAATCACAAAATTCTAGTGGGTAAGAATTTTAAATAAATGACCCTGGATTCTTGAAATCCCTTTCTATCTCTTCCTTCTGCCTCTAGTCTCTCCCCAACTTTAATAATTCTTCTTTACTACTAGCAGATACATTTTTTTAAAAACAAAGAAACAGAATTGATGTCATTCTTGTCTAAAAGCCTCCAGTGGCCCCTTAGTGCCTATAAATCTGCCTGTGTAGTATGGCATTTTACGACCCTGTACGATCTGGTCCCATTATTAAAGTACACTGTCTCCCATCATGGTACCCTCTCCTGTTACTGTAGTCACTTTGGGCCAATTAAGATTCTACAAACACGTCATTACAGGCACATGTTTCTGTGCCTTACTTAGTTCATGAGGTTCTCTTGACCCAAATCCTTTCTTCCCTTACGAGTTTATTCGCTCTTTGGTCCCATCTCTCAACCCTAACAAGTCAGAATCACTTCCTCAGCCCTCCTTTGCACTTAGCATCCATTTTTGCATTGGTACTTATCTCCTGTGCTTTTATGGCTTCTGCTAGATGCTGAGTTCTCTGAGTCCAACCACTTTCTCTTAATTATCTTTATACCCCAGCAACTATCACAATGGCTGACCCATAGTAGATGCACAGTAGATGCGTGTTGAAAAAAAGCATGCATTCAATTTTATGTCATACATATAATCAAATATATATGTAATATATATAGTACTGTCCATAGAAATAACCATTTCTCTTTTAACTATATAAGTTCCTTCTTTCTTTTTTGGATGTAAGATTTTACCTACAGTGAAATTTATTTTAAGTATACAATTCAATGAGTTTTGACAAATGTATATACTTATGTAACCATTATGCTAGGGCAACCAATACCCCCAATTACAATATGTAACATTTCTATTGCTCCAGAAACTTTCCTTCTCTTTCCTTCCAGACAATTCTTACCTCCCCTAGGCAACTATTGCTCTGATTTTTGTGACCATAGACTATGCCACAATTTGGTTATTCTTTCTTTTGGTTATTTTGTTGGATATTTGGATTGCTTCCAGCTTTTTAGCATTATGAATAGGTTGTTATAAACATTCTTGTACAAGTGTTTTTGGGACATATTTTAATTTCTCTTGGGCAATTATTAGGAGTAGAATTGCTGGGTCATAGGGCAGAGGTATGTATAATTTTACAAGAAGTTGCCAGATTTCCAAAGTGATTGTACTATTTTACATTCCTACCAACAATGTAAGAGAGTTCTAGTTGCTCCATACCCTTTTCAACACTTGCCTTTGTCAGCCCTTTTAATTTTAGCTATTCTAGTGCATATAAAATCATGTCTGACAATGATTTTAATTTGCATTTCCCTGATAACAAATGATGCTAGCACTTTTCTCATATATATACATATATATAGAGAGAGACCAGAAGCTTTACTGACAACACAATTTATACATATTTTATATATGATTACATACTGTATTCTTACAATAAAGTAAGCTAAAGAAAATGTTAAGAAAATCTGAAGGAAGAGAAAATATATTTACACCTCTGTACATATATTTATTGAAAAAAATCCCATGCAGTTCAAACCCATGTTGTTCAAGGGTCAACTGTACTTTACTATGTATTTTTGTAGGAGTCCTTTGTGAGATATATGTATTGTGAATATTTTCTCCCAGTCTGTAGTTTGTCTTTCCATTTTCTTACTTGTGTCTTTCAATGAGTAGAAGTTTTATTTTTGGTGAAATCCAGTTTTATTACTTGTTTCTTTTATGTTTAGTGATTTTTGTGTCGAAGAAATCTTTGCCTACCTCACTGTTACAAAGGTACTTTCTGATGTTTTCTTCTTAAAGCTTAGTAATTTTAGCTCTGAGTGGAGATCTATGATCCATCCTGAATTAACTTTTTTGGGCTTGGTATGAGGTAGGGGTGGAGGTTCATTTTTATCAGTATGTTTATTCAGGCATTCCAGCACCATTAATTAAAAGACTTTCCTTTTCTAATTGAACTGCCTTGGTGTCTTTGCCTAAAATTAATGGCCTATATATAGGTAGATCTGTCCCCTTCATTTTATTCCATTGATCTGTTTCTATATCCTTAGCCTTCTGTTGAAAATTAATTGACCTTGTATATGTGGATCTATTTCTGAGCTTTCTATTCTGTTCCATTGGTATATATATATCTATCTTTACAAAAATACCACACTATTTTGATTACTATAAGTTATCTTTAAGTCTTGAAATCAGATAACGTTTAAGTGCTCAAACTTTCTTCTTTTTCAAATTACTTTGAGCAGACTAGGACTTTGCATTTCCATATACATTTCAGAATCAACTTATGTTTTCTGTAAAAGTCAACTGAGGGACACCTGGGTGGCTCAGTCAATTCATTGTCTGCCTTGGACTCAGGTCATGATCCCGGGGTCCTGGGATCGAGTCCCACATTGGGCTCCTTGCTCAGCGGGAAGCCTGCTTCTCCCTGTTCCTGCTGCTCCCCTGCTTGTGTTCACACTCTTGCTCTCTCTCTCTGACAAATATATAAATAATAAAATCTAAAAAAAAAGTCAATTGAGATTTTGATCAACACTGTACTGAATCAACAGGTTATTTTTGGGAGAAATTGCCACCTTAACAATATTGAGTTTTCCAATCATGAATGTAGTGTATCTTTTCATCAACTTAGTTATTTTTCTCAGCAACATTTTGTGTTTTTCACTGTAAAGTTCTTGCATATCTTGTTAAATTTATTCTTTTTTTTTTTTTTTAAAGATTTTATTTATTTATTTGAGAGAGAGAGAATGAGAGACAGAGAGCACGAGAGGGAAGAGGGCAGAGGGAGAAGCAGACCCCCTGCTGAGCAGGGAGCCCGATGCGGGACTCGATCCCTGGACTCCAGGATCATGACCTGAGCCGAAGGCAGTCGCTTAACCAACTGAGCCACCCAGGCGCCCTTGTTAAATTTATTCTTAACTCTTTTATATTTTGACTGCTATTGGAAATGGAATTTTTTTAAACTTCAATTTCCAACTGTTTCCTGCTATTATATAGTAATACAACTGATTTTTGCATATTGGCCTTTCTAAATTTACTTATTAGCTCTAGTAGGCTTTTTTAAAAGTAGATTCCTTGTTAATGTAGATTCCTATGAAACATTAATACAATCTGTGAACAAAGACAATTTTACTCTCTTTTTAAAAAAAATTTATTTATTTGACAGAGAGAGAGAGAGAGCGCGCACAAGCAGGGGGCATGGCAGGCAGAGAGAGAAGCAGGCTCCCCACTGAGCAGGGAGCCTGATGTGGGGCTTGATCCCAGGACCCTGGGATCATGACCTGAGTCGAAGGCAGCATAACCTACTGAGCCACCCAGGCACCCCAGTTTTACTATTTCTAATCCTTATGTCTTTTTTTGGCCTTATTGCATGGGCTAAAACCTCCAAAACAAGGCTGAATAGGAACAGTGAGAGCAAACATTCTTGCTCCCTTTCCAATCTCAGAGGGGAAAGCATTTATTATTTCACCACCAAGATGAACATGTTTAGTAGATGCCTTTCTCAGATTGAGGAAGTTCCCTTCTCTTCTTTGTTTGCTAAGAACTGTTATCATGAATGAATGCTGAATTTTGTCAAATGCTTTTTCTTCATCTATTGGGATGATCATATGATTTTTCTCCCTTGTTCTGGCAATGTGGTGAATTACACTCAACCTTGTATTCCTGTGATAATGTGGTAAATATGCCAACCTTGCATTCCCAGGATTAATTCCATTTGCTGGATTCAATTTATAAGGATTTTTGTGTCTATGTTCATAAAGCATATTGGTCTTTAATTTTCCTTGTTTCCATGCTTTTTTTCTTTCCTTTCCTTCCTTTTCCTTTCCTTGTAATGTCTTTGTCAGATTTTGTTATCAGGGCCATGTTGTTCTCATAAAAAACAATTTGAGAAGTGTTTCCTGCTCTGTTTTTGAAAGATTTATGTTTTCCTCTGAATATCTGATAGAATTTAATTTATACAAGAGATACAAGACTATTCAAATTTTCTATTTCATCTTTTGTCATTTTTATAGGTTGAGTTTTTTTAAGGAAATCAGTCCACTTAAATTGTCAAATTTATTAGCCTAAATTTGTACTTTTTAATTAAAAATATTTTAAAACTGAGGTATAATTGACATATAACATATTAGTTCCAGGTATAAAACATAATTATTTGATATCCTAAATTTGTCCTTGATAGTGACTTATTAATCTTTTAGAAACTGTAGTGATGTTGCTTTTCATTGCTGGTACTGGTGATTTATATTTTCTCTATTCTTTCTTTGTCAATTTTTCTAGAGGTTTATAACTTTTATTTTTATTTTTTTTTAAAGATTTTATCTATTTATTTGAGAGAGAGAGAATGAGAGAGAGAGAGAGAGAGCATGAGAGGGGGGAGGGTCAGAGGGAGAAGCAGACCCCTGCTGAGCAGGGAGCCTGATGCGGGACTCGATCCTGGGACTCCAGAATCATGACCTGAGCCGAAGGCAGTCGCTTAACCAACTGAGCCACCCAGGCGCCCGGTTTATAACTTTTAATAATCCTTTCAGATAATCAATTTTGGCTTTGTTAATTTTTTCTAATTGTCTAATTTCTATTTTATTGATTTCTGCTCTTACCTTTGTAATTTATTTTCTTCTACTTTCTTTGGGTATAATTTGCTCTTCTTTATCTAGCTTCATACTGTGGAAATTTAATTACTGGTTTTTAAAAATTCTTTTCAAGATAAAATATTTATGCTATAATAAATTTCCCTGTAAGCATCACTTTAGCTGCATCCACAAACGTGGATATATTGTGTTCTCATTATCATTTGGTTAGAAATATTTTCTAATATACCTTGTGATTTCTTCTTTGACCGATGGGTTATTCAGAAGTGCCATGTTTAGCCCTTTGGGCTCCCTGAGCAGCACCATGGCAGTCGGCAAGAACAAGCGCTTTATGAAAGGCGGCAATAAGGGAGCCAAGAAGAAAGTGGTTGATACATTTTCTAAGAAAGACTGGTATGATGTGAAAGCACCATCTATGTTCAATATAAGACATATTGGAAAAACATTAGTCACAAGAACTCAAGGAACCAAAATCGCATCTGATGGCTTCAAGGTCGTGATTTTGAAGTGAGCCTTGCTGACCTGCAGAATGATGAAGTTGCATTTAGCAAATTCAAGCTAATTACTGAGGATGTTCAGGGCAAAAAGCCTAATTTCCATGGCATGGATCTTACCCATGACAAAATGTGTTCCATGGTCAAAAAAATGGCAGACCATGATTAAAGCTCATGCTGATGTCAAGACTACTGATGGTTATTTGCTTCATCTGTTTTGTGTTGGTTTTTTTTAAAGATTTTATTTATTTGACAGAGAGAGACACAGCAAGAGAGGGAACACAAGCGGGGGAGTGGGAGAGGGAGAAGCAGGCCTCCTGCGGAGCAGAGAGCCCGATGCGGGACTCCATCCCAAGATCCTGGGATCATGACCTGAGCTGAAGACAGATGCTTAACAACTGAGCCACCCAGATGCCCCTGTTTTGTGCTGGTTTTACTAAAAAACGCAATAATCAGATTTGGAAGACCTCTTATGCTCAGCACCAACAGGTCCGTCAAACTTGGAAAAAGATGATGGAAATCATGACCCAAGAGGTGCAGACAAATGACTTGGAAGAAGTGGTCAATAAATTGATTTCAGACAGCACTGGAAAAGATATAGAAAAAGCTTGTCAGTCTATTATCCATTCCATGATGTCTTCGTTAGAAAAGTAAAAATGCTGAAGAAGCCCAAGTTTGAATTGGGAAAGCTCTTGGAGCTTCATGGTGAAGGTAGTAATTCGGAAAAGCTACTGGGGATGAGACCAGTGCTAAAGTTGAACAAGCTGATGGATATGAACCACCAGTCCAAGAATCTGTTTAAAATTCAGACATTTAATGGTGACAAATAAAAAATCTTACTTGTGATGTTTAATTTCTGATGATTCTTTTTAAATAATGTAGGCTTGGTGAATCAGATATTCTGAACTGATGGTGATGTGAACTTTTCTGAACTGTTGTATGGATTTTATCCATTGCTCTGTTACTAAATAGCTGCAAAAGGGTAGTGATCCATTTTAAGCTGTAGTGATCTAGAAGTATTACAGAGGATTAATAAAAGGAAATCTTAAAAAAAAAAAAAGAAGTGCCATGTTTAATTTCTAAGTTTCAGGGACGTTTTTCCAGATATCTTTTAAAAATTTACTTGTAATTTAATTACATAGTGGTCAGAGAATAAATTCTTTTTTCTCCAGCTTTAATTTAAATTAAATTTAATTTAATCAACATACAACATTTTGTAAGTCTAAGGTATACAACATGATGATTTGTTTACATGAAATCATGACCATAATAAAGTTAGTTTACACATCCATCATCTCACATGTACCAATTTTTTGAATACATATTCCCTAAGGTATCAATCTTTTGAAATTTATTGACTTCATGGTCCAGTACATTTCAGTGAATGTTTAATGTATACTTCTTCTAAGTGCCATTGTTGATCATAGTGTTGTATAAATGTCAATTCAGTCAAGGTGACTGACACTGTTGTGCAGATCATCCTATCTTTACAATGTCTTTACTACCTGTATCTTTAGATTCTTTGTCTGGCTACTTTATCATTACTGAAAGAAAGGTGTTAAAATCTCCACCTATGATTGTGGATTTGTTTATTTCTCTCTTTCTTCTGTCAGTTTTTGCTTTATGTATTTTGAAGATTATCTCTTCCTGATGAAAGAATGCTCAAACATTATAAAATGTCCCCTTTATCTCTGGTAATTCTCCTTATCTTACATTCTACTTTGTCTGATAGGAATATAGCCACAGCCACTTTATGTTTAGTGTTTATAGGATACATCTTTTTCATCCTTTTATTTTCAACCTATTTGTGATTTTATATTTAAAGTACATCTCTTGCAGAGAGCATATACCTGTGTGTTGTATTTTTACCCAGTCTGACAATTTCTGTCAATTTCTATTATTTAATTGAAGTGTTTAGCCCCTTGACATTTAATATAATTATGGATATGGCTGGGTTTAAGTCTACCATCTTGCTATTCATTTTCTATTTGTCCCTCCTATCTATTTTTTTCTTGTTCTATTTCTCCTATTCTATCTACTTTTGACTGAATAAAAAAAGCTAAAGTTCCATTTAATTTTATTTGTGTGTGTGTGTGTGTGGTTATTCTCAAGGTCATAACCTCGTGATAGTCAATTTACATTTAACTCCATTTTTGTGCCATTATTTTCATATATTTTACATTTACATATATAACATTTATTACACATATACATAATAAATCCCACAGTACAATGTGTTTTTCCCCATTAGGTGGTCAGTTGAATTTTTAAAAAATTAAAAGAAATAGTTTTTTTACATTTATCATTTCCAATGCACTTAATTTCTTGCTGTAGTTTTAAATCTCCATCTAGTATTATTAACACTTCAACATGCAGAACTTCCTTTAACATTTCCTGTGATACAGGTCTACTTGTGGTGAATAAAATGTCTCTATTTCACCCTCATTTATGAAGAATATATTAGCTAAATACAGAATTCTGAGTTGACAGGGTTTTTTTGTTGTTTCTTTTTCAGCATTTATGTTACTATTCCATTGTCACCTGTATTCCACTGTTTGTGATGCAAAGTCAGCTGTCACTGGTACTACTGTTCCCCTGTAGTTAATGTATTTTTTTCTGCAGCTGTTTAAATTTTTTTTCTTTATTTTTCAGCAGATTACAGTATAGTCTCTTTGTATGTATCTTGCTTGGGGTTTCCTGAGTTTCTTGGATTTATAATTTGGCATTTTTTAATAAGATTGGAGAACATTCAGCCAAAAAGTAGAAATAACCTGAATATCCACCAGCTAATGAATGGATAAATAAAATGTGCTATATCCATGAAATGGAATATTATTTGTCAATAAAAAGGAATGAAGCACAGAGATGTGTTATAACATGGATGAACCCTGAAAACATGTAAATGAAAGAAGGTAGTCACAAAAGACCATATATATGATTCCATTTATATGAAATCTCTGAACAGGCAAATCTATAGAGATATAAAGTAGATTAGTGAGCACCTAGGGTTGGTGGCGATAGGGGAAATATAAGGTGACTGCAATGGGTTGCAAGGTTTTTTGGGGGGTAATGAAATGCCCTAAGATTGATTGTGGAGATGACTGCATAACTCTGAATATGCGGGAAGCCAATAAATTGTACATTTTAAATGGGTAAATTGCACACTATGTGAATTATCTGTCAATAAAGCTGTTACCAAAAACAAAACAAAACAATATAGGTCCAACTCACAATTTTCGATTTTTTATACTATGCTTACTATTTCACAATTTATTTTTTATTTATAGTTATATGGTTTTAAGTTTTATTTATTTAAATGACTTTTAATTGCCCTCTGTTTCTCAGGTGATTTTAATGAACATGACCAATGTAACAACATCAAATAGTATATAGAGATGTACTGGTTTTAAAAATGACATAGGGGCAGGGGCGGCTTGGGTGGCTCAGTTGGTTAAGCGTCTGACTCTTGATCTGGGCTCAGGTGATGATCTCAGGGTGGTGAGATAAAGCCCCATGTCGGGCTCTGCGCTCAGCATGGAGTCTGCTTGAGATTTTCTCTCTCCCTCTGCCTCTGCTCCTCCCCCGGGTCACACACTCTCTTTCTCTCTCAAAATAAATAAATAAAATATTTTAAAAAGTGACATATATGAGTATACAGTCAATCTATGACAAAAAAAGGCAAGAATATGCAATGGGAAAAAGAGAGTCTCTTCAACAATGGTGTTGGGAAAACTGGTCAGCTAAATGCAAAAGAATGAAACTGGACCACCTGATTACACCATACCCAAAAATAAACTCAAAATGGGTTAAAGACCTGAATGTGAGAAACCATAAAATTCCTAGAAGAAAACATAGGCAGTAATGTCTTAACATCCGTCGTAGACACATTTTCTAGATATATCCCCTCCGGCAAGGGAAACAAAAGCAAAATTAAACTATTGGGACTACACCAAAATAAAATAAAAAGCTTTTACACAGTGAAGGAAACCATCAACAAAATAAAAAGACAACCTACCGAGTGGGAGAAGACATCTGCAAATGATATATCCAATAAGAGGTTAATATCCAAAATATAGAAAGAACTTATACAACTCAACAGCAAAAACCCCCAAATAATCCAATTAAAAATGGGCAGAAGACAAGCAGACATTTCAGATGGCCTAACAGACACATGAAAAGATGCTCAACATCAGTAATCATCAGGGAAATGCAAATCAAAACCACAATGAGATATCACCTCACACCTGTCAGGATGGCTAAAATCAACAACACAAGAAACAAGAAGTGTTGGCAAGGATATGGAGAAAAAGGAACACTCATACACTGTTGGTGGGAATGCAAACTGGTGCAGCTACTGTGGAAAACAGTATGGAAGTTGCTCAAAAGACTAAAAATAGAATCACCATATGATCCAGTAACTCCATCACTGGGTATTTACCCAAAGAAAATGAAAACACAAATTTGAAAAGATACATGCACCCCCATGTTTACTGCAGCATTATTTACAATAGCCAAAATATGGAAGCAACCGAAGTGTCCATCCATAGATGAATGGATAAAGAAGATGTGGTATACATACAGTGGAATAATACTCAGCCATAAAAAAGAACGAAATCTTGTCATTTGCAACACATGGATGGAGCGAAATAAGTCAGTCAGAGAAAGACAAATACCACATGATTTCACTCATATGTGGAATTTAAGAAACTAAACAAATATGGAAAAAAAAAAAAAACAGACTCATATATAGAGAACAAACTGGTAGTTGCCAGAGGGGAGGTGGGTGGGGAGATGGATGAAATAGGTGAAGGGGATTAAGAGTATACTTGTGATGAGCACTGAGTAATGTACAGAAGTGCTGAATAATTATATTTTACACCTGAAACTAATGTAACACTGTATGTTAATTATACTGGAGTTTAAAAAAAAAAAAATAAATAAATATTTAAACGACATACAACTGAATTCTCATAGTTAGGTATAACGAAGTCATAAAAATGGTAGTTTTCGGGACATCTGGGTGGCTCAGTCATTAAGCGTCTGCCTTCGGCTCAGGTCATGATCCCAGGGTCCTGGGATCGAGCCCTGCATCAGGCTCCCTGCTCGGCAGGAAGCCTGCTTCTCCCTTTCCCACTCCCCCTGCTTGTGTTCCCTCTCTTGCTATGTCTCTCTGTGTCAAATAAATAAATAAAATCTTTAAGACAAACAAACAAACAAACAAAAACCCTAAAGTTTGAGTTATCATAGTATAATACAAAGAACCCCAAACTGGGAGTTAGAAGACATGAGGTTAATTTTGATTCCACCACTTGGTTATCTGTGTAATTTTGAACAAGTCATCTTTACCTCCAATAATACTTTTCCTCATCTTTAAAATAAGGTTGAAAATACATTTTAAAAATATTTTGCCTCTTATTTCCCAAGCTTATGGTGAGGGTCAAATGACATAACATCTATGAAACGATAAAGCCCTATGCGAATATAAAATAATACATGCATATATACATATATATATGTATGTTTGTGTGTGTGTGTGTATACTCAGCTACTTTACAGTATTAATTGAATTTGACTGATATTTGATGATCTAATTCAACAAGCTACTCAACAATTATTTTAAGACATTCTGGAGTCAAAGATGAGTAAGTCATAGTCTCTAACTTCTAGGAATTCATAGTTAAGAGAGGACACAAATATTAAATAAATAATTATACAATAAAGGGATAAAAAGGTAATAGCTGCATATACTAAATTCTTTTGGAGTCTGACGAAAAGGTAAACTAATCCTACATGAGGCCAAAGGGACAGAGGTCAGAGAAGAGATAACTATTAGGCTTAAAGGAAGAGGTTAGTTGCTAGAATTTTATCCAGATACATGGAATTTACAATAGAACACAAAAATACCACAAGATCTGTGTTATAACTGGCTCTGCCTTCAGTAGTTAAAACTAGTACTTGACCTCTTTAGACCTCTCTTACCATAACTCTAAAATGAAAGGTTTAGATAAGATAAATTCCTAAGTCCTTCCAGCTCTAAAATTATATGATTCTATGAATCAAACTTTGGTCATTGTACAGATACCAAGAAAGAGAAACCAAGAGAGTAATAAAATAGTCACAACTATCAAAAAAGGAGTTTTTCCATTAACTATTTTTTCTTGGAATTTAAAAGTCCAAGAATGATATTTATCTCTACCTTGAATAAGCTCTAACACAGTAAAGAGAGGAAACTGGAATGAAATCAAGAAACTGAGAACCAAACAATGCAGGTAGATAGCAGGAAGTCAAGCCTTCAGTTCAGCAAATGTTGCTTAGACCACTAAGGAAATAGGCAATAATGAGAAGTTATAATGTTTTCTTCCTATCTACTAAAAAAACTTGGAATAAAATCACAACCAGATATTACAATGTACTCTTCCCTAAAATGAGACAGTTGTTTAAAGTTTTGCCTTGTTAAACCACTTCTTAAAAAACTATTTGTATAAAAGGTCAGTTTAAAAATTATAAAGAAAAGGATCAAAAACCTAAATATGCACAACTGAATTTGTTTCAGGAATGGTACCAAAGGTGGATATTGTCAAGTAATATACTTCACCAAACATTTATTAAACTATGTTTAAAAGTTCTAGTTGTTGTAAAGCATAGTCCCAGTACTCAAGGGGTTCACTGACCTAATATCAAGACTTTAAGGAAGAAAAAATAGTAACTCTTACCCATCAATAATATTTTCAGGTGGGTGTTTTTCATCACTTGATGTAGCTAAAATCACTTCAGTCCCCTCAGAGCTCAAACACAGATCAATTTTTCTCATCTTAAAGTGTTTAACCTGCAAATAAAACAATAATAACAAAAGCAAATTCTTGGTTCTCTTAACTTTATCCGAGAAAAGGGAGAGAGAAAGCCTGTTGCCTAGCACACAGCTTAACAACCAAGCTATTCAACAAGTGGGAGGGACCCTAACATGTTTATTTATATAAGTAAACTTCTAACCTTCCCCAGGAATAATCTGTAAGATAATGACTATTTCCACTATTCTACTCCACAAAACAAGACACTAACTACTCTAACTGACATCATTTTTCTGATTCTAAAATTAAAAGTCCTCAATAATGACAGAGAAACAGTTAACAGGCTAAGGTAACATGAATTAATGGGTAAATTTAAAAAAATTATTTATATCATTATATTTCTGAAATTAAAAAAAAATCTGGAGCATAAAAACAGATGTTTTCGTGATTGGTTTTATTTTTTCTTTTTTAAAGTAGGCTCCACGCCCAGCACAGAGCCCAACTCAGGGCTTGAACCCATGACTGAAATCAAGAGTCAGATGCTCAACCGAGCCACCCAGCCCCACGTGACTGTTTATCCATACATTTATCAACTGAAGTAGCAAATAATATTATTCACATGCTAAAAAATATCTTACCATCATTATTTTTTGGAGCAGAATGTAAAATAAGAGAGAAGACAAACTTTGCTTATTTTTAAATTCTATACCAGTCACTTGGGTCATGGATTTAAAGACATTTCTATTGTATGGTAATATTTTAAGTTTAATAAAAATATCCTGAAAAGATAAGGACCTTGGTGGATTAGACAGAGAAGGTGAGAGAAGATTCTATCAGATCTCACCCACTCTCCTCCTTGATCTGGTGGTGACAGGGCACAAACCAATATATAAATGCAAAGTGACTATAAAAGCTGTATCTATAAAGAATTAAAAGACAAAGAGTGTTTGAAAAAAGAAGGAAGGCTTCCAATACCCTTCATACCCTGGCCTCCAGCTAACTTTTTAAAAAAATGAAACTATTCCCTGGCCTCCGGCTGACTTTTTAAAAAAATGAAACTATTTCAAATAAATAATAGACAAAGCACAGAGTATCACATATATTAAACAACTACGTACCCACTGCCTAGATTTAATAAATGTTAACATTTTTGCCCATTTCCTTCCTTGTCCAGAGGTAATAGCTATTCTTAAGTTGATGAGTATCCCTCCTTACTGTATTTTATACTTTTATCATATACGTATCCATAAACGCTATGTACTGTCCTTTTAAAACTTAGATGATTTCTCAGTATATATATCCTTATACTACCTGCTTTTTTCATTCAATATTATGTTTTCAAGTTTTTATCATGTTGATACATGTAAACCTACTTTATTCACTTTAACTGTTGTCAGGTATTTCTCCATTTCTCTAATGATGAATATTTAGGTGTTTCCAATTTTTTGCTATTATAAACAAAGTTGAAATGTATACCTTTGTATGTATCCTTAGCATTTGTGGGAGAAAGTCTTTATGGTAAGAGCATCTTTCTTTACAGAAGTAAAATTGCAGAAACTTACAATCAGCATATCTTCAAGTCAGTAATTGATCAATTTGATCTTGAAATTTTAACAATTTACACTACCAACTGCAGTGTTTGAGAGTTTCTGCTTCCTCATATTCTCACCAACTTGGTATTAGATATTTTGGCTTTAGCCCATCTCATTGGTGTGAAATGGTATCTCAACAGGTTATACTTTGTATTTCCATGATTATTAGTGAGGTTGAATACTGTTTCATATGATTATGAGCCATTGAGGCCTCTTTTTCTGTTATTTGCTTTTCCTCATCCTTTGCTCATTTTGCTATTGGGGTGCTTTTTAAAATTTTTTTGTCCTTTTCTTTTTGATTTGTAGGGATTTTTAAAATAAAACATTCTGGATACAAATCCTTTGTTATATGTGTTGCAAATATCTTCTACCACTCTGTAGCTTGATTTTTCTTTTTGACTTTGTTTTCTTGTGCATTTACCCACCCCCAGGCACTTTTTTTTTATTACTGAACTATAACATACATAAAGAAGAGAACACAAATCAGAATTATATAGAGCGATAAATCTTCACAAAGTTAACACACCCAGGTAATCACCACCCACGGTAAAGAAATAGAATATTACCAGCACTTGAGAAGCCCTCTGCATGCCCCCTTCCAATCACTTCCCTCCCTCCTCCCCAACATAAGCATGGTCCTTATTTCTAATAGATTAATTTTGCCTGAAATTTATATATATAGAATCATATAGCTTGTACTCATTTGTATCTGGTTTCTATCACTCATTATGTTTTTGAGACTTAGCCATATTGCTGTGTCACAGAGTTAAAGTGCAACTAAGTAAAGTGAAGTAAAATTACAACCCAGCCCCAACCCATCTCAACCCCTAATAAGATCAAAGAAACCATCCCCTAAGTGGAGCTTCACAGGAAACTGGGTGTATGAACTGGAAAGCAAAGAAAGATTTCTTTGATCTTGGGTACTTAGATCCTAAACCCCTGATGGAGGGAATTGATCTCACTCCCAAGTATCTGAAATCAGAGGTAAACTGAAACTATTTAAATAAAACTACAAGTCAGTCCAATCCCTAGGTGGACTGAAGTGATCTGCCCCTTATCCTGGCTGTGGGGCAAAGAAAATAGTGAGTTCTCTCTGGGATAAGTCATTATCTACTTCACTGTCTATTATTCTTTTAAACACAATATCCAATGTACAAAATCACTTCATTAGATCTATAGATGATCCAAGTATTGGAATTAGCAAAGATAGCTACTATGAATCTGTTAGATAATTTAGTGAAAAGATGGACAAAATGGGTGAATTGAAAGGGAATTTTAGCAGAGAAATTGAAACTCTAAAAAAGAACAAAATGAAAATTCCAGAACTGAAAAGTATAGTATCTCAAATAAAGAATTCATTAGATGGGCTTAGCATCAGACTGGACTCAACATTAGGATGGGTCAGTAAACTTAAACATAGGTCAACAGAAATGATCCAAAATGAAACATAGAGAAAAAATGAAAGTAGCAGAACAGAGCATCAGATACCTGTG
This sequence comes from Leptonychotes weddellii, assembly GCF_054177405.1. Taxonomy (NCBI): domain Eukaryota; kingdom Metazoa; phylum Chordata; class Mammalia; order Carnivora; family Phocidae; genus Leptonychotes; species Leptonychotes weddellii. Next base: position 39,639,601 of record NC_138372.1, read on the forward strand.
AAACACTATCAAACTATTCAGAAATATATGTAATACATAAGGAGAAGAGAAAAAGAGTAGCTTAGAAGAAAAATCTGAACAGATACAGCTGAAAATTTTCCAAAGTCTATGAAAGACATAAACCCAAGATCCAAGAAGCTCTTGAACCCTAAATTGGATAAACACTACAAAGAAAACCCCACTTAGACACATCTTAGTCAATCACTGAAAATTAAAGAAAAGATAAAAAATTAAAAGTAGTCAAAGCAAAAAACACATTATGCTTAGGAGAACAGGAATAAAAATTGTCTTCTCATCAGAAACAATGGAAGCCAAAAGACAGTGGAATGACATCTTTAAAGTGCTAACAGACAAAATACAGAATTCTACATCCAGCAAAAATATCCTTTGCAAGTGAAAGCAAAATATAGGCATTTTCAGGCAAACAAAAGCTGAAAGTATTTGTTATCAGTAAACACACTCAACAAAAAATTGGAAAATTTTCAGCTATATGGGGTAGGTGGAGCAGAGGGAAAGACAAGCAGCTCCAAGCTGAGTGCGGGGGCCGACAGGGAGGGGGGGTGGGTCTTGATCTCACAACCTTGAGATCATGACCTGAGCAGAAATCAAAAGTTGGACGCACAATGGCCTGAGTATCTGGTTTATAATCAAGATTGTACTCCCAACATAAATAAGGTACAGAGCTTCCCCCTTTTCTAGTTGTTGGAGCAATTTGTAAAAGACAGAGGTTATTTGATCCTGTAAACCTGGTAAAATCTTTGTAGATAGATTTTTTTTTTTTTTACTATTTCAAATTCAACTGTTCTTTTCAGGTTTCTACACCATCTTAGGTCAATTTTGAAATTTACATTTTGTAGAAACATTATATATTTCTTCTTAATCTTTATATTTATTGGCATAAAGTTCATTTTTTATAGTAATTTTAAAATCTAGCATGATAGTGTTAAAAGCCATGGTAAGACTGGTCAAGAAAAAAGGCATGTGTTCTAACATTTTCTATTTGTGCCTCTTCTCTTGGCTTTTTTCTTGCATTTAATACTATTGATACTAGAGAACTAGTGTTAGATGAACACTGTTAGTATGTGGTTTGAAGAAACATGGTCAATTCCTAGAAATACAGATTGATGAACTTGGATGCTAATTCTCAACAAAATTCTAAAATTTATTAAACTTCATTAAATATAAAATATATATAAAATGATATATATAAAATATATAAAATGATAGCCCTGAAAACATAAAGATAGTAGTAAAATAGAAAGCAGCAGTAACATTAGTTCACAAAGGTTATGCCAAACCTATACATTTCTTTTTGCTTGTTTGATAGAGTTAGTACCAATTAGGGACATGTTCTGAATATTTCAACAAAACTTCAGAGAAAGCTCCTCAAGATTCCATATGGACTAGATGGAGAAATGTAGGTTGGGGGACAGGCAGTACTTTAGGTAAAATTTTTTAACTCTTTGAATGGCTATGCTCAAAGAATGATGATTAATGGAACAAAATGAACTGTGGAAGACCTCTGTCCTTATGCCATTCAACATTTTTATTAATTAAAGATAGAAAAAGTATTCTTACCAATTTTGCAGATGACACAAAGCTGGGATGTCAGCTAATATGCTAGATGACAGAATTAGCACACAAAAAGATCTGAGCAAGAAAGAAAGATGGGATATGATGAATAATATATTTAATAAGGATAACAATAAAGGCCTAGACTCAGGCTTAAAAAGTCAATCACACAAAGATTGGTCTTGATTGGGGTTGGCGAACTACTGCTTATGAGCTAAATCTAGCCTGCCACCTGTTTTTGTATGGCCCATGAGTTAAGAATGCTTTTTATTTTAAATACTTTTAAAAATTAAAATAATATTTTGTGACACATGAAGATTATATGAAATTATATGAAATACATACTTCAGTATCCATGAATAGTTTTATTGGAACTTGGCCATGGTCATCCATATATACACATATAAATACTATACAAAGTAGTCGACGGCTACTTTTGTGTTATAGTGACACAGTAGCTGTGATAGAGACTATAAGGTTCATAAAGTCTAAAATATTTATTATCTGGCCCTTTACAGAAAAAGTTTGCTGACCCTTGATCTAGATGTGTAAAACATATAGGTTTGGCTCATTACAAAGTCACACTATAAGGCAAGAGTGTACTGTATTTGCCCCCAAAGGTAAAGGAATACAATCTTAGATTATATTAACAGAGTTAAGGAGGAACTACCTCCATCAAAATTTTTAGATACCGGGGCACCTGGGTGGCTCAGTCAGTTAAGCGTCTGCCTTCAGCTCAGGTCATGATCCCAGGGTCCTGGGATCAAGCCCCACGTGGGGCTCCCTGCTCAGTGCGGAGTCTGCTTCTCCCTCTCCCTCTGCCACTCCCCTGCTTGTGCTCTAATAAATAAAAAAAATCTTTAAAAAAATTTTTTTTTAGATACCACCTAAGGACCAGGCACTGTGCTTGCTAATAATGCAAAGGTGACTACAACCTAAGACAAAGATGGTGACTAAGACGTAGTTCTTGCCTTCAAGTTCAGAGTCAAGTAAGATGAACAAGCATGCAACTAATATTATAACGTTACGTGCTAACGGTGTGATCTACATCCAGATACTACATCAGTTCTGGGTAGTATATATTAAGTAGGACATTGTCAGGTTTGATATTGTCAGAGGAAAACAAAAAGTTCATGATGATCTATAAATTATCACATGGAGAAAGTTGAAAGAGTTAGCTGAAATATTTCAAAAGAGAGATAAGAGAGAAATGTGATTAATATCACAAGTGTTCAAAAATGGAAAAAGCATTAGAATTTTTCTTTTACAACTCCAAGAGGGAGAACTGGACTCAACAAACACAAATTCTAAGCAGGAAGACATCACAGATAGAACTTACTGGCAAAGTAAAAATTTTAAGTCTTTTCCATCCCTGAAAGTGTCCAAGAAGAGTAGGTGATAATTTATGGAGGAAACTAAAGAAAGGATTCCTGCATTGGTGGTTCTTTTAGACTGGATCAATTCCTAGGGAACACAGATTGAAGAACAGATAGTGAAGGATTTTAGAAGCCAAGTTAAACACAATAGGTTCTATCCTGTGGTTTTCAACAGTACTGGAGGTGATTTTGCCCCCAAGGGACATTTGACAATTTTGAAAGACAGTTTGGCTGTCACAACTTGGGAGGGAGGGGTGTGATGCTATTGGCATCTAGTGAGCATTTCACCAGGCTTCTAAATATCCCCATGCACAGGACAGTCCCCCACAACAAATCATTATTTAGCCCCAAATGTGAATACAGAGGTGGAAAAACCCTATGGTAATATATTTGGGGGTGCAAATGTGAGGGTTGGAGACTTAGGGAGAGAACTTGCTTTTAATAAGTTATATTTTAGGGAAAAATATCTAGCATTGATGTTTGGTATAAGAATAAGGAAAAGAATATACTCTCTAAATGTTCAGTTCTTTCCTTGCCTCACATTCTTATCATCTAAATTGTCTGAGGAAAGCCATGTACTTTAACACAAAATTCATTTCATACCTCCTATATCCATCAATATCCTTCCTATTTCCTATGTTGGGTGTAATTATTTAATGGCAGAAGTTGAGTCTCTTTAAGGTTCCTTGGTTCGGTTAAAGAGAAAGTGACAAACCAGCCCCAAAGAAACCCACAGAGAATGTTGCTTCCAGAACACCAAGGTGCAGGTTTGCGTTGTAGTCTAACCCCCCACCCTGGGATACCTTACTCTAAATAAATATACATATATTCCCTCAGGGCTTAGATTACTAAAGGCGGTGCGCTCTGGGGTGCCCTCCTCTGCATTTTGCATGGTCTCTGACCCTGAACTTCCCTGTCCCAGGGCCACCGAGCCACCCTTTCATCTCCAGGTCACATCCTTCTGGCCCTTCTCTCTGAAAACCTCGAGGGGTCAAGTCCGCAGTTCACTTTATCCCTGACTTAGTACTCTCCCCCTGACTGGGAACTTTTGTGTAAATTAGAAAATGGCCACCCTCTGACTCCCAAGGCCAGGGCCTACGGCTTAGTATCTACTAGAAGGGCAAACCAGCTCTGACACCACCTCCTCGCCCCGTCCCAAACCCTTCTCGGTCCAGGGCCATTCATTTCAAGCCCTCCGAGGGTCCTAAGCACTCAGGCTTGTGGACGCCCCACCCCAAATTACATAAAATATATTAAATGAGCCAACATCCTACATTAACTATAATTCATAATATACGGGTTACGCAGCAGTTGAAAGGTTACAGTTTGGTAAACTAATTAACTTCAATTTGCAACTGTTTTTCCCTTTTGGGAGTGAAAACATTATTTCAGGGTTCAAAAAAGTTCGTGGATCGGCACTGGTGTCTCTAGGGCTGAGGGGAGAGAACGTATCTGCGTCAAAGTCCCTCACGAGCCGCCCCTCAGCGCCCTCCCGCCGTCCGCCTCCTCACAACCCTCTCCATCGGCTCCCCGCTCTGCCGGCCGCGTCCAGCAGGGTCCCACCTCCACCAGCGCGGGCCCAACCCGCCCCGCCGTCCCACCACCCCACCACCCGGCTCGCCTGCGCCTCCCGTTAGCTCCAAGCGCGCGGACTATCCGGGCTCCGGATCTCCCATCCGCTCCGCCCCGCGCAGCGCGCCCCCGGCCCCTGGCCCCGCCCCCTATCCCCGACCTCCAAGGAGTTCCCGGGGGCGCGCATCCCTCTGCCCGGGTTTTTCGCTCCATCCCACCCGCTGGCCCCGCCCCGCGCATCCAGTCTCGGCCTTCGGCCCAGCCCCCGGGGCGCGCGCCTATCCCGACTCCCGGCTCTTCGCTCCTCCCCGCCATCAGGCCCCGCCCCGCGCAGCCCGGCCCGGCCCCCAGCTCCGCCCCCGGAGCGCGCGCACCTCTAGACTCCCGGTTCTTTGCCCCACCTCTCCCGCAAGCCCCGCCCCCGTGCTCTCCTTTACTTGGCGGGTTGAGCCGCGCAGCCCCACCTTAGGGCTTTTCCCCAAGCAAGTGCCTGAGCCCGCACCGCCTACCCTCCCCCACCTCAGATCAATCCCAGGGGCTTGCAGGACCCAGGGGACCCGCCCTCGCGCGAGCACGCACGCGCAGTCCCCACGTCTCCCGGATCCGAGCCCTCAGCCCTCAGGTCTTCTGCTTAGGGCCCGGCCCCGCCTCCGGCCCGGCCCCGCCCCTCATGCCGGGTCCGCGCACGCGCATCTCCCCAGCCCATCTTTCCCCCGCCCCCCCTCCCCGCCCCTCGCCAGCCCCGCGGTCCCACGGCGCCAGGTCGCCCCCAGCCCCCTCCCTCCTCCCAGCCTCTCTCGGTCCCACCCTCCCTAGCTTTGTGCCCGCGGCGCCGAGCCGCTTCCCCCATCAGCCGCGCCGCGGGAGGAGGGAGCCGCCACCGAGAAGCTGCCGCTCGCAGCCCCGGGCAGGGGCACAGGTAGGTGGCGGCCGCGGGCTGGGCCGCTCACGCAGCCCGGGGCTGCGAGTGGGGGCGGGGGCGGGGTGTGAGGGAGGGGCGGAGTGGGGGAGGGGTAGACCGGGAGGGACGGGGTTGGGGTGTGGTTTGGGTGAGAGATGTGAGGATGAGGATAAAGGGGTGTGGGAGATGGGTTTAAGGGTGGGGTCGGGGTGCCGCGTAGGGTATTTGGGGGCAAGGTGGGAGAAGGGAGCTGGGTTAGTTTGGGCGGACTTGGGGAGGGGCATGCGTGGGAATTGAGGGAGGGATGGAGAATTGCGGTACTGAGGAAGGGGAAAACGGAGTGGGATTTGAGAAGTGTAAGAAGGAAAGGATCTAGGATTGGAATAGAAGGGGTGGGGTCTTGGGTGTAGGGAAGAAAAGTTGGGGCTGTGGGTTGTGAAGTTGGGCATCGTGAGGAGTGAAGGAAGGGGATTTTGAAGATTATAGACAGAAGACAAGAAAAGGAATGGGGAGATTGGAGTCCTAGGAGAGGGAATTCCAGAGACTGGGAGGAAGGGAAGAATACTTGGTGAAGGACAGAGGAAGAGTGCCTGGGGGTGGAACCGGTGGGGGTGGAACCGTGCAGGGAAGGAAGGAGAGGCAGGTGGAGGTGGGATTGCCTGTTTGGGACCAGGAACCTCATTTCAGAAGGGCCTTGGTAGGATTGGAAGGGCCTGAGGTGTGAGAGGTAGGGACAGGGATGCTGGGACTGGATGAAGGGAGGGGAGTTAGGATTTGGAGTGTAGAGATTGGGTTTTATGTTAAAAATTCTTGAGTTGGCAGGTAGAAGAACGGTAAGAGTGTCAGGATGTAGGAGAAATTGGCATGCTCCTGGAGGGAAGTAGGGAGCTGGGTATGGTGGGGCCTTTGAAGCTTTGGGGGAGGAGAGGGTATGGGTGAGAAGGCAGGTAGGAAAGTGCACTCTGTAGGGAAAAAAATGAGAGGAGTGGAAAATTGAATAATGGTGGTGACACAGAACAACCAAGGTAAGATCGTTAGTTGGTTATTGGTGGTTTGGAACTAGTTTCTCTCCCAAGTTTTTGTGTAGAAATTTTCTCAAGAATACTGCATTTTCAAATAAACCAAGGGTGTCTGAAGCCTTGGGATGGAGGCCATGGCTTGACAGATGTTTTCCTGGTGTGTGGATGTGGGTAATTTCTGCCCTGGCAGAGGGAGGAAGGGAGGCCTCATTGTAGCTCTGTCCTGGCTCTGTTCCCACCAGCTCTTTCCTCAGATGTCCACTGGTTTTTTTATCTCCTCCCTGCCCCCACCCCCCCAGCTTAAGCCAGTGAATACCAGAAGGATCAAACAGGTGGGTGAGATTAATTTTTAACATCTTTTTTTAATCCTTAAGGCTGACGTCATATTTTTATTCTTGAGAGACAGCATCATGCAGTGGAAAGAGCTTGAGCTTTGGAGTAATACAGCCTTGAGATTGAATTCGGGCTCTGCCACTTAGTAGCTCTGTTCCTTAAGTAAGTTACTTTACTTCTCTGAGCCTTTTTACCTGTTAAATGGCAATCCTGACCTCATAGGATTGTTGAGGGTTACGTGAGATCACTTAATTTTGAGTACGTAGCACAATGCTTAGCAACTGCTGGGTGCTTAATAAATGGTAGCTATCACACCCAGTATCATCATCATCGTCACCATCATTACTATGATTTATTTTTAGGGGATTGTTAGTTTACCTACTAAAGTTAGGTGCTTTCTTTTTCCCTTCAAATTAGAGAGTCATAGATTCGGTTCACAATTTTAATCCTGTGGCCTCTGTCTCTGGTTCCCTCCCTCCAGTCCACTTGATTGGGATGGTCCTGCTTCTTGCTTGGTAAACTGGCTTCTAGATCTAAAAAGTTGTCATATTTAGTTATCAATTATTTTAGTTTGCCTCTTATTGAAAGAGGCTATAGAGAACTGAGTTCTTTATGTAGTAAGGTTACATTTTATTCATTTGATGAAATGGAATGCTTTGTGGTAACTTTGGATCATTTGTGGTGACTGAATACTAGAATATGCACTGTGTAATATTTTTCTGTGGGGTTGTATGGTTTACAAAACTGCCTCTCTGGAGACAGGCTGGAAGACCATCAGAATGCCCTGTTACTCTGTTGATCTAATATAAAATATAGTTAATGCAGATCTAAACTGGACATTCTTGCAGATACTAATTATTTTAATTTTCGAGTTTGTAGGGGGTTATTGCCATGGTGTAGAACAGGCCCTGTCGCTTGAGGGCCCATTTATAATAGACCACCGTGTACAACAGCCAGGCATAAGCAAAGCCAAGTATAGAAGCTGTATGTGGAATTCTCTTGCCTTTATGATTCTTAACCTTGCAAGGTTTAAACATTAATTTAATTCTTAGGTCATTTTATAGTATCTCACAAACTCTCGGGAAGCTTCTTATTGAGAGAATGCAAGATGCACAAATTTAGTAGTAGAAATCAAAGGTTGCCAGGATTTCCTGAACCAAGGTTATTAGTTTCTCAAGTACCTTCATTGAAGAGCAGAGGAGCCTTGGGGCTTCTGGACAGATAATGTGGATTTTACTCTTCAGGAAATACAGGGGTTTTTTCATCATTTAGAAAGACAACTAGCATTTGATTAGGAATTTAGAAGTAAAAAATAGCCAGAACTGTGCCTTTTTTGAAAGTGATCCATACAAAGAGAAGCTGCCAGGATTTGGGGCAGCCTGGGTTAGCGTCCTTACTCTGGTCCCAGGCTGCTTGTGCCATCTGCTGGATGGAATCAGACTTTTCTGATTTTCACCTGAAGTGGTCATTTATCCATTTGTCCATTTGACTCCAAAGTTTGTGGAACACACTGTTGGGGTGAGGGTTAGGAGTAATATGCATGGGCAGACCCTGTTTCATTGTCAGGGAGCTTATGATGTGCTGATCCATTATAATATGTTCTCCTCATAGAGTTTGCCTTTCTATTATTACAATCAAGTTGTTCCTTTTTAGGGCCATGCCTGGTGACTAATTTCTGATCCATGGGTAGAGTAGGGCTCTGAATGCCCAAATCCAGGGATAAAGACTGAGGGCATCTGCTTTATCTCCTCATCAAGATTAAAGTCTGTGAGGTTGCAGGTGCCAGATGCTGGAAGAAGAGCTTAGAATACGTGAGGCATCTCCTTAGCAGCAGTCCCTGGCAAGAGTGTGGGTTATAAGAGCTGGCACCATGACAGGAATTTTTTGTCTGAGTGTTAGGTTTTTTCCCCCTGGTAGTACCAGCAGCAGTATCCTCCCATCATTTGCTTTGCTTCTACCACCTGCAGAAGGGTCTGGCAAGTGGGGGAGGAGCCTGCAGCTGTTGCCTAGAAGAGGAGCTGGCTCCTAGCAACAGTATCAGCAGGCCCTGCAGCTCAGGGGCCTCTGAGGTCCCTCAGTCTGTCCGTTTGAGGTCTCACCCTTCCTCTCATTCAGTTCAGCATGTATCTGTTGGGGGCTTACTCAGTACTAGGCACTGTGTTGGGCCTGGGAAAAAGAGATGATTGAAGTCAAATAAATGCCTTACCTTCAAAGAGCTCACAGCTCTGGGAACATTAGCAAGTTAACATAGCACACAGTGCTAAGTGCTATATATAGAGGAGAAACTGGTGCTCTGGGAAAACCAGACAGGCATGCACTGGTGCAGGGGTTAGTGAAGATTTCCCAGGAGAGGGATGGTGGTTGAGCTGAGTTTTAATGATGAATAAGGATTAACTAGGTCAGGAAAGCAGAGAAGGATGTTCCAACCAAAGGGAGCAGAATGGGCAAAGACCAGTGGGACAAGAGAACACAGCCAACTTACTTGGGTCGTATGGCATGGCCGAAGAGTAGCGCGTAAGAAGCTGAGCAGGAAAGGCTGAGGCTGTCAGGCTAGGCAGGGCCCTTCTTTCTGATGTGCTTTTACACACATAATTATCCTCGGGAGAAACAGGGATTGTACTGATGCCCACAAACAGGATCACTGTTTGATCTCCAGAGACTCAGCATTTTTGATCACTGACTTGATTGTTTGCTGACACTTATACATGGCATCAGAGCTATATCCCAGCCCTGCATTGATGAGAAGAATCTGGGTTAGTTCACTCTAAAAGTGTGAGTCTTTTAAAGATAATGGCAGCGATTTGACATATATAGAATTTTAGTTCTCACTACTCTTTAAATTGTTGTGGAAATGATAATCAAATACTTTCATTTAACATAGCAATTTTTTGTGTAATTTGAGATCTCACAGTTTCTCAGGAAAACATATTTTATCCAATTAATGCTTGAGCACAAAATGTCACTCGTAGGATTGCATAAATGCCCACTGTTTTTGGTGGTTTGCCTTACCTCAAAAGTAACCTAATAGATGTTTCCAAGGGGTAGAATCGCTTTTTTTTTTTTTTTTTTTAGCTCTTGTGATGGAGGTCTTTCTTTGTAGATCCAAAAAACCCTATTGCTGATGGTCTATGCAAGACTTAGCAAATGAGTAGACTTTAGTTCCACAAATACCCACTCAGGGTCTGTTATATGCCAGAACACCATGTTAGGGAGTCTGCATGAATTAAATGGTCCCTCTCCTCAATGGTCCCTCTCCACAACTTCTCAAACTAGTGGAACACAGGCCCAGAAAATAAATCAGTAGCAAAACACTGAGTCAACAAAAATGTCGAAGGTGCAAAGGTAGCAAGGAAGTTACTAGTTTCTGGTCTTCGTTCTGTGCGTAGTTTTATGTTTTTAAAAACAGAAATAGTAAATTCTGTATGTACTGTTTGTAACTTGCAAATCAATAAAAATTTTATGATTTTAATGGCTGCATAACATTCCATGGTATAGATGTATCATAAATGACTTAATAGAACCCCTGTTGTTGGGCATTTAGGTTGTTTCCAGTTGTTTTGCAATTATCAACTGTGCTGCCGTGACTTTCCTTGTAGATGACTCTGTGCGCTTCTGTTAACTTCCCCAGGGTGAACTTTAGAAATGAGATTTGAGCTGGCTTTTGAAAGATGAGTAGGAGTGCACCCGATACGAAGAAAAGGGGAAAGTAGGAGACAGCATTCCAGATAGAGGCAGTAGAGGCAACCTGCTGTGTCAGAGTTCACAGGCAGCTGGGAAGCTTTGTTTGCCCAAACCAACCAAAGGACCTTCCTGGTAGGCTCATAAAGCTCTGGGCACAGCAAGATGAAGTTACATGTTACAAATGGTATGTTAATTGGGTTTGCTTCCTTTGTGCCTTGCTTTTACAGTTGCAACCAAGGCAATGTCTTACTACCTCAACTCAAAAAACCACCTGGACCCAGGACCCATCTATGTACGAGAAAATGGTCAGCTGCACATGGTCAATCTGGCCTTGGATGGTGTCAGGAGTAGCCTGCAGAAGCCAAGGCCTTTCAGACTATTTCCCAAAGGCTTCTCTGTGGAGCTTTGCATGAACAGGGAAGATGATACTGCACAGAAAGAGAAGACTGATCATTTCATCTTCACATATACCCGGGAGGGGAATCTTCGGTACTCTGCCAAATCTCTCTTCAGCCTCGTCCTGGGCTTTATCTCCGACAATGTTGATCACATTGATTCCCTTATTGGCTTTCCTGAGCAGATTGCTGAAAAGCTATTCTCTGCTGCAGAAGCCAGACAGAAATTCACAGAGCCAGGTGCGGGGCTGAGGGCTTTACAGAAATTCACAGAGGCCTATGGAAGTCTGGTACTTTGCTCCCTGTGTTTGCGAAACAGGTGGGTATTCTGATTAGGATATTGAGTATTTTTGGGGGGTGTATTAATTCTGTCTAGTTCTGGGGCTTAGTGGGCTTGGGGGCTTCCCCCATCAAATAGCACTTCAATTTAAAGCTCCCAAATATAAAGTGGCAGGCCATTTTGAGAAAAATCAGTGTCTTTCTCCCTACCTACTCCTCCGACCAGAAAACACAGCTTTATTTTGAAACCATTTTGCCACTGCTTTAATTGCCACCACTCCTCCATTCGATAAAAAAAGTACTCTTCTACCAACTTTTCTAGTATGAGAAAATAGAAATGACAAGATATGACCTGCCAAATATCTCTTGGTATGCTCTTGGGGATGTGAAGATTAGTAACCAGAGTTCTGGGCCCTGTTCCAATTTTCAGACCTCTAGATATTGAGCATTAGATAAAAAGCAACTTTAAAAGAGTGATTAAAATTTGAAGTATCCTAAAGTTTGGAAATTTTCAAATAAGGTCTGTTCACTTTAAAAATAAACTGCCAGTTATTTTACCAGCAGAAGATTTTATTCCTATTCAGGAATAAAAGAGAATTGCAATTTGGGACAATCAAGCTATGGCAAAACCACAGGCAAGTCAGGGGGAACAAAGGAGAGGCATACTTTTTTAAGGAGAAAAGAGGGAAGTTGGGAAGGTTGTTACGAACTTAAAGACCGTTGGAGTAAACTAAGAGTTCAAAGTGTGGTGGCTTTTCATTGATGAAGCTATTGCCAGGGGGGATGAGGAAAGTGTTTCTTCCTTTGGCTGGGAATGGTAGAGTAGTATCCACGTGAAAAGTCAAGTCCATGTAAGGTCAAGTTGGGCTCTTCCTGTTGGGTCTAGGGTGTGAGAGCTCCCCCTGCTGAAACCTCACAACTTCCGTTTTAGTGAGGCTTCCCCATGACTCATTTTGACAGGTCCCAACACCAAGGTCTGTTTTCTAACAGAGCAGATGTTTTCTCTTGTGACTTGCCTTTGCTCATATTACTTTTACTGATTTATTTAAAGTTTTTAGGGGCACCTGGGTGGTTTAGTTGGTTGAGCATCCTGGACTCTTGTCCTCAGCTCAGGTCTTGATCTTGGGGTCATGAGTTTAAGCCCCACTTTGGGATCCACTTAAAAAATAAAATAAATCAAGTTTTTATTCCACCATCATGTAAAATGACTTTTAAAGCATCTACTAAATAAAAAAAACAAAAACAAAAACTATAGAGGTGCCTGGGTGGCTCAATAGGTTAAGCATCCAGCTCTTGATCTCAGCTCAGGTCTTAATCTCAGGGTTGTGAGATCAAGCCCCATGTTGGGCTCTACTCTGGGCATGGAGCCTACTTAAAAAAAAAAAAAAAAAAACCTTTAAAAAACCGTGGAAAATTTAAAAATAGAAACTGCCATGGAAAATAATTCAAACACAAAATTTCTCCAGAGGCAGCTACTGTTGACAATTTCTTTTATACTGTTCCAGAGTTACCTCGTACACATGCATGCACCTGCGGCTCTCCCCTTTGTTACGCAAGTGGCGGCACGCTGCTTACACTGTTACGCACCTGGCTTTATGTATTTTAAAAATCATTGGCCGTTAATACCTGTAGATTTTAAGAATAACTGTGTAGTATGCCATTAGGTGAACTTTTTTTGTGATCAGAAAATGTGCAAGGTAGCTTACTATTAAGATGTACCATCAATATGACCATTAAAACAAGGCTGAAAAAAATAGCATGTAAGAGGAGAAAGTCATATCAGAAAGCATAAGCTAAACTCATACGCTTTAAAAAACAAGAGGGGCACCTGGGTGGCTTAGTCGGTTAAACGTCTGCCTTCGGCTCAGGTCATGATCTTCAGGTCCTAGTATTGGCCGTTGGGCTCTGCGCTTAGTGGGGAGTCTGCTTCTCCCTCTCCTTCTGTCCCCCCCCCACTCATGCTCTCTCTCTCTTCCTCTCTCTCAAATACAATAAAAAAAAAAAGCCTTTAAAACAAAAAGAAGCAATCTTTATTTAATTGGCTCATAGAATCAACGGTTTCACCCCAGTCCAAACATTGTACTTTAAAAAGACAAGGCATAGGGCGCCTGGGTGGCTCAGTCGTTAAGCGTCTGCCTTCGGCTCAGGTCATGATCCCAGGGTCTTGGGATCGAGTCCCACATCGGGCTCCCTGCTCGGCAAGAAGCCTGCTTCTCCCTCTCCCACTCCCCCTGCTTGTGTTCCTGTTCTCGCTGTGTCTCTCTCTGTCAAATAAATAAATAAAATCTTTAAAAAAATAAAAAAAAATAAAAAGACAAGGCATAAACACATGCAGATAGGAGCATAGCCGTGGACTTAGAAACTGAGCGGGTACCTCTTAAAAGCTCTGTCTCTATGCTGTGGTTAGTCATGGCTGAGCTTGGGGCTGCTTCCAGTAGAAAAAAGAATTACCTTGCCTAAATGAAAAGCCAAGCAATATTTCATTGTAGCTCATATATTTAAAATACATTTTACTCCTTCATGTTTTGTTTCAAGTTATTTATGTTCACTGTAGAAAAAATAGAACAATGAAAAGTAGGATTATGATAGATGCCTTGTTTTAAAATTATAAAGGCAGTATATATTTGGGAAATATATAAAGCTGTAATTTTAAGAAATTCATAATCCCACTATTCATGATAATCATTTTCAAATATATAATCTTTAGGGGCGCCTGGGTGGTTCAGTCGTTAAGCGTCTGCCTTCGGCTCAGGTCATGATCCCAGGGTCCTCGGATCAAGCCCCACATGAGGCTCCCTGCTCAGCAGGAAGGCTGCTTCTCTCTCTCCCACACTTCCTACTTGTGTTCCCTCTCTTTCTGTCAAATAAATGAAATCTTTTTTATATATATATATGCACACACACACACATCTTTATACATTTGGGAATATACTCCATGTACAACTTGTATTCTGTTTTACCCCCCCATCTACCATTCTAGCTTAAGTATTTCTCATGATAGTGAAAATGCTTTTTATTCATTTGTGATGTCTATATACCACTCCAGTGGTCAGACTGGAACTGAATAGCACACTTTGATTCACGTTTGACAAGCACATAAATTAGTAGCAATTCTAGAAAGCAGCTTAGCTACATGTATCAAGAGCCTTAAAAATATTCATACCATTTGACCCATTAATTCCATCTATTGGGAATCTATCCTAATTTTTTTTTAATTTATTTATTTGTCAGAGAGAGATCACAAGCAGGCAGAGCAGGCAGAGGGAGAAGCAGGCTTTCCGCTGAGCAAGGAGCCCGATGTGGGACTCGATCCCAGGACCCTAGGATCAAGACCCAAGCCGAAGGCTGGTGTTTAACCAACTGAGCCACCCAGGTGTCCCTATTCTAATTTTTAATGTAATACTCAGACATGGAACAAATACTTTCATATAAGGGAGCTCATTATAACACTGTGATAGCGAAAACCTGAAAGCTGAATATCCAACAATAGGAGATGAGTTAAGCCAATTACGGTACATTCATATGGTGAAATATTATATAGCTATTAAGATAGTATTGAAAGATCATTTAAAATGGTGTGAAATGTTCATATATAACACATTTAAAAGGATTAAAATTGCATACACTATATGATCCAATTTTTTTAAAAATAAGGAATTTTTATATGTATTACATATATAGAAAGAAGAGAAATATTTCAAAATGTAATCTAGATAATGGGATTGCGTAATTTGTTTTAATTTTCTTCATAATTTTTCATTTTCCTAATTTTTCTATAAGAAATGTATATTTTATAAAAAAATAGAAACATTTTTAATGTGATCTTTTGGCTCATATTTTATTGCAACATTTCTAAACTTTGCTGTCTTGTTCAGATACAAGGTTAAGATTTTCAATTGTGGGGGCGCCTGGCTGGCTCAGTCGGAAGAGCATGGGACTCTTGATCTCGGGGTCATGAGTTTGAGCCCCACATTGGGCGTAAAGATTACTTAAAAATAAAATCTTAAAAAAAAAAAAAGAGAGAGAAAATTTTCAACTGTGATTCCAAACTTCCCTTCTCCTCTTGAATCCCCAGAGGAAAATAGGAAGAGGACAGGAGATTTGGGTTTGCATTTATAATCCAGGGCTGATGCTATAACAGCAAAGGTTTCACCAGCACAAAAGGGTTCAGATCAAAGGGAAAAAGATTGAGAAAATTATTGAAAATAAGATAATTGGGGAGGTTGGGACACTTACTGTGTTAGGGTAGGTCACAAAGCTGCTTGTCGGAAGGAGAAGCCAGTGTTTTTGCAACTGGGTTCCAGCGCTATAAAAACGATTTCCTTCCGTTGTTGAAAGCCCAGTGATTTTTAATTCAGCTAATGGTACTGGGAGGCAAGTATGTTTTCCTTAAATACCACCCTGTGTAATGAAGTGATTATAATAACTACCATGAAATGAGGTTCTATCAGATGCCTGTACTTTTGGAATATTTATAGTTTTCTTAGTAATCCTTAAAAGAAATAATCATTTGCCCCATTTTCAGCTGGAAAAATTGAGGATCAGAGAGGTTAAGTAACTTCACAGTCACACAAGTGATTAGGGTTGCTACAATCCAAACTTAGTTGTATCTGACACTAAAATTTGTGTTCTTTCTGTTGCTTCTCCATTACACTATTCTGAACTCGTTAAGGGACAAATTGGAAGACCAGTGTTGATCAAGACCCTAGAGCTTTGATCATGTCCTAGATAAGCATCTAGTAGTGTCTATGGCTTTGCATGTTGGTTTCTCAGCCTTGATTTTTGTAATGTTTGTTAATCACATTATACATTGTTACGTGCTTCGCAGATAACCCTTGTTTCAGAATTACTGAAAATCTTTTGGTTAATTGATCAAAGGATGTGTGTTTTCCTTTCTCTGATTGCCAGTAATCCCCCAAATCCCCATTAACCCACTTCAATTCTGTGATTGGAAGATGGAAAACAGCAGCTTTATTTACAGTGCAATTAAAATGTGTCTGAGGAAATAAGGCTCAATTGTGTACCCAGCTGAGCTCTGTCACCAGGCAGCTTAGAGAGGGTATCAGTGCCCCAGGCCATCTGTACCTAGCAGTCAGGCCAGCAGTCAGCTTCAGTACATCTTACTTTGGCGATAGGAAGAAAAGAGATCTAACTTCTGTCTTGCCCTCATATTATTCCATCTTGTTTTTGGTAATTATGACCCTACTGACAAAGAGAGAACTGAACACTTCTAAGTGTAACTCCACAGATCCTAGCATACCATTTTGCTGTAGAAACTTCTAGACACCTGTGAGGAAAGTGGATGAGAAAGGCATGCTCTTGCCACAAGTCAGTTTTCCTGTTCTCTTAGGATCCTCTCTCTATTTCCTGTCACACCTAATCACTTTTCATTTTTTTCTCACTGACATCATCTGAAATAGATGAACAACTAGAAAGCAGGGTGGAGGCCCTAGCCTGGGCTGTGGAATGCCCTTTGGATCTCCTTTTCCTCTCCAGAGGCCTCCCTGATGCTTCCTGATAACAGTTTGGCAAGGTGCTCCAGTGTAATTAAATTGTTTGTGCTCACAGGTTTGTCTTAACCATCTAGACGAGACGGAGTCCTTGAAGTCTGTCATACTGCACGTACTTTCAGAGTAAAGTTAACAGGCACAGTGGAGTGGGCAGCTACTGAACCATGTGTTTGAATAGAAATGATAAAACGTGATCTGCCAAATAGCTCTTGGTATATTCTTGGGGACGTGCAGAGATTAGAGCCTAGAGTTCCAGGCTCTGTTCCAGTTTTCAAACCAGTAGAGCATAAGATAAAAGGGAACTTCAAGGGGCGCCTGGGTGGCTCAGTCGGTTAAGCATCTGCCTTTGGCTCAGGTCCTGATCCTGGAGTCCTAGGATTGAGCCCTGCATCAGGCTCCCCGCTCAGCGGGAAGTCTGCTTCTCCCTCTCTCTCTTTCTCCCCTCCCCCTCCTCTCTCTCTCTCACTCACAAATAAAATCTTTAAAAAAAAAACAAAAAACTTCAAAAGAATGGTTAAATTTTGAGAATCCTAAAGTTTGGAAATTCTCCCATAATGTCCCATCACCAAGGTTTGTCTTCTGACAAAGCAGGTGTTTTCTCTTGTGTCTTGCTTTTGCGTGTATATTTTTATTTAAAAGTTTTTACTCCACCATCATGTAAAAAGACTCAAGGCATTCACTAATTAAAAAATTCAACCTATGCCCACATAGAAATTGGTGAAGTCTGCTTATTACATAGTTCCTTGTCCTGATGGAATGTTGACTATATCACAAAGCCACAAATGATAATGTTTTAAAAGAAGGAAAAGAAAAGCTATTGATTACTCTCCATGCCCCACAGATATCTGGTGATTTCAGAAAAACTTGAGGAAATTAAGTCTTTCCGGGAGCTGACCTGCCTGGATCTTTCCTGTTGCAAGCTTGGAGATGAGCATGAACTTCTAGAACATCTCACCAATGAGGCCCTTTCTAGGTATTGACCTGCCACCACTTGTAGATGAATTGTTGTGTTTTGTTTTTAAAGGATGATCCGGTGGGATCATCTTGAAGAGTGTTGATTACTTTCCAATCCTGTGTTTATTTGCTAATTTTTTTTATTTCCTAAAACATTTTCAGTCTCCTTTACTGGGCACAAGCAACATAGATTGAACAGTTCTTAGGAAAGTAAGTCAGTTAGTTCATTTTCTAAATAACCTTTATTTCAACATGTAATACATGAAACTACCTGGGGTAAAAATGATTTTGCCCTTAGTTTGTCCAGTCCTAGTTTATTCTAACAAGAAATACTTACATAGTTGTCTATAATCGTTCTTTTCTATTTTAACTATCAGTGAACTATAAATTATTTAAAAATAAACTATTAAAGACCACCTAATTCTTTTCAAGAACCATAATTTAAAGAAATCGCCCAGTTTATACCATTCACAAATAGTCCAGCTGATCTCCAGTTGCTCAGTCTGGCCAGCAGACAGGAGGCCAGACAGATTCCTTTGTGGTTTCATAAACAGCCAGAAGCATAACAGCATGACAAACTTGAGTCTGACCAGCTTCCTGGGGCCTGCCTCAGACGGTGACACCTACACTCTACCCCATACAAAGGTATTTTTGTGTGAGGTTTAGTAAAATTTCAGATGTCTTGTGTGTGGGATCGTGGAGCAGATTAATACACTAATTTCAGGTTAGCTGGATGGATTGGATTATGGGTATACCTAAAAACCTATCTGAAAATCTAGATTTATAAAGCTAGTTAAATTTAGAGGATTGTTTGCTTTGCAAAAAGAATTCTCATAGGAGTTCTTTAGTAGACTTTCCTGACATATTTAGAGTGTTTTTGGTTTTCACATAGGATTTGTCATGAATGCAGCTTTTGTGTTAAGCAAGGTATATTTATCCCCTTAATGAAGTCCCTGTTTACCTCATTTGACCGTATACCCTTAGTGCCCTCTGCCATCTGAGATTAGTACCACATGACACTTTGATCCCTAAGTTAACCCTCAGTCAGGAAATAGCGCCAAAAGGTTTATAACTTTGTTAAATGCATTGGGTGTGAAATAACAGGATGTAGAAGATATTTTGTATTTTTAGATGAAATTTATGAAAGCCTGTTCTTGTACGTAGGCTTTCTCAAATTCTGCGTGATTTACTTATGGACTTTGTTTCCCTAGTGTAACTCAGCTCCACCTGAAAGATAATTGTCTGTCTGATGCCGGCGTGCGGAAAATGACAGCACCAGTTCGAGTGATGAAAAGAGGCCTTGAAAATCTAACATTATTAGACTTATCTTGTAAGTTTCATTCTAAATTATAGTTCTTAACGTTGGAAGAATGGCTTTAGAAATCCCTAGTTCTTCCCCTTCCCCGTCATTTTAGAGGTGATAAGATTAAGGGCGGTGACTTTCCTAGGTGCCACAGCCAGTTAGTGGCAGAGGAGGAGTAAAGCCAGAGGCACTTGACTCCTGATCACATACCTTTCCTTGTATGCTACCACCTCTTTAGGGTAGGAAAAGCCTTGCCACATTCATCTGGGCCACTCACGGTGTGCAGACAGGGCAGCCTTTCATCATATTCATGGCATACATAAGGGACATTTGGCTCACCTTTACTTTCTTTGAGTTGCTGATACAGAGTATCTGTCAGCTAAGTCTTTTAATCAATACTTGCTTGATGAAAATCTGGATGAATTCACAGTGTGATAACTTAGGATTAATCAGATGTTGACTTCAGTGCTAGAAAGTTGATAGAGATCATTTACAATTAAACTGAGCACCCATTCAATATATGGCAGGATGGTATGGTGTCAAAAGAATGAAAGGAACAGGGGTTTAAGGTCAGAGGACATTCCTTGGTCTGCTACTTTTTTTTAACAGCTGTGTAGCCTTGAGCAAGTTATTTAACCTCCTTGAGCCTCGACTTCTGTAAAATGAAGACAGTAGTCAATGTCCAGCCTCCCTCCCAGGAAAGTGTTTTTATTCAGCAAGTATTTTTTGAGCATCTAGAATGTGCCAGGTGCATTTTACTCATGGCTTTGAGGACTCAATGCTAAATGTAGTACTCTCTGATTTGAGAAGGTAATATGTATGAAAGATTTCTGAAAACAGTACAAGTTAGTAAGAGTAGTAATAGTCTCTGTCTAAATACCTTTGAAAATCTTTTTAAAATACTTTTACTTTGGAGGTGGACTAGCCATGGGCGAAGTCCAGTAAACTATTTTAATACATGTTTATGTATGCTGTTTTCATAAGGCTCCAAATTAAACTCTTTGGGATAACTTCCTGGTTTATTTTTCTGCTAATCCCCACCTCCTAGAAAGTTAGAGCTTTATATAAAGATCTTAAGGGTCATCTAGTGTCGCTGTTCCATATTACAGACAGGATGAAGATAAGATTCTTATATTAGTTTTCTCTGAAAAGTTTGCTCACTCAATACTTTATATTTTATCATTGTTTGGCCTTTTTTCTGAGCTTATTGTTGGAGTTTAGCAGTAGCTCTACTGTATACTGTTATACAGCCTATGTTTTTGACATCTAGGTAACCCTGAGATCACAGATGCGGGAATTGGATACCTCTTCTCTTTTAGAAAACTAAACTGCTTAGATATTTCTGGGACAGGGCTAAAGGTAAGACATTTGTTCCCTTCTCTTATTTCTCCAGACTCACAATTAGATATTTTTTGCTCCTGCTAATTGGTGTTTAGAAAGGACTGGTATTTGTGATGGTGTTTATTTCCTACTGAAAGCAAGCAAGAATTGACTAGATGTGTGTGCATTCTTGTTCTTTCCCTCATAGGACATCAAAGCCGTCAAACACAAGCTCCAGACCCACATAGGCCTTGTCCACTCCAAAGTGCCTTTGAAGGAATTTGATCACAGTAACTGTAAGACAGAGGGCTGGGCTGACCAGGTACTGCAGATTTTTCTCTCTCACAGTGCATTTGGCTTTTCACTTTAAATCACCAACTGCCGTAGTCAATACTTTGAACAAACCTTAATCTTCCGGGTACTCTGGCTGAATTACCATCTTCAGGTCAAATCGGAGACACTGATGGCCCATACCTAACCCAGCTACTTAAGGCGAGGTGTCAGATGCCAGTCCTTAGATCTCATACTCTGATCACTAGTTTGTGCCTCATCCTTATTCGCCCTAGGAGAAGGTGCCATCTTATAAACAACTCAGAAAATAAGCAAATTCTGGCTTGCTATGCAAAAAAGCAGTATGTCCAACTGCAGAAGGACACATTCTCTTAGCAGCGTGTGGATGCTGGAAAGAGAATAAGTCACACTGATAAGGGTCCAAATCTGACTCTTCCCCTTAGTTTGGGCAAATTTCTTACCTCTTAGAGCTTTAGTGAAGAAATGTCTTTTTTGTCCTCTCACTGAGTGAACCCTCCCATCTTCAGCTTCTTGGCTGACTTTCCTTTGATTATCCCTTGTCTTCTTGGTGGTCTTCCTCAACTTAGTATAGACCTAAGTAGGAAGTCAGAAGGTAACCAAGTAGTAGGGCACCAGTAGATGGCAGCTTGTCTGTGGCTGGTGCCTTTCTTCTTCAGACACTTTAATGTTTCTAGAAGACCCACCAAACTGTTTCATTCTGGGTTCCTCCTTGGTTTCACTGTACTGTATGCTGGTGGACCTATCCAAGTGTGTAATTGTAGCATCACCTCCCTATAAGTAATCAAGAAGGGGTGAGTCAGTATTTCAGGAGCACTTTGATGTTTGTCCACAAAATGCATGCTGAAATCGTTATAACAGTTTATAGCGTTGGATGAATCCTACATATATGCAGTGGACTTGGGGCAGGTGTGGGATGGTCATACAAAGGCTTGATGAAGTTTGGTAGCAGGTGACATGGTGGAATGAGCATAGGCTATGGAGTTAAGGAGACATGGGTTTGGGATCCTGGCTGGACAATGCAATAGCTATATGACTTAAGGCAACTTTGAGTTGCTGTTTCTTCATCTATAAAATGCAGAAACCAGGACCTCTCTTACAGAGCTTAGTAAGGATGAAGTAAAATACCTAGCAACCTGGCCTGAAAGTACAGGTGTACCATGGAGATACTGTGGGTCTGGTTCCAGACCACCTCAATAAAGCGAATATTATAATAAAGCAAATATTGCGGGGCGCCTTGGTGGCTCAGTCCGTTAAGTGACCGACCCTTGATTTTGGCTCAGGTCACGATCTCAGGGTCGTGGGATTGAGCCCCACATTGGGCTCTGTGCTCAGTGGGGAGTCAATGCTTGAGATTCTTTCTCTCCCTCTGCCCCTCCCCACCACGCCCTCGCTCTCTCTTTCTCTCTCAGATAAATAAATAAATCTTTTAAAAAATACAAATACTGTAATAAAAGCGAGTCAAACTAATTTTTTGGTTTCCCAGTGCATATAAAATTTCTGTGTATACTGTAGTCCGTTAGGTGTATAATAACATTATGTCTAAAAAAATAATGTACTCACGTTAATTAAAAATATTTTATTGCTAAAAATGTTAGCCATCACCTGAGCTTTCAGTGAGTTATCACTAATGACCGTAACACATACAATAATAATGAAAAAATTTGAAATGTTATGAGCATTACCAAAATGTGACACAGAGGCATGCAGTGAGCAACTGCTATTGAAAAAATGTTGCCCATAGACTTGCTTTACACAGGGTCGCCACAGACCTTCCATTCGTAAAAAAACCACAGTATCTGCTAAGCATAATAAAGCCAAGCTCCGAGGTGTGCCTGTAAGTTGATGGGGCTCCTTCATATGTGCAGCTTCATACCATACACCCTGCGCAGGCCCCTAGAGTGTGGCTGCAGCATTTTCCCCATCTCTTGCTGATCCCCTATTGAAATGTTTCGGGCTGACTCCAGTCTCCTCCTGCCCGCACTCTGCAGGTGACACAGGAAAATGAGGCCAACTACCGGGAGTCCCCTTACTTCCCTATCTCTGTCTCAGAATGTTTCCATTTATTCAACCATCTCCTACTTCCCCCTATCCGAAGGGTCAGGTGTGCCACTTTATTCCGGGGATGAGCACTTGAGTGTTTGTTTTTCGGTTACAGTCTCTGAGATCTCCGGCTCTCTCTGGGATATTTAGCTCATACTGATTTCCCTCCACTGCCCCGCCCTTCAGTCTTCAGGCGCACACTTTGTTGGCTGTTTGCTTTCTGTGTATAAACATGACTTACTCTTTTTCTAACAGTTCTTTGTCCCCCCATGCAGCTATGAAGTGGTTTCTAGGATCTTGCCCACCTCCTCACTGCCCACTCAGTTCTTAATCCCTCGTAATCTAGGTCTGGCCTCCATGGCTCTACAGCGGGTGTTTTCTTGAAGGTGGTGTATGATCTCATTCTCCATCTTCCTGGGCTTTTCTGCATTGCTGGTATGAACACGCCTGCCCTACGCTTTCCCCTCCTGGACTTTCTCCTTATTCCCCTCTCACTTCTCCCTCCAGCTCCTGCTGATTCCCCACTTCCTCCTCTCCTCTTCTGTCTTCTCTCTCCTGGTGATCTTCACTGTTCTTAGAGCCTTAACTGTCCCTGAAGGGAAGATTTTACCTTCTCTGACACATCAGACCCATTCCTAAGTACTGTCCATAAATCTGTACCGGGCGCCAAGATTCAGTGTGGCCAGAACCAAGCTTATTTTCTTCTTCCCTCTCCCCAAGCAGCTCTTCCTATTGACATTCTTATTTCTGTTAGTGGAAGGACTGTTTTCCGTATTGCCCACTGAGTCACCAGGTTTGGTTTATGCTGGCATTCTCTTAGATCTGACCCGTTCCCATAGTCAGGGAGGTATCATAGGAGGGGTGACACCTGGTATTTACTGGCTGCTTTCTGTGTGCCAGACACTGCTAACCCCCTCATTTAATTTTCACAGCAGCCTGGGGAGGCTGGGTACTATTATTACTACTGTTTTACAGATGAAAATATTGAGCCTAAAAAATTAAATCACTTGCCAAGGATACCCTGGCTAGTAGGTGGTGGCGCTAAGTCTGGTGTATTTTTACATTCTATGTTGTCCCGTCTCTGTATCCTGAAGTGTTTTCCTTGACTTTCTTTCGATCATTTTATTGTTTACTATAATGAGAAATACTAAGTTAAAAGCTCTTATTACTTGTGGTATATGTGAAATAATCACTTTCTTTTTTACAGATAGTTTATACTCAGCCCAAATTTCCAAAAGAATTTGTAGTAGCTTACAATAAAAATACATTTGTAACAGTTTTAAAAAATGGAAACTGATCATGAAATGTCTTGAGAACATGGAAACGTGGGCATTTTACACACATACAAGAGTTGAATTATATTTGGTATATTTAAGGCCTGAAAGTGAGTCTAAGAATGTGTGAAAAGTATTATGACTAAGGTTTTACATTTTATTATTTAAGGATATATACTTTTTTGTAGCTTGCAATAGAGATGAAAATAGGGAATCAGCTTTATAGATTTTTCCCGAGTCATGTAAATACATATATCCAATGTGTTTGTATTCTGATCAATTCCTGCATTAAAACAGAAAATCCAGGCTTGACTTGGTTACTCTTACCACCACCTGTCATCTGAAGTAAGATTACCGTAAGGATTTGTGTTTATGGAAAGAGAGCTAAGGGAATAAGGAAAGCTTGGGGTTAAAAGCTTGAGATTTTGTTCAGATTCAGATCTTTTCCAAATACATTTTAGATTGTTCTGCAGTGGGAACGTGTGACTTCAGAAGCTGTGAAGCCACGAGAAACCGGGGAGCCTCGAACAGCAGCTCAGCACTTCTGTGAGAAATTCCCTTTTCTTTGGAATTTTTGCTATTAGGTTATTTGCACCCTTAAAGCAGTCAGCCCATTTTCACCCAGTGGGAAAAGTAATTATGATAGTATTGACTTAAATAGATCATCAAGACTTGTATTCTCTCAACATGTGACAGTGTAAGTTCACACTTGGCTTTGAGCACCAGGAAAATAGTTAAATGTATGTATATCCCATCTTGTCCCAAAAAAGATTTGTAGTGGCACAAAAGTAGAGTACAGAACATTAAAAAAGGAGTTAAGTCTCTCCAAAAGATTTCTGTCTCAGGTGTCCATCCAAAGATGAACGGATAGTGGCGCCTGGCTGGTTCAGTCAGCAGAGCATGCAGTTCTTGATCTCGGGGTTGTGAGTTTGAGTCCCAGGTTGGGTGCAGAAATTAGATAAAAATAAAATCTTTAAAAACATAAAAAGAAAAAATATGGATGGATGAACAACATGTAGTATTTCCATACAATGGAGTATTCAGCCTTAAGAAGGAAGGAAATTTTGGGGTGCCTGGGTAGCTCAGTTGGTTGAGCCTCTGCCTTCAGCTCAGGTCATGATCCCAGGGTACTGGGATTGAGTCCCGCATCGGGCTCCCTGCTCAGCGGGAAGCCTGCTTCTCCCTCTCCCTCGGCCACTCGCCCCAGCTCCCGCTTGTGATAGCTCTCTCTCTCTCTGTCAAATAAATAAAATCTTAAAAAAGAGAGAGAAGGAAGTTTTGACATAGTGTTATAACATGGATGAAATTTGAAGAAATTACGCTAAGTGAAATAAGCCAGTCAAAAAGAAACATGTTTTGTGATTCTTCTTGTAAGAGGTTCCTAAAATAGTCAAGTTTATAGAGACAGAAAATAGAGTGGTGGGTGTCAGGGACTGGGGGGAGGGGAAAGGGAGTTACCATTTAACAGGTACAATGTTTCCATTTTGCATGAAGTGAAAGTTCTGGAGAAAGATGGTGGTGATGTTTGCACAACAGTGTGAATGTACTCAGTGCCACAGAGCTATACGCTTAAAAATGATTAAAGTGGTAAATTTATGTATATTTTATATAATTTTTTAAAGGAGGTAAGCAATAAAATCAAAATGAAGGAAAAATAAAGGTAGCAAAATAAGAATACAGGGCATACCAAAAACTATAGAATAAAGTGGTATCATTTGCTAGGGTTGTGCCCCAAATGTAGCTCTTGTTTCAAAGACAAAGTCCAGATTTTGAAGAACATAAGTAACATTTTCTGAGCTTTTATTATGTGCCAAACATTGTGCTGAGCACTTTATATGTTACCTCATTTATCTTCACATCACACTTCCGAAATCGGTTTTATATCCTTATAAAGATGAGAAAACTGAATCTCAGAGAGTTTCTTGCCCAAGGCCACTTCTCCAGGAAATGGCAGATGTGGGATTTGAATCCAAATCTGTCACACTCCCACGTGAGTACATGTGTTCAGCCCACGCCAGTGCATATGCCCCCGTTACTCGGGAGGGCGTCCAGAAGAGAATAAAATGAATCCCAGCCTCTCCCTGTTCGGGCCTTTGCCGTCTCCCTGGGATCAGCTTAGGACTCGGGCAGGCATTAACACCCCAGCGTGGTTGACTCATTGCCCCTCGTTTCTGTCACCCTTGCAGATGGCAAGCGGGCTCGAGCCGAAGCCCCCGTGAAGTGTCCCCTGGCAGACACCCATGGGAACTCTTCTGAGAAGCTCCAGTTCTATAAAGAGAAAGCTCCAGACTGCCACGGGCCATTGTTAAAGCGCGAAGCCGTCTCAAGCCAGGAGTCAAAGAAGAGCAAGAAGAGAGCTTTTGAAGAGCCAGAGAAGGAACAGAGCAACTCTTCGCAGTCTTCAAAGCAGAAATATGTGTGTCTTGCTGTGGAAGACTGGGACTTGTTAAATTCCTACTGATTGGTAGATAGGAGTTGACCTCTTTCCCCCTGACTCTCATGTATGAGCAAAGGGGGCTGATGGTGTTTTCCTTTTTGTTTGACTTTACCTATGGCATTAGCATAGCAAGCGGATATTTCTACTTTTGTGGTGGGGGAGGGGAATGCTATGGAAGTATGTAATAATTTCTAATGTATATTTTCAATACATAGTAATTTTTTCAAATAAACGTTTTTGCTGTCCTTAAGTTCTGCTTGTGAAATGTAGAATGGAGCCACAGGAAATAACACTTTGGTTTGGGGTAGAAAGCCATGTGAATTAACAAGGCAGCTTAGCATGATTGGTTACTACAAGGTGGCCCAGCCAAGAAGGGGTGTGTGTGTGTGTGTGTGTGTGTGCGCGCGCATATGGCTCCCGTTACTGACTACCTCCAGTGTGCCACACCCTGTCCATACAACAACAATGGAAGATAGGTATTAGCCCTCCTTTAGAGTAAGAAAACTCAGCCTCAAGGGGCACCTGGGTGGCTCAGTTCGTTAAGTATCCGACTCTTGATTTCCGCTCAGGTCATGATCTCAGGGTCCTGGGATCAAGCCCTGTGTAGGGCTCTGCACTCCACACTCAGCGGGGAGACTGCCTGAGGATTCTCTCTCCCTCTCCCTCTGCCCCTCCCTCCACTTGCATTCTCCCTCTCTCTCTCAAATAAATAAATCTTAAAAAAAAAAAGAAAAAACCCAACATCATGTTAGGGGAGTTGATTAAGGTCACAGAGCTCATAAGTGACAGAACCAGAATTTATACTCTTCTATCCTAAAGCCCACTCTCACATTGCCTTTTTTTTTTTTTTAATGTATTATTTGTTTCAGGGGTACAGGTGTGTGTGATTCATCAGTCTTACACAATTCATAGCACTCACCATTAGCACATACCCTCCCCAATGTCCATCACCCAGCCACCCCATCCCTCCCACCCCCCTCCACTCCAGCAACCCTCAGTTTGTTTCCTGAGATTGAGTCTCTTATGGTTTGTCTACCTCTGGTTTTATCTTGTTTCATTTTTCCCTCCCTTCCCCATGAAGTGGATGGAACTAGAGGGTATAATGCTAAGTGAAATAAGTCAAGCAGAGAAAGACAATTATGATCTCACTGATATGAGGAATTTGAGAAACAAGACAGAGGATCATACATTACCTTCTTAAATAATAGCTACTGTTTATCAAAATCCCAACTATTAAGTCTATGAAGTAAACCACCAAGAATCTTCACATAGTCCTGCAAAGTCAGGGTTATCACCTCTATTTGACAGAAGAGGAACCTGAGACCAATAACTTGCCTGAGACCAGTGCTTAAGCTTTATCCTGCATGCAAATTACCTGTGGATCATGTTAAAATGCAGATTCTGGTGAGTAGATCTGGAGTAGGGCCTGAGATTCAACATTTCTAACAAGTTTCCAGAAGATACTAGTGCTTCCGGTTTGTGGACCACTTAGAATAGCGAGGCTCAAGACCTTCCCTGTCCACTACGGTAGCCCCTAGTGACATGTGGCCGTTGAGCACTTGAAATGGGGCTAGTCCCAAATTGAGATGTGCTGTAAAATACACACTGGATATCATATCAAAGCACAAAAAAGTATGAATGAAAAAAATCTCCCATTTTTAAGTATTGATGGCATGTTAAAATGGTAATTTGGGGGTTAAAATATTCATTTCACCTGTTTTTGTGTCTTCTATGACTACTACAAAGTTTACATGTCTTACATTTATGATTTGCATTATATTTCTACTGGACAGTGCTGCTGTAGACCATATTCCATCCTTCTAGTGAGCTTAAAGCAGGACTTAACTGGCAAGTAAAAGGAAGGGAGTGAATGCCTCGAGGAATTAATACATTGGCATGACATACCTCAGTGTGACAGGTGTGACATTTGGAAATGCTCTGCAGTTCAACCAGGATTTTAATAAAAGGCGGATCTTGGGTCTGATACATGTTTTGTTTGCTAGGCAAGTTATGTCTGGAAAAGCCTATTGCCCCAGATCATATGAGAAGTTCTGATTCTCCCCACACTTAAGATCAAGCAGAAGACGAATGGGTGTTGAGGTCGGGATAAACCCAGGAGAGTGTATAATGGAAGCCTAGAGTGGGAATGTTTAGACAAGAAGGGGGTAGTGCACTATGCAATGCTCTGAAAGGTGAGGTTGGATGAGAACAGATAATTCGGCAAGCTGAAGGTTGTTTGTGCCCTCGATCGGGTTGGGGGGAGAGGTCAGTGTTAAAAAGCCAAATGGAATAGATTAAAGAGAATGGGAGGTGAGGAAGTAGAGATAAGAACCACACAAATTCAAGAAGTTGTACTCCGTAAAGGAGTATAAGTTCCACATTTTGATGGTAACTGGGGCCTTGGGGTCAAAGAAGTGTTTTCTTTCATCATTTTTGATTCAAGCATGTTTAAAAGAGAGAATAGAACAAACTTCCATGTACCCATTATCCACTGTGGTAGGCAGAATGATGCCCCCAAGGATGTCCAGATCATAACCCCTAGAACCTGCGAATATGTAACAGGGACTTTGCAGGTGTGATTAAATTAAGGATCCTGAGATAGGGAGATGATTTTGGAGCATCTGAGTGGGCCCCATGTAATCACAAGGGTCCTTCTAAAAGGGAGACAGGAGGTTCATGGAAGCAAGAGGTTGGAGGGATACAGGGAAGGGACCATGAGCAAAGGAATACAGGTGGCCTCTGGACACTGAAACAGGCAGGGAGACTGAGTCTCCCCTGAAGCCTCAGGCAGAGGGAAAATACAGGAGAATGAGAAAGCATGAGAAGTGTTAAAGAAAGGGCAAGTGATTAGCTTTCACAGCCCTGTAAGTGCTTGGGACATCAGTCTTGCAGAGTTAGCTTGCAGGTTTTTTTCCTGGTCTTGAGATTCTCCTCACTGCCTTTTTAAGTGTTCAACTTAGCTTTGACCTTCTGGAATCCTGTAAGTAAACGAAGGTAATACCAAGTCAAAATAAATAGAACGTGTTACCAAAAGGCCTTGCTTTCTTTCTAGTCCTTCCCCTGAAGGTCTTTCTGTACTTTTGGTCTGGGAATAACACAAAGGCTTAGCTTTGGAATAGGTTTTGTAAGAGAATATTCTGGCAACATTAAATGCTACATGCCTTTTGGCAAATAAAGAGCCGTGACCAGCTTTTCTGGCCACCTTTAACAAGCATCTTTCATCATCTTTACTTTTTGAAATTTATCTTAAATCCCAAGTTAGTAGTATTTAATACACCAGGTGTTGAGCTCTGGCTATCCCCATACTCTCTCGGTTGGAGAAGAATAATTACATTCTGGAATTCCTAGACTGTCCTCACCATGCTGATTTTGGCATCCAGCCATCATGGTCTTACTCTGAGTTTCCATAGCGAAATTTTGTCCTCTGCTCCTGCTTCAGCCTCTCATTCCTGGCAACCTCCTCTCTTTCAATTGTCAAAGATGGTTCTTGGGGCAGTGAAGAATCAGCTCTAGACTAGGAGTCAGAAAACCCGGCTCTAGTCAAATCTCTTCCTCTCTCTGGGCCTTGATTTCCTCATCTGTAAAAAGAATACAGTAACTACTTTGCTTACTAGGATTATTCTAGGGATTAAATGATATAATGTGAGTGAAAGTGCTTTAAACTATAAAGCCTAATCCAGATGTTATCTAATTATCATGATTTCTAGAGTCCTAGGACATTATTACAGCTCTTTATTTTACAGATGGGGAAGTGAAGCTCAGAGGGAAGAAGTTTATTCATTATGGTGGTTAATTTTATGTCTCAACGCTGGCTAGGCTATGATGCTCTCAAAAGCCAGTCTAGGTGTTGTTGTGAAAGTATTTTATAAATGTGAGTAATAGTTAAACCGGTGGGTTTTAAATAAAAGAGATTACTCTCCATAATGTGGATGAGCTTCATCGAATCAGTTGTAGGCCTAACAGAAAAGACTGAGATACCTAGAATAAACCTCTCTGCCCCTTCTCTCTCTGTACGTGTGTACACATGTGCACACACACACACACACACACACACCCCTCCTGTTTGTTTTTTTCCTCTCTGTAGACCACTTACTAATACATCCATCCTTCACTCATATGGCAACAATTACTGGGCACTTACTGTGAGCTCTGTTAGGCAGAACAGATGAAGCAGGGTCCCTGCCCTCAAGTAGGAGACAGACCAGTGACTTCCCAAGTACAGCTTTGTGTGATCAGTACCGTGATTTGGGGATGCTCTGGGAGCTCTGGGACCAACGTGAAGGAATACTAAAATGGGTAACCAAGAACTGTGAGGCCTGAGATGTTTCCTAAAAGATGATGAGACCTGAGTGACTTTTGAAGGACAAATGTGAGTTAGCAAATGAAAGAGAGGGGCTGGGCATTTCCAGCTCTGTGGAGTGTGGGAAAGAGTGGCAACATTTGCCCAGATGAGGCTTTCTGGAGCTCTGGGGCTGGAGCCAGTGGGAGCTGGAGAGAGCTGAGAGATGAAGGTGGAGCCGTCAGCCAGGACCACTCTAGGGGAAGGCCTTTGTCCTGAAAAATCACAGGGAGCCACGCAAGGGAGGAAAGCAGGGATGACAGAAACCCATGGCTTAGAAAGGCACCTCAGGCTTCTCCGTGGAAACTACCCAGGATGAGGACTCCAGCGAGGAGCCAAGGGAGGCCTGAGGGAAGGCACAGAGATGCAGCAGAGGGGCCGGCCGTGAGATGTCTTCATTCACTCCCAAGGTATGCATTTGTTGAGCATCTATACGCACCAGGCATCTGCTCGGTGATGACGACCCATGACAAACAACACAGACACTGCAGCTGTGGAGTTTGGCAGGGGACCTGGAAGGATTTGGTGTTGATCTCCAGGAGAGGGAGTGGTCAAAGACAACGTCAAGTTCTCTAGACCGAGGTCAGTAACCACCCAGAGGGGGAGTCCTGGAGAAGGAACAAGTTTGGGGGCCAGATAAGTTCAGTTTGGGGCTTGTCAAGTTTGAGGTGAGACAACCAGATGAAACTGTCCAGGAGATCACTGATCCGTGAGTCTGAGGGGCCAGAGAGTTATGGGCCTGGGAGAGAGACTGGGAAGAAGCCAGGGGTGGGAATGAGATCAGGCAGGAAGAACAGGCTTCAGGCGAAGAATCTGGAACTGTATGCAAAATGTTCTGTGTTTGGATCAGTGTGGGATTCCCCCCACCCTATGGCATGGTTGCATAGCCATTATCACCTTCTCCCAGGGGAGAAAATACTCCGCCACCAACATATGAGCTGCTGAGATAAAAATGGGGTGGGCAGGTGGCTAATGAGGAGACTTTGGGAGTGGTGGCATTTAAAGGGAAGCAGAGGAAGAGTCACCTGAGAAGAAAGGGTCGAAGGAGGAGGAAGCCAGAACAGTATCCCGTGACGGAAACCACAAGAGGGGAGTCTTTCCCTGGTGCAGAAGGGGCAGGGAAGATGGAGACAAGCAGTTGGAATTGGAGATGAGAAGGTAGGCCGAGGTGAACCTGGCATAGAAGCAGGCTGTTTGAATATCAGACACACTGAGACGTGACACGTGGTTACGGCACAAGGAGCAATCCAGTAGAGGAGGGGAGCCCTCTGCGGCCTCTGTCCTCCCCCTTCAGGAAAGCAGTCAGCTCCCACAGAGCGAGGGGCAGCCAAGTGACAGGCCAGCGCAGGCAGCCCTGTGCAGCTCCCCAAGTAGGCTTGTTCAGGAGACCGAAACCCTTGATCCCAGGAGGAACAGCAAATGACCAGGGAGATGTGCAGCTTGAGAGGCCTCAGGGGGCAATGGTTAACTGTTTTCAGGCGAAGAGCTTTCCTGGGACAGAGGGAACAGATATATTTTCTGGATCCAGAACTAATGAAAGAGAGAGAGAGAGATTTGAGTCGGTAATGGACAAAAATTCCTAAGCTCACAGCTACTACGAGAGGTAGCAAGCTCCTCGTCATCAGAAGTGTGCAACCAGAAGCTGGGTAATCATTTGGCAAGGCTGGTACAGAGATAATCCACAGACAAGCAGGTTGGGTATTGGATAGATAACCTTGAAAGTCCCCTTTAGGCTTGGCAATCTCTAATGCTTGTCAAATTTCCCTGGTCATCTCAAAGGTTTTGGTGAAATGGTCAAGAAAGACTATTTTGGGATTCATTTGATTAAAGAAAATTCATGCCACATAATGCTCATGAGTTTAGGAGCAGAAAGGGATGATATAACTTAACAAGATAGCACATCTAGTAAGTGTTGTAGCTCTTGGGAAGAAAATCACTGGCTTAGGCTTTGGATCAGTGATTCCTAGAAGTTTCCAAAGGTCACCTGAGGACTCCGTTTCAAAAAAAAAAAAAAAAGAGAGAGAAAGAAAAAGTGCAGATAAGCTCTACCACTCCATTCTGATTTGGAATAGCTGGTTGGCCCCGGGAACCTGTATTTTAATTAATTAATTACTTTTTAAAGATTTATTTATTTATTTATTTATTTTAGAGAGAGAGCATGCACGAGCAAGGGGGAGAGGCCGAGGGAGAGAGAGAAGCAGACTCTGCGCTGAGCACGGAGCCCGACGCGGGGCTCGATCCCAGGAACTGAGATCACGACCTGAGCCCAAATCAAGAGTCTGATGGATGCTGAGCCACCCAGGCACCCCGGAACCTGCATTTTAATCAAGCAACACTCCCCCTGCCCCAAGAATCTGAAGTGGCAGATCCCAGGACTCCCCTATGGGAAACTGGATGAAGATAATGGCTTGAGAACAAGGATCCTCTAAGCGAAGTGCTCGGTAAATCTCAGTGTGCTGCACAGATGGGGAGCTAGGCTCAGCCGTGTGGGGGGCTTGCTGGGCAAGTCAGGGTGTCCTCTTGGACTGACTCCCAGGTCCAGTATTTCCCCACATCACTGAGCAGACTAAGTGGGACATTTTTCAGGCCTTAATCTCATCCATTCGCACTACTCCCCTCTGTGGAGGCTAGCACTCTTGAGTCATTGCCTCAGTCCCCCAGCCTATAAAATGAAATAGTGACAGCTTCTTGATGAATGAGGTAGAGCGAATCTGCAAGTGGGTGGGGCTGGAAAACTCTGGGAATGTGCCTCCCTCTGCCTTGTTCAATGGATTCAGAATGCAGCCAAGATGTAATAATGGGACCAGCTTTGCCTTCCCGCCTGGAACAAACAAAAAACCAGGCAGAATACGTGAAGCAGCAATTTTAAGACACTGGACATCAGGCAGTGAAGGACAGTGATCCCCGAGACTGAATGCTTTCTCCTCACTATCAGGAGCAAGGCAAGCATGTCTCTTCTCACCACTTCTATTCAACATTGTAAATGGCCATTGAAATCAGAGAAAAAATAAAAGCCATCCAGATTGGAAAGAAAGAAAACTGTCTTTATTCACAGATGATATGATTATCTATATGGAAAATCTGATAGAACCTACAAAAAATTATAGAACTAATAAGAGAGTTTAGCAAGGTATCTGATACATGATTGATGTACAAAAAATTAACTATATATACTAGCAGTGAAAAATCAGAAATTAAAATTTTAAAATGCCACTTGCCATCAAAAAATAGGAAATACTTAGGGATACGTCAGACAAAGGATGTACAAACCCGTACATTGAAAACCATACAACATTGCTGAGAAAAAGCAAAGGAGAACTAATAAAGAGAAAGAGAGAGAGAATGTAATCATGGGTGGGGACACTCAGCAATGTTAAGACGTCAGTTCTCCCCAAAACTGGTCTGTAGTTTCAATGCTATTTCAATCAAAATTCCAGCAGAACTTTTCTATAGAAATTGGCAAACTGACTCTAAAATTCATATGGAAATGGAAAGGACCTAGATAGAATACCCAAAAAACACCTTTGAGAAAGAACAAAGTAGGAAGACTAATACTGTCTGATTTCAGGGCTTCTTATAAAGCAACAGGAATCAAGACAGTACGGTATTGGCATCAAGGCCGACAAATAGATCAGTGGAACAAATAGACCACAAATATATAGATTACAGATACAAAGGCAATTCAGTAGAGAAAGGATTGTCTTTCCAACAAATTGGCGTTGGAACAATACCATGTGCAAAAACAAAACAGAAAGAATGTTGATTTATTCCTTGCACTATGTACAAAAATTAACTCAAAGTGGATCAGAGACCTAACTAGAAAACCAAAACTAGAGGGAGACAAACCATAAGAGACTCTTAGTCTCAGGAAACAAACTGAGGGTTGCTGGAGTGGTGGAGGGTGGGAGGGATGGGGTGGCTGGGTGATGGACGTTGGGGAGGGTATGTGCTATGGTGAGCACTGTGAATTGTGTAAGAGTGATGAATCACAGACCTGTACTCCTGAAACAAATAATACATTATATGTTAATTAAAAAAAAAAAAAAAAGAAAAACCAAAACTAGAAACCTTCTAGAACACATAGGATAAAAATCTTTGTGACCTAAGGCTAGGCAATTATTTCATATATACAGCACCAAAAGCATGATCCATAAAAGAAAAAAATCTGATAAATTGAACTTCATCAAAACAAAAAACGTCTGCTCTTGGAAAGACACTGTTAAAAGAATGAAGTGACAAATCACGGACTGGGAGAAATATTTGCAAATCACACCTCTAATAAAGGGTGTGTATTCAGAGTATATAAAAAAACTGTCAGGGCACCTGGGCAGCTCAGTTGTTAAGCGTCTGCCTTCGGCTCAGGTCATGATCCCAGGGTCCTGGGATCGAGCCCTGCATCCGGCTCCCTGTTCAGCAGGAAGCCTGCTTCTCCCTCTCCCACTCCCCCTGCTTGTGTCCCTTCTCTCGCTGTCTCTCTCTGTCAAATAAATAAAATTAAGATTTTATTTATTTGACAGAAAGAGCACAAGCAGAGGGAGAAGGAGAAGCAGGCTCCCCACTGAGCAGGGAGCCTGATTCAGGACTCGATCCCAGGACCCTGAGATCATGACCTGAGCTGAAGGCAGCCGCTTAACCGACTGAGCCACCTAGGCGTCCCAAATAAATAAAATCTTAAAAAAAAACCCGTCAAAATCCAGTAATGAAAAAATAAACAATCAAAAAGAAAAAAGAAATAAAATAAAACGGGTAAGAGATCTGATGAACCCTTCACCAAGGAAGAAATATAGACGGCAACGATGCATATGAAAAGATGCTCAACATCATTAGTCGTTAAGGAAATGCAACATAAAGTCACATTGAGATTCTACCACACACCTATTAGAATAGTTAAAATGAGGGGCACCTGGCTGGCTCAGTCAGAGGAGCATACAACTCTTGATCTCAGAGCCGTGAGTTTGAGCCCCACATTGGGGGTAGGGATTACTTAAATAAGTAAAAAACTAAAAAAAAAAAAAAGAATAGCTAAAATGAAAAAGGCTGACCACAGCAAGTGTTGGCAAAGATATAGAGCAATAGAACTCTCATATTTCAATGGTGGGAATGCAAAATGAAACAGCTGCTTTGGAAAACAAGCAGTTTCATAAAAAGGTAAACATACACCGACCACATCCAGCCATTTTACTCCTAGGTATTACCCCAAGATAAATGAAAATATTATGTCCATATAAAGATTTGTCCATAAATGATCGTAGCTGCTTTATTTGCAAGAGCCAAAATTGGGAATAATCCAAAATCCATTAGCAAATGAATGTGTAAGTGAAGAGTGCCTGAACTATCAGGCATATGCTACCACATGGTAAGTCTCATAATAGTTATTCGGAGTGAAAGAAGCCAGCTGGACAAAAAGGTTGTATACCATATGATTTTATTCATATAACATTCTAAAGAAGTACAGATTATACTGAAGAAAGAAAATCACTGGCTGCCTGAGTATGAGGGGGAGACTTGGGGAGGGGTAAGGCAGAAGGATTACAGAGGAGCGCAAGGACACTTGAGGGTGGATGAATATGTTCACTATCTTAATTGTCATAGTTTTGTGGGTGTATACATATGTCAAACTTATGAAAGTATAAAGTATGTGTAACTTATTGTAGGTCAATTATACCTCAATAAAGCTGTTTTTAGAAACTCATGGAACTTAAGGGACCCTGGGTGGCTCAGTCGGTTAAGTGTGTCCGATTCTTGGTTTTGGCTCAGGTCATGATCTCATGGGTCGTGGGATCAAGCCCTGTGCCCAGATCCCCACTCAGCGGGGAGTCTGCTTTAGATTCTCTCCCCCTGCCCTTCCCCCTGCACGTGTGTGCTCTCTCCCCCTCACTCTCTTTAAAATAAATAAATAAATCTTAAAAAAAAAACCTCATTGACCTTAAGCACATATACTTAAGATCTATGCATTTACTGTATGTAAATTATACCTTACTAAATTATTTTTTAAAAAGAGGATTCAGAGAAATCTCTTCTACCTTGACCTGGAGTTGCTCAGTGGCCCTCAGAATCCCAGTGATGGCCACCAGACAGTGCCACTTTGAGCTGGTCCTGGTGTCCTCTTGTCGAAAGCGTGGCTGGGCTATGTGTTTCTCCCCAGTTCCAGCCATCTGTGGTTCGGTGAGTCCAAGGATGAACAGAGAGTCCTAAGCAAACAGTGACCTCAGAGGGTTAAACCAGACCAGATTTCTAGTCCAAACCCTGGGGTGAAGGCTGAGCCTCTTTAAATTCCATTCATCTATCCCTGCGTGTTTGCACAGCAAAGAACCCGTTGTGCTCGGAGTACTGATCTCAGAGACAGAGGGGAGGCCAGGGAAGCTGGGAGATGGCAAATATTGACGCTGGCTGCCTGGGTTCTCCATGCAGGCTGTTGCATTCAATCCCCTCCACCCTCACCCCACCGCAACCAGCCCCGCTCTGCTGATGCGAACCAGGGGAGGGGCCTGGCTGGCTGCCCTGGGCTCTGTGTCTTTCTGGACCTGGCTTATGGAGGATTGTTCAGGAGGTTGCTGTGCACCTGCTTCTTTCTGAAAGGAAGAACCGATAAACGAGAAAAGAGCAAACGCCATTCTGCCAGCGCCAGCCACCTCCCGTTTACAGACTGCTGCTCCCTGGCCTGGGCTCCGGCTTTCTCGTCCAGGGAATCCGGGCTGCAAAAGAGCGAGACATCAGGGACGGGCTGTGGCAGGCTCTGGATTTGGGCCTGTCCAGGTTCGATCCTGGCTCTGTGGTCTCAGGCAAGCAGCTTCGTCTCTCTATGCCTCTGTCAAGTGTGACTAACCAAACCAGGTGCCTGGGATGGTTGTGTATATTAGCGAAAATGAGATACAAGAGACAAGACATATATAAGGTGGTGAGAGTGCTTGGCATGTACTCAGTGCTGGCTAAATACTGCCTTTTAATATTCATTAAAGCCCTTGGTGCAGTGCTTGGCACTCCCCTTTCTTCTGCTTAAAGCTTTAATGTTTCCAAGTGGCGTTCACATTCTGGATCTCACTTTTTCTTCTCAATGAGCCCGCAAGATAGTTTGCTGATGACATCGTTCTTCCTGACGCCCGGAAGAGAGCCTTCTTAGCAGCCCCTCCTCAGAAGGGAAGAATCAAATGTGTTCCTCCTGCTGCAGACCTCTGCCAGCATCACGTAGCGTGCAGAGTCAAGTTCATTCCCTGCAGCCCAGCATCAGAGGCTCTTCTTCACCCTGAAGCCATGGGGTACTGTTTCACATTCCCTCGGCTCCCAGCCGCCCTCCCTGCACTCTTCAGCCTGGGCTGCCCTGGGCCTGCTTCCCACTGGGCTCCATCATGGCCCTGCGTGGGCATCACCACCACCAGAAGCTTCCCAGATCTCCCGAAACAACGTCCAACAGCGGACTGCCGCAGCTGAGCCCCCAGACTCCTGGCTCTGCCCCCAGCCAGTCATGCACACTTCAGAAGGTGCTGGCCTCTCTACGTGTGTGCAAACGGTTACCCGCCTCAGAGCACTGTTGTGAGAATGGAGGGTAAAGCTCTTACTGAGCACAGTGCCTGGGTCCTAGTAAACGCTCAGCAGGGGCCAACTGTGTGCAACTCTGTGCACCTGGGAATCTGGCTTGTAGGTTCTGCCCTGCTACGGACACGCTGAGTGGACCGGGACAAGTTTGTTCCAGCCTTGCTTCTCCATCCTGTAAAATGAAGCATCTTAACCCCTAGGGGCCCGTGGGTGGGTTTGGTTGGGAGGGGAGGGTAAAATGACCGGCAACCAATGGCGCCCGTGCCTCGGGCACTTTTCTGAAAAGAGCCACTAAAGAAGCCGGGGACTGGAGGAGCACTAGGGCCAGCTGCCTCTCCCTGGCAGGGCCCATCTGCAGCACCAGCAGGAAGCGTTTTCCTGGCGGGAACCGGGCACTCTTCGGCTGCCCGAACCACTGAGGCTGACCGGTATGAGCATACGAGGGGCACATTCCCATAGCCCCCTCCCAGCAACCTTGTTTTCAACAACTAGTGCTCAGGGCGTGGGGAACACGTCCCATCTGAGTGCTGGAATGAGCCTCTGGACCTTTTCTTGTTCCTCGGGGACCAGCTCAGCCCTTTATTCCCCTGGAGACTGGCATCCTGTTGGAGAAGGCGCACCCAGGGCGGGAGGACTGGTGCTCCTTCTTGGGTCTGGACTCCTCCACCTCCCCCTTCCCCCTCTTCCCTCCCCGCCCCCTGCTCCCTAAAGTCCCTGTGTTCCACCAGTAAGTAGCCTTTGACTACCCCCTCTGCCCACTTGGTCCGGGCGCTGGCATCTTTCTTAGACTAGTGTAATTAAAGCTCATTGTAGGTCCAGGATGCTTCCTTTCTCATTGCCCCTGATGATGCCCACTGCCCTTAGGAGGAGGTGTGACAGGCTGTGCCCTGCAGGATCACATCCTGGTTCACCTCCTCACCTCATCTTCTACTGTCTCCTACCCCCAGCCGATGCTTTGGCTACTCTGGCCTGTTGCACATTCCTGGGTTGAGCTATACCCAGTCACACCCCCATAT
Organism: Leptonychotes weddellii; assembly: GCF_054177405.1. Taxonomy (NCBI): domain Eukaryota; kingdom Metazoa; phylum Chordata; class Mammalia; order Carnivora; family Phocidae; genus Leptonychotes; species Leptonychotes weddellii. Next base: position 39,678,767 of record NC_138372.1, read on the forward strand.
CTGCATTCACATCAGCCCCTCAGTGGGGAATGAATGGCCTTCTCCTCCACCCCTACCCCTGGAAATTCTCCTACCCTCCGGAGCCAGCCCAAGGCATCAGAACTGACGATGCCCTGAGCGAGCCCCAAGTGCCTCACTTGGGCTGCAGTTGGAGGGAACCTTAGCCACGGGTGACTGTCCCTCAGCCAGGATCCCTGAGGTACCTTGTTCCAGGAGCTGGTCCTCAGGTCATCAGGCTCAGGGACGGGATTGTGTCCTCACTCCCCAAAGGCACCTCGTTGGTGGCCTCAGCCCAGCATTCCTGCTACCCCACCCATCCTCTATGTGTGAGGGGCCTCCTCCATGAGACCTTGTGCTCCTTGTGTGCTGGGATCCAGGTCTCTTTGCTCCTGGGTGCCTGGCATTGCCTTGGCCCAGAGCAGGTGCATGGAGGCTGCTCAGTGAGGAAAAGAATGAACTAGAGCTCAACGGTCTCTCAGATGCTTATGTTCAATTCAAATCTCACCAAAGACTGCTATATTTTATTAGTTTTCAATGGGGATATATCCGTCTTCCTCAACAAGAACTCTCCTTTTGGCCAGATTCCAAATTCTAAGTCTCTTTTTCAGAATAGGGGTGGACCACATTCTGACCTTCAAATTTTTTTTTAATTTTTTAAAGATTTTTTATTTTTTATTTTTTTATTTTCACATTTTTATTTTTATTTTATTTTTTAAAGATTTATTTATTTGTGGGCAGAGGGAGAGAGAGAATTTAAACAGACTCCACACTCAGTGCAGAGCCCAACGCAGGACTTGATCTCACAACCCTGAGATCATGACCTGAGTAGAAACCAAGAGTCAGACGCTCAACCCACCCAGGTGCCCCCCAAATTACTTTTTTTAAATACCCCACAGAAATTCTGTTCCTGGCCAAGGTATGATCCCATTGGGAGCAGAAAAGGCTTCGGAGCTGGGACACTAGAGACTGTGCTTGAGTTCCAGTTCCGGCACTGACTTTGTTGTATGACCTGGGCAAGTCATTTCTTCTTCTGGACCTCGGTTTCCTTATCTGTTTAAGGGGGATACCCATCCTTGCCTGTCTGGCTATTGTGAAACCGGAAAGTATTCAGATAAACGGCTCATTCACTCAGGCTTCCAGGACCAAAATACAGTCCCTCCCTCAGGAAGTCTGGGCTGTTTGGCTGGGCAGCTGGTCATGGGGAGTAGGGTGGGGAGTGGCAGGGTGAAGAATGGGATGGACAGAAGGGCCGTGAGGAGCCCCTCAAGCTGCTCTTTCTCCTGATCTTCTATTCTCCAGCTCAGAGCCTCCCGGGATGGCTTCCCATGGGCAGGATGGCAGGTACCCTGCCTCGTGTGCAATCTCCTCTGATCGATCAGCAGGGCCTACTAGGATCACTGAGTGGAGAAAAATGCTAAGGCTGCATGTGAACCCAGCAATATCTATCTTGGGTACCCAAGGAGGCAGAAAGTGGCATCCACTTCACATATATGTGCCATCCATAAGAGCTGAACTCCTTGGCTTGGTTTTATCTTTTTTCTAAGGGGTGACAGGGTCAGGATCTGGAGCCTGTCTTGGGGCAGAGGAACAGCTTTCTTCTGTGTGGCCCCACAGACATGCCTAAAATCATGAACGCGGATCCCTTTCCTCTTTGTCCGGAGTGGTCTGACCTGGTAGTGAGCCCCTGACACTGGAGGCATTCAAGGATAGGCTGAACAACTTGACAGCAGTAGAGGCGATTCTTATTCAGAGACACTGGTGCGCGGATCCCACTAGATGATCTTGAAGCCTCCTTCTTGCCCTCGTGTTCTTGCATTCGATGCTCATGTGAAGCCTTAACAGTGCCTTTCCACCCTGCCTCGCACTCTGGCCGGGGGGCCCCACTCAGGGTCCAGGACAGGAGTACTCATCGGACCAGTCGGAGCAGTGCTGCACGAGGTCACGGCAGAGGCTCCTGGGGATGCAGCCGCAGTACCCGAAGACGGTGGAGGGGCAGCGCCACCAGCCCGGGCCACAGGGCGGGCATGCGGTCACTGCGGGCACAGCGGAAGGGGCGCTGCTGCGGCCGGAGCAGCCCTGGCTCCCACGGCCCCACCCCGTCGGACATGGCTTGACTGGATTCCTTATGCCCCTGTGGCAGAGAGAATCTAGACTCCCCAGATCACAGGCTGTGTGACCGTAAGCAAGTCTCTCACCCTGCCTGGGCCTCGGTTTCCTCCTCGGCTCAAGGTTGTTATTAAGGAAGATAAGCCAAGGGCCAGGCACACAGCCAGTGTTCGGATATTAAGGGGAGCATATTTTCCTCCCTCCCTCACCCTGACTCAGCCACACCAGCCGACTTATGACAGGCTCCTTGAGGATGCCTCACGGACTTCCCTCCTTTGCTCTGTACCCTGGGCCCCCACTGTGCTTTCCTGCACGCTCAGCTTCTGCCTGTTGAAACCTGTCCCCTCTCTAAAGCCTGCTTGAATACCGCGTCTTCTGAGAAGACTCCCTTGATTCTTACCTGCACCCCTCCCCTCAAAAAACCCCTCTCTAGGTCCCCAGCACGTCCTTTTGGCCTCAGCATGATGTTAGTCCTGGGGGTCGGACACATGTTTGATTCCCTTCTGGCACCAGGCACTGCACATTTGTTGATTAAACAATGGGGAAGGAATTGAAAGGAAAGTCTGGGGCAGTGAAAGAGCGCCAGACTTGGAGTCAGGAGACCTGGGTTTACATTCTTGCTCCTTTCCTATCCCTTCTTCTATGAAGTCCCTTCTCTGCTCTGGCCTCAGTTCACCTACATATAAGTTTGGGGCTAGTGATTCCTGCCCTGCTTTCCTCACAGGGTGGTTGGGAGGTGCAGAGGAAAGGAGGGAAACCCATGCTGAAATCCCAGTTTGGCCTTGTACGTACTCCTTGCATGACCATCTGGTCCCTGGTTTCTTCATCCGTGCCCTTGAAGGTAGGTGCCCCACCCCAGAAGAATAAGCCTCCAGAAGAAGCCACTTGGAGTGGTAGCGAGCCCTCCACCACTGGAGGCATTCAAACAGCAGTGGAAAACTTCGTGGAATGCAAGAAGGGGAGGCAGGGGAACCTCTGAGATTCTCTGGTCAAGCTCTGCCCTTTGGCCACTGCCTAGCCCCCTGCCCCAGCCTAGCCTGTGCCCAGACCCATACCTGGGCTCAGTTCATCTGAGCAGTCCCCGCAGTTGTTGGCCCCATCACACTTTTGGTCTGAGTAGATCCAGGAAGACGGGTCTCCACAGCGGGCGACGAGGAAGCTGGGGAGGCTCTGGGGCATGTCCCCTACAGTGGCACAGATGAAGCCGGGGGAAGTCCACATCTGGCCTCCAGACGTCTATCTGGAGGTGGACTGTCCTGGCCACCCCCAAACCCGGGCTCACAAGGAGAAGGGCACAGGAGAAGGTTTCCTGGGGAGGAGGCCAAGTCAAGGGGAGAGGAGGATTCTTTTCCTGTCTGCCCAACAAGATGGCCAGAGAGCGGCATCTCCCTCGTTCATTCCCGGCTTAGCTCTGGGGCATGCCCGCCTCACACCATTGCTTGCACTATTCCTTCCTCCAGAAACGTCCTTTCCGACACCTCTCCAAAGCCATTCCACTTTCAAGGCCAGGCTCAAGTTCCTTCACCTCCAGGAAACCTCCTCCAACAGGAACGTAACAAGAATAATTGTGAAGTCTTGCACTTGGGCGCCAGAATGCAGAGGATGTGGGTTCACAAACTTTGTGAGAGAGGGAGTCAGGGCACTGTTCTTGAAAGTGGGTTCTGTGTTAGGCAGTGGCGTGAAGGGACTACCAAAAAAGAACACAAACTCAGGCCACAGGACGAGAGGCCTTTGGGAGGAGAAAAGCCTTTGTTCTTTGGACTAGCCAGGGCCGGCCAGAAATGTCATGGATACTTCTAGAGCCCGACCAAAGAGGGGGACAAGGGCAGCTGGTGTGTGTCCTGTGGTGTGCTGGTGGAGTGGAGAAAACCAGCCCTGAGGGGCATGACCGTAGGAGTGTGGAGTGTGGCCCTGGGAAGGGGATACTCACGGCGGGCAAGAAAGCAATTTTCAAATCCATGCAGTGCCCCCATCATGGGAGATAGATTCAAATGTGGTTCAGATGAGGGAACAGAGTTGGAACCAATCAAGGATGCTACAGGGGGACAGCTCTAAACTCAGTCCACGGGAGACACTCCCGTGAAAACCATGTGATGAGGGGAGCAGCTGCCTCAGGCTGTAGTGAGCCCCCCATCCCAGGAGTATGCAAGCAGAGGCTAGGTGGGTTTGTTAGGAGACAATTTGGGCATGAGCTGTGACATGCACTAGATGACCTTTGACATCTCTTCTAGTCTAGAAGGTCCATGATGCAGTGACGCTTCCCCCCTCCACTTTCCCACCCCACCCACTCCAACTCCCCAGACTCTCTCCCTCCTACATGGAAAGTGCCTAGTCCACGTAGCCAGGGCTTTTCTCTCCTGGGCACTGTCAGGTCTCTAAGGTCTGGGACCCATTCAGTCACTCATTCATTCATTCACTCATTCATTCATTCCTTCATTCACTTCTTCCATCGTCCGTTCAGGGAATCATCTCAGAGACTCCTCTGCCAGGCACAGAGGCCCCCAGGTCAAGCAGACCAGGCCCACCCTCGAGGGGTTCACAGTCTGATGGGGGTGGCAAATGTGCCAATGTGAGTCGGGCTGGGGCACAGGGAAGCAGAGGGGCTATGGGAGCCCCAAGGAGGGACCTTGACCTACTTGGAGAGTCAGGGAAGGCTTCCGGGTGGAGTTAACACTTGAACTCTGCCTCGAAAGATGAATACGGGTTCTCTGGGGGGGGAGATGCGCAGAGTGGAGGCCTTCCTAGTCCGGGCACGTATGTGTGCCTGCGCCTGGGGCAGGCTGAGGACCCGTGGGACGGGAAGGAGTCTGGTTTGTCTGGGGACACTAGAGCTTTAGTGTGGCTGCAGGGAGAACTGGAGTGGGGGGCAACCCCGAACAGGCCCTGGAAGGGTCCACTTGGGGCAGGGCAGGACTGAGCAGGTACTCACGGCACATGGCCTCGTCCTCGTCCTCGCCGTGGGCACAGGTGCGGACGCCGTCACAGACCCTGCTGGCGGGGATGCAACTCCTCCGGTCGTGGCACAGGAAGCCCGTCCTGTTCGTCAGCGTCACACAGGTCTGGGCCCCTGAGTTGGCAGGGGGAGACCGCAGAGGGTCAAGAGTGGTGCTCACAAGTTCCCGTAACTCGGCCGCACACTGAGCTGGCCCGAGGGGCTGGGGCGGCCAGGAGGATACTGGGCTGGGTCCAAGCCCCCGCTCTACCGTTTGCCGACTGCGTGACCTTGGGCAGGTGCCTTGACCTCTCTGAGCCTCAGATTTCTTGTTTGTACAATGGGGACCAGAGTACACACCCCACAGGACTGCTGGGGAGCTTACATACAAGCTTTTGTGTGAATAACCTAGAACACAGAAAGTGCAGAGTAACTCACGGTTCCCTCCTTTACTGAGAGCTTATTGACAGTCTTCCAGAAGCTCCTGAGGACAGGGCTCCAGTCAATGCAGTGGTTTTAATAATGGTGGAGTTCCTGGTGCCAGGTCAGCTTGTCGGAAGCAATCTATTGGGGCGGGCTGGGGACCCTTATGCCACAATCCGGACATCGGGGCACAACTTTACAGGCTGCAGAGCACTTTGACATTTGTATTCTGTTTCCCCAAATAGCTCTGGGAGGTGTCATCCTTAGTCCCATTTTACAGATGAGAAAAGTAGGGCTCAGAGAGGTGCAAGGCCCAGTCACACGGCTAATAGCCCGGCCCGCTGACCCTGCTCTTCCCCGAGGCTGGGGCTGGCTCCCCAGTGTCCAGGAATGGTGGGCAGCTGAGCGTCTTCCCTTCCATCCCACTGCGGGGGACACCCGCCCCCGGGCTGCTCTGAAGAATTAAAGGAGAGAAAATGGCAGACAAGGTGGGGAGGTCACCCTGGCCCCCCGGCTGTGCATGCCGGCTGGAGACGGGCTCGGGCCTGTGCAGGTGTGTTTGGGCGCCCACGAACCGCCTCCCACCTCCCGGAGCGGTTTCGGCTAGTGCGAGGGGGGCTGAGTCTCAGAGACATCCCCGCTGTCACACATACATACACACACTGACACGCATGCACATGCACAGACGTGCACACTCATGCACACGGATACACACTCTCGCACAGACAGGTATGCACACACAGACGTGCGCACACACACGGGCACACGTGTGTGTGCACATGGGCACATGAGTGCGACTCCTCACGTGTTCACTTCACTCGGTGCCCATGTTCTTGCACAAGGGGGTAGAGTACTGTGGATTTTACCCCTTGCTCCCCCTTGTCCCTTTCTACCCCCCACCTGGCTACAGAGCCATCTCTCAGGAAGGACACCCCACCCCCAGCTGAAGCCCCTGCCCGTGGCGCTCTGGATGGTGACCCTTCCCCAGTACAGCCTTTGAGGCCCTGGGCACCCGCCCTGCCCACTGCTCTGGCCCTCGGAGCCACTGGCCTCCTGTGTCTCCTCCTCACGTTTCCTCCCACCCTCGGGACTCTGCACCTGGCCTTCCCTGTGCCTGGAGGCTTTTCCTGCCACCCCGCCACTAACCACTGCCCATCTTTTCTTCATGGCCCCGTTTCCTTTCACTTCTCAAGCTGCCCACCTGACTCCTAGCCTGGGTCAGAGCCCCTGTTCAAGACTCGCAGAGCCCCTATTAACCCCGCCTTAATGGACTTCTTTGATTAATGTCCATTAATCTCCAAACTATTAGTTCCATGAGGCAGGGCTGCAGGGATGGACCAGACACGGCCCTGTCCTCTGGTGGAGGCAGACACACAGATGGACGGCACCCCCCAGGAAGTGTGGGGGCCGTGGGGGCCAAGGCACGCCGCCCAGCCTAGGGGTCAGGGAAGGGTTCCTGAGGAAGGTGACATCAGAGCTGGGTCCTCTCGATAACTCGTATTGCAGATGTGCAAATGGCAGCTCAGAGTCCTGGATGTGTCTCATCATGGAGAAGCCAGCAGTGTTAGGCTTCCTTATCACTCTGTGGTCCCCATCCCCTCCTAGCAAGCCCGGCCCACCCTCTCTGGACCACACTGACCTGGTGTGCGCGGTGGGAGTCCAAGGATGGTGACCAGGGCGATCAGGGCTGCAAGGGTCACCAGCAGGAGCAGCAAGAAGGCCGAGAGACAGGCGCCCCGGCGCGAGCAGCAGAGCGGGCCGCAGCCTATGTGCAGGGTGGGAAACCAGTGGCCACCAGGGATCCCCCTTGCCCACCCCTACAGATGCACCTCCCCACCTGCGGGGTTGGGGGCAGGAAGGCCGCCTTGGAGGAGGGGGCTCCTGAGCTTTCCATGATGCTCTTGGTTCTGCCTGTGGGCCCACCTCCGCCAAGCACCCGTCCCTCGCCCGGGCCAGTGGCTGGTGAGTAGCAGTCGGGATGAGCGTCCGAGTCCCTGCATCATGGCCCTCACCCCGCTGTCCTCCTTCGAGGACTTCTCCTCAGGAGGCCAGGAGAAATGGATACCTGCTTAGTGAGCTGCTGCCTGGAGAAAAACTAAAGCAGACCCTAGGTAGCAATTGCTTTTACTTTTCAAAAACAACCTTTATTTTATAGACGAGGAAACTGAGGCTCAGAGAAGAAAAGGTCCAGATCACCTCGTGCAGAGCTGGGACACGAGTCAACGCCAAAAGCTTTGAACGATGCCAACTGACCGTCCAGTCTGGAACCAGCTGATGCTGGTTGGACTCCCAGCTGGATCACACTGAGAAGTCACTTCATTTCTCCACGTCTGTTTCCTCATGTGGAAAGGCAGGGCAGGGTGGGTGGGTCATAATATCTACCTTAGGGTTGTTGAGAGGACCAAGCTAAGCTAGCGAACCGGTTGGAACAGTGCTTGGCACATAGTCAGTGCTCTAAAGGTTTCAGCTAATAGGCCGCGGGTGCCGGAGGGAGGGGCGCCGGGAGCCGGGGTGGGATTTCCACAGGCAGGGCAGGGAGGGTGCCAGGGGAAGGCATTCCAGGGACAGTGTGTAGGAGCGAAGGCCTGGCGCAAGGGTGTGGGGAACTGAGCCAAAAACCCGCCACGCCCACAGGGCTGCTGGTGGCTCCCTGGTCGGTGAACACAGGGCCAACTCAGGTAACCAGGGAGACAGCGTGGAGCCCAGGCATTCAAGCAGCTGCTCCTCAAATATTTGTGCAGCACAGGCTGTGGGGGGGGGGGGGAGGGTCTCAGGGGGGACCTGAGACAGGACTGGCAGCCCCGGGCCCGGGCCCACGAGGACGCCGCTCTTTGGAGCTCAGAAGCCCTTTGGCGCCGGCCCTCCCTGGACAGATGGGGGAAGGAGGATATTTGTCCCACAGCCATGCCCAGCAGGGAGCTGTGAATGAGCACACAGGCACTTTGCCACCAGAGGAACCCCAGCTTGAATTTGAGCTCCATCTACCTCTCCCACCTTCCAACTGCACGGTGTCCCAGTTTGGCCAAGCTCCCCAAACTCCCTTAGCCTCAGCTGCCTCATCTGTTATTGTCTCCAAATAGGACCCCTTCTCAGAGCTGTCCCGGGGACTGCAAGAGGCCATATGCTGCCCGGCACAGACTAGGGTGGGGTGGGGGGGTGGAGGTGGGTGTTGATCCTTTATAGCTGATATTATTTTTATGTACCTCTGATTCTCTTTCCTCATTGGCAAATGTGGGCCACGACAGGGCATAGAGTAGATGCTCAATAAATGTGTGTTCCTTCCTTTATTGCATAAAGGCAAAGCAACCTGTCCTGGGTGCATGGCGAGTCAGGGGTACACAGTAGGAGCTCACTAAGTGTGTGATCCTGCCTACTTGATCCCTCAGAGGGACAGAGAATGGCCCGGGTCACCCACCAAGTCAGGGAATTGGCCCCCGAGCTCTTTAGGTCATCGTGGAAACTGTATGGGGTGTGTGGGAGGCTGCACAGATAGGTGCTCAACAAATGCAGGGAGCGAAAGAAGCCCCCTCTTAAGCAGGTGACTGTCAGCCCGGCGGCCAGGAAGCTGGGAGCAGACGATGTCAGTGTGGAGGCAGAGGTCTGAGCGACAGTGGGGGCCTTAGGGAGCCCTGTTCATGCCTCTGTAGCGGCCCCGCCTCAAGGGAGCCCCCCGGGGGGCTCTGCCCTTTACCTTCCCCTCCAGGGAGGGCTTTGGCTCCAGCAGCACCGTCATTGCCGTCTCCCTGCCCAAGAGAACAGAGGGAGGGGTGGGCTGAGGTGGGCCGAGGGCCGGCCTCTGGGAGCCAGACGGAAGGCGTCTTCCGAAGGGTCGAGGAGAGCCTGGCGTGGAATCATGGGCCGCACGCCTGCCAGTGTGCTGCGTGCCTCAAGCCCACCACGCCCGCTTCACGATTGCACCCCTTCGCCTGGACCGGGTCCTCTGCCCGCAGTGCCCTTCTCCCCACTGTCCACTTGGCAAACATTCATCCTCCAACCCCGCTCAGGCTCATCCTTGGAGGGGCTTTCCTTGATGCCGCCTCCCATAGTGCTGACCGCTCCCTCCCCTGGCCCCCTGTCCACCTGGCTCTCTGGCCCCCTTCCAGCGCTCGCCACCCGAACTATGCGGCCGGTTCACCTGCTGGGTCCCCTACAACCTGGGAGGGAGCCTCCAGAGCAGGGGAGACCTGGGCCACCTCAGCGCCTCCCCTTTTTACTTAAGCCCACTCTTTGCCCCAGGGTTGGCTCCCCCAGGTCGGGGAGCCATTTTAAAGCAGCTCTTACCTGGGGGAAGATTTTGTTCATGTCTCTGGCCTCCAGCTCCCAGCTCCAGCCTCCTGGCACTGGGGAGCCCTGTGCAGAGAACTCGGCACAGGTTCCTGCCCCGTCACCAGGGGCAGCCTGGCCTGGCCACACCCTCCCTGCGGGCAGTCCCCTCCCAGGCTCCTGCCTGGCCCTTCCCCTCCGCCCTCTGATGGAGCACTCCAAGGTGGGAATCCTCCTGCCCACATTACCGACAAAGAGCCTGAGGTTCAGAGAGGAAGAAATTGCCCCTAGGTCACACAGTAGGGAGGGGGAAGCGGGGTTCGGATCTGCTTTTTCCTCCACACCAGTGGTGAGACCGGGGGCTCTCAGACCCCTCAGCTGCATGAAGATCCAGGCAGAAATATGGAGAATTAATGTTTTAGTGGCTAAAAAACAGGAATCATTTTCTTATTGTTCTATTCAATTTAATGGGTAATCTATGTGGAGAGAATATGCATTTTCCACTAAAATTAAAAAGCAAATATAATTTTAAATTATTTTCTTTTAAAAAGTGGCCATGTGCCTTTTCATCTTTCCGGAGATGGTGCCCGTGGTGGGGAAGGGGCAGGCGGGTTGCTCACCTGAATAACCCTTGCTACCCACCCCGCAGGTGGCAGCCTCATCCCACTGCTGAGAAGACCAAGGCCCTGGGAGCTCAAGGGACTGGCTGGAGGACCAAAGGAGGAGAGGTGTCCACCTTGGAACTGAGCGTGGGGCCTCCAGGGAAGTCCCTCTGCAGCCTGCCTCTGATGCCCAGGAGTTGCCCTGGGATATGAACTACTTGAGCCCCTGAGGTGGGGGTGGGATGGATCAGTGCAGGAACAGCCCTCCCGAGGCAGCAGCCCCGAGAAGGGCTAACCCCTCAGCCAAGAGAACAGGTTCTCCCGAGGGCCCTGTCACTGGCGCTGGCGTGGGTAAGTTGCTCTCCTTTGCTGAGCCTCAATTCCCTCGTCCATAAAATGAAAGGATTAGACTAGATGAAGGGGGCGTCTTGGGACTCCCATAATCAGACCATAAGACCAGACTGGAAGTAGGTTTAATTGAGAGTGATCCTTGGAAATGACAGCTGGGGAGTGAGGCGAGTGAGACAGGGAAGGGAAGGACCCCATAACTGGTACGTGATCAGGCATGTTCCCGCGATGCGCAGATAGAACTTTCTCCTGCCAAGGAATTCCAGGAGCCAAGGGAGAAGGCGCGCCTCCGAGTTACCCGCCCCCTGAAGGTGAGGGCACGGGGGCGGGGGGGGGCAGGGGGGGATGTGCTTGTCAGCTCTTGCTAGTCAGCGGCTGAGAATTGCCGGGGGTATAACCTGCCGGCTCCGCTGGCCTGCCGTGGGCGCCGAGCTGCCTGTCTTGGCCGTGGCAAGCCCGGCTGACGTGCCCTGAAGTGGAACGGGTTGGGGAGTGTGGGCTGGACACCCCACGGCATCTGCCAAAGATGCGAACTAGGTTTCATCTTGTATGCCAACGGCGACTGATGGATAGAGGATGTCCGGAACATGGGGTTCAGGAGGATTCTGAGGTCAGGACTCAGGGTTTTGTGATTGACTAGAGATGTCTACCATGGGTTCCCTTGGGCAACCCTGCTGAGCTCCCTTGGCCTTGGCTGGGGCCTGCTCGAGCCACGCCCGGGTACACTTCTAGCAAGAGCGGGAACTTGGGTGCTGACAGTCCAAAGGGCCCCCCGCTGCTAGCTGTGTGACCTCTGAGCTAACCTCTCTGAGCTTCAGCTTCTCACTTACCTCTCTAAACTCCTTTTCCATTCATTCCTGAAGTAAGGCAGTGCCCCAATCAAAGGACCTCTCTGTCCTCCCCACTCCACACCCAACCCCACACCAGGTCCCCTCTGCCTATTTGCTTTAACCTCGCCCTTCTTCCCCTCTTTCCTCCCCTGGGGAAAAAAAGTCCCCAAAACTTATTACAGAAAAGTAGGAAAAATTAGGTAACAAATAATTATGTATCTACCCTCCAGAGTTAACAAATGTTAAGATTTAGTCATTTTTGCTTTAGTCTTTTTTTTCTATTAAGTTTAGCAAAATCAAAGGTGTCTTTTCTTCCCAGTTGTGTTCCCTTCCTTCTCTCCCCAGAGTCAACCAGTTTCCTGAATATGCCGTGGACGCTTCCAGGAGCTGTTGCTCTCTCAAGACACACAGACACACACACATAGAATCACACGGTAGGGGCACCTCGACTTTAGCAGAATTTGCCATGCCGTTCTTCCAGGGGGCCATACCAATCTGCACTCACGTTAGCAGCGTGTGAGATTTCCATCTTTCTCCCTAGCCTCAAAACGCTCAGATTCTCTGGCACCTGCGTCTGTCTGGTAGGTGCAAAATGGTGTCTTCGGGTGCGGGTGGTTTCATTTGTTCATCTCTAGTAATTACTATTGCTATGACTAATCACTGACAAGTATTGAACACTTACTTTTACCACACGCTGTACCAAATGCTTTATGTATGTGAACTCATTTAGTCCTCCCAGCCACAGGATATGGGGACTATGATCTCCATTTTATAGATGAGAACACTGAGGCACAGAGACATTAAGTTACTTGCCCAAGGTTCACAGTTGAAAAGAGGCAGAGCCGGGATACAGATCTGGCTGGCTGAAAAGTTCACATTCCACCTGTACCTACACCCTTACTTTTCTAAAGTGTGTTCCTCAGACCAGCAGCATCTGCATCATCTGAGAGCTGGTTAGAACTGGGGTCTCACTCCAGCCCCACCAAACCAGAACCTGCTTCTTAACAAGATCCTCAGATGGAGAGCCTTGCCCGACCCCATGTATTGTGCTGCCCTTTTTTATATATTGGTCATATGGATTTCCTCCCTGGCGTATTGGTTTTTCATATCTGTCATTCATTTTTCTTTTTTTTTTTTTTTAAGATTTTATTTATTTATTTGAGACAGAGAGAATGAGAGAGACAGAGAGCACATGAGAGGGGGAAGGGTCAGAGGGAGAAGCAGGCTCCCTGCCGAGCAGGGAGCCCGATGCGGGACTCGATCCAGGGACTCCAGGATCATGACCTGAGCCGAAGGCAGTCGCTTAACCAACTGAGCCACCCAGGCGCCCGTCATTCATTTTTCTATGGGTGATTTGTCTCTAATTGATTTGTGGATTTCTTTTAGCTGGACTGTAGCTTGTCACTTGCTTAGAGTGGCTTCTGCTGGCTCCCTCTGCCTTTCTAAATCCATCTTTTGTGCCCAGAACCCAGAACCAAGTAAAAATCTCACTTCATGAAGCCTTCTTTGACTGTCCCTTCTTCCCCGGTTTGACCTTTCCCTATATACCTTACCATCTGGGGCTCTGTCTTGGCCTGGCTGTGGCTGGGGGAAAACCCTCTGGACATGAGATCAGCCAACCTCAGCTTGTCAGACAGACCTGGGTCTTCATCCCAACTCTGCCAAATTAATACTAATTTAAGGTGGCAAGTCACAGCCTCTTGACATCCATGTCCTCATCTGGAGAATGAAGACAAGAACACTTACCTCAGAGCGCTATGGTTAGAATGAAGTCAGTGCACGTATGTGAAATGTTCTGCTCCCTTTGGGGGCGCAATATTGTTTCTGAAGGCCTTGGTTTGTTTACAGTTACAGAGAGCTGCTAGGACTGCTTCTTAGTCCAGGGCCCAACTCTGGGTTAGAGAATGCTAACCGGCACCACCATTAGATGGACCCAGGGACCTCCTTCCAGACGTGCCTAGAGGTGAGGCCTGTCCCTGCCTCAGCATTTATCACTCCTCCCCTAAGCGTCCCATAACTTGGGGAGCCCTGACTGGTGTCTCTCCTCTCTCAGACTGTCTATTCAACTCTAGAATGGAACTGGCGGGGCCCAGCCTGCTTTCCTAAAGGAATGTGGTAAGCACCCATTTAAGGGGATGGTGAGACTGCTCTAAAGGGCTTGGCGGAGGGCACAAACACCATCATGACAAATCTAAGCAGACACTGTTACAAGATAGCATTACAATATTGTTTAATGCAGATGATCCAGATTTTATCGAAGTTTACACACTTATGCATTATGAACGACAGATGCAGGGTTCCAGCAATGACTGCATGACAGTCTATCTTGAGGTAACATTATCGAGCTTTTGTTGTCTAATCAGTCACTGATTTCTTTCCACCCAAGCCTTCAATTACTGCTGTCCCAATGTTGCAGAACAATTCAAGTATAAAAAGCACACAGGAAACAGTAAAAAAAAGAAGAAAAAAAAAAAGGCCCAAATAACTTAGAATTGAACAAGCAAACAAAAATATTTTGCTCCTAAAATGACAAAGTAAAACTGTTTGTGAACTAACTGGAATTTAAATAAAAACTTTTTAAAAAAATGGCAAAAGTTAGACAACTTCTAAACCAAGGGTTTAGTGCACTTGAATGGGAAAGAAATAAATCTTTATTTTCACTAACTTCTAACTGAAATATAGCATTTCCTTCAACTATGAATGTAGGCCACAATCGACAGTCTATGAACAGTACCTGCGACTTTGTCACCAATAGAAACCACAGAGATTCAGATATCATATTACAATTGTTGCAGGTTATTTCGAAATAATAACCTGAAATTACTTTGGAATTACAGAGATTCTAGAACTACCACTAGACCTCAATTTATGTGTTAATAAAGAAGTACATATATACACAACCACAAAATCTTAAAAATGCCTTAATAACTATATTTTAACATAATTAGTTTCCTTTGCAGTCCTTTATATTCAGTGTTATGCATCTAAAAACATGATTCTGAGGAGTCCACAGGCTTTATCAGATCGCCAAAAAGGTCCATGGTGTGAAAAAGGTTATGAACACTTGCTCTCAACAAGTTAAGTCATCAACATCACAGGAAGAGAACACTTAATTGTGAAGTATATGGAGCTTCAACAATCACAAATTTGAGAAAACTATGCTTCCCAATCTAATTATTGCAAGGAGTCGGAAAATCCACAGATTGTACAAGGTAGCTTCTCACAGAAGTCCACATTTTCCACTATTTCATTCTTTTATCTCTATTACTGTACACATTTCTACCCCCGGACTCTAGTTTAAAACAAGTAGTCAAGGAAAGAAAGATTAAAAAGGTAGCTCAGATGTTGATGATACTCAAATGTAAACATGACTATCTTAGCAACTGGACACCTGGTGGGAGGGGCTCAGGAGCACACTGGGTTCATAGAGGCTGGGTTGGCAAACCTAGAATTTGAGCATAGTGATAAGTGGACCTAGCATTGTGGTTTAAAAATTTAGCCCAATATATGTCTGGTAAGAAGCTTGGGCTCCACAGAACAGCCTTCCCAGTCTGCTTGGCAACACTTAGATTGTGATCAGGACCCTGAGACCAGTCCTAGGATTTACCATCCAAACAATAATGTGGAGTGATAGAGAGACTTAAAGATAAGGGCTCAAAAATACATGTGAAGTAAAATGAAATAGTATTGGGCATTAAAAAAAAAAAGAACTCTGGGAATGGAATGGAATTTCCCATTTCAGTGTGGCTGGATAAGTATGCAATTTAATAGATCTTAGAGGTTACTACAGAACTGGTACCTTCAGCTTCTGAACTTGCCCTTCTGGTCTACCTCCACATTGTTGGCAAGTGAATGGTTCTAAAACACTGTAACTCTCTTGCTTAAAACCTTCCTATGGCTTCTATTGTGCTCAGGATCAAGTCCAGGTTTTATAAGGTCCTTTATTATCTTGCCTTCCCAGCCGCATCTATTGCTATGCTTTTGCATGCTCTATCACACACAACCTGCTAACCAATTTGCTGTCCCCACCCTTGAGCTTCTAGGTCTTTCAGTGCACGGCTCCCAGTGCCTGGAGTACTTTTTTGACTTTCCCTCCTCCTCCTCCAGGTTTAAGCTGCGATACCACTTCCTCCCATAGGTCCTCCTACGTCCTCCCATACTACTCTATGCTTATCTGGTCATAGACCTTATCACATTAATAGTCCCCAGACGTTGAGCAACAATTTTTGTTTGTTGCTGAAGTCCTATCACCCAGCACAAGGCAGGGCACTCAGGCTCTCAAGTGGTTATTGGATAGTTAAAACTGTGAATCTGGATCAGGATACCTGCGCAAAATCCCCACCATGGTGTGGTGGTATGGGGATTCAGATGAGACTTGTTTTATAGTTTGCTCCAAAAGTGGTGGTGGTGGGAGGGCTGGTTAATTTTATCAGAAAAGGTCTAGAAATAGATCAATAGATCAATAAATCTAGATCAGTAATTCCCAATATGTGTCCTAAGATACTTAAGAGCCCATAAAAATCTTAACAGCTATTTTATATATTTCAAAAATCACAGTAGAAATGGCACATGTATCTAAGATAAAGCCAGACCAATAACAAAGGATAAAGTTGTTTGCTTTTGGCTGCACTATCAGAGTAAAAATAGTAGATTTCATACGATGATCAGCAGCTCAGGTTGGCTGTTAATGCATGCCATCTCTCTGAGACAATATCGATAGGCCAGATAACCTGGTAATTTCTGACTTACTGGAAAAATGTATCATAAATAAAAGGGTCTATATAGTTTTGTGAGAAGATTGGGAACCTTGGGCCTAGATCATTCACTATGGTGGTTACTGCCATCTCTGCAACTGTCTGAATTAGTCTGTCTCTTAGACCAGGGACCTGATCCAAGGACCTTCTTGAGAGCCTGGGAGGTTTGAACCAGAGATTCAAGGGTCTTGACAATTTGCCTAGGACCAAGATAAGATTCTCAAGAAGATGCTGTGTGGTAGGCAAGCCAGGTGCTGCCTGTCTCATGGAAACAAGTGAAGAGGGACCCATCCAAGAAGGGCTAAACTTTAAAAGAAAGGACTGGTTTTGTTGCTTGTGATGGAATTTTAGGGTGGTGGTGAGTTTTTTGTTTAAAGTAAAACTCTTCCCGAAAATGTCAGTCTGGTTTAATCATGCTAAACTGAAAAAGGCAGAACACGAATATTTGAGTGCCTACTAAATAACAGGAATGACTGGGTATTGCCACATACATGGGGTTGTCTCATCAACAAGAGGGGAAAGTCTGTGTAAACTTGAATCAGGACTTTCAAGAGGAATGAGAGTGTCTCAGGGGTACCTCATTCAAGAAGCAAAGAGAAACAAGACCAGGGGAAGGGGGCAGAATCTAGGACAATTGTCCAGTCGCTCCTTATGCAGGCTTCACTTTGTGCTGTTTTAGAAGGGAGGCCTCTCCTCAGGCCTCGGGGCTCTCAGGCTCCCACACACGTGCAGCACTTGGCAGATCTCCCCCTCAGCTTGCTTCACTGGGTGCATTACTTTTAAGTCTGTGCCCCATTAAGGGATATAAGTATGTCTCATGGGGCGGGGAAATAAGACTTTTTTTTTTTAGGTGACTCTAATCTTTGCCTCATGTTTTTCAACTGTTTTCTCACAAGAAATAAGAAAGAGACAATGACCGCTAGATGACTGCCCAGTAATTCCTTCCCTCTTCCCCATCTGGATGTGTGCGCATACTTTCAAACCCCTCTCCCAAATCTAGACAAACTTTAAGAAACCCAAACCTATCATTTTGTGACCCAAGTGTGACTTGTGTAGTTAACTGTGTTTCCTCCTGACCCTAAGCAAGCAGACAGCCCATGTCAGGTGAAGGTGTGACTCCCTGCGCTCAAGCCGCCCTACCACCCGCACCAGCAACGCCCCGCGAGTCAGGAGAGCACTGCTCTGCAAAGTTCCGTAACGCTTCATGCTGTGACGACACTGGATCATGTTGAGACTGTGGTGCACTGTGTCACCTAATGTCACCCTTACTCTTAAATCTGCATTACTGTAGGTTAAAGGAATGATAATAACAAGTCTTTGCCAAGTGTGAAATCTATACTTAATTCTGCATCACAAGAGTCTGATTCTTATTGTCAACATGAAACGTTTTCTCTGAAAATATCTTTAACTTACACATGGTATGCTTTCTAACAGAGAAAAATAGCTCTTTGGAAAGACTCATCCAACAAAAATTCTAGAGCCTATACAAAATAACATAAAACGTACTTCTTAGAGGGTCATCTTTGCTTCAGTTTGTTCTCTGGTCATCCTATTACATAGCAATAGACAGAACATTTCATAATTCTTTTCCGGTTGGGTAGGGGTGAAAGGAACGATCTGGAAAATCAGGACTATATTAACTCAAATTTCGGCACATAATTATTCAAATAAAATTTTAATGATTTCAGTCAATACAACTGAAAGTGTAGTGTCATTAAAGGGCATTTCCTGCTAAATCTCAAAATACAGGTTGTGGGCCTTTCTGAGCAAAAGCATCAAATCCTATGGAGTATTCAGTTTATTAACTAAGGTGACAGACAGACAGTATTATGGCAGGAGGTGGGGAAGAGCAATGATCAGCTCACAGAATGTGGCTAAGAAAGAAAACAAACAAAAACAATGTAAATAATAAAATAGCTATAGGTATTAGTAAAATAAAAATGCAATCCCAAACATCCATCTCTTAAATTACTAGAAAAGAAATTACAGATAAAGTTACAGCAAATACAGTCTTCACAGATTTGGGTAACTTTATTTGCATTTTATAGTGATTTTTAAGTCCTATCCAATGAAACCATCTTTAGAAGCTCTATGAGGAATGAAAATTTAGATGTCTATTACCCTTCCTTTAAAAAAGAAAAAAAGCTTAAATTTCTGAATGAGCAAGATTCATTTTTGTAGGTAGAGGCCCTGCTTCTTCATGGTCTTCAGCTTTAGATCTAACAACCACAAGAGAAGAAGATGGGTATCTGTTTAGCTTTTGTTCATTCACAAATTCCAAGTCACCATAGATACTCAGCTTCTGCAAAAGAAAATCAAAGCACATTAACAATTTGAATAGTTAAGAACCTCTCTGAGAACGTCTTCAAATAACAATTTAATCTACAGGTATTTGGTAAAACAAAACAAAAAACTATAGACATTTCAAGAAGGAAGAATGCTTTTACTCAGTGTTACTGATATGTGATTCAGCTTCCAATAAATGGCCAAAGAAAACTTTTCCACATGTCCCAACTTAAAATACTTAGAAAGATAACAACTAAGTATCAAGAAAAATTGCTCAGGTTTAAATGGAGTTAGTGTGGTCAAACCAAGAGCACTGATTCTGGATGTTCGATGTGTTAGGCAATCAATTCCTTTAAGATCTTAGCTCTCTGAACAAGGGATCAAATGATTTGGGGTAAGTTTTGACTTAACACATTGGAAAAAGATATTTCAAAAGGCTATGAGTAGAACAAAGAATATACATGAAACACTTTACCACAGATACAAATCTCTTCAGAAATATATAAAAGCTCCTCAAATTGTTTCTATCATATCCAAGAAAATACTACAAAAAAAGAATAAAATCATAAAACAGAATCAATGTAAACAGCATAAAACTCCCTGGACTGTAATAGTTATGTCTAACATCTTTTGAAAGTAGGTCTATTTGGATTAGGTCTATCTCCTAGATGCAGAAAAGCAAAGTGAGAAGTTTTTACTGCAGAATGGGTAGATGTCGTTAACTCATACAGCAACAAATCTCTGAATCTATCAGTTAACAACTGAAGTGCTGACATTATTAACAGGGAAACTGACTAGATTATAAAGCAAAAACCACCTAGAAGTACTTGATATTGGAAAAGTATTTTTTAAAAGATGTTGAATAACGAGGACTTTCAAGAGATTAAGCATCTACCAACACTGCTACATGCTACAGCATGGATGAACCTTGAACACATTATGCAAAGTGAAAGACATCAGTCATGAGAGACCACATTTTGGGTGTTTATGGCTCAGGGTGGTGGTGGCGGTCCTTGGGAGGCAGTGGGAGTGACTACTAATGAGTCCGAGGTTTCTTTTTGGTGTAATGAAAATGTTCTAAAAGTGACTGTCATGATGGGTGCTGACTTGAACATGTTTCAGATGTGGCCTGATGCCTACAGTTTCAAGGCAACAACTATCCTGCAACAACGAGGGAGCCCAGTACCTTACGCTTTTCCAGTAAGAGTATCTTCCAGACAAATTCAGTGGTTGATGGATTGGACATAAAGCTGACATAATGTGGCCTCCTTAAAACTCAGAATTAACGTGTGATAATTTGCTCTGGGACACTGGGAAAGAAAAACTTTCACAACTTTACCAAACAGCATTTAAAGACCTTGAAACAGCAACCAGGAACTGTTGCAATGATTTCAAACATCGACATGGAAGAAGCTATCTAGAACAGGAAGAAAGTGTAAAATGTGTGCGGAGAAATGAATGAGAGCATATGGATAATCTGTAGTATGTATATTGATTTTGTGTCTATTCTGCATTCTCAAATTACCAATTAAATACAAGAGTACAACAGAGAGATTTTCAACAGTGTTAACTTGATAAGTTTACCACCCAAGCGTCCTTTATGAAAAAAATTACTTAAGAAAGTACTCCAGCAAAAGTAATTCAAGAAAGCAAAACACATAGAATACAAGAAACAGCAGCAGTTGAGAGGACTTAGAAAATGGGAAGAAAACCAGGACAAAACAAAAAAGATTCCATTAAGCAGAGATAGTTGGAAGACTCCCTTGGGAAAGTTTTAAGTAATTCAGTTTTCTATTTGCTTTTATGTGACTCTATTCACCACTGTATTTGGTTCTATTTTGAATACTTACATAGTCATAATATTGTAAATGCTGTCTACTGGATTTAATTTTCCAAGTCAACCAGTAGCAAAGCATTGAAGTATATATACAGAAGAATTAACATTTGCATTTTATTGTCAAGGGTCATAATTAATGAAAATTGAGAGTATGGGAAGAAAGAGGGAAGGAAAGGAAGTAATGAGGAGTCAGCTGAAATTTACAGAGAAATCACTAAAAGTCTATAAAATTTACATTACAAAAACCAGAATGTGAAGAGATGAAGGTGATGTGGGAGATAGTATGAGCAAACCAAGTTCCTCATTTTTCAGTAAGAAGACCTCAGATAATGTCTAAAGTTGATAAAACAAGAAATGAGATAAAATTCCAACAGAAGATAAAAATTATATAGAAGATAAAATTAAAATATGGTAATTACTTAGAAAAATTGCTTAAACTATTAACTGATTTATCTGAGAAGTGAAGAAAAAGAAGACAATTGAGGTCACACATATTACTTCTAAAAGTTAACAAGTAAATTAGTAAGTATGCAGCGGGCTTTGGGCCTGGCTCTGCCATTAGCCAGTTACACGAGCTCGGGAAAGCTGCTTAAATCTCCAAAACTCAGCTTCTTAACAGAATTTGGATTTAAAAACTGTGGCACTTACATTGTTTTCTGATTTTCTGACTCTTTTAGCAGACTTAACACTTCTGAACAGTAAGGTTCTTGGTCTTTTTTTTTAAAGACAAAGAAAATAATGCTTATTACAATTTAAGACATATTCACCCTACTTCCTGAATCTTGGAAGCCTTCATCATTTCATTTCATTCCATCTTGATCATAATATTCTCAATTGTATCTCTAGTCCCTTGAACATAGCCTGGCACATAGTAAGTTATTCATAAATGTACGTGATCTACTAACGTCAATGTTATTAGGAATCTTCCAAAACCCTTCTTCTTCTTCTTCTTCTTTTTTGTATAAAACTGCGTCTTCTTTATTTCACATCTTTGATTTCCTAACAAAATAAACAAAAACCCCACAACACACATCCAAACCCAATGTCAGATGTGGGAAAAGATAGCGCTCAGGGCCCTTGTATCCTGCCTTAGACAGAAAGACAGGAGGGGAAAAACCCACTTGGAATCAGCAGAGGGAACCAGGTGGGCCAGGGCCACTCAAGGCCACTGGGGAAGCCATGGGGACACTATACAGAGGGCACAAGGTCTGCAGGTAGAAACTCCTAATCTACTTGTTCCACGGGAAAGGCATCCTTCATCAGCCTCAAGGGGGAGGATCTCATCAGGAAGAGCAGCGCTGGGTTTCTGTGCTGTCACTTCATCTGTATCAATGCCCAGCCCTTACTTGACCATGAAGTGGATAACTGCTGGAGTGGGTCTGGGGATCCTCAAGTGAGAAGCCAGAAGAGAGAAGTGTCGTTTCAAACACCAGCACCACCAAGTCCTTGATGACCTTGTCATTCTCGTCGGCCTCTGCCTTCTGCTGCAGTGTCTCCACAATGGGGTGGTCAGGGTTGAGCTCCAGGTGCTTTCTGGTCATCCTACAGCCCGTTGCAGAGTTATCCCAAAGTGCCTGGGCTTTTCTGATGTGCTCCATGTTAGCTGTCCAAGTGTAGGTGCTAGTCACAATGCAGCAGGGTGAAGACCTAAGCCTATTGGAAACTGTCACCTTTTTTTTTTTTTTTTTAGATTTATTTATTTAAGAGAGAGAGAATCCTCAAGTAGACTCCCTGCTGAGCATGGAACTTTATGCAGGGCTCGATCTCAGGACCCTGAGACCATGACCTGAGCCGAAATCAAGAGTTGTACGCTTAACTGACTGAGCCACCCAGGTGCCCCAGAAATTGTCACCTTCTTATCTAAGATTTCTTTCATGAATTTGCAGAGGTTCTCAAACGGCCTTGTTCTCCTCCACTTTCTTCTTCTCCTCTTCATTCTCAGGCAGCTCCATGCCCTCCTTGGTAACAGGAGACCAGGCTCTTCACATCAAACTCCTTGAGCTGCTGCATGCAGTATACGTCAATAGGCTCGGTTATCTAAACTACCTCAAAGCCCTGCTTCTGCATTTGCTCCACAAGAGCAGAGTTGACAACCTGCTCTTTGCTCTCACCAGTGATGTAACAGGTGGACTTCTGGGTCTGCTTCATGTGAGAGACATATTCTGAAAGAGAAGTCCTCTCCTTTCTAGACTAGGAGGTGTGGTAACACAGCAGCTCAGAAAGGAGTAGCCAATTAGTCCAGTCCTCATGGATTCTAAGCTTTTAAATTTTTAGAGATTGGCTCATACAATTTCTTATATAGTTCTCCTTGTCTTCTGCCACCTCAAAGAGCTCAAGGCACATGTTCACAGTATTTTTGCAAATGATCTTGGAGATTTTGCTCTGTTGCAGTGTTTCATGGGCAATGTTCAGAGGCAGGTACTCAGAGTCAACCACAACCATGGATGAAGTTGAGATACTCTCTTATCAATTCATCACAGCTGTCCATGATGAACAGACAGCAGACTGAGTCTGATATTGTTCTTTTTATTCTTGTTCTCAGAAATCAAAAGGAGCCCAACAGGGAATGAACAGCAATGCTCTAAACTCTAACTCACCTTCTAGAGATAAGTGCTTGACTACCAAGTGGTCTTCCCAGTCATTGGTAGGACTCTTGTAGAACCCTCCATATTCCCCCTGGGTGATGTCACCAGAGTTTCTGGTCCAAATGAGCCTGTCTTGTTCAGTTCTTCCTGATAAATACATTTCTCCTTAATCTTCTTTGTTCTCTTTTTGTTGTCCTTCCTGCTATCATCCTCCTCACCTGAGCCCACATCTTCAGTCTTGGGTTTCTCATTATCTTTATCTCCTTTCTCACCTTTCTATTCCTCTGCCTCACTATCAATGATTTCTTTCTCTTGTTCCTTCTCCAAATAAAGGGTGATGGGATAACTGTGAGTGCTTCTTCACCACTTCTTTGACCAGCCTCTCCCAAGTACTCTGGTCTTCTTTAAGGTGGAGGACCACTTTGGTAGCCCGGCCAATGGGCTCATCATGGTCCACATATATAGTGAGGGAGTCCCAGCAGAAGACTCCCAGGCACACTACTCATCATCACTATGCTTCGTGATCACAGTCACTTTCTCTGCCACCATGGAGGCAGAATAACAGCCAACACCAAACTGTCCAATCACAGAGAGGTCTGCATCAGCCTAAAGAGGCTCCATAAATGCTTTAGTACCCAACTTGGCAATGGCTCCCAAATTATTTATGAGGTCAGCTTTGGTTATGTAAAGGCCTGTGTCCACCGGAGTCAGGGTGTATTCCTAGGGGTTTCAGTTTTTTAACACTGTCCAACTTAGAAGGGTCTGTCAGGCTCTGATAGAGAATCTTGTCCATGCACTACTGATCAATTCCCAAAGGAAAATTTCCTCCTTGGAACAGAAGGTATTGATGACAAGAAACATGAACTGGGCAATTTCTGTCTGGAAGGCAAGTCTCCACCTCCTCCTCTCCATGGTGCACTTCCTCAGGCATCGTAAAGGAGAAAAGCTGCAAGCACTATAGACCAGGGTGGGCAGGGACTGCATGGGAGCGGCTCAAGAAAGCTAAAACTCTTTTTAACTGACCACATGAAATCAGAGGATCACGATCTTGACAAATAATTAAAAAGGAAGCACACAGATGATGAGATAACACCGAGGAAGCATCTATATCACCACCTGTTGCAATAGCAAATTTCTGCCTGATCTCTAGGAAGAAATCTCCAATACTGCTGCATCCTGTTCTCACATGTCAAGACTGACCTGCCCAACTAGGACCACTATGAATGACAACTCTTTATCTTAAACAGATAGCTCAACAAGAGAAAGTGTCATCCCATAAAGTTTCAAAAATGACATAAAAAATGTGAAAAAGAAAAAAAAGTAGAGAAATGAGAAGAAATCTTTATAAGTCAAGTCACTCAAAAATGACACTGCTTTAAGATCAACCAAAGAAATGAAATTCTTTGCCAACTTTTTCTGGTCATTATAATCAAATGATATATGATGAGTACCTACTATGTGCAAAGCAGGCTAAAGATAAATTATTACAGAGCTTTCCTATACAAGAAAAACAAAGCTGCTCCTAAGTTTCTAAGATCACACTCCTGATCTTTATTGCCACCATTTTAAACTTTGTAGGGACTAAAAAGGAAGCTTGTTCTATTTCATGTTTGAGCTCCCAGATACCAGGTCAGTACTGAAGAGACACACATTCTCTCAGCAGGCTTATGATTTCCTACAAACACACAGGATCATATATGTAAATAATATAACAAAATAGAAATAATATTGCTCACACATGAATTATACTTGTAGAACTTAAAATGAAGTCTTATGTTACTATGGAAAGGGGTCAAAAATAATTTATGTTTCAATAATAAAATCAATGAGAAGGTTTTATGAAAGTGAAAAATAGTTGGCTTTTGGCCAATAAAACTGCGTAACTTTGGTATGCTAAATTTTCAGCTATTTTTACAGTAAACAGAGGAAAAAATACCAGGGACAGAGTATTTATACTATAATATGTTTTAAAACAAGAACCAAAATATTAGTATGTATTAAAAATTATTTATGCTGAAAAGAAATCCACTACAATGGAAACACTACAGGGGCGCCTGGGTGGCTCAGCTGGTTAAGCATCCGACTCTTGGTTTTGGCTCAGGTCATGATCTGTCGATTGTGGGATGGAGCCCTGTGTCGGGCTCTACACTCAGTGTGGAGTCTACCTCAGATTCTCTCTCCCTCTCCCTCCCATTCATTCTCTCTCTCTCAAATAAATAAAATCTTTAAAAAAATAAAATAAAATGGAAACACTACAATAGTTTTGGATGATAAGTGATTTTTCTTTCTGCTTCTTTGTATATACTTTACAAATTTCTACAGTAAGCATAAAGAATTTTTATAATGAAAAAGCAATAGTTGAAACATTATTACCTAGCCAAAGGGGGTTTCACATAGGAAATAAAGCCTAAAAGCAGTGAATCTAAAGGGCTGTTTTCCATACATTTTTCCAGAAAAATATATCTTCTTAGAAAAGTACAGGCCTTTTGAGGGTGTAGCCATAATTTTGATTGTTAAGGATACGTAGTAGAGTTCTAGAGAGGGGCAAGGAAGAAACATCCATATGGCAGATATCTAGGGGGAATATAACAGCTGCCAACAGGACTCTGTGTGTAGTGCTGATGCCTTAAGCTTTATGATCACAGGGGCCAAGGGGCGTATGTGGGAATAGTGAGGTGTTTCCCCAAAGAACTTGGAAAACAGGAGAGAATTTCTCACAGAATTAAAGCTATACTATCAAAACAAAATTTAGAGCACTGACAAACATCTGAAAGGAAGAGAAGCTCAAGAGTCATCTGAAAGGGAGGGAAAGACCCCCAGGTCTGTAAGATGTAACCAAAGCCACAATGAGAAGAGGTCATTGCCATTAAATCACGTAAGGAGATAAGAGAGGAAAACCCATGAGATGCCCATCTGAGAACTGTTTGCATAAGAGAGAATTTGAGGATCCTGGCTCAAAAACATGAACCATGTGGTCCAGGTGGTTATCTATCTTCCTAGTGTCAAAGAGGGCACAAAGGAGATCAGCTCCTGAATGAAACACAACATCAACTCTCCTATTTATGATTTCAGGCTAATTAAAGAAACTTCAGGGTACTGGCTTTGGAGTCAGATTACCTGGGTTAAAATTCTGATTCTGCAACTACTAGTAAGTGATACTGGGGCAATTATACACTCTTCTTTTGCAGTCTTCATATCTGGAAAATGGGGATAATAATAGCAGCCATCTCACAAGTTACTGAAAGGACTGAATGTGCTAATTCAGATAAAACATTGAGAACAGTGCCTGGGAGAAAGTGCTCGACATCAGTCAGTAGGCCTGGGGACCAGGATCCAGGCTGTGGTGGATTGATCAAGGTAAATTCCACCTAAGTCAGCCATCCAGTCTTTCCTGACAATAACTGGACCAATCTCTATGGAATTTTTCTTTGACAAAGGGCACCTGGGGAGTAAGGAAAAGGAACTGTACTGATGAACAAAAAGGAAGGAACAAAGTACCACAGGGTGGGTGGGGGTCAATAAGGATTTATTAGTATGAGAATGTAGAGAGCATAGAGCAGCTCAAAAGAAGTAACAGGCAAAGGCATTCCTATAAGGTAAGTAATTTCAGTTTTATCAGGAACATCAAAATGATTACAATATGGACATCAAAACTAAACAATAACACAAATAGGTAATGCAGAAACAGGATGTTATCTGTATATTCATATCATAAACAGATGAGTTCTATAGAAATCTACCTATTCTTTAATACTTCCACAATTCCAAGTTCTTCCCAATCCTGTCTAACTTTATCCATTTGATTTCCTAATTTAAGTTCTTCTTACCAAGTCAATTCCTTATAGTCCTTCCTTGATAGCTTATTTATTTATTTTTTTTGAGAGAGAGAGTGAGAGAAAGAGAGAGAGCACAAGCATGGAGGGGGGTGGGGAAGAGCAGAGGGAGAGAGAGAATCTTAAGCAGGCTCCACAGCCAGCATGGAGCCTGAAGTGGGGCTCGATCTCATGACCCCAAGATCATGACCTGAGTTGAAATCAAAGAGTTGGACACTTAACTGACTGAGCCACCCAGGCGCCCCACCTGATAGCTTTTTCTTGTCTGTAATTGGGAAAATTATACACTCTCCTCTCTCTCTGCTAATCCAAGCCTTACTACCCATTTTTCAAAATTTAGGTCAAGATCCTCATTATCCAAAAGCCCTCCCTGATAATCTCAGCACACAGACTCTGCTTTCCTTAACACTTTATATATTTATTATTTGTGCCACCTTATCAGCCATAGGAAATATAGTATATAGGAAAAAGACAGGAGTTGCAAGTCAGAAGACATGAGCTGAATTCCAGTTTCAATACTTTCACAGCTGTGCAAACCCAGGAAAGTTACCTAGGCATTATAAGCCTATTTACTGATCTATAAAGTGAATAACAAAACCTGCTCTAGAGTATTGCTGGACATGGCAGATATATGAAAATATTTTGTAAATTTTAAAGAACTCTATAAATGTTAGTGACCAACATTATCCTGTTCCAGTTTCTAGCTGCTTATATCACATAGCATCTTAATAAAAAACACAAAATATAATATTATCATAATCATTACTCATATGTAAACCTATTTAAAAAGCTATCTTTATAGCCTTCTAAGACAAGACTGTTGTTTAAGCACCATGCTAGGCACATGCTAGTTATTATTAGATTCTATTTTAATTTCTTTCCTTTCTTCTTTTAAATATTTTTCTATTACACTTTGGAGGCACAAGAAAACTAAAGTGTATTTCAGTTGGATTTGATGTCCATACACATGATTATCCTCTATTTAGTTACATAAATAACTTTCCTTTCTTGAAAGCTAAGCTGACTCACCAAATTATAGCCTTTTCCCAAAACAAAAATCCTTTACACAGTTCGGTTTCTTGGGTCAGAAGAAGTCACAAGAGTTTTCCATCTCTCTCAGGGTTAGATACCAGCACATACTAACTCAAAAATCAAATACTCTAGCCTTGCTGCTTCTAAAGCAGCAATTACTCCTTAACATTTGTGGCAATTAATTTAAAATTTTAAGTAGTTCTACAAATCTTTCTTCTTACAGATCATCTTAGAAACTGGTGTCAACAGGTTCTTTTTAGGCTCAGAAAACCAGGGGGGAGAGAGAGACCCCTTACTCAGACCAGCCAACTTATACGGCACTCCGGTAGTTAGTGTCATGGAAAACTGGGGACAGTGATTCTCGTGCTACAAACCTGCCATTTCCATGTGGGATTAAAACCACCTCATCTTCTCTCCTTCCATTAGGAGAGAGGCCTTGTTTTTCTAGTTAACAAACGGGCATTTAAAATGGTAAATCACATGGCTCAGCATTCAAACGGCCCAAGGGCTTGGATTAAACCTACCTCAGAGGGAACATACTGCTCCATAGCCGTAGCGACGGTCGCACAACAGATCCAGAGCAATACCATCACCGAGAGGACAAGGGTCGTGGTTAAAATCCACCCAGAGTTACTAAAAAACAAGTTAGTCAGGTTAAAATTTCATAATATAAAAGACAGATTCTTAATAATGAAAGGCAATCAACCTTATGCACTTAGTTTAATAATACAAATAAAACTTCATGTGTACTACCTTTAAAACTATTTTAAAAATGTACCCAGAGAAGGAAATATTATAATAGCTTTTTTATTAGGGTCCTCCATTTCTCAGGTTTCTGGAATATGGCTATCACTTCTATAATTTAAAAAATCAGATATACTGACTTTCTGCTAAATATAGAAAATTAAAGCAAATTACTGTCAAAGGTCTTTTTTAATTACTAAATGAGATAATGCAAATCAAAGTGTTCTATAAATTGTATGCTGCTATTCATATGTCATACATTATTTTGCAAGGCACTATAGTGATACTTGCTTTAAGAAAACCCAGGATCTCAAAGATTTAAGGTATAGAACAGGTATATTATGAAATGATCATTTATTTTATAAAAAGATGCACAACAGGCTTCTAGAAGTTAGCTTCCCTCGAATAGTTAAAATAATTAATTTGCCACAATTTACTTATATTTCAATTTACAAGAGCACATCTATTATGAGGCATTTTGTACCCATTATAGCATATCTTAGTAAAGAGATAGTTATATTTTTCTTACGTTTAAAATATCATAAATTCGGCCAGTTACAAGGATTAGCAACTGATGTTTTTCCCATAATTGACCTATTGTTTGCCAAACTATAGATTAAGAGTCAAAAAATAAGAAAAAGTCAAGCTATTTTTAAATATTTAATAATCCAGTTCTAAAAAACTGTGATAACTCCTGCAGGTAGTCTGATTTTCACATCTGTGCTCATCCAATACTGCCTGATAAAATGTCTATACTTACCACCATAACCCATTCACTTGATAGTTTGCCAACACTTGAACATGCTAAGGAAAAGGTATGCACAGTCACTGTCTCCCAGCAAAAGAGGTGGACATTGGAAAATGCACTGCATCTAAAAGCAGGGAACGCCTATATGATGTTTTAAGTATTCCAATTCAAAAAGATAACAGAGTAAAAAATATTTTTAATGAAAAAACACCCACTTTACATATTCCAGCCCTAACCCGAGTACTAAGGTATTTCCTTCCATGAAATGAGAAGGATATATTTGATATCTGGATTCCAATAACAACTTAAGCCAGAAAACTGGGGCTCATTTTAGAGTCCATCTGCTTCTTCCACTTCCACAAAAAAACAATCCTACAGATTCTCAACTATCTCCATTATCTCTTGTTCCCCTTGTCCATCACCCTAGTTCATAACTGCTTGCAGGATTTACCAAGCTCTCCAACCTGATCTTCTATCCTTCACATAGACGCCTCTTCCCAATACTTAGATTTGATTACTTTCCTGCTCCTATCTAGTTCCTGTCCACCCAGTTTGGTCTCTGATTCTCCTGACTCTCCACACATATTAATATACTTTATATATTTAGTAGGAAGCCAGCATAACTGAAAAAAAAATTAAAGAAATCTGTTACAACTAGCAAAAATCTTCTGTTCATTATTTAAGATTTATTTCTATGTCCTCTGTCAATCCTCCCTTTTGAAGGTATACTCCTTGTACTATGTATATGAGAGGTATGTATAATATATAGCAATCATCATTGCTTGTTCATTGTTTGCATATTTGTCTCTACCATGCTAGACCTGACAACTCCATAGAGGCAGAGATTGAACATCTTTCTTTAGGTCCCAAGTCCCTGAAACAGTTCCTGGCACATAACAGACTCTCCCAAAAAGAAATGGCAATTGAAAAAATGAGTTCACCTCAGTTTGCATTCTGGAAGCTAAGGGTACCTCCATAACAGCTATGTAGTACAATAAAAAGCACTGCAGTTAAGAGTCAAAAGACCAGATTCCATTGACTGGCTAGGTGATCTTGCATGCCATCATGAAAAACTCATGACCCTCTAGGAAACAGACACCTATGGCAGAACAGGATGAGTAGATGTTGCAGAATTAAAAAAGCTAGGTTTGAACTTTAACGTAGTGGATACATAATCTTAGGGGTGGGTAATTCACCTCTGACCCACCTACTTATCACAGGGTACTGTTCTAAGAGTCAAATGAGCTCACTGAAGGGAAAAAGCATTGGAAAAAAAGTTATTTTTTATTAAAATGTAGAATAGTATTATAATTCATGTTTGTGCACAGAAACTTCTAGGCATTAAAGCTCTAGTTAAAAAGTTATTTCCTAAATTAAACATTTACAAAATTACTTTTAAAATGTTAGATTTAAAAAAACATAAAATATAATGACAAAATGCTAAAGGGTATATAAGTCACCAGTAAGCTGCCAGGTAGTACAGTATTGAGAATAAACTGTAACTGTAACTTAAGATTAAGTGATTACTTAGGTTTCATAAGACCAGCAAACTGCAACAAAAATCCTAAATATCAGAGACAGAAGAATTATGCCTGTATTCTGCCAAGGTCAAAAGCAGGTTTAGAAATGAAAGGAAGGGAAAATTTAAAGTTAAATCCTCATTTTTCTTACCCAGTCTTTTTTTTTTTTTTAAAGATTTTATTTATTTATTTGAGAGAGAGAGAGAGTGAGAGAGAGAGCACAAGAGGGGGTAGGGTTAGAGGGAGAAGCAGACTCCCCACTGAGCAGGGAGCCCGATGTGGGACTCGATCCCGGGACTTCGGGATCATGACCTGAGCCGAAGGCAGTCGCTTAACCAACTGAGCCACCCAGGCACCCTTTACCCAGTCTTTAAAGCCTTTGTTTGGTAAAAGGAATTAATTTTTAGGTGCCAAAATAACCCTGCTGATACCTGATAAAACCTGTCAAGAAACTATTTTATTGTAAGAAATTATAGGAAGCAGGCAGTTTGGACTACTGTAGTGTTACACTTGTGACAGAAGAGCCCACTAGAGTATACACACTGTGAGGGCAAGCATTTGTTTACCACTTCTACTCAAATGCTTGGTCTGGTATCTGACACAGTAGATAATTATCAGTAAGTGCTATGGGCCACTGTCTTTCTCTTTCTTCTTTTTTTTGGGGGGGGTGCTATAGGAGGAGAGCTCATATCAGAACTCTTTGGAGGAGGAGAAGCATACAATATTTTAATAAAACCCCCCTCACTCTCAGAAGGCTTGATACTCCTTCCTAGGAGAGCATAAGGTACCCATTACCCCTGCCTGCCTACTTTCTCCTGCCATCTTTAAGGATCCTTGGCATAGAGTTGACACTCCTTAGCACAGAATACAAAGCTCTCCTTAATCTATACCCCTTACCTACTCTCCCTAGCCTTATGTGCTGTCATGTAGATAAAAAAAAATCCAACCCCAAACCATTCAGACATACTTTAAAGCTTAATTTAAATGTCTGGAGAAGCACATTTCTTAACATAAATCAGGGAATCTTAACAAGAACAAGAATGCTTCTGTATTGTGAAAAAAACTACCTGCTTGGGTTTTATTATAGTAGTATGTGTATTACCTTTTAAACAAACTAAAGTATCCAAAAGTACAAGTTGGTAGGAAAAAGGTAAACAATTTTTTAGCAGCTGATATAATTTTAAAATAATAAAAAGGAATGCATCTGTCTGATACAAGCCAGATTTTATCACTGATACATATAAATAAACAGGAATACATACAGAGACAGACACCTTAAAAAGCCATCACTTTCTCCATCTTCAAGATAGTTCCTATGTGTTTGTGAACTTCTCATTTGCAGATCTGTTGAAATAACAAGGTACAATTTATGATATCCTATATCCCAAAAGCTAGTCTCAAAACTACTCCTAGATATATAGACTGTACAGATACCCAGTTGCTTTTGTAAGTGTAATCTGATACACTGATAAGGAATGCAAGTTCCTCTGGCATGTTAAACACCAAATGAATATTCTACCACATTATGGATTTCCTATTTTATTTTCAAATTCTTGTTGACATTGCTACTTTCTGTTTAATTACATTCTGTTTAATTCTATCTAATTACAAGATAATTAGAAAGTTAATTAAATCACTATCTAAAATAAGGTATGAACTAGTACATTTTAAAAGGTAAGCTCAGCTTTAGGTTGATATTATACATTCCTATAAGTTAAAATTTATTTCTAGCATGGAAATAAAAATAGAACAAGAACTCACACTTTTGGGATAGTTTCACTATTCAGTTAGCATATCAGAAATATCAGAATACTTCATTAGTTCATAGTCAAAATATCCTTCAAAGCAAGCTACATGTCTTTAGAATATTGATTCTCAAAGTGTGATCCCCTAACCAACAGTATCAACAAAATCTGGGAACTTGTTAGAAATACAAATTCTCAGGTTCTATCCTAGACCTAGTAAATTGGAAACTTTGGAAGTAGGGATCAGAAATCTGTTTTAACAAGCTCTCCAGATCCTAATGCACTCTAAAGTTTGAGAACCACTGTTTAGAAATTATTTGTTCACTTTCTGTTAGTGTAAGAACAATCATACAACCAATTCCAGACCACAACCAGATTTACTAGTGTTGTTATCCCAAGCTACTTGAAATAAAACTTACAGGACATTTTGCTTAGTGACGATTCTTTCCAATTTGTAGGCTCCTGCTCCAACTGTGGTGCATACTGGATTTCTGGCTTAGACTAAAATGATAATGAAAGCAATTAAGCCATTTCTACTTCTTACGCTTTTCTCAGTAACAAGTCCTATAACACATCATCTGTATAAACACTCAAATTGAGAAAAAGTAACAGAAGTTTGGTATAAAAAATAAAACACATTAGCCACAATGTATTTTAATTGCACTTCCTAAACATCAGATCCGGTGCCTTGCAAAGAAACAGACAGATTTCTGGCATCGTCAAGTATTTAGTCAGTTTAACTTTCTGACAACATTAAAAATAAATTAAAAAGCAGGGACAAATTACAACATACTGCATTAAATATCATACCCTGCAAAAATGAATTCTAATTCTAGTTGATCAAGAATAATTTAGCGGACTGCCAAAATTTTGGGCTAAACATCTATTATCTCTATTTTTCTCATCTGAAACATTCCATTTTTCCCTAAGTAGGAGTAATTCATACATTATAGCTAAATACTCCATGCTCTACATCCTCCATATAGGACAGATCCTCTGGAGCAGGGGTTTCTCCCGTCTAGTTACACAAAAGTTAATACAAAGAGAGAAACAAAGCTCATCTCACATCTAATTAGGAATGAATGAGGGCTCCACTCTGAGATTCAACTTAAGCTTTAAGCTAATTAGCTTTAGTACACAGAAATTACTCATGTATTTAAAGAGAAAAAATTCCTTCTGTGTTTTACTTATTACCAAATTATGTATAGACGGCCTAAGACTCAGGGTAATGCCACATACTAGCCTTACAGTGAGCCATTCTATTAGCAATAATAATTAAAAGGTTTACTTTAATTATTACCTGAGAGAAAGTGCCACAACATAGTTTGTGGTACATTTGAGGAATTTAACTACCAAATTAAAAGGAAGATAGCATGGTAGGGTGGAATATAAGCCTGGGAATGAAAATAACCTGAGTCTGAAGCCTAATTCTGTTACTTACCGGCAGGGTGACCTTAAAAAGTTAGACTCTTGGTTTCCTTATCAATAAAATAGGGATAATACAACCTCATGAAGGTGTTTAAAGATTTGAGATAACATATGTGAATGCCTAGTACATAAGAACCTTTAAGAAAAGCAGTTATTATCATCACATCACATGGTCAGTAATGAGGTAGGAGAAGTTACTTCTCTAGGAGGCAATATGCTTCTTCAATAAACTCCTACAAGAGTTATGAAGAAAAGCACTACAAAAAACTAAAAATGATGTATATTCCTCTTCTTCAATATCCATATGTGATATATATATTCATGCCATTATTTACATTCAAGGTATATTCATTACTCTTATCTCTCATATCTAAAGGTTTCATTTTATCAATTTAACCACTATAAAATTTCGAAGACTCAGAGTTCTTGTTAGAAGGACCATGGGCTTGAGATAGGCTTCCGATGGGCAGAGGGAAGTCTCACTGTGTCTTGATGCCCAATGTTTAATGTAGGCCAAATCAGTAATTATTATTTGATGATGTATATGGCTCTATGCCAAGACACTCATTTAAGACATGTACACTTACTATTGTCGGTATTTAGATGAATTTATGAAGCACAGTTATTACCTGGAATATAACTATTTTTCCATCATCAGCTTGAAGATAAAAAGTCCATGAAGAGGTTATGAAGCTCTGAGCAGAGTCCATCATGTCACTCCAGAATGACCTTACCAGAGTTAGAGGGAAGAGTAGATGCATTTTTGGCATCAGGGACATGAGCTTTAAAAAAAAAAAAAAGGTAAATCATGAGAAATCTATTATTTTTATATATGTATATTCAAGAGAACAAACTTAATTAAGATTCCCCAAATCTAGGAACAGGGAATAAAAAGTGATTCTACCATAATAACTAGCATTAAACTCCTAGTTTCCTATGCAAATGAACTGTGATAAAGCTTAAGATCCCAGGCTACTTTAATTTGCCACCATACCCACATATAAACTACCTATTACCTCTATCAGAATAACAGGCTTTTGAATCAGATCCAAAATTGTGAAGAATCTTAAGATTTGATTAAATAAGGATTAGCAAGGTCTCAAGAGGTGGAAGGGGGAAAGACAAATTCTACCATTCTCATCTTTAACGCTTTTATGTAAATACATCATGCTATAATGAACATCAGTGGAAAAGGGGAAGGAAAAAAAGCCAACCAAAAGAATATATGCATAAAATGTGAGACATCTGATAGCAGGGCAGGGTGAGGGGAAAACCTATGCACTGAATATACATAGTAAACTACCGATTTTAACATGAATGGTGATCATGTTCCCCAAATTCTGACTTTTTCACTTATTTAGCAGCAGTGGGCCCCTCTAAAGCACAAGTATGGGATACCATTTGCTGCACTCTAGGGATGGCTTTGGTTCTGCTATATTTCAAAAGAGAGGCATTATGGAGTAAGAGATCAGTTTGTAGAATCAAAAGATCTATATTCATGATCCAATTTTCCCACTAATAGCTGTGAAATTTTTCAATGATTAATTCACCAAACAAGTATTCACTGAGATTATAAATTTTAGGAGATCAGGGACCATGTGTATTTTATTCATCAACATACACCTGTGCTTAAACTGTGTAATCTATATAGGACAGAGGTTAAAAACAGGGTAATACATGTGTATGGAGAAAGGCACCTAACCCAAACCAAGGTGAGAAGGGGTTAAGAAGGCTTCACAAAAGAAATGATATCTGCCCTGAATCAAGGGGATTCAATAGAAGGATGGGGAGTAGAAGGAACAAAACCATGAATTAACTCATCATATAAAAATTAAGAACTATTCAGTATGTATACAACTAAGAGAAAAAAAAGTCTCTTAAAAATTAGAAAACATGTTTAACATTACTCATAGTAAGACCAACACAAATTTAAAATATATTAAAAGTGATACATTGTTGGGCGTTGGGGAAGAAGGAAAGAAGTGGGTATGGGATTTCTTTTTGGGGTGATAAAAATGCTTGGAATTAGATAGTGATGATGGTTGCACAACTTTGTGAACATACTAACAACTACCGAATTGAATACTTCACAAGGGTGAATTTTATAGTATGTGAATTATATCTCAATTTTAAAAATTGGTACAAATTCCAAAGAGGGCAATTTTGCTCTACTTCTCAAAATTAAAATACAGATACCTCTTGCTCAGCAATTCTACTATGATTTTATTCTATAGATATAAATGTGTGAAGTATGCAACATCGCTTATAAGTGAAAAAGATTAGAAACAACCAACATATCCAAATAAGAGATTGCTTAAATAAATTATGATACATCCACAAAATGGATTGTACAATGAAAAACAGAATGAGTAGACACTCTTTATGTATACTTGTATTTTACAAAAGAAGGAATATATATATATTCTTGTACATGCATAAAATATGTCTTTCTTGGTAACCCTGGCTACATTAAGAGGAAAACTGAATGGCTAGGAGATACAGGGGTAGGAGATTTTTCACTACATACTCTTTTTACCTTCTGAGTTCTATACCATGTAGTTGTACTTTCTATGCAAAAGTTAATAAAATTAACAAACTTTATCCAGTATGTTTGGAGTATAGAGTATGAGGGGTGGGGAAAAGAGATGGCCTAAGAGAGGTAATCAGGAGCCAGGCCACGATAAGCAGTTTGGACTTAACCCAGTATGTAATTGGGGAGGGGGTCCTGAAGCATGTAAGACAGGAGAATGACATGATGAGATTTCCATTTAGAAAATAAATATCTGAACACATACTAAAGGATGGACAGAAGAGGGTGAAGTGGAAAAATAGTTTGCAAGTTTAGTAATACAGATGAGAAAGGAATGATGATCTAAGTTAAGGCAATGGCAGTTGGGGTGAAAAAAAATGACTCTCAACTATCCACTTCTCTGAGCCTCAGTTTTTTCATATGCAAAATGGGGATAATATCATCACTGGACCGAGAGAAAAAAAACGAAAGAGATTATGGATATGAATGCAACTTTTAACAGTAAAGCATTACACAAAAGTAATTATGCAATTGACTTTTCTATTTGCAAACATATAATTTGTTTGCTGAAAACTATAAAATATAACACTAAAACAGTATCTAGTGGGCGATAAACATTTCAATACAAGTCAGTGCAATTTAAGCAGACAATTCTGAAAGGCAGTATTTGTTTCATACTTGTTCTTGTCTCAGTTCAGCGAATGGCAGCTGATTCTGGCAACCAAGATGGCAAGCATATTGCTCATCAGATTGGGAATATGCTTCTGTACATGCTGTAAGAGAAAAACAGTCAAATTACAAGGAAAAAGAGAGAGACGAAGGAGAGGAGAAAAAGGGAAGGAAAGAAAAAGGGGAAGGATAGAAAAGAAGGGATTTGGCGTTTTATAAAAAAAATTTCTTTTACTTAAAAAGCATTTCATCAATATGAATTTCATCAATATGAATTTTCAAAATTTGATAATAGTAGCAAATGTATTATCTTAATAAACCCCGTATCTTCTACCTCCCACACGTCAGATGTTTCCAGTATAAATCTACTGATTACACACTCAGGCTCAGGCTAGATGATGACATTCATAATAAGGGGATCCTCACCGCTAAGGTTTGCAAAGTGGAAAAAACACGGTCTGGCATCCTGAAGTTGGGCTCCATATACATTTGGCTGTGTATGTGTCCTGGGCCATGCTGTTTAACCTCTCCAACTGTTGATTTCTATATGCTTAAAATGGAAATGCCATACTTCATGGAGTTGAACAATGTATTTTAGTGATTTACACAAAAGTGTGACATTACCGTTAAGAATTGGATCACTCTGCTGAGACTCAAGGGTATTCCCAGAGCAAAGAAAAACAAAACAATCAGTTTAACACCCTAAATTCTGAGAAACTGAACTTAGAAAGTGTTCTACAGCAGGATTCCAAAGTTAAGATGGGTACACACCCTCTTCATTTAGTTCACTAGAGCCAGTTCTTTCTTGTGATATATAACACTTTACCACCGTAACAATTTTATTTTTCTTTCCGACCCAGTCATGTATTTGTAATATACTTCTCAAAGGTGCTAGATAATAAATTGAACAGCATTATGCACATATAAAGATGGCCAGTTAGGAGACTGAGCCATAAAAAATAAGGTCATGAAATCAAGGAGACTAGACAGGAGTCACGGCATAGTGATGTGGAAAAAGATACCTCCTGCTACACTGAATAAACAGCATAATGTAATGGAGAAAATTCCATTATAGTTTCTTTGAAAAGTTAAATGTCAATTTTGTCTTGATTACAGGGTTCTTTTATTAACCACATCTCTTTCAGCAAAAGGTAAGAACAGTGATTTAAGAGATGACAGACTCTGGTTACTTCTTTTATCAGCATGACCCACAAAGAATACACTATTAAACAGTGAGTCAAAGGCCTGATTCAGTGGAAAAAAAACTTGAGCTAAATCAACTGGCCTATGATTGAAAGGCTTAGGAAAATTATACTACCCATTGAAAAGGTAGTGATGAATTATGAGAAGGGTAATTACTACTGCATTTAAACCGAATGCTTGGTTACACAAAGGTGTCCTACCCACAGTACAAAATCAACATTGTCTCAACAAATAGGAGTAGCCCCCACTTTTCAGGAGTTCATACCTATTTTTGCTAACCAAAAGAAATCCAAAGAGGATTCATGCTTTGATGAAAAAGAAAGCGAAAACAAAGTTCAGCGTTTGTTTTGCAGCGAGCCATTGCAGAGGCAGCATGCACGCCCCAGCAGCAAGAGAGGCACCACCAAGCTCCTCCCCGGGGAACGCTGCTCCACATCCAGCCGCCAGAGCTTTGAACTGTGTCTGTGAGCATCTGTGTTTTATCTTGATTTATGTTGTGCCTCCTTAGCAAGATGTGTCCTAAGGTATCAGAAAAGCCTAGGAGAGGTTATTTTTGGGGACTGAGAGCACTCAAAAATTTTTCCATGTAAATTAATGGTAATTGCTTCTTTGCTTTATGCCATTTTGGCTCAGGAAAGGTTTCATAGGAATGCTCTACTTTCCTATAGCGGGGAAACCTAGAGATGAAACTGATAGTCCATGAAATTTCTAGCAGCAGCTGATAAAACTCACACCTCACAATAATTAAAATATGCTAGAAATCAGTTTAAACAATATGCTTGTCATTTTCTGAGGAAAACATGTAAGGAGCATAACACAACCCCCAAAAAACCACAATGTTATATACT
Organism: Leptonychotes weddellii; assembly: GCF_054177405.1. Classification (NCBI taxonomy): domain Eukaryota; kingdom Metazoa; phylum Chordata; class Mammalia; order Carnivora; family Phocidae; genus Leptonychotes; species Leptonychotes weddellii. Next base: position 39,718,033 of record NC_138372.1, read on the forward strand.
GTTTGCATAGCATCTTACCAGATTCACATTCCATTTTGGTCCGATTTAAATCAATTCCATCATCCACAAATTGACAAATTGAAAACAGCCTGCAACCTCTCTGACATGCGTACAACTCCTCTTCCTAGGGAGTTCAAGAAGAAGGAGGATTACCAAAAAAAAATATATATATATTTTTTCCTCGGGGGGAAAAAAAGGTCAAAAAGAAAACAAAGTTAGTAGGGTTTATTATAAAATGTCCAATAAAAGTTTGTAACTTTTAGAAAGAAAGAAATATGATAGGAGCCAGGTAATACCGAAGACCTCTGCCATGTAAAGAGGTTTTAGTTTCTTATTTTAAAAGTGATACCCAAGAAAGAAGCCTAGTGGGTAAAAAAAAAAAACTATACCCTTTTCCCATATTCCAAGGTTACACTTTGTGGGAAAAATTTGAAAATAAAAATAACAGTGACATAATCAGAACTTTAACAGAGGTAGAAATGAGTAAGCAAGTATCTTAGGATGAATGGCATACCTCTGCCACATAAATATTTATACAAATCATCAGGCTTCTCAGGAAAAAGTATCATGACTAGCTTCACATGGCAAATAGGGCCATAAAGGCCCCCACAAAGTGAGGCATACATCTATAAAAATGCTTACATGAAAGGCGCTTTTAAACTTGGCTTACTTTAACTGAAAACACAAACAAGAGCAAGTGTGGCTTATGGGAAAGGGCTCTGGAACCAGCCAGACCTGGATTAAAATCGTTCAGGTGAGTGACGCTGCACAAGTTACTTTACTGATCTAAATCTCAGTTTTCTTATCAGAAGAGTAGATAATAGCTATAAATTATCTCCAAACCCCTCAATAATGCTGGAACATAGCTATTCCCGGTATAGTGCCTGGGACACAAACGGTGCTCAATAAATGGTAGTAGTGTTAATCACAATAATAGATTTTTTTAAAACAGAAAACAATAGCTACAGGCATCATTGCCTATCTATGGGAGCTCAGGATAGGGTCGATTCTTCATTACGGGGAAATGTTAACTGCTTAATAAGACCAATAACAATGTCTTCAACAGGCTTTTGTTAGATGAAGTACATACAGTATTTGACACAAACCAGTACATGTGGGGGAGCCCCTTCAACTTACTGTGTGATCCACTGTGTACAAATTGGCGGGCACCTAATAAGGAAGCAAACAGCATGTGCATATACCAGTTAGCAATCAATGGAAGAGAAAGGTATGCATTTCTTTCCAGCAGAAGGATTAGTAAGACTTATGAAGCAGCAACACCCATTTAGAAGAGATGGCTGCAGTCTGACATTAAACAAGTGTTACATATAATTTTGAAGCTAGAGTGTTTTTGGACCTGAGTTCTAGTTGCATTTTTTGTTAAGGTGAAACTGAAAGAATTTTAACAATTAAGATAAATTTCATACCTGAGTAGCTTTTGCAGCTTTGTAAAACAGTGGAAGAATTCTCTTAGGTATTTGGAGCATCACATACCTCCTTATACTGCACAGAGGAAGCTTGAGCTCATTAGTATGAGCTATATTGCATGCCATTTCATTTTCAGGTAGGTTTTCTTTTCTTAAACCAAGCCAATAAGCCCTCCAGTCTCATTTTCAAAAGAGAGTAGGGCATGCTGCAAAGAGCCTAGGTCCAGGAATCAGTCCTGCTTTGAAGCTCAGCCCCACCACTTGCTCTGTACAACCTTGGGCAAGTGACAATCTCTCTCAGTCTCAGTTTCCTTGGTTGTAAGATGGGGACAATACTCTTATGTCAATCTTGATTATGATGAGGATTATACATTTTACGTCCACAATATCATGAATATTATGCTAAACTATCTAATAAATCAGCATAATAATAATATATTTAATGGGCACCCACAAAGTACCAGACACCACGCTAACACTTAAGGTATTATACAATGTCCAGCACAGAGTAGGGGCTCAATTGGTAGCTATTAAGAATCATATCCTTGGGCGCCTGAGTGGCTCAGTCGGTTGGGCGACTGCCTTCGGCTCAGGTCGTGATCCCGGAGTCCCGGGATCGAGTCCCACATCGGGCTCCCTGCTCAGCAGGGAGTCTGCTTCTCCCTCTGACCTTCCTCCTCATGCTCTCTGTCTCTCATTCTCTCTGTCTCAAATAAATAAATAAAATCTTCAAGAAAAAAAAAAATCATATCCTTATTCCAACTAAGTGTTTCATGTACTAGATAATACTATTATTCTAAGTAAATATTTCATGCTCTATGTATCTCAAATGATTGGCAAGCTTATCTGAAATGTATCTCCTCTGATTTAGAGCACAAGGAAATGGTGCTCCCCACCAAACTGAATGCCAGCTAAATAATCAGAAGGGACCTCAATGATACTATTTATAGAATATATGCATTTTCTTTCCCAGAGCTAAGTCAAGCTAACTATTCTCATTATTCAGCACCATTATTCAGATACTATATGTACCAAACTGGTTTTATGTGCTAAGAGTACCACATACATTATCTTTAATCCTCACACCAGCTCTGTAAGGTGTGAGGTGTTTTTTTTTTTTTTTTTTTTTTACAGTTGACAAAATGAAGTCACGAGAAGTTAAGTGATCAGCAAAGATACACATAGAGTAAAAGTGGAGCTGGGAATGGAACCCAGGCTTGTACAGTTCCAGAGCCCACACTCTAAAAATGACCAGGTTGGCTCTAATTAGCTTTGCTGTTAACATAACATACGTCTCTTGTATTTGAACCCAGACAAATTATGCAACTGCATTTTTGAAGAAAGTTAATTGGTAACTATATTGAAATTTTAAAATAACTACTTACAGATATTCTACTTTCTTGCAACAAATAACTAATTCAAAAAAGAGTCATTAAAATGAGATTTCTATCTTCCAGTTGCAAATACCAGACTGAAAGGCTATGTGAGTTTCTTAATTCATCTAATTTCTTAAAACACACACTGCTTTTTCCTGAACTGCAAAGCACAGTAATTCAGAGGGCCAAAAGAAATCAGTGAAATAAGTAAATTAAATATTTTTAATACAACTTTATTAATAGAAGGCAGCACACTGTAGCCAGTTTTAGGACTGAATTCCTACCACTCCACTACTTCTTAGCTATGTGACCTTAGGCAAGTCACTTAACCTTTCAGAGCCTCAACTGTAAAATCCTACTTTGCATGGTTGTGACAATTAGGGATAATTAGTATAAATCTCTCATCAACTGGCTAACCGAGAGTAGACAGTTAATAAATTTTAAGTCCATCTAACATACAGGGACCCAAATGACTTCGACTTCCTGGTGAGAACAGCTTTAATGAAGAAGCAAAAATGACTTACAGACATCACATCAATTGTTAAAAACTGTTAAATAGTGGATGTTATAAAAGTACCTGAAGTTTCCAGAAACATTTATAGTAGTTAGTTATTTTCCCAGCATTCTGGGTCATACCAAAAGTTTGCTAGGAAAATCTCAAAAAAGGAAAAAAACACAAGAAAACACTAGAAGGATACAAAATAAGTCTCCATTCAATGCCAGGCCAAATAAATCTTAGTGATACATACAATCTTCTTAATGATGACAGGCTTATAAGTAGAGAAGAAAGTAATGTGTTTAGGGGCAGTACACATTGATTTAAACCTGGAAGTCAGAATCTCTCATTTCTTTCTCCTCATTGCTATATTAGTATCTGACTGAAAATTTTAGGATAATCAAGCTCCCACACTTTTTCTTGAAAATTGATAAACCCCATGCAACATAAAATCCTGCAGTAAACAGACATATGGGAAGTGAAAGCATTTAGAGCTTTTCATATCAAAGACCTGAAAGCATTTGCCAATAAGGAACATCCTAAAGTTCATCGGCCCTCTCCTCGTGGTCACCTCGTAGTCTGAGAGAGCAAAGAGGGCTAGCCACACGGTTAAGCCAACAGCACAGAGGAGATAAAAGGAATACAAGGAGAAAAAGACCAGTAACAGCAGCAAAAGCTCTTACAAAAAAAGCCAGTGGGGGGAAGGGCGCATATATCCAAATTATATACGGGAAAGGGTGGGGAGTCACCACACAATTTAGAATGTTGAGTAAAGAGTTCCTAAGTTGAAAAAAAAAACAAACAAAAAACTTGAGAAGCAGAATGGAATTAAAGGAAAGGCATCAACCGCAGGCGACGAGAAGTGAAAGCAGGGTCACTCCCCTCGGTAAACTGGGACCCCGACCCCCCAGGGGCAGTCTCATTTCTATACCTGCGCCACGAATTCCCTCTGTCTTCTGCACTGAACGATAAGTTCTCTGAATGCAGAAACCTAATTGCTTTTTCTCTAAGCCACCTCAAACCCTAGTGGCAGTCTCGCACACAGTAATTCAACACAGGCGGAAAGCCCTTCCTGTGCGTCTCTCAACTCCTAGGGCTGACTTAATATATTTCATACCACGGTGGAATTGTCTGCTTGTCTGACTCCCAGAACATACTGTGCGCTCCCGGCCCAGAGAGGCGCTCAGTAAACATGGGTTATGAACTAACCTTTTGTGGGCTTGCATATCTGCTCCTGCCCCCCACCATCCCTTACGCTCCTTGAAAGTGAAGACCCTGCATTAATCATCCATATCCTCCTCCCCAGGGGGTATAGCTCAGTGGCAGAGCATCTGACTGCATATCCTCCTCCCCATCGGAGTGCTCGTCTCCCCTGCCGCCCCGCAAACTGCCAGGGGAACGGGGTCATGTCTTGCCCATCTCTGCGTCCCCAGCCTAATATAGGGTCGATGCAGCACAAACTTCCGGTAATTACAGCAGGAGATGGGTGCGGGTAGAATTAGGGAAGAAAACAGGAGCTACACAGGTGGGAGACAGCGGTTGTAGGGTGTGGATTCGACACCCAGTTTCCCAAGCCGACACAAGTGCGAGAGAGCGGAGAGATCGGCGGCCAGGGGAGGGTCGTAGCCCGGTTCGGACGGGCCCTACCTTGGGGTAGGTATGCAAGGGGAAGGTCAACTGACAGGCCCGGTGACAAGACGCCGTATCACCCAAGATCGAGTCAAACGCTTCAGCCGAAGCGGTCCCCGAGCCTCCGGCCAGGGCCATGGTCAGCAGCAGCAGCGGCGGGAGCCCCAGCTGGGCCCTGACCCAGAGGCTCCCTTTCGGCGCCGCCATTTTGTTTCCCTCTGTCACAGTAGCTCAGCTTGTTGCTGTTTTCTTTTCAGGGTTTCCTCCGCCTTCCGGGGCCAGCCCCTTCCCCGCCCCCCAGGCCGCCGCTTCCGCCTCCGCCGTCTCCTCAGCTCCGCCCTGACCCGCCCAAAACTGCCGCCTCCCGCCCCACCTCCAGGTCTAAGAACTTCTTCTAGGTTGGCAAGAAGAGATGGATCCAATCATCGCGAGTATTAGAGCGAACAGGCCTTCCCTGATTCCTTCCCTCCGCGGGGCACGCTGGGGTATGTAGTTCTCTGCGACCGGCGGCACACGGTGGGGTCGGGAAAGTCGGTCTCGGAGAACTACAGTCGCCGTGGGCGCGCCTCACCCGCTCCTTTGCAGTGCATGCTGGGGAATGTGGTTTGCGGAGGTTCCGAGGCGCTCTGAGGTCCGAGAAACCACCGTCCCGTAAGAAAGCGTCAATATAATTCTGACCCCGGCGGCCCAGGCGTGGGTCCTCAGAGGGTGTGCTCCGCAAGGGTCCAGCTCCTGACAGGACTGCTTTTCCTGGTGGGTCTCACGTCAGACTGTTGTTAGTTTCCCCTTCCTGGGTCCTGCGTGCTGAGGGTAGAGGAGGATGGTGTTTTCCCTTTGCCCAGGGATTCAGGGCGCGACAGTCGTGGTGAGGGTCCTCGGACCACCGAGCAGTTCCTGGAGATGGCTGCTTGTTGTGAGGACCCTACTGAGATCTGGAGGTGGTGGTTGGTTGCTCGTTACTAGGGGAACCTTTGGGACTGTGATTATGGTAGGGTAGTTGTTAATATTGAGCCTCATGGAACCCAGTGGAACTAAACCCTGCCTCAACCTCACCTAAGTTGAAAAAGGCTTTTAGAAGTCACCGGGTTCAATGCCTGGCCCAATATTGGAATCCCCTGCACAGCGTGCACTTCTAAAAGCTGGGCACCTCCTAACTCAGGAATTACACCGATCATGTATAACAGTTTCAGTTCTTAGGAAGATATTTCTTTTCTAAGACGAAATTTTCTTTCCTGTAAATTCTACCCAACAGTCCTCGTATTCAGGAATGCTTCCAGAATAGAATAGAAGCCCATTGTGTCACTTTAGGGAGAACACATCACAGCAGTTTTTATGACGTTTTAGAATCTTCCCTCTTTCTTGAGCAGAAAGCGCTGCAAGCACGTGAAGGTAGTTGGCAGTCCTCTAGCAATGGATAAATTCGTCATTCGAACGCCTAGAATCCAAAATAGTCCTCAGAAGAAAGATCCTGGTGGAAAGATTTACAAGCAGGCCACGATTGAATCTCTGAAGGTGAGAGGGAGAGGGGATCTGGGGCTAGAAAAAAATTTGGAAAGGACTGTGGTAGCAAGGTGGTGCTTAGTTCTACTATGGAAGACCTATGAATTCTTTCTTGCTATGCTTTCTCCCCAAAGTGTTCTGGACCACTCCTAATTTGTTTTCTCCCATTCTGTACAGACTTTCATTTATCAATTCCCACATGCACTTTTCTTACTCTTCTGATTACTTTGGCTGTATGGTATGTTTTGCTGGCTGAGAGAACAAGCCCCCTCTTATTTTTTTTGCAAGATTTTCCTGTCTGTTAGGAACGTTAAAGTACGAAATATGATTCTGTGTACTCTGTACAAACTCAGTAAGGCTGGGTGGTGATATTCTACTTTCGAGCCTTATTGGCCAGAGCTGTATCACATGGCCTTCACAGCTATAGCTGAGACTGGGAAACACTGTGTTAATGGACTCTTTGCAACCTCTGCATGTCTGATTTCTGTTCACAGAGAAGAGGCAAGGAATAAATACAGGATAGACAATAATGAATCAATGGACATGGGTACCCAATTAATGATAAAGTAAAAATTATTTCACTAAAAACAAACATATTTGTAATTGGTTCCCTTTGCCTCCTTGACCTTTTACATTTCTGGTCTTTTCAGTTTCCTTTATTGGTTCCTCCTCCTCCACCAGACTCCTAATATTTGTGCTCCCCAGAGCTTCGTCATATTTTATGTATTTGGCCAGGGTAACCTTATTTATCTTAAGGCTTCCCATGCTGATGACTGCCAGACTTGTACTTCGAGCCTATATCTCTGACGATGAGAATGATATCTGGGGCTAGAGAAGGTGTGCACAGGGCTGTGATAGCAAGATGGCGTTCTGAGTACTTGACCTATGTACTCAGTTGGACTCCTCTTCTAGATGTGCCACAGGGTTACCAGAACCAGATTAGAAAGCAGTGCAGGGGTGTATAAACAGAAGCCCTGAGTTCTAGGCCCTCCGGTGCAACTAGGTGGTCTTTAGCAAATCATTTCCTTACCTAGGATCTCACTTTGTCCTCATCTGGAAAATGTGGGGTCGAACTTTATCAGTATTTTTTTTTTCGAAGATTTTATTTATTTATTTGAGAGAGAGAGCATGAGCCAGGGTGGAGGGGCAGAGGGAGATGGAAAGCAGACTCTCTACTGAGCAGGGAGCCCGCCATGGGGCTCCGTTCCAGGACCCTGGGATCACAACCTGAGCTGAAGGCGGGCACTTAACTGACTGAGCCCTCCGGGCACCCCTATTAGTATTTCTTCAAAGGAACATTGTTGTCATGTGGGGCAAGGTAATTCTTCATTATTTGGAACTGTCCTGTGAGTTACTGAACATTGACCCTCCCTGGCCTTCAGACACTAAATGCCAACAGCACCTCCCATTGTGATAAGCAAAACTGTCCTCATGTATTTCCAAGTAGCCCTTGGTTGAGATCTGCTGAATTCTAGATGGTCTTTAAAAATCTCTTCTGGTCTTGGAGTTCTGTGCATAATCAAAATTTTCAACTGTCTCTGTTTTGTCAGAGTACTCATGGAGTTGTATACAACAGTGACTCTCAATGACAGATGGTGGTGGGCAGGATTGTGATATCAAACTGGAAGAAAAAGAGAAGGGTAGTAATTGAACTACTCATACACTCATATACAAACATCCAGATTCTGATATACTTCCACCTGCCTCTTCTCCCCTCTGTGTCCCCACTTATGCCCCAATTGAGAGTCCCTGTGTGAAGAGAATGCATCATGTGAAGGTTATGGAAGCAGAATAAGCAATAGGCGTAGAGAGAATAACATTCCTCTTAAATGCAGTAGCTTTTCTTCCAGACCTGTTCTTTATTCTCCTGTATTTACTTTTATTTATTTATTTATTTATTTATTTATTTATTTATTTTAATTTACTTTTTTAGAGAGAGCACATGAGTGTGAGCAGGGGAGGGGCAGAGGGAGAGGGAGAGAGAGAGACTCTTAAGCAGACTCCATGCTCAGTGCAGAGGTCGTGACCTGAGCTGAAATCAAGAGTCAGACACTTAACCAACTGAGCCACCCAGGTGCCCCCTCCTGTATGTACTTTTAAATCCATATACCAAGTAACTGGGACTAGAAACTTGGAAACTATCCTTAACTCTTATATCCAGTTTTCAATTCTGCCTCCTAAAAATCCTCCTTGTCCTTACATCTCCCACTTTAAATTTAAAACTCTCTCATCTAGGGGCACCTGGGTGGCTCAGATGGTTAAGTGTCTGCCTTCGGCTCGGGTCCTGATACCAGGGTCCTGGGATTGAGCCCCACATCGGGCTCCTGGCTCGGCGGGGAGCCTGCTTCTCCCTCTCCCTCTGTCTCGCCCCCTGCTCATGCTTTCTCTCTCTCTCTATCTCTGTGTCTCAAATGAATAAGTAAAATCTTTAAAAAAATAAAAATAAATAAATAAAAATCTCTCATCTAGAGCAGTGCCATGGTCTGGTAACTTGTCTCTCTGCCTTTGACATCCTCTCTCATTCTCCCTTCCACACTTAAGCCAGAGAAATAAAAAAGACAGTCTACTCAGGTCACTTCCCTGCCTCATCCTTCAGTGGTTTCTCATTACCTATCGATGAAGACATTTCTTTTTTTTTTTTAAAGATTTTATTTATTTATTTGAGAGAGAGAATGAGAGAGAGAGAGCACATGAGAGGGGGGAGGGTCAGAGGGAGAAGCAGACCCCCTGCTGAGCAAGGAGCCTGATATGGGACTCGATCCCGGGACTCCAGGATCATGACCTGAGCCGAAGGCAGTCGCTTAACCAACTGAGCCACCCAGGCGCCCGAAGACATTTCTTTATATGGCACCCAAGGCCCTCTGTGACCTGGTACCTGCCTCATCCCCTGCTGCTCTTATTGTTTACATTCTGTCCAGTGTCAGCCAGTCACAATTTCCCCAAGATGGTGTGGTGTTTCATACCTCCGTACCTTTACATATGCTGTCCTGTTTGCCTGGAATGGCCTTACTCTCTTGGCTTGGTGGCAGTATAGTGTGGTAATTAAGAACACAGACTCTGGAGCCAAACTGCGTATGTTTAAATCCCAGCCATGCCACTTATTATTTGTGTGCCTTGGGCAAGTTATTTAACCTCTCTGTGTCTTTATCTATAATGATAATATCTATTTTATAAGGTAGTTATGAAGGTTGAGTGAGTCAATATATATAAAGTGCTTGGAACAGAACCTGACACATACTAAGTAATGTGCAAGTGTTTGCTGTTACCATCAATTTATGACTTCCTATTTGTCCCCCATGACCTAGTTCAAGTGTCTCCTCTACTGTGAGGCCTTTCCTGATCACCCTTCTGTCCCCCAGACAGAAAGCCAATCTAATCATTCCCTTTCCCTCAGCCATCCCGGTGTCTTTTTTTTTTTTTTTAAGGATTTTATTTATTTATCTGTCAGAGGGAGAGAGAGCACAAGCAGGGGGAACAGCAGGCAGAGGGAGAAGCAGGCTCCCCACTGAGCAGGGAGCCCGATGTGGGACTTGATTCCAGGACCCTGGGATCATGACCTGAGCCGAAGGCAGATGCTTAACCGACTGAGCCACCCAGGCATTCCATCCATCCCTGTATCTTAAACATGCCCCTGTCATTGCCCTTATTTGTGCTATATTGTGTTTTTTTAAATGCTCTACCGCACTATACTCTGAGCTTCTTGAAAGACTACCATCTTACTGAATTTTGTGTCCCCAGTACTCGGCACAGGGTTTGGTACATAGAAGTTTACAGTGCATTTTTCTGAATGACCAAATGAACTAAAACTGTAAAAGCCTTGGCATGGCATATGAGACCCTTCCTGTTCTACCCCAGGGAGCCTTCTCATTCCATCCCTTATAGCTCCCCTTTCCCAGGAATGTATTCCAGCCATACCCCATATTTTGCTGGTCTCTGTATGAATTATTCTCTTCCATGTCCCCAGGGATTTGACTTGATGCTGGTCCCTTTTCCTGGAAAACCTTTCTCTTTCTTTTTATGGAGACTGCTCTACTCATTTGTGAACATGCTCAAGTGTGACTTTCCCTGTGAATCCTAGATTATAAATTTCATGAATACAGGGACGTTGGGAATTTTATTTACTTTTGTATCCTTGGACCTATCACAGTACTTGGCACATATTAAGTGGTCAATAAGTATTTGTTAAATAAATGAATGTTGAAGTGCTTTCTGGGTCCGTTGGGAATTAATCCTTCCCTCTTCAATACTGTCTTAGTACTTGGTTCAAATATCTCTCATAGCACTTACCTCACTGTATTTTAATTATCAGATTACCTGTACTTTTCTGTAGTCTACTATAAACTCCTGAGGACCACAGTATCTTATTAGGTTCTGATTCTGCTCCAAGACCTAATGCAGTGCCCGCTACATTGTAGGTAAAAATTTATTGAATAAACAGTAATCATTCTTATTTGGGGATGCCTTTGCAGGGTCTGGATAGTAAACTATTTAACAAATATTATTGCAAAACAACTTTATGCCCAGCAGTATGCTAGATACTCCAGGGAACATAAAAGAAATTTAAGATAAGAGTATGAGCCCTCATGGGACTTCCTGTTGGGGGATCATATTATAAGAAATTAATAAGTAATGATAGATAATCATATGTGGTCCATTACAAAATTGTTGTTTAGACAGTAAGGGTTAAGAGTTCAGAGGAAAGAGCTCACTGTCTGTTTTAGTGCTCAGAGCACCTTACAGGGTTGAAAAGATTTGGCTAGGTAGAGGGAAGTAGTGACACAGAACCTCTCAATAAGCAGTACTTGCTTTCTCTTTCCTTTGTGCCCACACACATGCTTACTTTATGTGTACACAATGACAACTTAAAAGCAAATTGAGTTAAATGTGAATTCTAGAGAGTTAGATCTATTCTGCCAAGTAACTTATTCCCACACACCAGCATCACATTTAAATGCCAAGAATCTGCTGAATGTTCAAGCCTCAATTTCCTCGTCAGTAACATCAGAAATAAGTTTATGTAACCTGCAGTGTTATTATGAGAGCTAAATAGATAAATGCAGATCAAAAGGGCTAAGCATTGTGCCTGGCATGCAGTAAAACTGATCAATAATTTCCTATTTTCATGTGTGGAAAAGGAAAGGCTTGTGTAGGAAAACTAGAGCCGGGACCAGTGATGATGAGAGCAACAGTAATAATTACCGCCAGTGTTTAAGAGCCCCTTTCTCTGGGCCAGGAATTGTGCTAAGTGCTTTACATGCATTAACTCTTTAAATTCTAATAACAGCCCTGTGAAATGGATGCTTTTATCATTTATATTTTAGAGATGAAGAATCTAAGGCACAGAGAGATTAAGTAGCTTGCCCAAGGTCATGCAGCTGTAAGTGGCAGAGTTGGGATTTGTACAAAACAGTCCGGTTCCACTGTCTGCCCCCTATAGGGTGAACTAAGAAAGTGGAGCTTTCTGAATGTCAAGCAGAGGGGGTATAACAATCTTGGAATATTAGGAACATTGGACTTCTGTTATCGGTTTATTACAAGTAATTTTGCCATAGCCTTATCACATTGAATAAAAGTGAGACCCAATAGAGCTCGTGTAGTATACATTTGAATGGTAAAGGTTAATTTGGTTAATCTCTTCTTACTCCCTTAAGGGAAAGTGATTTGTTCTGTTGGTTGCAATCGGAGGGTTTTTTTGTTTTTTTTTTTTAAGATTCTAGGATGTGCTAATTCTTTCAGGTTTAGTACTTGAGAATGCTCTGTAAACCTTTGCTCCTTTTGTAGGATTGAGCAGCCAATAGATTGTTCCCTGCCCCCTGTGGTGGGATGGTTTCCATCTTGTCAAACTTGATGTTTCAGCCATCCACAACTTAAGACCAGATGGTACAGGAGAAGGCACATCTTCTTTCTGGTGATAACCTTTCCACTACTCGTGTACCTCCCCTTTTGATACCTTGTGTCCACTTCCCTTGTTCCTCTAAATAATTCAGAGAACAACTTGAAATACCTGTTTTGGGACCCATATTTGGACAGAAATAAGGAAACATTCTTGGATATATATGGAATTCCTCTGTTCTGGAATTGACTGTAGATTTTTCTATTTCTAACCTGAAATTTCAGATCTGAAAACTACACTGGACTTCGGTTCTTAAGGGTAGAGATGGCTTTGTTCAATTATACCTACTGTGCACTGGGGAGAGGGAGACAAATTGTTCAAACTCTCAAATGGCTCATAGTCAGAGGGGAAGACAGCCTTATAAGAAAGTATGTGCATAAAATGCAGATACAGTAATAGAAGTATGTCCACATTACAGAGGACCCAAAAGGGAGTGTGGTCAGATTTGGTAGGAGAGAGTCAAGAAAGGCATCAGAAGAGGGGATGCTTGAAAAGAGTCTTAAAATATAAATAGGTATTTATCATATGGTTGAGGCAAAAAAAAGAGCATCCCAGGCAGAGGGTGTGAAATACTGCAATTCATTTAGGCAGCTTCAAATAGTTTGCTATAGCTGGAGCAAATTATGAGGCTGAAAAAGATGTCAGGAGCCAAGTCATGTAAGGTCTTTTATGCCATGCTAGAGTTTGGGTTTCTGTAGTTTCCATATACTGGAGTGGTCTGATGTGGAATCCCTAACCTCATTCCAACCATGTAGAAATGCTGATAAAAAGTCTCTAATACACAGCTGAGCTTGAAAGCAAGAAAGAGAAATCCTCAGATGCCAGGAAGAGAGAGGAAATTCAAACCCTGAGCTTTAAGTGAGAGCTGAAGCTAAACAGTTTTATGAAACCAGATATAATGCTTGGGGTGTGAGGTATTAGGACCAGTATGGGAACTGCAGATAAGGCCTCAGGCTAACAATTCCCACTTGCAGCTGGGAGCCAAACAGGTGAAAAATGTGAAAAATGTGAAAAATGTGAAAAATGAACTTGAAAAATTCCATCCACTAGTCCAAGGAAACAGCATGAAGACTGTGATCTTCTCAGGGGTTTTGGATGGAAAAAGAATTGACTACGATAAATTAGAACCCCACACTTATCACTATGCATAGTTTTAAATTTACACTCTGGGCAAAACTGAAAAAAAAATAGTATAAAAACTGGTATAGAAACAGAGAAATCCAGAGGCTTTGGCCAAGGCAAATGTGAGATTTCCCTGTTAAAACACCTCACAACCTAGGGCACCAGATTCCCGTAGAGAACAGTCTCCATTAAAGATGAACTCATGGTCAGAATTACAAACTCTCCAAGAAAATTGATTTCCCAGAGAGAGAATGAGCAGAAAGAGATAAGTAAAAGCATTTCTACCCCAAGAAGTGGCGATAAGAGTACAACCTCAAAGAGATCTTTATGTGAATTTTCACAGAGATAAAGAAAAGATGTTAGACATTGTAAGAAAAGAACAGGATAGTATGAAAAGAAAGTGGGCAGATTTTGAGGAAAATATTAAATCATCTGATGAAAAAATTATTTGCTGACGCAGAAACACATTGAATAGGTTAAAAGTAGACAGGCTATAGCTACAGAGAGAAATAGTGGATTGGAAGCTCGATGTGAGGAAATCACTTAGAATGCATCACAGAGAAATAGAGAAAAATAGGGAAGAACAGTTAAGGTACACGAAGGACAGACAGTCGTTTATATTTCTAATAGGGGTTTCTACAGTAGAGGCTTATGAGGAGGATAGTGATACAGATTTCACTGAGCATACATCTTAAAAACTGTAAGGATGAACACTAAAATGATAGCAGTAGAGTGTATCATTTCCAAACCATAAAGAAAAACAAGAGCAAAGAAAACTTAAACTGTTAAAATCAAAGATAGGAAAAGAAAAAGAAGCAAAGAGGAAGTGTATCCAGTTATATCAGTAACCATAATAAATGCAAATGGATTAGGCATGCCTGTTAAAAGATAGAGATTCTCAGATTGGATGGTGGATGGGGGCAAAATAAAGCCACCATAGGCTATTTTAAGCATAATGACCCAGAAACGTTGAAAGTTAAGAGATGGAAGACAATATTGAATGTGTCATAGGCAGGAATTCATCCAAGCAGTTTTTATAACTGGAAAAAATATTAGGTGAGGGGTACCCTGAATATCCATTAGGGGAATAGATTTTAGAATTCTAAGACATTTATATATAAAAATAATGGAATACTATTCATTACTATTAAATGGATCAACTGGGTTTATATATATCAGTATGAATGAATTGAGAAAATATAATGAGTGAAAAAAGCCTTTTGCAGAATATGATATTTATACTTTACACCTTCTTCCTATTGAAAATATCCCCTTACCTGGTTTCATTTATTTATTTTACATACCTTTTAACACTAATGATACTGCTTTGTACTGTAGCAGATCATAACAAAGGACTTGTCTCATTTTTGGCTAAAGCACCTAAAGGCTGAGAACAAAGCAGAGTGTTCCCAAATGAGACTCTAGACTGCAGAACTTGTGAAGGCAGTATGTGAAAACCAATTTTGGAATCCTGAACGCATCACCTAAAAGGAAGAGAGAAGGAAAAAAATAAATAAAGGAAGAGAGGAGAGAGAGTTCCTTTGGATAAAGTGGGAGGGCAGTGGTATTTTCACTTGGAGAACTTGACCTCTGTTCCTGGAGCTGGTGGACACAGAGACCAGACCTGTGCCTGGGAAAGTCTAAACAGAGTGGCTGTATGGGAAGGCTGTTAACCCTTAGAATTCTTCAGGGCAAAGGTGTGGGTACAGCAGAGAAAATGCTGGCTGGCCTGGAGTAGAAATAAAGGGCTTAGGTTCACAAGGATCCTTGAAGGACAGTGACACCCCTACAGAAAGTTTTGTAAAGTGGTTTGCCAAAAAGCAGGGACTTGTAATCAGCTGGCTGGAAGAGGCCTTGCCAACATTACCAGAACTACAGGTGAGGTCTCAACAATGGGAGCTCTCCAGGGAACCACAGAAGCATCCCATACAAGAAAGAGTTAGCTTTACACATCTGCTGAGTCTAGAAAGCACACTAAAACCTGATTAGTGGAGTACCACAAAAGAAGGGAAGGCTTTCCCTGTCCCTTACTGCGCCTCTTCCCAGCTTCAAACTTGGAAGGGTCAGAGGTCAAAGCAAACAAGCAGATGGGGGAGCAAGGGAAGCAAAGATGGGGAGAGGAGTCAGACATGTCCCACCGTGGGCTGCTAGGCTGGAAGCAGACCCCAGCCAGGGAAGGGAATTGAGACTTTTTTTTTAGTTGCTTTTTATTGAACTATAATCTGCATGTAGAAAAGTGGACAAATCATGGGTGTACATTTTGACAGATTTTCACAAAGTGAACACACTTGTGTCACCAGTCTCCAGATCAAGAAACATTACTGGCATCCCAGAAGCCCTCTGTGGCCCCTTCCTTTCCCTAACTGGGCCTACCTCCCCCAGGGTAGTAACCATGCAAGATAAGATTTTTTTTTGGTAATTATAAAAGCAACTTTATTATTTTATCTTTCATGTTAATTTTTTAAAATTCTTAGTCAAAATAATTTCACAATTACAGAACAGTTGCAAGATCACAAAGAACTTCCCCATCCCCTTCACCCAGATTCCTTAATTGTTTATATTTTACACTTAATGCAAAGATGTGTATCAACTTTAAGTTGGTGATTTCTTTTTTTAGAAACAGGAGAGGAATGAGTTTAGTGAAGGATGTAAGGAGACAAACTGTAGAATGTTTTGTTATTTTATGCAAAACAGCAAAATGTTAACTTTTTTCAATTATAAATACTCTACCTTTTTATTTGTTTGAAGTTTTAAATTTTTTTCAAATAAGAGAGTTTGAATTTTATCATCTAGGAAGTGGGGAGCTGTTGAAGTAAGCTTTTTATTGTTGAAATAAATATGCCTTTATGACTTCCTTGCTCTCTGTCCTTGCCTGTGAATTAAGACACTTAAGTGAGCTGTAGGGTTGATTCACCTTAGTATCGTTTTTCTTTTCTTCTCATCCTTACTGCCTCTCTCTGCTAAGTGCCCAGCGGTGTCTGACATGGTTAGATTAAAACTTGCACTTTTCCTAATAGATGTAACTCTCTTCCTGATTTGCAGTAAGCAGGACCTGCTTTTAAGCAATTACCCATCATTTGGGGCCATCATACACACTGTGCTTTGGTTCAGGTCATAATCAATAATTCATATGTCAATAGGAGCCCCATTAGCTCAGGTGAAAGCAGATGTTTTTCAATGAAAATGTTCCATTTTCCAAATGACTTTTTTTTTCCCAGAGAGTTGTGGTTATAGAAGACATAAAAAGATGGAAAACTATGTTGGAGCTTCCTGATCAGACCAGAGAGAATCTAGTTGAAGCTTTACGAGAATTAAAGAAGAAAATACCTTCCACGGAAGTGTTAAAATCAACAAGGATAGGTATGTTCTTTCTGAATTTTATGAAAAGTGCTTATATTTTGTCTCCTTCCTTCATCCTTTTCTTCCTCCCTCAAACATTAAGTTATTTATCATATCAGCACTTCTCAAACTATCTATGATGAAGGGCTGTTGTTTAAAAAAATTCTCCATTGGTTGCAGACCAATATTTTTATGATATATAATAAAAATTGCCAGAAAAAGAAAATATACAAAATACATGCCCGCTTTTTTTTTTTATTAGATTCAACAGATACAGAATTACTCTGTCAAATTGCTATCAAAGTTTCTAAATGCTTACTTCAGTTTCTGTACTTAACTCATGGCTTGGTAACCAGCAGTGATCTAAGGATAACTTTTTGAGTGTGTTTGCTGCTGTGTGTTCAGAAATGTCTGAGACATGGTTTATGACCTCTAGAAACTTAGGGTTTGGTAGGAGAAACAAGCATGTAGATGATCAGGAGCAGAAAATACTGTAGGTTATAAACAAAAGCCTTTAAATAATATCCTGGATATCATTCTGATCTGTACAAGGTACGTGCTGGCACCAAGGACAGAGCAGTCACTTACATCTGGGGGACTCAGAAAAGGCTTCGTAGAAGAGAGGAGATTTCAGCTAGATCTTGATGTTAAATCTTGGCTTTTCTGTCTCGAGTAGAAATAACTTGCAGAGTGTGGTTTGTAAAAACAAAATGATAGCAACATTTGCCGCTACATCATTTATTATAGCATGGAGATATTTAAAAGGTAAGTCAGGGACTTCGTTGAATTGCCATTTTAGTACAGTACACAACTGTGAATAATATTCGAGGGAGGGCCAACATGTGTTCCTCAAGCTGCTCCCAGCTCCCTAGGGAGTCCAAGGTAGTCATTCACAGCTGCTGCTGTTGCCCTCGCTAGTGCAAACCATTGCCTTCTCTGCCTCCCCTTGACCTCTTGTTCATGAGAAGCAGAAGAGAGAGCAGCTTCAGACTGGTGCTAACAGCTGGCAAGAGCTATGTGAAATCCCCCGGAGGGCCCCCCAAGAGTCTTGAGAGTTGCACCCCTGTAATATAAACCAGAATCTGAGAAAATTAGATGCTTAAAGAACATAAAGCCCTATCATTATAGCCAAGGAGATTCTCCCATCTGCTGCTGGATTTTCTCTTTATAGGTTGTGGTCACTAGAGGGCAATAAGACCATTCATATGAGCCGGTAAGGTATCTCCACCAGTAGAGGGTACTAGTGATTAATATTTTATGACATGTGTATATGTACATATGTGTGTGTGTGTGTGTGTATATTCATATTTAGGCACACACCACAAATACCATTTCTGATCAGATCTTAAATATCAGTGGAATAGGCTGGAATTGTCCTACAAATACAGAACAGATGATCATTTAAAAAAAATATATTTCTGTTTGTGGGGCACCTGGCTGGCTCAGTCGGTAGCGCATGCGACTCTTGATCTTAGGGTTGTGAGTTCAGTCCCCACTTTGGACATAGAGATTACTTTAAAAAAAATTATTTCCATTTGTCCTTTGAGTACAGTTGTGAGTGTGCTTTTAAGAATGTGTGTGTCTAATGTTCATAGATTTCAATTCAGGGATCATAATGAAATCAAACACTTGGTTTGACTTAGGAGGAGCTAGAAAGTATCCAACTTTTGAGTCCTGACCCTACCCCAAGCCCTCCCTAAACCTGAGGTTGTATGGAATATAGGGGTTTCTTGGTTCCTTTGTAGTTATTTCACTTGCTAGGCTGAAGATTCATTTGGATCACTGCCTGAGAATGTTTACATTCTTCCGCCTTTAGCCTCCTGCCTGTCCCTATCCTGTGGGCTATAAGGGACACATATTTACGGACTACTTTCTCTGTGCTAGGAACTGTGTTGGCGTAATAATGAAGGAAACAGATATTGTCCCCACCTTTTTGGATCCTGCAGTCTAATGGAAGGACAGACAGTTTAACAAGACTTTATCATACAGTGTGATGAGTGCTCTGATGATGGGTAGAAGCTGGCCAACAGAGTATACGTGTTGAAAGTAGAGAAGGAGGTGTTGAAGAACATGTTAGGCAGTGGGCAACATCATGTGAGCTGTACGGAGGGCTGGAGGTGGGGGAGAACATGATGCATTCCAGAAACTAGAAGTTTGGTGTATTTGAAATGTAATAGGCTGGAAAGAGTGTGGCAAGAAGTGAAACTGGAGAGACAATCTTGACCAGATGGAGAAGGCTCTTTGTAAGTCTGCTTGGTCTTAGTGTGTGTATTAGTTATCTATCCCTGGGTAAAAATTCCCCCCAAGTTTAGCAGCTTAAGTATTTGTTATCTCACATTGTTTTTCTGAGGGTCAGGAATCTGGAAGCTGCTTATTTGGGTGGTTCTAGTTCACGGTCTCTTAAGAGGTTACAGTCAAGCTTTTGGATGGGGCTGTAGTCATCTGAAAGCTTCACCAGGGCTTGAGCATCTCAAAATGGCTCACTCACAGGACTGCTGATAGGAAGCCTCAGTTCCTCATCATGTGGGCCTCTCCTTACAGCTGCTCATGACATGGCAGCTGACTTTCCCCAGAACAAGCGATCCAAGAGAGAACAACCAAGATGGATGCCACAGTGTCTTTCATAACCTAATCTTGGAAGTGGCATGCTGTCACTTCTGTCATATTCTATTGGTCACACAGACCAACCCAGGTAAAATATGGGGGTGGGGGTGGGCAACTGCATACAGGTTATGAATACCAAAAGGTAAGGATCATTGGAGGTTATTAGTAGACTGGCTACTGTAGCATGTATTTCTCATTTATTTTACTTCCTGGATCTGCAGATTTATGTTCATTTGTAGACATTTTACAGCCATTATCTCATCAAAAGTGGCTCTCTCTCATTCTCACTATTCCTTCATTTTGGGATTCTACAGTTAGAAGTATGTTAGGCCTTTTATTTACCAAACCCCTTAGTTTATCAGTCATCATCCTATCTCCTTAATCTCACAGAATTCCAGGAAATTTCTTCAGATATGTATCTTCCAAGTCATTAATTCTCTCTCCAGCTCACTCTAATCTGCTATTTAGCCCATTCATGGAGTTCTTTGTTTCAGAGCCATTTTACATTTTTACAAGTTTCCCCCCCAAATCTGTCTCTTTTCAATAGTATTTGTACATCCTTGTCATTGTGCCTTTTCTTTATTTTTTAAAGGTTATTTACTTATTTGAGAGAGAGAAAGTGAGAGCCTGCGTGCACAAGTGGGGGAAGGGCAGGGAGAGGGCGAGAGAAAGAGAATCCTCAAGTAGACTCCCCACTGAACACGGAGCCCAACAC
This sequence comes from Leptonychotes weddellii, assembly GCF_054177405.1. Taxonomy (NCBI): domain Eukaryota; kingdom Metazoa; phylum Chordata; class Mammalia; order Carnivora; family Phocidae; genus Leptonychotes; species Leptonychotes weddellii. The sequence goes on from NC_138372.1 coordinate 39,738,134, forward strand.
GGGGGCTTGATCCGAGGACCCTGAGGTCATGACCTGAGCCAAAGTCAGACACTTAACCCACTGAGCCACCCAAGCGCCCTTGTGCCTTTTATTTCTTTAAGTATTAATATATGGTTCTTTTGTATTCTTCATCTGACTATTCTAGTACTTGTAGTCCTTGAGGATTTACATCTTTGTTTCTTCTGACTCTCATGGTGCTTGCCTTTCCATGTGCTCATTGATTGTTAATTGTGAGCTCATTTTTTTCTTTTAATCCATGGGAATTCTGTCAGGTTAGGTTGGAGCTTCCCTCTAGAGGGGATTAACTTTTTTTTAGTTTCTGCCAGTAGTCAAGGGCCACTTCTAACCTGGAATACTTTAGCATACCTTGCAAGGATCCCAGCTCAGTATCCAAGAGTCCCACGATTAGTTCTCCCACTTCATCACTGGCCCAAAGTTAAGTGTTTCAGCAGCATTGCTATTAACATCACCCCTTAGGATAATCCTACTCCTTTAGCCTCTGCTTACTTTTTTGGAGGAGGGAGTGAGGTGACTTTTATCCAGAATCTAGTTTATTGCAGTGCAGGGGTAGCTTTAGTCCACCATAAAGCCTAAGATCTTAAGGGTAATAGGTGGTTGTTATTGAAGGGTTTTGAGTAGAGGACTGACATATTCAGATTTACATTTTAGAAAAATCTGTCTACCATGTGGGAAAAATGTTGGAGAGAAGCAAACCTAGAGTCAGGAAGCCCAGTTAAGAAGCAATTAAAATGTCTAGGTGAGAAATGAGAGCCTCCTGGATGGGATAATCATCATGGGGATGGAGCCGTGTGCTTGGAATCAAGAGATATAAATGGAATAAAATCCAAAGGACATAGACATTGATTGGATGTTGGGAATAAAGATAAAGAAATGAAGGTTGAGGCCCAGATTTCTAATACGGGCAAATTGGTGGATGGCAGTACTGCTTATTACCATAGAGGTGGGGGCAATAATAAGTTCAGTTTTAGACTTAACTGTATTTGACATACCATGGGACATCCAAGTGAAAATGTCTAACAAGACATTGGACGTACAAGACTGCAGCTAAGGAGAGACCGTAAATATCTGTTTGAGAGTCATTATCGGCATATAGTTAGAAATTGAGGCAATAGAAATAGGTAAGCTTGTTCAGGGAGAATATATAAGAAAAGCTAAGAGCCAAGTCCCAAATCCTGAGGCACACCAATCTTGAAGAGACTTGTATAAGGAAACTGAGAAGGTATGACCAGAGAAACAGAAGGGAAACAGGAAGGAATGCTGTCATGCACTGGGAAGGAGTAGGGTATTTGGGGGGGGGGGGGGCGGCAGAGGTCAGCATGTCCATTGTTGTCAAAGGGCCAAATAAGTGAAATCTAGAAATTGCATTTTGGATTTTGCAAAGTAAGGTCATTAACGATTTTGGTAAGGACAGTTGCAAAGGCAAGATTAAGAGCAGAAGCTTGAAGAGAGAGGAGGAGGGTAAGGAAATGAAACTCATGGTAGATAACTCTTTCAAGAAGTTTTGTGTTGAAAGAGAAGAGAGAGGCAGCAGTATCAGAAAGGGAATGTGGAATGGAAGAAAGTTCTGATTTTTGGAACAAGGGAGACGCTAACTTGCTGGGTGACGGGCTCACAGAGGGACCTTGTCTGAGAGAATGGACTGGCTTCAGCAAGACTTGACTGAGGAGGTGAGAGGGAGTGAGGACGCCAACGTGCCTTTCTCTGTGTTGTCCTCTCCTCCAGCGCATTCCATCTGCCTTCAGACTCTTTAATTGTCTGCCACCTTTTCCAGCCACCTGTTTCTCTTTTATAGCCACCTCCCTTTAAAAATGATTGATACTCACAACTCCCATTTCTGCCCCTCCCACTCCTTCATTAAACTCTTTCTGTTCTGGCTTCTCCCACACCACTGTTCTTCCCTCGCAGGACACGAGTGATTTCTTTCTGACCAAATCCAATAGTCTTGTCTCATTTCTCATCTTCCCAGAACTGTGAACTTGAGACCATTGATTTACTCTCTTTTCTGTTGACATAAGTGACACTGAACTTGTTCCCAATTCTGTGTCGATTTTTGTATATATATGTTTTTATGTATATGTTTTTATCTGAGTTTATATTGACTCATTTGTTTGCTGCTTTGTTTTTTATTTGCTAACTAGCAACTCTGTGTCCGCAGGACATTGCTCTTTTATTCACTAGTACGTTTCAAGCATTAGTGTGGCATATAGCAGCAGCTCAGGATATATTGATCAAGTCCGTGAAAATGACAAGGACAAAGATTTTCTCCATGGCTCTTTCTGCCTTTATATATCCTGCTTCTTGCCTTTCTCTGTTTCTTCATTCTTGTCCCTTTCCCCTACCAGAGGGTGCTGTTCCATAAATCTCAGACCTCAGTCAGCTGCTTTAGAAGTACTTAACCAGAGAGCTTGTCCACTTCTCCAGTTTAACTGAGGTGACTTAATTCAGGTGAGTCTTGGGTATGCATCTCCTGTCCTCATTAATTTTTGAATCTTAGACTTTTAGAAAGGTTCTGATTTATATTCCTGCTACTTTCATAAAATATTACTAATTCAACAGGTAAAAATAGCATCTTGTTTTCATTTGCTGCATAGAATGGTTTTCTGTGTTTATTGGTACTTTGTCCTTTTTTGTGAACTGTTTGTATTATTTGTCCATTTACTGTTGAGATCTTACCATTTTTGTTATCTCTTTCTGAATTCTATAAAGTCAATGTCATAACACTTTTAAATCTTAGCTACTTCAATTTATAAACAAAGAAACTCAGGCCCAGAGAGATAAAGTGACTTATCCAGGGCCACTTAGTGAGGTTAGCACCAGAAATGTAATAAGAGCCCAGGTCTCTTGGGGCAGGGTTCCTTCCTGGTTAGCGGACAGACTGCCATTGTGCCGTGGACCCCGGCCATATGTGCCTTTATTTTATCACAGCATTTCTCTGGGTTCTGCCATCTGCACAAACTCACCTCTTTTAAGTCAGAATTTAGTGCCTTTTCTTATGTACCCCAAATGGGAGTTTTCTCCTAGTATTGCCATTTTAGTCAACATCCCTATGATTTTGCTCTGACATAAACTCTTCAGGTAGAAATGTCCAACAGGGAGCTGGAGCCGTGGGATTGAAGTGCAGATGAGAAATTTAAGACCAACAATACGTATTTGGAAGTCATCTGCCCAGAAGCATTTGCTTACAATCACCTAAGTGGTGAATTCTCTGACTAAAAGTAAAAGAAAAGGCTAAAGGATTGAACCTGAGAGAATGTCTGTGGGGTGGAAATGGGAGGAAGAAGAGGAGCCAGTGAAGAGACAGAGGGAGTGTAATTAAAGAGGAAGAGGGAGAGAGGCAGGGCAGTACAATGACATGCAGACTCAGGAGGAGAATGTTTTAAGAGGCACAAGAAATGTGTGACCTCACTTCTCTCAAGTGGTCTGGGAAGTCAAGGGCTGGCTGGGCAAAAGCCTTTGGATCTGCCACTGAATTAAGGGCTCTGTGACTAGATACCTTTATTATAGAGGAAATAAGTGGGCAAGGGGTATGGGGTAAATGTCTGGTAAGGCAGTGGAGTCAGGCCTTGCCCTCTTAACCTGATGAGCAAGCATGCCCCCCTTTTGCAATACTGTACATAGGAATATAATGGGGAAAATTATATGTCCATCCTATTGATCTGATTTCAGAGATGTCTTTTTTTTTTTTTTAAGATTTTATTTCTTTATTTGAGAGAGAGACACAGCGAGAGAGAGAACACAAGCAAGGGGAGTGGGAGAGGGAGAAGCAGGCTTCCCGCTGAGCAGGGAGCCCGATGCGGGGCTCGATCCCAGGACCCTGGGATCATGACCTGAGCCGAAGGCAGATGCTTAACAACTGAGCCACCCAGGCGCTCCCAGAGATGTCTTATTTTCATTTATGACTGGTTAACAACAGCAAAAAACCCTGTATCACAAAGTACTTTCCCATCTGTGATCTCATTTGATCCAGATAACCATTGTGTGAGGGAAATGTTACGATTTTCTCCATTTTACAGATGGGAAAACTAAGGCTTAGAGAGTTTGAAGTAATTTGCCCTTGGTCAGAAAACCAAATAAGTGACAAAGCTATGATGTACTTATACCATGTCATGTCACCTCTTGAAACCTAAAGGTGCACCTTTGTCCATGGTAAACTCTTGCTTGCCCTTCAAGACCCAGATGAAATGCAGTCTTCTAATCTGAAGCTAAAAATGTTTGTTGAATGAATAAATGAGTTAGTGGGTGGATGAATGAATGGGTATGTGATTTAACTTGCTCAAGGTTATGGAATAAGTTAGTGGCAACGACCTTTCAGATGGCCTTTTCTTTTTAAGTTGTTCCATAGATTGTCATTGCTTCAGCAATCTTGAACTACTTATAGATTCCTGTATTCATTTTCTTTTGAATAATGCCCTGACAAATTGCCACAAAATTAGTAGTTTAAAACTTGGAAACACAGATTTATTATCTTACAGTTTTATAGGTCAGAAGACAGGTCTCATTGGGCTAAAATCAAGGTGTTGGCAAGGCTGCATTCCTTCCTGGATGCTCTAGGGAAGAATCTGTTCCCTTGCCTTTTCCAGTTTCTAGAAACACTGCATTCCATGGCTCATGGTTCCCTTCCTTCATCTGCAGAGCTGGCAGTGGTGGGTCGAATTCTTGTATCTTATCTCTCCCACACGAGCCTTCTGTCTCTTCTACTTTTAAAGACCTGTGTGATTAGATTGGGCCCACTTAGATAATTCAGGTTAATCTTCCCATCTCAGGGTCCTTAACCTTAATCTTGTCAAAGTCCCATTTTCTGTGTAAGGTAACATAATCACAGGTTCTGAGGATTGGGGCATGGACATCCTTGGGGATCATTGTTTTGCTTACTACAACCCTTAAATGATGCCATGCTATTTCAGGTTCTGTCTTCTCCTTCACTGTGCTTCTTGTGTGAGTCCTGTCTTCTTGAACCATTGTCAAGACTCAGGACAAGAATTGCCTCTTTTCATGGTGTTCCCCGGCCCTTTTGTCAGCTGAATTGACTCCTCTGTCCTTTTGACCCTCTCTGGAGTTCCCCTTCAATACTCTCTTAGGATCCTGGACCGACCTGTAACACTTTTGTGTATTTTGTTTTGTTTAGGTGTCTTCTCCTATGCTTAGACCTACCTGGAGCTCCTTGGGTACAGGATTGTCTTGCTCAACATTCTATCCCAGTGTCTAGCACAAGGCCTGGTACATACTTTGTATTTGGTAATGTTTGTCAAATGAGCAAAAGACTGCTTCCTGCAGGGAATTCATCTTACCAGTGTGCTGGGATGCAGAAACCCCCTGCCCTTAAACCTAGGGGACTTGACTTAGATCATAAGACCAGCCAGTGGCACCGCTTGCTTTAAAACATAAACCTCATGGAGCAAATAATGACTTTGCAGATCATTAACTTCCTTGATGTAGCTACTGACCAACTTGTGACCTTGGGGAAAGGTCACAGAGCCTCATATTTTTTCATCTCAATCAGGTAGAGATAGGACTGTATGATCACCAGGGGCACAAGTATAGGGTTAAAGCATGAGCTCTGGAGCCACACTGCCGACATTTGAAACCTGGTCCTATTTCTTACTTGCCATGTCCTGCAAGTCACTGAATTTCCAGGTCCTTGGGTTCTTTACCTGTAAAATGGGGTATCATAACAGCCCCTGCCTGTTCTGAGGCTTAAACGAGTTAAGGTAGGTAGAGCATTTAGCACAGTGGCTAACTGTTGTTATTGTTACCATGAAATTCCCTCTCTGATCTAAAATTTATCATTTTGTCTTGCTTTTGTTTTGTTTTGTTTTCTAGAAGAAGGTTTCCTAGACACCCCTCTCTGCTCTTTTGCTGCCCCAGACCAACTGCCTTTCCTGCTATCACCTGCCTTGCGGACAAATCTTGCATTTTCCTGGGCTCCCTTACAGTACTGCCCTTCCTGGGAGGACTTCACTGGTTTGGCAGCATCTCCTGACCAGTCTGGGTAGAGGTCCTGTGGGGCATCTGTGAGGTGACCCCACTGCCCTGGCCTGAGAGGTGAAGCCTTCTGCCCTTTGGCCATCTCTCAAGACCTGTGCTCTTCTGATTGGGGAACAGCAAGAAGTTGAACAGCATTATCTCAACAGAGCTTTACTGAACACTCCCTGCGAGCCAGTCCCAGGGAATTAGGGGTTAAGTGTGTAGGCTCTGGAGTCAGGCTGTGTGTGTTCAGATCCTGGCTAAACCTGGCTAAACCCTTAGTAGCTGTGAAATGTTGGGCAGGTTACTTTGCTGAGCTTCATTTTCTCATTTGTAAAAGGAGATATAATAATAGTATTTAATTCATTGTTTAGTTATAAAAATTAAATGGGATAATTCACATACAATCTGGAGTAGTAAGCAGGAAGAATTCTTAATTAGAGGCTCAGGTGGGCATTTAAACATTCTAGGCAGAGGGAACAGTGTGAGCTAAGGCACAGAAATGTAAGAAGTCCAGACAGCCTGACCTGAAACAAACACCTGCAAGTTGCTCTCCATGACTAGAACTTAGTCCATGAAGGCAAAGGGGCAGAAGGGCTGGGGGTGACCGGAGAGAGGAAAGAAGGTAACAAGGTGAGAGGTAAGCCCAAAGAGCTTCCAGGTCATCAAGAGCTTGAATGTTATACTTAGGAATTAATTTGAGGGCAGTGGAGAGAGCCATTGAAGGGCTTTTGCTAAGGGGGTAATGAGATCAAATTGTGTTTTTGAAGATTTATTTATTTGAGAGCGAGAGAGAGAGTCGGGGGAGGGGCAGAGAGAGAATCTTCAAGCAGACTCCCCACTGAACACGGAGCCTGATGCCAGCTCAATCTCAGGGCCCTGGGATCATGACCTGAGCCAAAACCGAGAGGCAGATGCTTAACTACTGAGCCACACAGGCATGCCTCAAATTGTGTTTTTCAAAGGTTATTTTGACTTGAGTAATAAGGATGAGTTGGAGAAGGCCTGACTGGCGACGAAGATTGGTTAGTACGTCTCTGCAGTAAACCTGCAGAGAGGTGGTGAGGACCTGAATTAGGGTAGCAGTGAGGAGGAAGGGGAGGTGAGGAGGAAAAGGGAAAGATATAAAAAATGTTAAAGAGCCTGAAATGATGGGTGAATGGTGGTGCCTTGTGTGACAAGAAGTACAGGAGGAGAGACTGAGGGGGAAAATAAGGAGTTCCATTCCCCATTTTAGAAGTGTTGAGTTACTTAATCATAGGAAACAAACTGATGGTTGCTTCAGATTGGGGGATGGGGTAACTGGGTGATGGGCATTCAGGAGGGCACGTGATGTAATGAGCACTGTGTGTTATATACAACTGATGAATCACTGAACTCTACTTCTGAAACTAATAATATACTATATGTTAATTGAATTTAAATAAATTTTTAAAAAAGCGTTGAGGTACTTGCGAAAGAAGCAGGTGGAGGTGTCCAGTAGGGGACTGGATGTTTGGGTCTTGTGCTCAGTGAGAGCCTTTGGGCTAGAGATATATATTTAGGAGTCATCTGCTTGCAGATGGTAGTTGGACCACAGGAATGGGTAAGATTACTCAGGGAGAGCAGGTGGAGAAAGAAGAGAAGAGGCCAAGGACAATGCCCCCCAGCTCAGGTTCACTGATAATTAAAGGTTAGGTAAGACATATGCAGCCAGCAGAAGAGAGAGAAGGAACAGTATCAGGTGGTGTCCCAAAAAGCGGTGGAAGAGAGTATTTCGGAAGACAAAGCAGCATCAGAGGTCACAGAGGGAACAAGTAACATCAGGATGGAGAAGATCCATTGCATTTGACCAGCAGAAGGACTCTCTTGGAGGGACTTCTGCATCTTCATTTCTCGCATATCAGGCTGGATCAACAATGTCTTTCTTGGAGAGAGAAAAGGATAAGAAGGGGAACACATGGAAGGGAAGGATCTGTATTTGGAAAAATCTGAATGCCCCTCTGTTACAGCACAGCCCGTGCTGTTAGGATTGCTGACAGGTTGAGCCAGTCCATGCGATGGAGCTGAGCTGCATGCAGTCCTACTACTCACAGGAGACCCCGGGTAATCATTTCATTATAAATTCTTGACTTTTTTCTCTGCATATAAACAAATATATGTGCTTATATGTATACACAAATATAATTTTAAAAGTAAATATTGGCTCATACTGTGCGTGCTCTTTGGAGAACCTGAATAAAGTGATCATCTTTCCATGTTACTACATGTAGAGCTATTCCAGTCTTTTATGGCTGCAAAGTATTCATTGTTCAAGTGAACTGTAATTTATTTAACCAATCGGACACTTAATGATGGACTTCTAATTGTTTCTTGCTTTTCATTATCACAAACAGTACTGTAAGGGTATTTTTGTACACATTTCTGTGCACACTTTGGCAGGGTGAGTATAGGTCAAATTCCAGGGACTGTGTCTTACTCGTATCTCTTTGTACTAATCTTTCTATCTTATGGTACATTTTCCCCTTTCATCTGCATTTCCCCCTATACTTTAGTAAAAAGATGTTATTCTTCATATGGGTCTCTGATTCCACCAACATTTACTGCACACCCACTCTCCTGACCCCTACCTCCTGCCACTGTGTTCTCTGCTGGAGAGACAAAGATGAACATATCACAGCTCTTGCCCTCCAGCTCTCTTTGGTGGGCAAGAGAGGTAGCTGATCAGATAATTACAACTAGTTATAACAACTGTTGTGAGGGACAGAAGCACAGGGTGCTGAGGAAGCACAGAGGAGCAGGAGGAGAGGCACCGACCCAAGACGGGGGCTATTAAGGAGGACTCACTAGAGTAGGGGACTCCTAGACCGAGTCTTAAAGGCAGAATGGAAACTAACCAGATAAAAAGGGAAGCAAGGGTGTTCTAGGCAGACAGAATGTTAACTGGAAAGTAGGTGGGAGGGGACAGATCGTGAAGGGACTTGTGTGACAAGATACAAGTTTGGGTACAGCACTGAAAGATTTACGTGGAGGCGTGAAATGGTCAGATTTATGTTTTAGAAAAAATATCTCTAAAACAGGAAATAATTAAGTTTTAAAAAGGCCACTCTGGCTGCACTGTGGGAGATGCCATTAAAGGGTTCCAAACTTAGGCAGAGAGGCCAGTCAGGGCTGTTGGGAGTCAACTGGAGGCAACATGCCCAAATGTTACTTAACATTAACATACATGTTAATGTATTGTTAAGTGGTTTATGGTTTTTACTCATGTAAGTAGGATTTTTCCCTACTGTATTCAGACTGGTTATTGCAGGCATAAGAAAGCTATTGATTTTTTTAAAAAATATATCTAATATTTCTGTACTTTTTAAGTTTTTAATTCTAAGTGTTTAGTTGATTTCTTTGGCTTTTCTATGTAATTGTTTTTGTCTAAGTACTTTTGCATATTGATATATTTGATCCTTTTCCTCTTTTTCCATTTTTATTATGCAAATCTCAGACATACATAAAAATAAAGAAAATAATAGAACACACCCCCATATGCCTTCACCCAGATTCAGTAGCTATTAAGATTTGGTCCCACTTACTTCATCATTTCCATTTTTGTGTTTTTGTGCTGTTGCTTAAGTATTTTAAAGCAGAATCCCAGACCTTATTATTTCAGCTCTACATACTTCAGTATGCATCTCTAAAAATACAGGTATTTTCTTACATAACAACAGTGCCATTATCATTCTTAACAAACAGTAATTTCTTGGTATAATTTAATATGTAGTATAAATTCATATTCCTTGTGTATCTCAAAATCTCTTTTAATGGTTGATTTGTTGCAGTGAGGATTGGAATCATACATCGCATTTGGTAGTTTGAACTCCAAAAACTCTTAATCTGTAGCGGTCCATAACCTTACTCCCTTTAAAAAAAAAAAAAGAGCCATCAACAAATGAAAAACAGAATCAGATCTGTAAACACAAGAGTATAAACTGAGGGCTGCCAGAGGGAAGGGGAGTGGGGGCTAGGCAAAATGGGTAAAGGGAAGAGGGAGATACAGGCTTCTGTTATGGAAGGAATAAGTCACAGAAATAAAAGACACAGCAGCAGGAATATAGTCAATGGGATTGTCATAGCGTTGTATGGTGACAGATGGTAGCTACACTTGTGAGCATAGCATAATGTAAATACTTGTCGAATCACTGTTATACACCTGAAACTGATGTAACATTGTGTGTCAACTACACTCAAATAAAAAACTTAATTATAAAATAAATTTTTTTTAAAAATGCCAATGACTATTGAAGAAATCAGGTCTGTGGTCCTACAGAGTGTCTCACATTCTGGATGTCTTTTTCCTCATACTATAGTTTAACTCATTCCTCTGTCTCATGTTTTCTACAAACCGGAGGTTAGCTTTGAATGACTGGTTGGATTCTGGTTTTTCGTTTTCTCTGGGAGGAGGATTGTAAGGCTATGCGTAGGTAGGGCTGTGAAATGTCACCTCTGTCTTGAGAGTCCCACTCTTACAGGTGCTAAGATTTATTAGTGGTTCAGGTGATGACAGCTCATCCCTCCATTATAAATTTCTCCATCAACCTTATATTGAATGAGTTCACCCATTGATGCTTGTCACCCGAATGAATTATTTCATCATGGGCTATGAAATGTTTAAAAATTCTGTCAATCCTTTCACACTTATTAGCTGAATAAAGAGCATTCCATCAGTAAGTAGGGCTATTTGGTTGTTCTGAAATATAATATGTACCAAAAAGACAAGATAAATGCTTAATTCATTTTCTCTTACTGCAATTTTTGAACGAAGGAGTTGGTACTTTAATTGTTCCATGTTAAGCATCTATTGATCATACTTCTATTTTATGACTTACTGCATTGGTTAGTCCAGTGATTCTCCTACTATGGTTACCTGGTTATCTCAGCCTTTGAGAAATGGGTCTTCATTTGCACAAGAGCCTTTACATTTATATCCTTAGGTATGTGAATGACTTTCTACATGCCACACGTCAGCCTGTCTAGTCCTGTACTTTTCAAAAGAAAACAGAACCACCTTTCCCTTAGTTTCTCCTTTCTTCTTCCAGGTCACACCGTGAACAAGATGCGTCAGCACTCAGATCCAGAAGTGGCTTGTCTTGCCAGAGAAGTTTACACTGAGTGGAGAACTTTCATTGAAAAACATTCAGACAGACCTTCTATTGAAGTGCGAAGTGACCCCAAAACTGAGACATTCAGGAAAAATGCCCAGAAGTTACTCTCAGAAGCCTTGGAATTAGAGGTAATGTCCTGGTTGGAATGTGATTCTCTCAGTGAAATGAGCCTCACATTTTCATAAATCTTCCGTAGTCTTAGTGCTATGGCTTTATTCTAACTGGGTTTTCTTTAAGCATCTGGATTTGTAAGCATTCTGGAAGATAGTATTATAGAAAGATTGCAGGCTTTGGAGCAAGACCTGGATTAAAACCCTGTCTCTAGTATGTATTGGTTTTGTCACTTTAGGTAAATCCCTGAACATTTCTGAGACTTGATTTTTTTGTCTATAAAATGAGTATTATAATTCCTACCACCTGTAATTATTGGAAAGATTAAATGAAACATTTATACAAAGGAATAGTAGAGTATGTGGTGATTAGAAGTGACTTAATGAGTGTGGTTCCTTCCTGTTTAAAATTCTTCCCCTTCCCACCGAAACAAAAATTCTGGCCTGGATTGTGCTATGGAGTATCAGTGGCAAAATAAATAGGTGTCTGTTGGAAAGACTCTACTCCCCCATTTTTTGTCAGCGCTCATACCTTTAGTTCCAAGGCGTATAATCAATTGGCTAGACATAATCTCTCGTTTTCACAGCTCACAGTTCACATGTTAGTGGTTTGAGGTACACGTGCTGGAAGAAGGATTTTTGCTCATTAACAATGATATTAATCATCATAAACAAATCTTATAGGTCAGTTAATATTCTAGAAAAATCAGACATAACATCCATATTTTTTCCTCTTCTTCAGGTATCCCTATTAAAGTATCCTTAAAAAATAATTTAATATTATTAACAAAAGAAACAATTTCAAAAGTCTAGGTTTAAGTGCTAGAACTGTCACTGCATTCTCTGAAAAAATATTTTAACCTTTCTGTCTCAATTAGGCATCCACACAAGAAAGGTAAATGGACTTATGGTATGTTATTTACTTTTTAAAAGTAAAGTTTTGGGTTTTTTAATACAAACTTATGCTAGAAAATGAGAAAATATAGAAAGGAAAAGCAAAATCATCATTGAACCTACCACCAGACATAATCTGTTAACATTTTGGTGCATTTCCTGTTTGTTAAATTATTACAGCTCTTTAAATGAATATTGGACAAGTTAATGATTATACCATATTTATGAAGAGCTAATCATATGCCAGATGTTCCATAAGATGCTTTTATTGATCATTTAAATAACTGCAGAAAATTGACAATTACTTACATTGTGTTTTATTTTTCATCTTGATCAATATCAGGGTCATTTTGTATATCCTTTTCTGTATATATTTATTTTTCATATTTATAATTTTAATGTCTATTTGATAGTTCAGTGAATTAATATGCTGTAAGTTTGCTTAACTTTTCCTAAAGGAAGCTTTAACATGACTCTTAAACCCTTGGAAGAAAGAAAAAAAAGTAAAGATTGTAAGCCTAATTTTCCAGAGTATCGATTAGCCAACAAGATTTGCTATTTAATATTTTACATAAAGTTTATTTTTAAAATAAGCCAAAATTATTGCAGAAACATAGAGTGTGGGTATATAATATGTAGTTAATGTGGTGGTAAATACCAGTTCCCTGTGGTATCTAAGTAAACGATAATAACGAAGCTATGCTTGTAAGGATTAATGAGCAGTTTGCCTGCTATATTAAACTCCATAATAATTATCCTTTTAGTTTATCCATTAATTATCCTTTAAATGGCACATCAAGTGGTAAGCACTCAAGTGTTACAAAACAAAGTTAAAAAAGTGATACATTTGTTAGTGCTTTCCAATGTAATTGGAAAAAATATCAGATTAAGCATAGTTGAATGGTTTTGTTCCCAAAGAATACATTTTTAAAATAAAAATGTGCATCTTACTATATTCCTTGACCAAAAAAAAAAAAAAAATCAATCTGTTTTCCTTGCATAAACAGCATTTGACAGTACTTTTATCAGTTTGGTATGTCAGGGAATATAAATATAAACACTTTTATATAAGGTTAACTCCTAGCACCTATCATCATATGAAACATTTCCATGTTAGGGTAAATCAATGAACCATCTCATCCAGTATCTGGTCTTTGACAGTAACCAATGTTGAGTGCATTCAAATCAGACCTCAGATCTCCAGAAATGTACTTTATCAGGCAGGAGTAAACCATTGGGTAAGTTACAGGCCCAATGACTAAAAAGCCTTTACAGTTTAATCCTAGCATGTGTTTTTGCAAATTCACGCATTATATTTTTGTGGGAAAAAAATGTTTCCGTGCTATTTATTGTGATCATATCCTTTAGTAGTAAAAGCCACAGATGAAGAATATACACACACAGCCAAAAGGTGCATCTCTTTATTACTCTATACAGGTCTTGCTTTCTAGATGTATGGATTATTTCCTTGTTCTTGGAATAATGGGATAGATGAATAAAAACTCCACTTTTGAGACCCATGCTCCATTCCCCTTTACTTTCTCTCCCTTCCGGATCTTCTTTGTTCTTCCATGTCCTTTAGATCTTTCCTCATATGAACGTCCCCTGTGGTGTCATTCTCTTACTTCCCCTTCCTCATTATCCACTCTCCTTCCTACCTCATGGCCTGTGATCATTTTCCTATTATGTCATTAAAAAAAATGAACCTGGTTCTCAAAGTGAGCCTGTATCATTAAGAGTTATGAAACACTGGCTGGTTGGCCCAGTTGGTTGTCAGATGGTGCTAATGAGATCCAGGTCAGGGGTACGTCCCCATATGGGACTGTTAGTTTTCTCTTCGTTTAATGGCCTCAGACTGCACCTCTGGCTTTGACCAGCTCTATCATAAATGTATTCAAGTGGTCAAAAAGGAGTGTAGGTAGATGTGTACAAATCCAATCATGCTACTGGAAAACTCATACAAAGTTTGCTTCCAGCGGATATTCAATTCAACAAATGTTTAGTACTACTACTGCTGGTGCTGGGGAGAATATAAACATAAATGAGGCGCATTCCCTGGGCTTAAGAAAGCTTACTGTCTCCTGGCTGAGAGCCTGTGAATGACTAACTAAATATAAGGCAGGATGAAAATATGTCTGAAAGAGTGGTACTAGCAAGTGGTACAGACACACAAAGGACAGAACAGTGAGATCTGCTGAGGGAATCTGGGAAGGTTTCACAGAAGAGATGACAGTTGAATTGGCCTTTGTTAACGGGTAGGATGTTCCAAGCCAGAAAATACACATTAAAATAGAAACATTATATTTCAGATCTTACCTGTGTTACGTGTAGAATGTTACCAAAAGAGCTGGAAAGTAGGGAGGTATACATAGGGAAGAAGGATACTCATTTAACAAATAACTTCCTGAGCACTTGCTATGTGCCCGTACCAGTGCTAGGCATCGGGAATTAGAAATGAATCCAACGTGGTAACAGCCCTCGAGGGGCTCCAGTCTTCTGAGGGAGATCGGTGAAGAGTCACAGTACAATGTGGGAAGCTCTGCACTTGAGGTAAACACATGAAGAAGACCTTACCTTGCTTTTAAAGAACTTAGGGATGTGGCAGACGTCACTAATCGATTATGGCACCATTTCCCACTGGGTCCAGAATCCTTGAGGAAAGCTAGCTCTAGGTGGTCATGTTTTATATCTTCCCCAGCTACCGCTGGTTCGTCTGCAGTCGGACAACTGAATAACGCACAGCTAACATACAGGTGCAAATAGGTAAGCAAGGCAGATCAGATGCTCTGTCCCTGAGAAGTGTGAACTAGGAAATAGCAAGGAAACAACAGTGGGAGTGTTGAAGCAGAAGGGGTGTTGGAGGAGTTGTGAGGGAGCAGAAGCTAGCTAAAGATGGGTAGCACGGGGGAAAGAATAAGACTGTTAGAATTGGCGGTGAGTAAGGCAGATGGAGAGGAGCAACAGTGTGTGAGAAAGAGACCAGGCAGATCTCGAGACCCACAAGAGAAAGGATGTGGTCCCTAAATAAATCTCTAGGTTTCTTGTTCCCATTCATTCCGATGTTTCCCATTCCTGCTCCCATTCCCACTCCTGTGGATGTATCTCACAGCAAAACCTCTTTTTCTCAAGATCTCAGTGAGACTCTGGTCCTTTCACCCAGAAGGACTAACCTGAATCACCAGGTTGGGACCCACTGGAAAGGACTCAACAACTTGGATGGGTTTGAAATATCCAAAGGCAGCTAGAAGACAGACACTCTTCACTTTGTGCAATGACCTTGTTGTACACATGGGTGTATGATGAATTATTTTCCCTTATGACTCACATTTTAATACCACTGATGTTTTTCCTCATTGTGATTGGCCTTCATTTAATAAGAGGCATGCATGAGAATTGTTAGGTGCTTGCTTCCTTTTCCCATCACATCGCTGGTGCAGCACCCACCCCCTTGCCCCACGGCTATCTGCATATGTGCCATCTCCTCTCTTGACTGTGAGTTCCCGGAGGGCAGGGGTCAGGTCTTTTCTGCTCAGGGTCTCCAATACCTGGATCAGGCCAGACTCAGAGTAGCGACTCAGTAGCTATTTGCTGAATGAAGTATGGATGATATTCAGTTATGTGAATTCCAAGGCTTTCTCAAAGTTCTTTTTACATACAGACTACAGTTTGATGGAATGGCCATGACATATTGTTGCAAATGCACACATACCCTTCTCCCCCCAACAACCACTGTCCTCAAAAAAAAAAAAAAAGAAAAGAAAAATGAAGACTTCCTTTTGTCTGTTACATTAAGTGAATCTGAACAGTCAGTGACTGACCATCCTCCCCCTGGGATGAGGGGCCTCTCTGGCAGCATTGCCGGACGGTGGGCCGACAGCTAGCCACCCTTCCTGCCTCCTACTAAAGTAGTCTGGTACCAGGGTTGCCTCAGGTGGGGGGCTACTTCGGTGCCCACCCAGGAGGCCATGAAAAGCTCGAGGAATCTGGGTTCTGGAGAACCATGGTGCCAAGTGCACTTAGTCCAGCACAAGCCATCAGGATCACGGACTTCCCTGAACATCTCCTGTCTGCTACACATAGGCAGATGTCTGGGCCTAGATAGTCCTCCCTGTCACTCTCTTTCTCTCTCTCAGTCCTGTTCTATATTCTGCCCGGTCCTTCTTTCTTCCAAGTTCCTTTTTTATTTGTTTTGGTCTGTTGGGCTCTCTCTTACGTGAGGACATTTTATCAAATATCGGGCGTTCCTTTTTTATTTTTGGTACACTTTTTCTTAAACTTTTCTTTTAAATAGAAGTATAGTACATATGTAGGAAAGTGCACAGAAGATCTACATAGAGCTCAGTGAATTTCTCAGAAAGCAAACGCCCTTCAGCTGGCCAGAGAGGTCTCGGATCAAACATCATTCCCTCCCGAAGCCAGGTGCTGCCCTCCTGGGATGGGGCACTGTGCCATAGCTTTGTACCCCAGCACTTATTCCTGTCCCCTTTCCTAGTACTCAGTACATTTAGGATCCTGTTCTCTACCTTTCTCCAGCGGGGGTTGTACTCTCCATGGAGTCGAGGACTGTCGGCCTTGTTCACTGCTTTTTCCTCAGCCCACGCACAGCGCCTGGCACATAGTAAGTGCTGAATAAGTATTTGAATGAGTGGCGTGGTAAGGAGGGAAGGGAAAAAAGCAAGTAAGAAAGAGAAATTTGTTTCCTGTTTTCAAGGAACTCACTATCAGGGAAGACACACTCAGAAAATAGATCATTATAATATATTATGAAAATGTTTAAGGGAAGCTTAGGACATTGTGGCCACCCAAGGAAGAATTTTCAGTCCTTTGAGCTAGGATTTGCTTTTTCGTTTTTAGCTCAGCTTTGACATGCAAATAGGAATATGTTTCCTGGGAAAGTGGACCTTGCTGAGGGAGCATGTACGTGGGCAGCGGCCTAGCGGTATGTCAGAGCACCTTCGCTTGCTCAGGCTGGGGCTGTGGCCAGAACTGGTGAGACAAGTAGTGGGAGATGGGCCTGGGAAGGAGGGCAGTGAGGGCGGGCTGCCTGACCAGCAGCGCAGTCTGGCCTGGGTCCTGACCGTGGACAAAGACTCAGACCTGTGCTGCTTTGATGAGGTCTGTGACTGGAGAAGGGCTTGGGTCTGAGCTGGACCACCCCGGAACTGCTGCAGGTCCCATCCCACAGACCTGCTGTGCTCAGCTGGCCCTGCGGAGGTCTCTTGAGACTCAACTGGGCTCTCCGAATGTAAGGGGTCAGTTAGTACGGTGAAAGGAGAGGAACATGAACTTTGGGGTCCGGGGCGCCAGGTCAGAGTCTTAGCTGTAAGACCTTGAACCTTTCTTTACCCTTGAACCTATTTCCTCATCTAGAAAATGAGGTAACAGGAGTTGTGAGCATTAAATATGGAAAGTGATTTATAAGCTGCTGTACACACATATCAAGACCCAAACCCTGTGTGTCTGAAATGCTGTAAGGGGTTAAAAGGCACTCTAAAAACCAAAAAAAGTATAAACTGTTACACTGATTTATTACCTTTGGTCTTGGTTTCCTGGTTGGTAAAGTACAGGGCCCAGTACCCGTTGCTTAGTTCAGGCCAGTTTCCTGTTATAATGGCAAATATTACCACCCGGCAGGGGTTGTGAATGAGGTCCCTGTCACAAAGCACATGGCCTTGTTCCTTAATTGCTAGGGTGGAATTAATTTGCTCTTCCTGTTTCTCTTGTGACAGGAAGTAGATGTCCTTGAATTTCAGTTGATTAATGGAGGCCTCTGAGCAGAGTGCTCCAGCCTCTCTTGCTTTTAATCCTTATGCAATATAAGGCCCTAATTTGATAATTTTGCTGTTTTTTAGATGGATCACCTACTGGTTGAAAATATTGAGCGGGAAACGTTTCATCTCTGCTCCCGCCTCATTACTGGGCCATACCGGCGGACGGTGAGAGCCCTGGTCTTCACATTAAAGCACCGAGCTGAAATCCGGGCTCAGGTGAAGAACGGCTCGCTGCCAGTCGGCACATTTGTACAGAACCACAAAAAATGACCCGAGGATGGTTGCAACGCTGGGCTGGGCAGAAAGCAAAACGGGCCTGTCTCTCTGCCATTCAAAGACTCTTTTGAGTTTGGGCGACGGCTGCTGCCGGCGGTGCCGAGTTTTCCCCTGGCGCCATTCCCGCAGACCGAGGATGCGGAGAGCCCCGGGAGCCGGGCCCGCGGGAGAGGCTGCATTAGCTGTAGAGCGTTCATGCCGCCTCGCGGGACGGGGCTGGCTGGCACCAGGAAGTGCAGCACGGTTGCCGTCACCCAGCCCGGTGAAAGGGTGACGGATTTCACTGGGAGTGTGCCAAGGACACCTCTGAACTCCCCCATGTCAGGCAGATGAACTGACTGCTTGATTTCGCCACCCTGCAGGTAACTGAAACTCAATTACCACGGCTGCTCGCTCAGTCCCGTCCCCCTGAGTTTAGACAGCTCCGGTGCCTGTCAGAACTCCCCTGTCTGTTCTCTTTGCTCTACCCCAGGGGTGAGCCTGCTGGAGCCAGCCAACTACCCCTTCTTTCCAGAACTCACTTATCTGAACATTGCAGCTCTCCCTGGAAGACCTTCTGCATTGGTCTCCGGAGCCCCCATGCTGAGACTTCTAATGAGGAGCTGGCCTGAAGCCTCCCCACACCTTGGGGTTTATTTGAATACGCTGGCTCTTGGTTTAGGGCTCTGTAGAAAGTACATAATGAAATTTCTCTTGAAATGAATTACCATAGCAGAAAAACAAGTATGTCTATATTCTAAAATGAAATGCCACTTATAGGCCTGCTTGAACAATTACGTAAATGGTATTTGCTCTTTTAAAGTAATAATAAACTGGGACTTTTTTTTTCCTAAAACAAAAGGTGTGGCCTGTTCATTGAAAAGTGTTCAGGGTTGAGAAAGGGGACAGTTGGTGAAAATAATGATTGGACAAGAGTTTGAGGGCGATAGCAAGACCCAAGGAAGGCTTTTTAGGTTAGGGGAGACTAGAGCATGTTTCTAATCTGAAAAGAAGGAGCCAATAGAATGGGGGAAATTAAAATAAAAAAAAAATAGAGGGGCTAAGTTAAAAAGCAAGGACAAAAGGGAGGGGCCTGATGTCATCTGCTTTCTAAGTGTTAGATATCTTTCCTAAGATAATTTATTAGCATTGACATTGATCTTTATGTAGTGTTTTAATAATCCAGTTTAACCTTCTCATCTGTTGTATTCGTAAGTATTATTTCAGTTTTTTAGACTTCTTCATTTATTTAACACCTACTTACTGAGACCCCGAGGCTCACCAAGCAGAGTGTCTTGTTCGGTTCCCCACTGCTCATAACTATTGGAGCTAGAATAATAATTGAGCACTTAACTATGTGCTCAGCACTGTGGAGACATTTAAAAAATTAATAATACTAATACCTAATTAAAGATGAGGAGAGTGAGGCTCACAGAGTCACACAGATGGTGAGTGGCAGCTTTACCATTTAAAACTGAAGTCTATTTGACGTATACAGTCTTCCCTGTCGATTTCATCCATTCATGCTCTTAGGCATTGTGTACATGCCGATGACGCTCCAGTTTGTATCTTCAGCCTATACCTGTTCCCTGAGTTTCAGACAATATCTCCTAGAGTTCTCATGGGCATCTCAAATGTGACCTATCTTCTTTCACTTGGCAATACTGGCACTTCAGCTAAAAACCTGGGGGTCAGCCTAGGCTTTTCATTGCCTCCCCCCCCAACCCAACGAAGTCCTTATGGTTTCACTTCTCACATAGATCTAGAATCTCTTGTCTCTTCTCCATCTCTAGTACAACTTCAGGATTTTATCCTCTCTTGTCCAGATGACCACGTGGCCTCCTAACTGGTCCTTCTGCCTCCAGTCTTAACGTCTTCAAACTGACTTTCCTGTGCTAGAGACAGAGTGACATATCGAAACTGGAAAGCCCATCGTGTCACCCCCCACTCTGAGCCTTTTTACATGTTGTTTTCTCTCTCTGGAATGCTACTGTCTACCCAATTCCCTCCCCTGTCCCTACCGTAATACCCTGTATACTGTTCTATACATACCCACATGTTCTGTGGTTATGCTCTTGATTCTATCCCCACTCGATTGTAACTTCCCTCAGAAATCCTGCCAAAATTCGGAAATCCTGTCTTACTCATCTGGGTATCTTTCGTCCTTAGATGAGTGCTTGTCCCATAGTAGTACCCAGTACATATCTGTAGCATTAATGGATATCCATGTGTCTGTGCCTTTTTTGCCTCCACCTTTGTTCCCCTTATCATCTAGTATCCACACAGTAGCTGGAACAAACCTTTTAAAATGTAAAACAAATCCTAGCTTTTCTCTGCTCAAAATCTTCTAGTGCCTTCCATCTCAGAGCAAAATCCTAAGCCCTTACCATGTCCTGCAAGGCCTGACATGATCTGGCTCCTGGCTGCCTCTTTGACCTCATTTCCTAAAATCCTCTCCCTTTCTCACACCTGTATGGTACCACTGGCTCCCTTACTTCCAAACAACACACACCAGACACGTTCCTGCTTTGTGGCCTTTGCACTTAACTCTTCGCCCAATCACAGTGCTCTTTCCGTGGATATCGGCATGTTCCTGTCTTCCCTCGATTCAGGTTGCTGTTTGCCTTATCAGATAGGCCTTTGTTGACTACCCTAAATAAAACAGCCGTCCCTCCCAGTCATTGTTTAATACTCTACCCTGCTTTATTTTTCTTCAGAGTATTTATTCCCCATTTGACACAGTTCATTATTTCTTCATTGCCTGTCACCACCACCTCCTTTAAGAATTCAAGCTTCTTGATAGCAGAGTCTTTGTTTTGTTCCTGCTGTATGTCCAGCACCTAGAACAGAGACTGGCACAAGTGAGGTCTTCATAACTATTTATTGAATAGTTGAATGACTAGTTGTAGACATACAGAGAAGGCATCTAATCCAATCGGGGAATGCTTCCTGGAGGAGGTGATAACCTGTGTGCAGTGTGAAAGGGCAGAAATAGGTAATTGGGTGGTTGAGGTGTATGGCAAGCCCCAGAACTGTG
Source organism: Leptonychotes weddellii (assembly GCF_054177405.1). Taxonomy (NCBI): domain Eukaryota; kingdom Metazoa; phylum Chordata; class Mammalia; order Carnivora; family Phocidae; genus Leptonychotes; species Leptonychotes weddellii. The sequence continues at coordinate 39,759,318 of NC_138372.1, forward strand.
ATACCTGGGAGGTGATTGGGATGGCTGGAGTGGAGGACATCTGCAAGAGAGCACCTGGAGATGAGGCTGGAGAGAAAGGTAAGGACCAGGACAAATCTGAAGGGTCTTGAGGACAAAGTGAAGGAGTCTGGACTGATTGCAAGCAGGAACTGGTTAGTTTCTTATTACCAGGCTGTGTGGAAGAGAAGCCTGGAGTAGGGAGAGGGACAGGAAGGAGGAAGCTTCATTTATAAACATCCAAAGAGTTCTGCTAACTTAGGAACCCAGAGTAAGTTGAAAACAAATTGCTGTCGGCTGAAAGGCTTCAGCGGTGATAGTTAGAAAGTGAAATGATTGCAGAGATGTGCTTTGGAGATTTGGAAAACAGGCTATGTTATTTGTGGCTGTTTTCTCCTTGATGCATGTGCAGAATTTCCATGGACGTTAATGGAGCTATTCTGAGTGCTTGCCAAAGGGAAGGAGGCTCGCAGACTCCCATGTAAGCTTACCCACCCATGAAGAAGCACCTCTGAGCTCCAGCCTGTTCACAGTGAAAGGGTCAGCTGCTGATCCTGAACTGGGCTAAGAGAGGTTCCTAGGACCTCTGAGTTACCTGTAAGTCTAGGCATGAATATGTCTTCTTAGTGTATTCAGTTGCTAGAGGAAATTGGGAAATTAAGTACCGTTAAAGTCCACTCCACTAGCTTATTGGTCCTTTCCTTGTGGTTAGATTGGAGGTTCTGGGCCCCTGGGTAGGGACTGTGTCTTTTCATTCATTCACTGAGCAAACAAATGGTGCCCATCTGCTGTGTGCCCAGGACTGCGCTGGCCCTGGGGAAACTAACATATGAGATACAATTTCTCCCTTCAGGGAGCTCTTAGTCTGGTGGGGAGACAGACACATAGGTAAATAATTATAGTATAAGATAGAAGGTATTTACTGTAGATATTTATCTAAAGCGTTGAGAAACTGGGAAGAGGGATGATTAACACCATTCTAGGGGAAGGAGAGTCTTCACAGAGAGTTAACATTTGAACTAACTCTCAAAAGATAGGTAGGAGCTCTTCACAGGGGGAGCACTGTGTGTGCAAAAGCCCAGGTGTAGAGGGCGTGGCTTATTTCAGCAGAGGCAAGTGATGTGTGGTGGGAGCGTAAAGTTCTTAAGAATGGGGGGAAAAAAAGTAGCCAGCACCTCGGAGGCCTTGTGCAGGAGTTGGATGTTGGCCTTCAGATGATGGGAGGCATGAGAAGTTTTTGAGGGGGTGAGGGACCTAATAAGATGTGTGTTTTACGAAGATAAAAATGTTCCTACGTAAGCATATTTAAGAAAATTAAAAAAAATTTAAACCCCAAAATTTAAGGCAAACGAAAGACACACTTGAGAGTCAGTCAACCAGAGATCTTCCTTTTTTTTTTTTTCTTTTTTTTTTTGACAAATGAAGTTTAGAGTTGACCAAACAGATATGATTAGAGAGTCCCAGGTTTGAAAAATGGCAGGAAGCTCAGATAATGCATTTACTTTGTTCAGTGGTGAAGGAATAGGCAGCTGGCCTTTTTTCATTTATAGAATATCAGGTTCTTAAACTTGTGCTTGTCAACCTTGGTTTTCTTTTGCTGCAGCCTCAGGCCCCAGAGCCTCATTCTGAGATTTGTAATGTGTTTTGGATGTGTTTATCACAGCCAGATGGGGCGGGGGCTCAGCTTGTTACTGCCCATTATTGCTATCAAAGGGAGTCCATCCAGAAAACAAGGCTTTGGGAGCTTCGATTAGGTCGGTGACACTGCCTTGGTTTCAAAAGAGAGATGGTTTGATTGGATGACATCGTATTTTCTTTTAAATCAACCAAAATGATAAAATTGCTGTCAGGGACAGGCTTACCCATAAGCTAAGGAGCTTAGTTTCAAGATCCAAGGAGCCCAGGATGTCCAATCAAATGCTGCTTGTTCATCCTGTTAAAATGTTCATTCAGTGCATATTTGTTGAGCTCTTACGAGCCAGGTCCATGGGTCACGGGGATAAATGGACATTGTCTCTGGCCCCACGAAGCTCACAGTCTAATGAAAGAGACAGACAAATGATTATGAATTATGGGAATTCAAAAAAAGGAAATAAGCCAATAAACATTAGAAGATGCTCGACTTTACTAATAAGTGGGGAATGGCAAGGATTAATGCCATCCTTGAAGACCTAAAGGATGCAGGGACGGTGATCTCATTATCTCTGTTCTACTCACCAGTCCGGTCCCTGCACAAATCAAAGGGATCCTGGAAGGTGACCATGGACTACAGCGAAATCAACCAACTACCAGAAGTGGTAGTTCTGTTTGCAGACACTGGTGCACGTGGCATCTTTCCTAGAGCACATTAACGCGTCCTCAGGTATGTGGTGGGTAGCAATCGGCCTGGGGAGCATTTTTCACGCCCTTCCCTATCAGAAAGAAAGAGTTCATATTCGCTTGCAACAACCTTGCCCCAGGGCTGTTAACCTTCCTGCCCTCCCACAACCTAGTCTGAGAAGACCTGTCCTGCCTAGATACCTTGCAGAACATCAAATTGTGCCAGATGGACAATGAAGGATACGTATATTGGAAGCCTTAGTGAGACACATCCATTGCAGAGAGTGGAAGAAGACACTAAGAGTCAGAGGCCTGAGAGCTAGGTGAAATTTGTAGGGACCAGTAGTCCGGGATGTTCCAGGGACGTATCCTTCAAAGGAAAAGACAGCGACTGTAGCCCCCACTCCCCCATTAAGAAGGAAGCACAAGGCCAGGGAGGAGGCCCCTTTGGGTTTTGGAGGCAGCATATTTCACAGCTGGGAATACTGCTTCATCTCTTATACTGGGTGACACAGAAGGCTGCCAGTTTTGATGGTGGCTCAGAGAGGGAAGGGGCTCAGTAGCAGATCCAGGCTATGGTACAAGTAGCCATATGACCTGGCAGAACCCATGGTATTTGAGGTATATCTGTAGTGGAAAAAGATACTTAAAAAGAGTTTATGACAAGGCCTAGTAGGAGACGGTATAGATCCCTGTGGTTCTGGAGCAGGGCCATCTCATCTGTAGTCAGGAATGACACACTTTTCAAAAAATAGCTTCTGACTTGCTAAGGGTTCTGGTAGAGACAGATCATCTGACTGCAGATCATCAAGTTGACCATACAGCTAAAGCTGCTCGTCATAAGTTGGATTCTATCAGATCCACCAAATCATAAGGTCACACAAGGCCAGCAGCAATTCATCACAATAGACATGGTACAACTGGGATTGGGCACAGCAGGGCCAAAGGGCAAAAAAGACAGCTGCATGAGCAGGTGGCCCAGACATTTATGTTGTCCTCCATCTTTGCCCCAGCGCCTCTCCCTCAGATCACCTATGGCTGCCTGAGGAGCTCCTTTTATCCAGCGGGAGGAGAAAAAAAAGCCAAGCTTTGTTCATGGGTGGGTCAGCTCAGTATGTGTAAGCAAGCCAAAAATAGACTTGCTATATTACAGGCCCCACTGCAGTGTCCTTGAAAGATGGTAGAGGGGGAAAAAAAAAAAGGTGCCTGGGTGGCTCAGTCAGTTAAGCATCTGCCTTCAGCACAGGTCACGATCTCGGGGTCCTGGGATCGAGCCCCACATCGGGCTCCCTGCTCAGTAGAGAGTCTGCTTCTCCTTCTCCCTCTGCTGCTCCCCCCTGCTCCTTCTCTCTCAAATAAATAAAATCTTTAAAAATAAAAAAAAAATGAAGCAAGACGGTAGAGGAGGAAATCCTTCCAGTGGACAAGCTCTGACTAGTACACTCAGTCATCCACGTTTTGTGGAAAGAAAGAGGGGCCCATGGTTAGAATAGACATGGATCTGATGGGCAGTGGTGAATGGCTTGGCTGGTTAGTTAGGGGTCTGGAAGGATAAGATCGGAGAATCGGGGACAAAGAGATCTGGGGTACAGGCGTGTGGATGTACTGTGAGAGTGGACAGCAAGTGTGAAGTTCATTGTATTCCGTGTTTACATCCACCAGAGGGTGTCTACCAGGGGAGAAGCACTAAACAAATACAAGTAGCCACGCTGTGTGAACCATATGATCTGGCAGAACCCATGGCTTTTGACCGTGCAGCCAAAGCTGCTCGTGGTCAGCTGGAGCCTATCAAATCCACCACATCATAAGGCCACACTATCCCTAACAAACTTCCTATCTGCTCATCTCCATCTCACAGTCTCCTCTCCGGGGAGCTGGACCTGCAACATGGCTCTCCGAATTGTTGGTAACAACTCTTAGATCAGGTGCCAACAAACTTTTCTATAAAGGGACACTGTGAGTACTTTAGGCCTGGCAGGCCACATGGCCTCTCCCAACCACTCAGCTCCGGGGCTGGAGTACAAAAGCAGCCAGAGATAATACAGAAAGGAGCGAGTGGGGCTGTGTTCCGGTGAAACTTGACAAAAGCGTGTGGTAGGTGGCGTTTGGTCATGACCTTGGTTTGCCGGCCCCTATTCTAGAGAAAGATTTTTACGAGTGCACGAAGTAGGCATTACAAAGATTTAATTGCAGCATGGTCTGTAATAAAATTTTAGAAGTAATCTCAATTTCCATTAGAAAAGGAAAGGTTGAATAAATTGTGGTACTTACAGATTTTGGAATGCTATGCAGCAGGTTAAAAAGGATGAGTTTAGATGTCTATAGCAGCACTGTCCGATAGAAATATAACACGAGCCAGCCACATATGTAGTTTTACATTTCCAGGAGCCACATGAAAAACTGTCAAGAGAAGCAGATGAAATTAATCATATACTTGAGCTCTATACACTGGCGATATTATCACGGTAACGTGTAATTAGCATAACAATGAGATATTTTACTTTCTTTTTTTGTACTAAGTTTTTGCAGTCTGGTGTTCGATAGCCCCGTGTGGCTAGCGGCTACTGTATGGGACAGCGCAGATCTGTCCTGAAAATCTGCTGATGCAGAGACACCACTGATGCACGTTGTCCAGTGAAAAAGGGAAGTTACTGAACAGTAGGTAACGGATGAACCGCTTATGTAAGGGGGAGAAACCTGCAGGAACATACTGAAGAAGATGTGTATGTGTGTGTACCCAATTTAGACAGGGGCTTTGGGTGGAGTGGTGGAGGAGGGACTCGCCCTCTCCTTACCTGATTTTTGAAAATAAACTTTTTATTTGGGGATAATTTTAGACTTACAAAAGAGTGACAAAGATAATACAGGGAGCTCCTATATGGCCCTCACCTGGTTTCCCCTGTTGTTACCGTGGTGCAATAGCGTGGGATATTTGTCAAAATGAGAACTCCACCATTGTTACGTTACTACGAACTACACTCCGGACTTCGTTCGGCCTTCACCAGCTTTTCCACTAACGTCGCTTTTCTGTTCCAGGATTCATTCTGGGGTTGAACTGCATTTAGTCGTTATGCCTCTCCAGTCTTCTCCGCTCTCTGACCGGTTTCCCAGTCTTCCCTTGTTTCCTATGACCTTGACAGTCTTGAGCAGTGCTGGACAGGTAGCTTGTAGAATGTTCCTAAGTCTGAGTTTGTCGGAAGAAGTCCTCCTGACTGAACTGGGGTTATGGGTCGTGGGGAAGAGTACCACGGCATGAGCTGCCCCTCCTGTCACAGTGCATCAGGGGTACACGATAGCCCCTGAAGTTATCGCTGGGGATGTTAACCTCCCTGGCTTGGTTAAGGTAGTGTCTGCCCAGTCGCTCCACTGTAATGTTACTTTTTCCCTTTCCATCCTCTATTCTTTGGGGAAAGTCACCAGACCCTACTCAAAGGTGGTCATGATTAAACTCCACCTCATGAGTGGAGTATCTACTTATATTATTTGGAATTCTTCCCTAAGGAAGATTTGTCCATTCTCTCCTATCTATCTATCTATCTACCTACCTACCTACCTACCTACCTAATCAGTATGGTCTCATGTATATCTATTTTATAGTTTGGGTTATAATCCAATCAGATTGTTTTTTCACAGTGAATATAAATTCATCTATTGTAATGTTTTAATGGCAGAAAACATGCAAACAACCATGCTGTGTGAGACACAAATTCTGTGATTGGCAAGACTTTTTCCTCCACAGCTCTTCACGACTGCCTTTGAGTAGGATAATCATTGGCTCATTGCTATTCAACTGGCAACTTTAGACAAGCTATTTCAACCCTCCAAGTCTCAATCCCCACATCTGAATAAGAGAGTGTATCACGAAACAGTCTTGAGGTGAAGAAGGGGATGATGTTTGTATGTACAGGTATTTTGTTTCCTATTAAGAGACTTTAAGTCCTTAATGGCAAGGGTTATCTTTTCTTATTTATGTTGGAAAATGAGCCCAGAGCTAATAGCCTTTGAGAACATCACGTAAACATAATCAATATTTATATCCCCTATCACAACCCCAAATAGTACTCCTGTCCTACTTTTTCACCTCTCTGGGGGGGATCTGGTTTTCATCTTCTCCCTCCGCTTTTTCTCCAGTGGCTGAAATCTGCCCTGAAACCTGCTGACCCCTCTGGCCTCATGCTTACGCCTCTCATCTATCTATACAAGGCCACACTGACGCCCTTTTCACCCCCATGCATGAAAATGCTTAACCGCATATCTCACTCCTCTATGCCAGGCCCTGAGATGAGAGGAACTGACAGGGGCTCTGTGTCCTAGCTCATCTTCCAGTGGGGGGACCGAGTCATCAGTCCATAGCAATCTATCCTAGAGAGGAATGGGTGGAGGGCTGTGGGAGCATCATGGAGCGAGGGCCTGACCGTGCCTGTGGAGGGGCCCCGTCTGGAGAGCATCAGAAAGGCTTTGCAAAAACGCTAACTCTGGAGCTGGGCTTTGACAGGTATCCAGGAGCTTACCAGGGAGCGAGTGGGACAAGTGGTGTTCCAGGTACAAGGAAAGGTATATGCATGCCAGAGAAATGCCAAAGAATGGGGAATAATAATATGTGTCATGTGGCTGGAGCCCAAGTGCAGAAAGAGGAAGAATGGCCCGAGGTGAGAGTGGAGAATGAGGGGCGGTAATGAGTCTGTGAAGGCCCGAATTGTGGGCTAGAAATGTCTACTTGGGAGATTTTTACGATTTTTGAGATGAGGAAGTACTTAGGGAAAAGCAGAGGAACAGTATCAGGGGCTTACTACTCAGTTAATCAGCAAATCCTGAGCACCTGTGGCACATCGGGCCCTCTACCTTCATGTGAGCTTCAGGGCAGGGACTGGGTCTGATTCATTCCCGTGTCCCCGACAGAGTCTAGTACAGAGCAGGAGCTCGGTGCACATGCACTGAAAGAGGGCGTTGGAAGACCAGGCGAGGTCCTGCTCGGGATCGCACCATGCAGGATAGGGGCCAAGCCCACCCTCGGCCCTGAGTTTCCCGTGGTTCTGCGGTTCATGCTGTGTCGGTGCGTCTCTGTACGTGCCTGATGCAGAGAGCAGAGCTCCCTGAGGAAGCACTCCGGCTTGGATTGCTTCAGACCCCGAAAATGCATGGCCCATGGGAGGTTCCCTTCAGAGGCAAGCAGCCCACGTGGCCATGGGGTTCATTATTTGAGGACAGCCCATGAGGGGAAATGCATCGAGCATTATCATGAGGGCCTCCAGCCCAGTCCTTGAGCCGATCAAATATCAGGACTTTTCAAAGTTATTATTCTGGAGAGGCCGTGTGGTAGAGAATCAACTCATCACAACCCCAGCCACCACACAGTGCTCTCCTGCTGCACTCCAGAGACTGTGCTGGGTACTCTACACTCCGTCTCTTCCTCTCATTGTTGCCTCCAAAATGTAACCTCCACCCTTATTCTTCTCCACACCCCATTGCCAGAGCCTCTGCCCTTGTCTCCTCGGGGCGCTCTTGACCCCCCTGTAATCGGTTCCCCACCCAGCAGCCCAAGTGAGCATCTAGAACAGACTTGCAGGTCATGTCACTGCTCTGCCCAAAGCCCTCGGTGGCTCCCATCACACATCCCATACAGAGGTCTACAAGGTTCCCAAGGTCCTGACCTCTGGCCCCGTCGCCATCTTGTCTCCTACCCCTGGTTCCAGCCACTCTGGCCTTCTGTCCCTCAAACTCATCAGCTATGGCCCTTTGTTGGGGTGTTTGCATCCACTCTTCCCTCTGCCTGGCACACTTGGACCGCCCCACGGTGACTCCTTGCCATGCACGTCTTACCTCCTCAGAGAGCTCTTCCCTGACCACCCTAATTAGGCCCTCACCCCCAAGCCGCTCCCTGACACATCTTCATAGCATTTAACCCCATCTCAGCTTACTTACTTACTCTACTCATTTATTGTTTTTTTCTGGTGTACTCCCACCAGAGCACACACTTCATGGGCGCAGCGACCTTGTCTGTCCCTCGTCTGGGTCTCCAGTGCCTGGCGCAGGGCTCGGCCCCTAGCAGGGCTCCGTACATGTGTGCTGAATGAGTGCTCCCCCACCCCGACGCCTTCGAGCTGGCCCATGAGTCCCCACACAGCCAAGCAGCCCTGTCTGCGCCACACAGGAAACCCTAATCCAGAACGTGTGGGCCAACAGATGGTGTGGAACCCAGAGACGAGGCGTGGCTGTTATTAGTCTGAGTTGCTTTTGCTTGGAATAGGATTAGCATAAATACCATCCCGGGCAAGTGGATAAGGTAAAGCTCTGTTAGTTACATTCAGATTTTGTTTCCCTGTTGTAATCCAGAACCATCCTTTTGCTGGGTGAGTTCAATTCATAGCTAAAGGTGTGGTCCAGAGAGGCCACATGGGGTGGGAGTGGGAGGGTCACACACACAGTCCTTCTTAGTCCCTTCCAGTCCCTGCTCCACACTGGCCTCTAGAGTGACCTAACCGCTAGAATCCAACCTTAGCACAGCAAGCAGAAAGCCTTGTCCTGGTCCGCATTGTCCCCGATGAAGCCCAAATGCCTTCTAATGATGAAGATGAAGATGTGATCGTGGTAGCTGCCACGTAACTCTCAAAGCCTCCCAGCAGCCCTACAAGGCCCGGGAGTATCATTGTCCTCATTCGTCAAGTGAAAATCTGATGGCTCAGAGAGGTTCAGTGACCTGCCCAGGGTTGCTCAGCCAGCTAGCCACAAAGACAGGTGCCAAGCCCAGGACTGTGGACTGATTGACAGGCATTCGAGGCCCTTCCTGAGTGGGCCAGCCTTTCTCTCAGCAAAGCTGCCATGTTCCTCCAGGTGCTCGGGTGTCAGCCTCACCTGACTCAGCAAGGAGCCCAATCAAAGGCAGGTGGCAGCCCCAGGAAACTCCTATTCTCTGGGAGTTGGCTAAGAAGCATCACTTGCTTTAGCCTCTTCCGTTTAGCTCCATCAAGAAGCATTTTGTTTTGGGGGTGGGGGGAGTCATTTTCCACAAAGAAACAGAGTTCTTAAAAACTGATTTATGATAATAACGTGTATCACAACAATAAAAGCTAACATTTATGGAATATTCTGTCAAGACTGTGTTAAGTGCTTTATGTACATTATATTGAACAGCCCCCCTCCCCTACCATGATTGAGAAACAAGAGATTACAAAAAGGTGCATGGTGTAAAGTAAGGCTCCTGTCTCCCCTCTCCTCTCTCAGAGCCCACACTGTGACCTGTTCTGTGGGCTTCCTGCGGGGTCCGTGAACCACTGTGAGCTCATTAATCTTTAAAGGGCTTTGAGGTAGGTATTATCATCCTTGTATTACAAACCAGGAAACTGAAGTTCAGACACAGGAGGCCACTCACTCGAGGTCACATGGCTTTGGGTGGCAGAGCTGGGATTGCTCCCCAGGCGGACTGCCTGCAAGCCCGTGTGCATTCTCACCCTGGACCACCCTGCCTCTCCCAACTGAGAAAACCGTCAGTTGAGCTGAGACGTGTAGGCCAGGCAGGGCTTTGCCTCCACATGCCAGTCTTGCAACGAAGAATTCAAATTTGGGCCTCCGTAAAATGACAAATGATGACCTGTCACAGACCGTCGAGGTTATTGACCAATAGTCAAGACCTCAAGTCTTCCAATCCCGAATACGCTAGTCAACAGTTCTTGCTGTATCTGGCTGTCTGGCACCTTTGTGCCCTTAGTTTGCCCTTTGGAGGTGTCGGCTCTGACAAGCTGCTCAGTATCAATCAGGTTTTGTGAGACCGAATAGAAAGAACACAACTGTGCAGGGGCGCCTGGATGGCTCAGTGGGTTAAGTGTCTGACTCTTGATTTCAGCCCAGGTCTGATCTCAGGATCCTGGGATGGGCCCTGCATCGGGGCTCCATGCTCAGTGGGGAGTCTGCTTAGGGATTTCTCTCCCTCTCCCTCCACCCCTCCCCCCACTCACATTCTCTCTCTCTCTCAAATAAATAGATAAATCTTTTTTTAAAAAAATAAAGAAAGAAAGAGAGAAAGAAAGAAAAACCCAACAGTGCAGCTGTAAACCTAGGCCCTGCCTTATCTCCCCCCCTCCGCCCCCGCCGGCCTGCACAGCGGGGGTGGGTCATGCCACCTCTCCGTGTCTCGGTGTCCTCACTTGTAAGGCAGGAATAATTACATCTCACTTCAAGGTTTGAGGATCCTCAAGTGAGGTAATAAAGGCCAAATGGCAAGTAGGAACGCCACATGCAAATGGCATTACTCTTAATAACAGGAAAAGTTGGAGTGAAGTTACAGGCTCTATGTAAAAAGCAGTTGGCTAAATTCACAACTACTGTCCCTTCACTTCTTTCTATCCCAGCCCCCAGTCTGCATGTGAAATCTTTTACAGTCTACAAAATCCTTTCTGTCTGTTGCCTCATTAATCTTTGCCCAAGCCCTGTGAGGCAGAGAGTGGGATTATCCGCCCCCACCCCCCCACCCCACCCCCCGTTTACAGATGAGAAAGCTGAGGTTCCAGAGGGGGAAGTGCCTTGCCCAAGGTCACAGAGCTAATGGGAGGTGGTGTGGTCCTCACACCTGGCCTGCCCTCGCCCATGTGACTGAGCCTGTGCTCCTTAGCCTGGCACCCGAGGCTCATGGGGGTCTGGCCCCCGCCTCCCTCCCCAGATTCATCTCTGTCCTTGCCCCTCTATGCTCCGGTCTTTCCAAGTGTCTCATCATTCCTCAGACAGGCAATGACCTCTCTCAGCCCTTGTCCTTTGCTTCCCTCTGCCAGGCCGCCCCGTGGACGCCTGCCCATCCTTCATCCATTCCTCCCACAGTCACCCTGATAGACGCTGACACGATGAATTTTCATTGTTGTTGTCATCACTACTGTATTGATCATTTTGCAGAGTGAATCGGGGCCCAGGCTCCAGAGCCAAGCTACGTGGGTTTAAATCCTGGCTCAGCCACTTACTAGCTGAGTGCTCATGGACAAGTTACTTGACATCTCTGTGTCATGGAGATATGCCTTCTAGGATTACATGCAGAACAGGAAGCCCAGGCCTGGCACAGACTGAGCATTAGCTATCATTAGCTATCACTGTTCTCATTAATGATCATGATTATTTTCTATTATTTGTATTCACTGATGCCTATCCTCTCCCACTCCTGGTGCTGGGCACACTGAGCTGACTCAGACACGGTGTCCGGGTTCAGAGCCCGAGCGAGGAGGGAGGCATATAAATACTCCATGACAATGAGTTCATTCTGACCACGTCACTGTGTTGCTTAAATCCTCCTGTGCCCATGTTCATGGGCTCCAAGGAGCAAACACCCCTCTGCAACCACCCCTTCCCTGCCAGGGGTGGCCTGGGTCCTCGTACCACCCCCCCACACACACACCCCGTTGAGTGTCTTATCCATGGGGAATGGCTTTATCTGCTCTCCCTTCTCTCCATGTTAACCCCAGAGATAGGCTGCTCCCAGAGTGCAAGGAGAGTCAGCTGCAGTACCATTTATCTCCCGGAGCTGCCGCCCCAGCTGAGATTTACAGGCTGTGCCTGTCACAGGGACCCTGCAGGCTCAATTACAGATCTGCTTCCAGGCTAGACTGGGGCAGCAAGCTGCCTGCATTTGCCAAGCGGCCCCAGGGGAGAGCCACGGGCCCTGCCAGACCCGGGACCTCGGAAACATTGGGGCCCATTCAGCTGCCTCACTTGGGACATGTGAGGAAACTGAGGCCAGAAACGGGGAGACACACTCAAAGCTCCCTCCGGGGAAAATGGGCCCAGTGTGAAGTCTAATGTAGGCCCGTGGGTACCATCCAGGGAGCTCATTTCACTGTACACGAGTATATGACTTTATTATTACCCAAATAGCTTTCTTTTTATATAACAAAAATATTTACTATGGAAACATGCTTTGAAACTTTGAAGCAAAACATCGCACTTCCAGAAACAAAGACCATATTCTGTCCACACAAACACACTAGGAATGTATTCGGTGTAGCCTAAGCATTTCCCGGCTTCACCCACCTGGGATTACAAAATGGAGTCCCGTTTTTGTCCACAGACAACAGCCCCAAGCCCCCTCCTACATAGGCAGGAAATGATCCTTCTCAAAGTGTCCTCCAGTTATTCCTGGGAATCTCCGAGAGTAGTCACAAACCAGTGTCGATTGCAGTCACGACCGTAAAGTATTTGCCTGTTCTTCCTCTCCGGCTGTCTCCTTCTTCATCAATATCCTCAACTAATGAGGCCCTTAGAAGGCATCCCATTGCTGCCACCGTGAATAGTGCCTGTTATGGGGACAGTGGCAAGGCCTAAAAGTGCCCCAGACTGCCTTTTCTTTGGGCGTGACCACCCAGTAGGGCTGGGCCTCCTGGGAGGGACCCAGGTCCCTTGGCACCCTATCCTACTGAAAGCTTACCAGCCGACAGTCCTTGGTCAGGCCTCTGAACATGAACTGTCTCAACAGTTACCTAGAGGTGATAAGAATGTTTTCATGAGAATCACACAAGGTCCTATGTGCATGATACCTGATATATATAGTAGGTGCTCAATAAATGGAAGTTACCATTATTATTATTATTATTATAATACAGTCTGAGACTGGGTTTCCCCAGGAACAGACCCTGAAACAAGCATTTGAAACAAATAGTTTATTTGAGAGGTAATCAGAGGATGCTCTGCAGAGGTGTTGTTAGAAAGCGAGACAAGGAAGGGAAAGAAGCAAAGCATGTACTGGCAAAGCAAGTTTCTGCTGCAAGTTTCTGCTGTAACCAGCCAGGGCTCAGTTCCACTGCGGAGTTCTGGGTGATAGTGCAGAATGTGCCTCAAAGTCGTCCCAGTCAAGGCGTGAGGGAGCTGGGGTATGTATCCCCACATCATCAGCTGAGAGCTGCTCGGGGGAAGTAGATGTTGAGTTTCTGGCAACTTTCCCGCATGCATGCAGGCCAGGCGGAGTGGGCTCCGAGGCCAGAGAAAATCCCCAGGGAGAGTCGCTGGGGCTGGCCCTTGGAAGCTATTGGGTCGCCGTGCACAGACATGGTGGACACCAAGGAACACAGGTAGGATACTCAGAACACCTGCTACAAACACCATGTAGTGTCACTTCATCTTAAAGATGCTAAAAACATCTCCGTCAGGCTTGGAGGGTGGAGGCTATGTGGGTTCTCATTCCAGCTCTGTCACCTTCAAATGGACTGTGACCTGGTTCTGTGCCATCTCTGGTCCTCAGTTTCTTCTCCTGTCAAGTCGGGAGTTCAAAGCAGATGGATCTCGAGGTCCAACCAGCTCTCAGAAGTTCCACAATTCACCTGGCTTTTTGACTTGCACCTCACAGCACCCCTCGGCAGGGGTGAGCAGGGCTGGTGTGATTCTCCCTGTCAAGGACCAAGGAAATTCAGCCTCAGACGAGGGGAGTGGCTAGGCTGGCAGTTCTCGAAGTGCATTCCCTCCACCTGCGACCTCCGTGTCACCTGTGCACTTGTTAGAAATGCAAAATCTTGGGCCGCAGGCTAAACCTACTAAATCAGAAGTTAGGGGGGCAGGGCCAAACATCCGTGCCACCTCCCAGTGATTCTATTCCTGTGCGTGCTCATGTTTGAGGCTAGGCCATACAGGGAGTTAAAGGCAAAAGTGGGACTAGAATCTGAGTTCCTTCCTCCCAGGCTGCACATTTGTGGTAGGCATAGTGCCCTGTGCTTAGTAGACACTCAATAAATAGCAAGGAAATCTGTAAGCCCCACACCCATTTCTGGTTGCTGCATCTCCAGGGGACCTTTTGTGCTGTGCTGTGTCTGCTATTATTAGTTTCGCTATGGCAGTTTGGAGCCCTAGAATGTCAGGGCATTGGGCAGTCAAGTGCATCCATGGTAGACAAGAAATAGTCCTAGAGGAGAGGAGCCCCTGGCCTGAGGTCACCCAGCAAGGAAGTGAGCAAGCCAGACCCAAAGTCCTGGTGTCCCTCCTCTTACCTCAGAGCTCCCCCACCACTGATGAGTGTCACCTCTGGGCTAGTGCCAAGGTAGGGATGGGGGTCTTCTGAGCCATCTGGATGCAAGGCCAACATTCCCTCTGACACTAGGTCTCTAGTGTCCCTCAGCTTTCCCTAGATGCTTCTCCCTTCTCTGCTCTGCCTGGGGCTTATGAAAAAGCTCAGCTTTGGGGAAAGGAGTCTTGGAAACTCCGGCATAGCAGCCAGAAACTTCTAGTTATGCCTTCCCCACCAAGCTACTTCCCAAGGCCACTTAGAAAGTTTCCCCAAGGTTGGACACCTGGGTGGCTCAGTTGGTTAAGTGTCTGCCTTAGGCTCAAGTCATAATCTCCGGGTCCTGGGATCGAGCCCTTTGTTGGGCTCCCTGCTCATCGGGGAGCCTGCTTCTCCCTCTCCATCTGTCCCTCCCGCCCATCCCACTGCTTCTGTGCTCTCTCACTCTCTCTCTCTCAAATAAATAAATAAAATCTTAAAAAAAAAAAAAAAAAAGAAAAAGTTTCCCCGAGGTAAGGAGCCCTTCCCTCTGCAGAGCCAAAGGGCCTGGGTCACGGCACCAAGCGGGGGCTGGTCACGGGGAGGGTCATTGAAGGCAGCCACTACTGAAGGAGGCAGTTGAGCCACTAGACCCCTCAAAAGCAGCCGTTCGAATACCTGAGAGAAGAGGTACTCAGCCAATGTCACTCAGTTGAATCCTGGCTTCCTGACCCGCCGAGGCTGACCGGATGAGGTCTTCCGGTCTCCACTGCATGCATTTCTCCTGCAGGGGCTCTCGGGCTTACCCCGACTTGGCACCGCTCTGCAAATCTGACCTCCTGCTCACGGGGCACTGACCCTGGCCTCCCCTTTCACACATCACTGGCCTGGGCCACCAAGGCTCTCTCCATTCCCACATATAAATCGGGGCTGTCCATTGCCATCCAGACTGATGGCTGCAAGAGCAGCCGGGCCACTTCGTCCTTGAAACTCGTTCCTCTCGGTTTTTCCAGCAGCATATTTTTCTGTTTTCTCCTCCTGGGTCTTAGGCTTTTGTGGACTCCTTCATTCATCCCACCAGGATGGAAGTGGCTGTTTTTAAGTGTTGGTCCTTGGTCATTGTGGTTGGGTCTGGCAATCGGTGGTGAGCAAGATGGTCAGGACCTGCCTTATAGAGTACACAGTGTACGAGGCCCCTCGGGGCCCTGTTCTGAGCCCCTCCCATGCCCTTCCTCCCGGCGCTCTCCTGATCATCTCAGCAACATGCTGATGACCGCCAAGCCCCATGCTCTGCCCAGAACTCCCTCCAGATCCCCATCTCTTACTGTGTGGGGAACATTTCCATCTGGATGGTCCACAAACAACTCAAACTTGCAAGGTCCCCACCAAACTCATGATCATCTTCTCCAGCCTCCCGTCCCCTATGGCTTGTCTCACAAACTGGGGAGATATTTTTCACCCTTCCTTCTAGCACTTCACAACCATCTGCCCCCTAAAGAACACACTCCTCTGTCCCCACGGCCAGCGCCCTAGGCCTGCATCACGAACACGGCCCCAGCCCTTCTTCCTCGTCCAGCTTGTTCCCTCCAAACCATTGCGTGGACACAGCCAGAGGGATCGAAATTAAGCCTGAACAGCCCCGTGCCTGTCAGTGGATAAATGAATCAACAATTTGCGGTATATCCACGCAGTGGAATGTTATAATATTATTACTCATCCTTAAAAAGAAGTGAAGTGCTGGTACTACTTAGGGCACTGGTGAACCTCAAAAACACGAAGCCGAGTGAAGGCAGCCAGACACGGAAGGTCATGCGGTGCATGCTTTCATTTATGCGAACCGTCCAGAATAGATCGATCCATAAAGGCGGGATTGATGGCTGCCAGGAGCTCTGGGGAGGGGCACTGGCGAGAAACTACTTCGCAGGGAAGGGGTTTTACTTTGAGTCATGAAAATGTTTCATCGCGGGGCGCCTGGGTGGCTCAGTCGGTTAAGCGTCTGCCTTCGGCTCAGGTCGTGATCCTGGAGTCCCGGGGTCGAGTCCCGCATCGGGCTCCCTGCTCGGCAGGGAGTCTGCTTCTCCCTCTGACCCTCCCCCCTCTCATGTGCTTGCTCTCTCTCATTCTCTCTCTCTCAAATAAATAAATAAAATCTTTAAAAAAAAGAAAAGAAAATGTTTCGTCGCTACATAAAGGTGATGGTTGCCCAACACCGTGAATGTACTAAATGCCCCTAAATTGTTCACTCTTAAGTGGCTAATTTTATTAATCTCACCTCAATGATTCATTTTTTTTTTTAAACACCACCTCATATGCATTAGGAAAGCTCCTACCCAAAACAAGCACACAAACAAAAGGCCAAACAAAAGAAAAGGAGCATCGGCAAGAATGTAGAGGAACAGGAACTCTTGTGCACCGCTGGTGGGAATATGAACAGGGGCAGGCTCTCTGCGAAACAGGTTGGCAGCTCCTCAAAAAGTTAAAAGTAGAAATACCATCTGACCGAGCAATTCCACTTTCAGGTACGTAGCCCAAAGACCCAAAGACTCGAAAGCAGCATCTCAAAGAGATACTTGTACGACCACATTCACAGCAGTGTTATTCACAAGAGCTAAAATGTGTCCATCGACCGGTGAATGGATAGACAATTATGGTGTAAATACACACACTGGAATATGATTCAGCCTTTAAAAAGGAAGATTCTGCAATAGGCTACAACATGGGTGAACCTTGAGGACATGACGCTAAGTGAAATCAGCCAGGCACAAAAAGACGAATGCTATGTGATCCCACTTGAATGAGGTCCTTGGAGGGGTCAGGTTCACAGGGACAGAATTGTACGGGGGTTGGCAAAGGATGGGGGGAGGGGAGTCAGTGTTTCGTGGGCACAGAGTTGCAGTTTTACAGGATGAGAAGAGCTCTGGGGATGGGTGATGCTGATGAGGCACAACAGTGTGAGTGCCTTGAATGTCTAAGACCCACCTCGAGTGCCACTTACACTTGTTTACAAGAGTAAATTTTATTCTAGTGTATTTTATTTCTTTTCTTCAAGATTTTATTTATTTATTTATTTATTTATATTTATTTATTTTTAAAGATTTTATTTATTTATTTGTCAGAGAGACACAGCAAGAATGGGAACACAAGCAGGGGGAGTGGGAGAGGGAGAAGCAGGCTTCCCGCTGAGCAGGGAGCCCGACGCGGGGCTCGATCCCAGGACCCTGAGATCATGCCCCGAGCCGAAGGCAGACGCCTAACGACTGAGCCATCCCATAAATATTTATTTATTTATTGAGAGAGAGCATGCGTGCGTTCACATGTGGGGGGTGGGACAGAAGGAGAGAGAGAATCCCAAGCAGACTCTCCATGCTCAGCACAGAACCCAATATGGGGCTTGATCCCACGACCCTGAGATCATGACCTGAGCCGAAATTAAGAGTCAGATGCTTAACCGACTGAGCCACCCAGGTGCCCCTCAAGCGTTTTTTTTTTCCCCCCCACAAAAAAAAAATGTTTCAAAGTAAATCTGACCCTGTCAGTATCTCTTCAGTTCCCTGTCATGGCTCTGCTCTAAGAATGAGGTTCCAGCTCCACAGGTTGGCACCCAAAGCCCCCGGCACCCGGCTCCCCCACCTCTCAGGCCCTCTGCCCTGCTGCTCCCCATACACGGTCTTCACCCCACAGTCTCAACGACTGACAGTTTGTCACACAAGCCAACCACTTTCTCTAATGCTGTGGGCCTTCGCACATGCTATTCCTTCTGCCCGGGACACTTGTCCCCACTTCTTCTCCAGGTGCACGCTTCAGCCTTTAAAACTATGCTTAGGGATTATTTTCTCTAGGAAACCTCTTTTTGCCTCCCTGCTCCCAGGTCAGGGGGCTGTGGGCTCCCCTCTGTTGTGGTATGGATGTCACACGGCTGTGCAGAAAGCCCCTTCCTGCCAGGCTGTGTGCTGCCCAAATCCACAGACGAGGCTTCATTCGCCTCTGCACATGAGTCAGCAGAGAAGGGGAGAGTGGTAGCGTGGAGACTACTGAGAGTACCGAGCTCTCAGTCCAGGCGGGTAAGACAAGAGCACAGAGGAGGTGGAGTTGAAGGGCAGTGGTCTGTAGCGGAGAGGGCAGTGGTGTCCATGCCACGGAGCCCCAGAAGCTTTTTGGAGGTGGGGCATTTGAGAGGACAACATTTCTAAGAAGGAGGTGGCAGTCACTGGAAAAGCATGGGGAAAGACACAGCGATAGGGAGTTGCTTGGAGAAGGAGCAGAAAAACAACTAGTCATCTTCAAGCAATGACTTTGCAAAATTTCCAAAGCCATACAAGCCTTCTTAGAAACAAAGTCACAAGGAACCCCAATCCATAAAAAACACACAAGTGGAACAAGATGTGAGAGATCTGAAAGCTTTATTCTGCTCCCACCAATACTCCCGCCATCCCAACCACACACACCATCCCAACCACACACATCAACCCAACCAAACACACACCAGCCCAACCACCACGAACCATCCCAACCACACACACTATCCCAACACACACACCATCTCAACTACACATGCACCATCCCAACCACACACATAGCATCCCAACCACGCATACACCATCCCAACCACTATAAACACACTATCCCAACCACACCCACACCATCCTAACCAGCACACACACCATCTCAACCACCATACACACACCAGCCACCACCACATGGTATGTGTACACCATCACAACTGTCACATACACACAAATACCACCACATACACACCATTCACACACACACACCATTCCACACATGCCATCGTCATTCTCACCAGAACACAGGAAACCAGCAGACAATGGGTACAGGTAGAGCAATGGTTAGAAGTGTAACTTTAAGAGCAATAGGAACCAGTCACGTGGGGCCTTATGAGCAAGGCTGAGGAGCTCCAACTTCATCCTGAGGGCCATGGAGAGCCATGGAGGGTCCTGAGCAGAAGGACCCCTTAGCTGCAGTGTGGAGATGGTGTAGAGAGACGCCTGAGCTGGCCATGGCTAGCCTGCCCAGACAAAGGCCCTGAAAGATGCCAGTGGGACCCTCTCTGTTCTTCTAGTGCAGGGTGGACAAGAGAGGGTCCCCAAGCTGGCATGGCAAGAATTCTTAAGACTGAAGACCTGGAACCAAATCCAAGCCAGCATTCTCACTCCTCCTTAAGCTGGGACAAGACTCCATGTTCTGGCCATGGTCTAGATGAACTCAGGGCAATTGCTGGAGGCAGGAAGGCCAGCGGAGGCTGGTGGTGGCTGGGTAGTGGCAGTGGAGATGAGCGAAAAAGAAGCAGACTGGAGAGATGGGGGTACCTGGAATTGAAAGGACTGGGTGTGGGAGGTGAGGGAGACAGAGGGATCAAAGAGGAGCCCAGATGTCTGGCTGCGTGACCGGTGTGTGGGAATGCCACTCATTGAGATAGGAACACAGGAGAAAGAAGAGGCTCAGGGGATGTAATGATTCCATTTGAGGCCTATGGGGCCCGCGGGACAGCCTGGCCTTGTTGTTCAGAGCAGGGTAGGACAACAAACCGAAGAGAGAGGTCTGGAGCAAGGCCCAGCTGGGAGTCACCAAAGCCCACAAAGATAGTAACAAAACCCCCAGGATAGAAGAGATTGCCCAGAGCATCTGTGGCCGGCAAGACCCCTGCTATGGTGAGGGCACTGGGGCCTTCTCTGATCCTTCTGACCAACCGAGGTCCCTGAGAAATTGTTTCCACTGCACCATTTCTTCCCTGTTGCCACACTTGCTCATCTAGGGTGACTAACTAGTCCTGTGGACCCAGGATTTCCCTGATCTTAAAACTGACAGTCCTGCATCCTGGGGACCCCTCAGTCCCAGCCAAACCAAGGCAAACCAGGACAATCGGCCACCTGTGGCTTATCGCAGAGAATTATCGCAGTTTTAAGGACTTGGTTAGTGTCTGTCTTTCCTAGTCAATGGGTGTAGCACTTAAGAGTCAGAGGAAGGAGAAGGGTGCCAGGAGGGGCTAGGGACTGGTTTGGAAGGTAGGGGGAAAGCCTCAGGAAAGCATCTTGGATCTTTTGCATCCCAGGAAATTGGTGCACCCCAGATCTGGTGGCTCAGGATCAGGGAGTGGTTTGGCCTTCCAGGGTCCCCCAGGCCACTCGTCCCCATCGTCATCCCTCTTTCTTCCACAGAAGCCATCAGTTTCCTGGAGACGCCACGGATCCCTCGTTGCGGCCCCACAAGGTGGCGCTGCGCCCAACGCCTGCCCTGGGCTCTGCCAGGCGGGCAGAGGGACCTGGAGAGCCTCTGGCCAACCCTCTGAGCCGGCTCCCCCATCCCCCTCGGCGGCCTTGGGCGCTCAGGAGCGGTCTGGTGGAAGAAGACACCCCGCTGCACCCGCAGTGCACACAGGCTTTCTCTCTCACCAGGCACACCCATACTCACACGCTCTCCTGCCCACGCAGACCCCGAATACCCTTGACCCTGACAGCCCTGCAGGTACATGCTTGGCAGAGCCAGGACAGGCCTGAGGGGTCATCACTTCCCGTCCCCTCTAGGATGGCGTCCGCACAGGCACACGCAGGAGCATCCGTCCACAAACACACCCGCAGAACTGCCTCCTGAAGCCGGGCATCCTTCCCCTCACGCTGAGCACAGGACCCTGCTTCCCCGAGCCTCCCTTTCTCCACAACCCCTGCCGTGCCTCCCTCACTGTCCTCCGGTGGGGCCCAAATAAGACACTGGAAAGGATGGGGTTTCATGGGAGTGCAGCGGGGGTAACGTTAGACACACACACGAATGTTCACAAACACACCTGCACACGTGTCGACACGCAGCCCCTCGCACCGGCCCCGGCCCCACACGAGAGCGCTCAGGCACAGCTGTGCGTGTGAATGGCAGCACAAGGACACGGGGCACCCAACCTCGCCCTGCTGCTCACACCGGCACGCCTGGTCCGGACACCTGACGCCCAGTGGGTTCCTCCTCCCCTTTTGCTATGAAACAGAGCTGGCTTAGAGGCTCAGTGCCCAGGCAGGGTTCCTCAAACCTCCAGACTGCCCCCCTCCGCCCGCCTCAAGTTCAGCTCTGGCTGGAAATATGCTCCTGCATCTCCCTCCCACCCTCAGCCCTGGTTCCAGGTCTCGCTCCACCAGCTGTGTGACCTCAGGTAAGGCTTTCCACTCTCTGGTCCCTCCCCTGCTCCCTGAGGCTGTATTGTCCTCTATCAGACCTTTGGGGGTCCTGGGGGTCCTGGGGAGAGACTTGGGCAGTGTAAGCCACGCTGGCCTGCGGGGTCTGGCCCATCTAAATCGGAACTCCCATCCCACCTCTGAGTCTGGGGGACCTCGGGCCCCCCGAGGATCCTTTCCAGGGGTTTGTAAGGAGCCCAGTACAGGACGTGGTGTGCCAGAGGCATATGGAAAATCTTTGCTTCCTTTATGACAGGGAATCATTTTGTGGCGGGGATTGTATAGAAGGGGAGACTGTATAAAAGAGAGGATTTCTACACCCCTGACAGAGCTGGAGGTGCCTAATGACAGGAAGCTGCATCCCAGAGGAGAAAGGGAGGGAGCCAGTCTCAGAGCCTACCTGGCTCCTTCTCACCGCACCCCTGCCCTCAGCCTGTCACCAGGCCTGCGAGCTCCTTTTCTATGCAAGGGGGTGAGCAGAGCTGGGGAGGAGCGGGTGTCCAGGAGCACAGGGCGGTGGCCTGGGTGTTCGTGTTGTGTGCATCTGTGTGTGTGTGCACACGCGTGTGCCTTGAAGGAGGCTCTTTCTCCACGTGGCTGAGAGTGTGTGCAAAGTCTCAGATGAGCCATGGCTTCAATTGGAATGGGCTCTGGGACCTTACCCAAGTTACTTTACCTCCCTGTGCCTCAGTTTCCTCATTTAGAAAACGGAGATTACGATTCTATTAAAAAGGAAATAATAGACAGGCGTCACAGGGCATGTAAAAGTAGTTAGCCAAGCAGCCGGGGGCACACGGCTAGTGTTCAAAAACCTCTTCGTTGCTGTTTGATAGAACGCAGCCGGCACTGGTACCCATTCATTCATTCATTTTGATTCATTAACTGCCTCTAGCTCTGTGCCAGGCCAGCCTTGAACTGGACAGGGTCCTTGACCTCCAGGAGCTTCCAGAAGGATGGGAGAGACAGATCCGAACAGCAATAGCAACAGCAGAGCTGATGTTGAGAGAGGCAGCTGGGAGACAAAGGAGGGGAGAAGATCCCCTGGGAAGGGAGGGGCGCCACCCCTAGGTAGCCCCACACTCTGTGCACCAGCCCTATTGGAGCATTCCCTGTTCCCCAACTGTCTACCTGCTTTCCTACCTCCAGACCTTTGCTCACGCTTTCCTTTGCCCAGAAAGCCCCCCTCCCAAGTTCTGCCTCCTCACTGCTGTGCATTTTGTGAAAGACTCAGCCTCGGCCTACATTCCACTCTTGGCTTTACCCACTACACACATCAGAGATGGGCCATATAATTGATGTGCGGCCAGCACGTGTCGCCGTCTGGGGCTACTTGTTTCTGGTCCTAGAATGCCAACGCTCTGTGACCCTGAGCACAACCCTTCACCTCTCGGGCCTCAGTTTCCCCCTATGTAAAATGGGCAGCACCTTTTTCTCAGGACAGGTGTGAGGATCAAAAGACAGAATGTCTGGGGAAAGTACTTTGCAAACTGTAAATTGCTGGGCACCTGTCCAGGAGAGTTTTTATTCAAACAGCTTCCTTTCTTCTCCTGGGTGTGAGCCAAAAGGTGTGTACACCCCACAGGCTTGGGCCGCATTTCCCCAGAGCTCAGGTGTGGGGCAGCTTCTGTTTGGGGTTTGTGTTTGATTTCAAAGACAGGGAAACTCCCTTGCCCAGGTGATGTGGGCGGGGCCTGGTCAACAGAGTTGCCAGGGGAATCCTGAGGTCTGTGGGCCCTGATTGCCCCCCACAGTGATCAGGCAGAAAATCAACCCCCAGGAAGGGGGAAGTGTGTCGAGATTGTGCTGCAGGGACAGAGTGTCCCTTGGAGTCCGGTGACCCGGATGTGATTCTGGCTCCTCTGGGGGACTTTAAGCTAATCACCTGCTCTCCAGGCTTCAGCTACAAAGCCAGTGTACAGGATTTATGATTTGGGGAGCCGCTTATACACAAGGGGGTCCTGAGGGTACCAAATGGGGACCAAGAACTGACATGGCCACTGTGCGGGACGTCTCTCGAAGTCAGGTTCTGTCCCCACATGCCTTCCCAGCCTTGTCACCTCCACGCTCTTGTCCACTCTGTGTTGTAGCCACCTGGTGAACTTGGGGTTCCCTCGAGTCTCCCAAATCTCTCATCTCCAGCCATTGCCTGTCTGACGTGGCCCTCCTCCCTGCCTCTCTCCCCTGTGTCCTATTTAACGTCTTCTCATCCCCCAGAATGCTGCCGGGGCTTCAGCACCTCCAGGACCCCTGGCAGCTCCCAGGCACTGTGGGGCTCCTCTCTACTCACCTGCTCCGTGTCACTGGTGGTTTATGGGCAGGTCTCCCCACATCCCTTGCATTGCCATGGTTTCCCCAACACCTACCAGTTCAGGGCCAGGCACTGAAAGTCATGAATAAATACCTCCGAAGGTCCTCAGCACAAAGAGCAGGAGGACCATCTGGAAGAGCCCGTGTGGTTTTGGTTTCGTGGAAAGAGCCCCCAGAAGAAACTGGGCTCAAGTCCCCACCCCACCAGTTCCCAGTTGGGTGGTCTCTGGCAAGCCTGTCAGCTTGACTGAGCCTCGGCTTTCTCATTTGTGAAGTGGGGTGGTTCTGAGGGCGAGAGTGGGTAAATGCCCGTGGGACCAGAGGGCTCAGTGACTGGGAGCCCTTGCTGCTCGATCTCCCTTTCCGCCAGCACTTCCAAGGGAAGAGGCATCAGGGCTCTTTGTGAGGTGGCCTCCCACGGCTACGCCAGGGACGCTCTGGGCCGGGGTGGGCGCAGAGACAGCTGCAGCAGCTTTCCCCGAAGTGCCCCCCGGTTCCTGGGGCCTGGGTGGGCTGGGACGAAGCCAGCAGAGGGCAGTGAGCCCCACTGATTTTCCAGGAGGGAAGTCAGCCAGGACCTCGTTAACTTTGGAGGGCAATGTGGAACGGCCGTGGGAGGCTCTGGAGCTCAGTGTCCAGAGCAGGGCCTGGCTGGGGCAGGCAGGCCAGGGATGCCACAGGCCTGGGAGGCTCCGCTGGGAGCAGCCTGGAGCTCTGACAAGGCACCTGTGACGGACCGCAGTTCGTCGGGGCCTGTCTGGGACCTCAGGAGCCCGCAACCCACTTTGCAGCTTCACACTGACCCAGGTTAATACTTAACCAGGCTCCTGCTCAGCGTGAGGCATTGTGCCAAGAAGTGTTGGGGCCGCTGGTTAGGAGCGGGGACTCTGAAGTCAGACCACCTGTTTAGAGGCCTGAAGGCACCACTCAGCAGCCATATGACCGACCATGGGTGACATACACAGCCTCTGGGCCTCTGGGCCTCCGTTGTGAGGCCTAAACAGGCGAACCCATGTGCAGTGTCTAAAGTAATCCCTGGCTCTGGGCATTAGCCTTCACCTAATGGGAGCTATTAGCTGTGATCTCAAGCAAACTAACTTCTCAGTGCCTCAGTTTCCTCATCTGTGAAATGGGACTCATAACAGTACTCCCCTCCCAGGAATGTTACAAGGACTGAATCAACTAACTTACAGAAAATGCTTAGATTCTGAGAATAACAAAGGGCTCAGTATTATGGTCTAACACGTCTCTTGTTACAGCTACGAACGTGAGTGCCAGTTGTGATCTGTTACTGTGGACTCCCCTCACCTGCTCTACTATAAGGTCTGGGCCCTGCAGCCAGATCTGTTGCCTGGGTTTGAATCCCACCTCGACTGTTTCTTAGAGGGAATGATAATCGTTACTGCTTAGAGAATTAAATGAGAGCAGAAATAAAAACCCTTTTTGAACAATGCCTGGCAGAGAGTACATTTCAGCAAATGTTCCAGCTGCTGTCCCAGTTGACAGATGAGAAAACTGAGCCTTGGTTAGGGAAAGCTAGTGGCAGAGCCAGAGCCAGGTCTGGGATCCTGGCAGGTGTCTTCATTCTGAAGCCAAGGACACAGAGGGCTGCTTCCACTGTTGTTCTGAGAGAAGCTGCTGGTGCCATCCAGGTGCCCTAATTAGTAACTTCCCATCCTGCTTCCCAGCTTCACCCCAACACACCTCCCAGTCCTCTTCCCACCCTTATCGTGACATACTCTTCTGCATCTCTTTGCATTAGCACATGCTGTTCCCCATGCCTGGAATGCCATTCCCTCTCCTCTGCCTGACGTGTCTTCCTGGCAGCACAAGTCATCCCTCTGGGCTCCTCTCACACTTACCCAAGCTGAGTCAGCAGTTTAAACCCTGTCTTGTTCCCAAAAGTCTTCAAGAGGAAAACACTGTTTATTTCTGTGCTGGTCCCCCTGCGCCCGTCAAGATCCACTGTCTGTCTTCCACCCTGCTCCGTGGGGAGGCTGACCACCCAGACCGCGTCCTTCTGGGTTCAGCCTGAGGCGCCACGGGGAGACTGGAGGGCAGGGGGAGGGCGAGAGGTCCCCTGGCGGCCTGTGTCCCTCCAGGGAGCACGTCTCCTGACCCTGAGATGCCTGGTTCTTCCCCGTGGATGGTGGGCTCCTGAGGGAGGGCCGTGTCTGTGCACAGGGCAGCGCAGAGCACACGCTCGGGAAATGTCCTCGACTCGGACTGCCCCAGAGGACCAAGATGGCCATGCACGTGGGACTCGGCGGACGGAGTGGCGTCGAGCTGGGGCATCTGTCCACGAGCTCGTCCCGTTGCGCGATCCCAGACACTTGCTGCAGGGCACGTGGGCCGGGCTCTGGCGAGGCTGGGGCTAGGAGAGCCCGCATCATGGTGACGGGGACTGGGTGCAAACAGGCGAAGCGCACTCACACCTCACACCATACATCCTATGAAGGCAGGCAAAGGGGTACAAAGTGACAGGGGTGGGGTGCAATCTGGGGGCCACTGGGCAGAGAGGGCTGTGAAGGAGCCAGGCCAGCGATGCTCTGGGGACATTCTACACAGAGGGACCGGGACACAGGAAGGCTGGCGGTGGGAACACCTTGGTCTCTTGAAGAACAGCGGGGAAGCTGGGCATCCGGGGAGACCCTCCCAACTCTGACATTCGAGGGCTCCTAGGAGAAGGGGCCCTCGGCTGGCCATGGACTGCCAGTGAGCCCCATCCTTAGTTGTGCAGGTGGAAGCCCCGTGTGGACACTCTCTCCCTGTGTTCTCGAAGTCCTCACGATGACCTCGTGGGGAGGATCTTGGTGTCCCTGTTCCATACATGAGGAAACCGAGTCTGAGAGAGGTGAAGCAAATTGCCTGAGGTCACAGGGTCAGGGAAAGAATGGAAATGAACCCAGGTCTGCCTGACCCATAGGCAAGAAGGCATTTTCCCAGGGCCAGCACATCCCTTTGCTGAGGAGCTCCTCTTCGGTAACCTTGGCCCTGCAGGGACAGGCTGGTAAGAGGACCCAAAGCTCCTGGCTGGGGGGAGGCAGTCCCAAGGCCACATAGCCAATGGGGAGGGCGTGGGGGTTCCAGCCCCCCACTCTCTGCAAAGGGGACACTGGTAGGTGAACAGAAAAGCCCTGCCATGTCCGCCATGCCCAGACACTCTTCCAGGGCCGGGCGGGTTGGCTAATGGGTATCATTTCAGCCCTTTCATTTCTAATAGACACTGTACTGTCATAAAGACTGTCATTTCCCACGGCTCAGGCAGGATAATCAACACGCTGGCTGCCCAGAGGACTGAGTGGCAGGATCTGGACACGGCCGTGAAGATAAGCCCCTCCTCTCCCTGTCGGCCATTCCAGTCCTTTCCCAACCAGACTAAGCCCTTGGGTTTAAGAGCAGGGCCTGGGGTCCCAAGAGGCCCCTGCTCGCTGCACAATCCCCCGCTCAGGGAAGAACTGCCTCCTCTCAGCCTAGCTCCAGCATTTCATCGCCTTGTGTCCTTGGGTAAGGTGTTTTCCCTCCCCAAACCTCAGTTTCCTCATCTGTAAAATGGGGGCAATTCTTTCTGCCTCACCAGGCAGCTTACGTGAGCTGATCTACAACTTGACTTGCATAGCTGGTGTTTATGGGCAGTCGGCATGACAGTGGCGGTGCCAGAGGGGATAATGATGCTTGTCACATGTTAAAAACAGAAACTGAGCCCAGAGGGGCGCCTGGGTGGCTCAGTCATTAAGCGTCTGCCTTCGGCTCAGGTCATGGTCCCAGGGTCCTGGGATCGAGTCCCGCATCAGGCTCCCTGCTCAATGGGAAGCCTGCTTCTCCCTCTCCCACTCCTCCTGCTTGTGTTCCCTCTCTCGCTCTCTGTCAAATAAATAAATAAAATCTTAAAAAAAAAAAAAAAAGAAAGAAAGAAGGAAAATGAGGCCAGAGAAGGGAGTGGTCTCCCTAAGGTCACACAGCAAGTTAGCTGGGCTGAGAACTTGGGTTTCTAGGCCAGAACTTTTGCATGAACTCCTCAGTGGTCAATGGTAGTCACTAAGGTATGTTGAATCCTTCTCAGGAGCCGGGCACTGTCATGAAGGATCTCATGCAGTCCCCCCACAGAACTGACGAGGCAGGTGTTATTACCATCACCCCCAATTTGCAGGCAGGAAGGTAGACCCTGTGGGATGCCCTCAAAGAGGATCTGGTACGTGACAAGTCCTGTCCAGGGAAACTGAGACCCAGGTGGTTGGTAGGCTAGCAAAGTTAGCTCAGTGGCTGGAGGAGTCTGAGAGGAAGAAGGTAGCTGGGAGAAAAAGAGGAAGGGGCCTCTGCTCCAAACAGGCCAGGGTGTCAGTCATGATCCCCTTACTGGCACATCACCCTGCCAGACTTCCCTAGTTCGTCGTGTTGCTACGTTCTCACAGCACGCTACAAACAGTGGTCCCATTTTGCAGATGGAGATATCGAGGCTCATACAATCAAAGTGACTTGCCCAGGTTCACACAATTAATAAGGAGAACTTGGACGTGAGCTCAGTTCTCTTAATGTCCAGGCAACTCTTTTTCCCTTGCTTAATTCATTTTTTACTTTGTTGGCGTTTTTCTCTCTTGTCTTCTCTGCAAGTTACCAACTGTCTGCCTCCCATCCCCTGACACTGCTACACCGGACGTAAGCAAGCATCCTGAAGGTAGGAATCTCATTTGACTTCTTCGCTGCTGTGTGCTTGGAGCCTGTCACAACAGTGGGGACAAAGCTGGAAACAAGTGGCTGTTGGTTGGGTGGTTGAAGGAACTGTAATCGGGCTACAATTTGTTTAAGTGATACCAGTGGTCGGCATGGTCCATGTGGAGATTTCTTTTGATTGTGAGGGATTCATGAGCAAATATACAGGTGGGCAGGGGAAAGTGGTGTTATTGTAACTGCATTTTGTTGTTGTTGTTGTTGTTGTTTATTTTTCATGAACAAGTTTGCTCCACTTCTTGATCCGTAGAGCTCTGGGGAGGGCTGGACCAATCTTTAGGAGGATGCCAGAGCACTTCTCACAAGAAAGCACTGGAAAGCCAACCCCCGCTCCCCATGGTGTAAACTTAGAGAAACATGGGGTGCTGGCGTAGCTCTGAGTGAGGTCCAATGGCAGGAGAAGGCCCCCAGGCTCCAAAGAGAACTCATCTGAAGGGCAACATCAGGGGTGCGGACAAAGACATGCGGGACTTCGATCAGCTTTTCAGTCAAGGCTCCCCATCTAGGTAAGGAAAAACACCACGGAGAAGGAGGCACCAATCCTCAGCTTGCAGCCTCCCTGCCCAGCACAGTGTGGGCCTGCCCGTGTTTCGCACAGACCTGACCCCGCAGGAGCACCGGCCCCTCCTCAGACCCGAGCCGCCGGGATGCGCACAACCAGCCGCGAACAGCGACACCGCCTGGCGGAGGCTGGGATGACGGCACCAGGTGGGGGGTCAGCGCCCTTTCTCTCTGTTCCTGGAGTTTGCAGGCAGGACGGGCCCGCTGTGGACAAAGTCCTCAGGGTTCCTGAGTCGGCTCTGGAGAGTGGAGGCCCCTGGATGGTTACTGAGCTTCCTGCCGATGAAGGCTTGTGATAAGCGGTTAGTTGGAAAAATAAGAGATGCCCTTGTTTTTATCCCAAGTCGGTGAAGCCCTTGTGCGTTTAGGGAACTTCAGTTTTACCCTCTGTCACCAGGGACCACAGCTATCCACATTGACAAGTAACACACGGGAGACTTCTTTTCGATAGCAGACTATCTTTGAAATTAGTAACAATTGCGCACACACGGGACATGCCAGAGTTGACAAAGTTCTTAGGCATTCAGGCTCTTCTCTGAGCCTCAAGCCAACCCTGTGAGGTAAGGAGGGCACACGGATCCTCCCTAGGAAAGTGAGACTCAGAGAGGGACAATGACTTGCCCATGGCCACCAACGAGTCGACAACACCCGGCCCTGCCCCTGTTGTGGGGACCCCAAGCTGCCTCCCAGGGAAGCCCGCACCCAGGTCCCTGCCCCCCTCACAGCAGCATCAGGACCACGATGGCAACAACCATGAGGACTCCAGCCAGGATGCAAAGGCCCAGGAAGACAATGTCACTGGTGTCCTGAGGCACCATGGCCACAGGGCCCTCCAGGGCCTCCACCTCATCCCTGGGTGGTGCTTCCTGAAGATGCTCAGCTGTGGCGGCATAGGGCCCAAGCCAGTCGGAGCCAGACAGCAGATGGACAGAAGCCTCCTTGCGCCGTGGCTCACAGCGGACCTCATACTCATGGACGTCCTCCTGCCCGCCAGCCGAGAAGTCGATGTACAGCACGCTGACGATCACTGAGGTGTTGTTCCTCCGCTGTGGGGGTCACGGGGCACTCACTCACACCTGAAGGGGTCGGGGCTGACCCTGTGCCCCTAGGTATGTAGGGACTCTGTGCCAAGGGGGCAGAACGCCAGGAGCCTGGGTTCTAGTGCCAGCTTGACCACCGACTCCCTTCCCACTTGGAACCTCAGGGTCTCCACCTGTAAAACGGACACTATGGGGATGTCTGATGGGTCCGTGTTTGCTCTGGCTTCAAGGAGGCGGGGTCTATGAAAGACAATAACAGCAAGAGCAGGCCCATCTGCCATGTTCCAGGCTCTGTTTTAAGTGCGTTGTCTCATTTCATTCTCACTACGATCCTCTTTTATTGGTACCATTAATATCCCCATTTCACAGATGAGGAAACTGAGGCCCAAAAGTTAAATCCCTTGTCTGAAGTCACACGACACACAAGTGACAGAGCGGGCAGACAGGAAAGGTAGGAAGCTGCCGTCCCTGGACACTGGGCCACCCCTCTGGGGAAGGGTGTGAAAGGGAGTTTCAAAGGGGCTTCCAAAAGGCTCTGATTCCATGTCCCCAAAGGAGGCTTCTGCATTTGTGCCCTCAACCTGTCTGCCCCCAAACCCTCTGAGGAGGACCGGTGTCCTTGATTTTTGTGATACAGAATTGAGACCCTGGGCAAAGAAAGATGGGGCCTGTGAGTAGAAGGGGACCCAGTAAAGTCAGTCCACATGATAAAGAAGGGAGGAGAAAAATCACAGGAAGTGGAAGTTTTTAGGGGTTGTTGATGAGTGAGAGACTTGAAGGGGAAAAGCCAGCCACACAAGATGTGCTGTTATGGTTATGAAATCAAGTCTCCGTTGTTTTTTAAGAGATGCACAGAAAGGTGGCCATTGCCTTGGGCTGTTTGAGCTGTGCATCTTTGAGAGCAGCTCAGTGCAGAGACTGGTCCTCGAGCATCTAGGACGTATAACGGTGACACTAGGAATCCAGGAGTCTAAGTTTCTCAGCTTTTATGTTTCCGTGGTATTAGCCCCAAGATTCTATGATTCTGTGGCTCCGAGTTATGGTGGTGGTTGCATGCCTCTGAGCCTCTGAGTGTCCGTGATACCTCGTTCTCCGTTTCCTGGTTCCCTGCCTCTGGGATTCTCTGTCCGTCATTTCATGACTCTGTGGAGTGTCCACAGAAAATCCCTGAGGGACTTAGGGCATGGAGTCAGGGTGAGGGCAGATCATCTTGGCAGCCAAGACTGCCCCCACTTCTCTCCTCAAGTCAAAAGGACAGAGGTTGCCAGAGGCTGGGGAAGAGGAGGGGTGGGCTGGAGGGGCCCCAGGTGGACATTTGGCTAATGTGGGGGGCAGGGTGGTATGGCTTGCTGGAAAGTGGTGATTTCTGCCAAGCCAGTCTGACACATCCCTGGACACCAAGCCTTGGGGGTGGGGGTGAGCTCTCCCTGGAAGGGGGGAATCTCTCCTTTCCCCTTTAACCTGCCCCTAAGAATGCAGACATCTGAGGTGCTTGGGCCACTGCCCAGCGACTCCGAGGGCCCCAAACCTGAATTCATTTGTAAGCCTCACTGCCTTTGGGGGGAAGTGGATCCTGTTACTTGAAAGGCCCTTTTGTTCTGTGGAGCACAGGGACCATTTGGATCACAGGTTGGGGAAGGGGTGGCTGGAGGCAGCCGCCGGGTGTGAAAGGGGTGAGGCCTGGGGGGGTGGGGAGTTCCCGGGAGAAGGGAAGGAAGAGCAGGAAGGCCTCCAAGGACGGTCAGGGTCAGGGCCTTGCAGGAGGAGCCTTCCATAGGGTTGTCGCTGGGTTACTCAGTGGGGCCCCCTTCTCTGTCTCCCATTTGAGTTCTTTGTCACGTCTACACTGAGCAAGTTTGTTGAGTTGTGCAACCAGGCTTGTGGGGTCACTGAGCCAGGAGGAGAAGCTGAATTCTCAGGAATGGCAGGTGCCTCTCAGCAGGGGTCAGACGCCCTCCCTCACACCTGCGCCCCCCCTCCCCCCCCGCCCAGCCCCTACCTGAGACTCGGTGCCGCAGGTGTCAAAGCGGGCCTGGATCCGGAAGGTGCCACCGGCTTCCTGCGCAGCACAGCTGCGGCTGCCCAGGTAGACCTTGGTCCGCTCCAGCGGTGCCAGAGTCTGTGCGGCAATCAGGATCTGGAAGTCCGTGCGGGAGCAGCTCACGTTCATGGGCACGACTGGGGACGGAGGGAGGGAGCGGCTGGAGGCCTTAGGGGCAGGAAGTCTGCCCCCACCACCCCGACACCCCACGCAAAGGGTGATGTGTGCAGCCTAACGGGGATGTTTCACGTGTGTTACTCCGTTTAACTCCCTCAGACTATGAGTTCCCGAGGGCAGGTACCCGGCCTTCTCATGTCCTTGCAGCCTGGCTCAGAGCTTGGCAGGTGCTGTGAATTCTGAATTCTGAATGAATGAATGAGTGAGTCAGTGAATGAATGAATGAATGAATGAGTCAGTGGATGTATGAATGAATGAACGAATATTCTTAATCCTAAGAAGAGGTACTACCTGCTGATCTCTTTACCATGTGCCAGGTAATTCGTTCAACCATTTAACAAATATTTCTTGTTGGCCTACTATGTGCAGGACACTATTCTGGCACCACAGAAAAAGAAATGGAAAAAAAAAAACAACCCAACACCCCAAACTTCCTGCCTTCTTGGACCTTACATTCTAGTTGGGCAAGGGGGCAATAGATAGGTAAAATGAAAGATGTGTTGGAGTGGGCTGAAGGAAAATCAAGCGGAGAAGCAAGACAGGGAAAGGCAGAGTATGTGTGTGGGGGTGGGGGGCAGAACTGCGGAGAAGAAAGCCTCACTCGCTCCCCACGGTGATCCCATGAGGTGGACACAACTAAACCCATTCTACAGTTTTGGAAACTGAAGCTCTGAGAGGTAAAGTTGTTTGCAGTGGTTGAGTTGGGATTTCAGCCATTATTGAGTCTGTAGGTGATCCCCCCCACCCTATTTGGTGGGCCCCCACAGCCCTCCAGGCCGAGATGGTGTGACTCTCTGTGTCTGGGTATATCAGAGCCTGTGTGCGTGTACAGGGCAGTGCTGGCTGGCGTGGGGGCAATGGAGGGGGAGGAGAGGGCGGCTGGTGGGTGGGAAAGAGAAGAGATGGCAGGCAGAGGCCTGGAACTCTCAGCCCCTCTCCGGGAAATGCCTCAGACATATTTCAGCCTCTGGTGTCTGGGCAGTCGGGGATTTATGGGCCCGCCATCTCCCACGATGATCTCGGTGGCACTGAACTGTGTGTCACCCCTGATTGATGCTGAGGTTGTCCTCTAGCCGGGAGGCCGCCTGCAGCCTGGGCCACATCTGGAACCTCGTCTAGCACGAGTGCCCCTGTCTGGCCCTGGGCTCCCACAGGGATCTGGGGAGGGGGGCGGGGTGGGTGGGAGCGGGGGCTCCTGCCGCTGGAACAGAGCTGGGTTTAGAGCTGCCCCACCCTCAGGCTCTGTAGGCACCAGAAGGAGAAGGGGCTTGTCCAAGATCCCACATTGCTGGGAGAGGACCCATGCCTAGAAATAAGACGATCAAACCAAAGGGGACCTTAAAGATCCTTCAGCCAGTGTCCTCATTTTACAGGTGGAATAACAGACCTGCAGAGAAAAAACCACCTGTAGCTAGCTGAGGCAGAGCCTGTGGCCCCTGGCTCTCCGGAGTGAAACCCTAGGAGGGGTCACTCTCACAAGGGACAGCTCTCCTCCCCCAGGTTATGGAGGAAGCCAACTGAGGCCCTGGAGGGTGGGTCTGCCCAGGCCACTTCACTGCCACTAGCTCGCTGTGGCGCAACCGTGTCCTTCCCCATCACCACTTGCGTAGGGGGTAAGGATGGAGGGAAGATGCTTGATTGCAGACCAGGCCCGAGACATGTGAGGGACAGACATCCACCCTCAGCAAGGATGTCCCCTGTTCTCTCTTTTCATCTGAATGGCCGCCTGCAGAGGACATTCATCAACCCCTTGCATGGATGAGGCCACTGGATAGTCGGTAAATGGGAGCATTTGGATGTGGCCCTGGTCTGTCGGAACTCAGCCCTGGCTCCCTCCGCCGGGACCCTACTGGGCCACAAAGAAGGCAGGCAGGGGTCCTAGTCTTGGCCGTGCCCCCGTTGCCCACGTGACCGCGGTGAAGTGTTTCTGCTCTCTGCCCCTCCCTTTCCACACCTGCACAACAAGAAGCTTTCGCCTGCTCAGGTAGAGGGAAAATGGGTCCAGAGCCAGGCTTTTCTGGGCCCACGGGCCAGGGAAGGGTGACGGGAAGAGGGGAGAGATGGTGGAGGCTGCTGGCTGGCAAATCTAACGGGCACTATGGAAGCTGGAAAAGCCCAGTGCCAGCATTCTCAGCCGCCTCTGCCACTGGGCATGGCCACCTGACCAAGTTCAAACTCTTGAGACCAAGAAGTCTTCCAAGAGCTTCTGAAAATGCTTTTGTTTTCCTGGTAACGGGACATTTGTAGCTGGCATCTCCCCTACCCTCTTCCAGCCTCGAACGTGGACATGATGTCCGAAGTTGTAGCAGCCATTTTGCAGTCATGAGGCCAAGAGAATCCCAGAGATACCAGCTGAGACAGTGTTAAGTCCCTGAACCAACAAAGCAGCTCCCTAGCTCCAGACTTCTTGTTATGTGAGGAAAACAAAAGCCACTTGTTCAAGCCACTGTCAGTCAGGATTTATGACCGATATAAGCAAAGCTTGTCGACATCTCCATGGTTATACCAATTGTTTATCACAAGTAACATGGCCATATTTTGCGTACTATCCCTGGATACACAGGATAAACCACAGCAGGAGAGAGGCCAGGGGCCCAAGGGGGAAGGAGAGAGATGGGGGGAATTAGGGCACGTGGAGTTGGAAGCTGGGAAGGCAGGACTCTGCGGGGTGGAAATAAGCAAGGGCCACGTTGGTGCGGTCCCTGGGGTCCCAGGGCAGCAGTCAGCAGTGTTGTAGCCACCCGAGAAAAGGTTGGAGGAGACCCGCGGTGGGATGGAGGGAGGAAGCTGCAAAGGACCCCAGCCTTGCCCACACCCCCCCTCCATCAGCACGCCCACACCCTCCACCCCAGCTGACCTCCAATGTAGGCCACGGAGAAGCCCCTCCGGGTGGTGCTGCGGTCCGTGTGCAGTAGGAGCAGAAGCTGGTTGCGGCTCGAGGTGACCGGGGCTGGCAGGTGGTGGCCACACCAATTCCCCAGCAGGGAGGCCTCCTCGCTGGCCCCATCAAAGGCTGCCAGATGGTCGAAGTCACAGGTCCTGGTCAGGCTGTTGGGACCCTCTAGGTCCAGGTCCAGGAAGAACACCTTGACCCGGTAGCCTGGAGGCAGGCGGATGGTCCAGTGGCAGTGAATGTTGTTAGGGTAGGCGCTGGGGTACTGGGGACTGGAGAAGTTGCCCCGCACAGCCGTGTATACCTCCTGGCATTCTCCTGGGTTGGGGAGAGTGGGACAGAAGGGACAACAATGAGAAGGGTGGAGACTGTCACCCTCTGCAGTACAGCTTGGGCAGTGGGCACCATAAAGGTCCTAAAACCACCCTGGCCCACCACCTGGTGGGCACCGTGGTGGGCAAACCAGACAATGGATCCCAAAGCCTGCTTTAAACGGGAACTAGCTGAAGGCTAGGACTCTCATTCCAATTGGCAGTCCACTTCACGAGTGCTGGTCCGGTTAGGACTTCAATAACCAGACCTAATACTTGTCCTCAGAGTTGAGTCCAAACTTGGACCTGACAGACAAGATGGCTCATGACATGACCTTGCTTGTTTTGTCACTGCCCCTCATCCAGCCCTACCTTCCAGCCTCCCCAAACACCTCCCAGCATACGAGCACACTAAACCCTCTCTGTCCTCCCTGCCTTCGCGCATGCTGATCTCTCTGCCTGGAATACCCTTCCCTTCCTTCTGCCTCTGGCTAACTCCTTCAAAGCACTACTCAATTCTCTCCTCCTCCAGGAAGTCATCCATGATTCTTATTGTTAACAAAGATCACAGTGGGTTGTCATTGTCTATTTCCTTCTCCATCTCCTCCACTCTCTAGTTCATTTTACTATCAAGGGTTCATTCATTCATTTGTACACACATTGATTGAATCCCTTCTATGTGACAGGTACAGAGACAAACCCATAGGAACTCACAATCAGGGGAAATCAACGTGCCGACCACATTCATAATGATAAGTGTTAGATCATTGCTGCAAAAAAAAACTCCAGAAGGAGTTGAAAGAAAGGACTAATTCTGAGTCAATCAGGAAGACTTCACAGAGGAGGTGACATGCTTACGCCTTGGCACTGGCCAGGCAGGGACACGCACAGCATGCACAGGGGACTCGAGGTATAGCCCCAGCCCCTTCTACCTGAGAAGTAGTAGGCCTTGAAGCCCCGGCCTCCAATGTTAAAGTCAGACTTGAAGACCACCTGCAGCTCGTGGCCCAGGGACACAAGAGTGGGGGGCCGGGTGCTGCCACAGTAGCGATGCCCGTGGGCGGGGCCAGGCCCCCCAAGCACGGCCACGTAGTCATAGGTGCACTCCTCACTGCCCTCCACCTGGAAGTCCACGAACACCAGCTTGACGGTGGCGGGGCCGGAGGCGTGGATCACCCAGTGGCACTCCACGTTGTTGGGGTAGTTGTCCGGGTAGTCAGGGCTGGTAAGGACCCCTGAAAGGCCCGTTAGGACACCACCACACACATCTGCAAGGAAGCCCTCCTGAGCTGACTTTTCTTCCTCCCCGTGGCCCCCCAACCCCCTCCCTTGGGAACAGGACACCCCTCAACGTGCCACCCCCCTGGGTATCTATCTCATGGAAACCTCGTCACCATCCACTGAGCGCTTGCTGTGTGGCAGGCACAGACCTGGCACTTGGCACCAACGCTGTCTTTTGACACCATTACCATCACCCTAGGGGAATGCACAGTGGTTCTCCCCATTCTATGGTCGCGAAAATGGAGGCACGGAGAAGGTAAGTAACTTACCTGGGGGAGTCTAGGTTCACCCAGATAGACCCTGAGACAAGGGTGTGAGCACAAGGAGTTTATTTGGGAGCTATAAGGGCCAACAGAGGGCATGTCAAGCCAGCTGCCCAGCCCTGTTGGGGAATCCTGGGGAATGGCGTCAGGCACACACCTCAGAGTTATGTCACCTGAGAGAAAGGGAGCTGAGGCGTTCATACACCAACTCCCAAGAGCCCAGGCCGAGGGCTGTGGGGACAGAGGCGACCTGCCGAGACTCCGGAAGAAGGCTTCACATAGAGATATGGAGGTTGGCAGGAGCCACTGAAGTGATGAGTCCCCGGGAACCTGGGTGGGGCCCTGGTGGCAGGCCACCCAGCTGGTAATGGGGAGAGCAGGCATCGCCTGGTTGCAGAGCCTGGGCACTTGACCTTGTGATTCTCACTGTCCCTTCCTACCAGGCCTGTGGCGCACAGAGGCTGAGGTGCCCAAGTTCAGCAATGTTCTCAAAGCGCCCTGACAGAGGAAACTGAGGCTTGGAGAGAGGGTCTGGTGAAGTGGAGATGGGCTTGAAGTCTGAAGACAGGTGTCGGTCCTCAGCTCTGTCTTCTATGAGGGGTGTGACCCTGGGCAAGTGACCCAGCCTCCATGAGCCTCATGGGAATACGAGAGGTCAGAAGACCTGCCCAGCCTGATCCACCAGGTGCAGGCTCATGCAGAATCTCCAGTGCTGATGAAACCCTTTTGGAACCCAGCCCTGCCAATCCAGCCAGGAGGTGGCTGATGATGAATGCCCTGACCATGTGGAGGCACCAGCAGGGTGGGGCACACTGCTGTTTCCCAAGACGCCAAGAACCTCACCCCAGGGCTTGGCTTTGTGAACCTAGCTCTGCTCTGGGCTGGGCGCTAAGACTTCTTGTCCCAGTGTTCCTGCTTTCAGCCGTGTAACCTTGGGAAGGCACACTCCCTCTCTGCTCTTAACTTTACTGTTTGTGAAATGAGAGGGCAGGTTCTGACAGTCTGTGAGATCCTTTTCCACGTGAACACACTTAGCAGAAGCTTTGAATTGTGCTCCGGAGCTTTGCAGCAGCCCCCTGGGGCATCCGTCGGCCTGCACGTGGGGCAAATTTCACTCCTGTGCTGTATTCAAGCTCTCTTTAACGCGCTGAACAACAGCATCCACAGTCACAGGTCATATATAAAAATTTCACTCATTGGAGGCCATCCATATTGACTTATGTTTTCAGTGATTGGCTTATAATAAGTAAATGTTAAAAATATGAACTTCAAAAATACAGTAAATGCATACCAAGAAAGTACTGCCTTTATCTCTTTTATATATAAGGGATTAACCTAAGTTTCCATTTGCTATAATGGTACTCCTGTTTTTAAAAATGCTGGAAAAGGGGCACCTGGGTGGCTCAGTCGTTAAGCATCTGCCTTCGGCTCAGGTCATGATCCCAGAGTCCTGGGATCGAGCCCCGCATCGGGCTCCCCGTTCAGGGGGAAGCCTGCTTCTCCCTCTCCCACTCCCCCTGCTTGTGTTCTCTCTCTCAAATAAATAAATAAAATCATAAAATAAAATGTGGGAAGACATTGCTTATGGAATTATGACTTTGATATCCTAACATTTTAAAATCCTAAGAGTCTAAAATTCCAAAACTGTGACGAGATCAGTCTGTGATTCTTGTGTTTTGGCATTCCGCAGTTCTGTGCCTCGAAAGCCAGCTCAGGGAGGGGCGTCCCACCCGAGCCCTCCGACTGTTGTATGGGGAAACCTGCGTCCCAAGAGCCTCTGTGGTTGTCTGTGGCTTGAGCGGACACAAGTAAGGCGTTGGGTTTGGGCCTTGGGAGAAGGGAGGAAGTTTGAGTGTCTGCAGAGAGGCCTGGAGACAAGAGGAAAGCTGAGACGAGCAAAGCCTCTGCTCCCCTCACTAGACTAAGGGGCAGGTTTCCAGGCAGAGGGAGGGAGGGTTAGGGATCCACAACGTAAGAGGCATTAGGTAAGGCCTGGGGAGGGAGAGTGTCACCGGCTCCACACAGATGGCCCTCGTGCATCTTTTACTCCAGAGGACTTGGGGTGGGGTGCCAGGGGTCCCTGCGCCCGTAAGTGATGGGGTGCTGCAGAGGGACGGGCAGCAGGGGCAACCTGGTGTCCTCTCCTTCGTCCTGATGCCATGGTATGGGATAAGAAGGACCATAGCGAGCACAAGAGGCCTTGCTCCTGGGTACAGTGAGACCCTCCCAGGGCTCCCAGGACTGCTGCCCTGAAGATGGGAACCTACAACACCATGACCACCGCTGGAAGCTGTCCTTGTCCCTGAGCTGTGGCAGCAGGGCCATCCAGGCTCCGGAGCTGCCGGCAAGCCTCGCCTCAGCCCACAGCTCTCCTCCCCCCGGCCCCCGCAGGGCCCCCCTCTCCCTGCCAGGCCCCCCTTGCCTTTCTGGTAGCCAGCAGAAAAGCCTTGGCTGGCCACGTGCTTGTCTGAGTGGAAGACGACAGACATGACGTGCCAGGAGGAGGTGAAGGGCGGCGGGGGCACCCGGCCGCAGAACCTCCCCAGCAGGCTGCCCTTGTCCCCCGAGGCCCCGTTGTACACCTCCAGGTAGTCGAAGCCGCAGGAGTCATGGTACTCCAGGTCGAAGGCGTGGAAAGTGAGCAGCACCGAGGAGCCCTCGGCCACCACGATCAGCCAGCTGCACTGTATGTTGTAGGGGTAGAGTCTGGGGAAGTTGGGGCTGGAGAAGTTTCCGGAAGGTGCTGAGAGCACACCCCCACATTTGACACCTGGGGCAAGAGGGAAGAATGGCTCGGTCAGTGCTGGGGTCCTGGATGGTAGAGCCGGCCACAGACCTGGGTCTTCGGGATGGGGTGAGGGAGCATGAGGCCATGACCCTAAATCAATTCACTGATGCACGTGTTTGCTCATTCATCTGCTTAATCCTCAAATACTTATCAAGCACTCTTTTATTCATTCAACAAATACCATCTGAGTGCTAGGCAATGTTCTAGGTGCTGGGGTTTCAGCAGGAACAGAACAGACAAAAATTCTTGCCTTCGTGGAATCTCCTGGGTGGTTCTGATGGGGAATGCAGATGATAAACACGGTGAGTAAAATATAGAGCATACTGAAGAGTGATTAGTGTTATGGAGAAAAATAAAGCAGGGAGAGGAGACAGAAACGTTGGGGCAGATCTATAATTTTAGATAAAACAGTACTATATGCCAGATCCTAGGCGTGTACCGTAGGGAATTTAAAAATTACAAACGATAATACCCCCACCCTCAGTGAGGATGCGCACAGCCTATTGTACTCTCACAAGTACATTCTTATACGCGCATATTTGCTGATATTTAAAAAAAAGAAAACAATGGAAGGAAACTAATAAAAATGATTCTCTGTCAGGGGAAGGAGTAAACAGAGGGGAGGAAAACAGGCATGAAGCTAGACCTTTTTCAATGAGACCTGTTTTATAATTTTGACTTTATAGTCATGAATGACTTTTTTTTTAAAGATTTTATTTATTTATTTGACAGAGACACAGCGAGAGAGGGAACACAAGCAGGGGGAGTGGGAGAGGGAGAAGCAGGCTTCCCGTGGAGCAGGGAGCCCAATGTGGGGCTCCATCCCAGGACCCTGGGATCATGACCTGAGCCGAAGGCAGACGCTTAACGACTGAGCCACCCAGGCGACACTCATGAATGACCTTTAATATAATTTTTAAATTAGCAAAAAACCATTTTAAGTAACCCCTAAAAATCCAAAACTGAAACAAATATCATATACATATATCAAGTTGGAGGCACATTCATCATGGGGGGAAATGATTTCAAATGACTTGGAAATACACTTTTTTGACTGTACATTCCTAGAGGGATATATTCCCGGGACAAAACGAAGCACAAAGAACTCTGAAACTTGACTCAGGAGACTTACTGTTTGTAACAACAGTCAGTACTGCTATTTTACAGTATTTTAAAAATTGGAATAAAGCACGTCTGCTAATGTCAATAGAAGCTAAGAGGTTCCATGTAAGAAGAGAGCAATACAACCATAAAATTAAAAAATTAAATAGAATGCTTGTGATCCTCAATTTGAATTAAAGACAGTATGAATTTAAGACTTATTTTTGTTTCTAAAAAAAAAAAAAAATTAATTTCCTAGCTCTGTTCACTGAAAAGGCCAAAGAGCCTGTACCAGGCCTGGGCTGACTCAGCATGGGGCTCTCCCGGGGAGCGCACTGTGGAATGGGAGGGCTGTCAGCAATGCCATAGGGGGCCCGAGGGAGGAGGGCTAATCTTGCTGGGCCAGCACTGTTGGGGGCTGGGGGGACAAGATTCACAGGGAAGGTGGTGTTTGAGTTTGCCCAGGAGGGACAAGAAGGTTGTTAGTTGGGGACAATTTGGAGGGAGGAAATGGCACGGACTCACAGTCACCTAGCCTCCCCGAGCCTCAGTCACGCATCTGTGAAATGGGGTGTCTGTGAGCACCGATG
Organism: Leptonychotes weddellii; assembly: GCF_054177405.1. Taxonomy (NCBI): domain Eukaryota; kingdom Metazoa; phylum Chordata; class Mammalia; order Carnivora; family Phocidae; genus Leptonychotes; species Leptonychotes weddellii. The sequence continues at coordinate 39,800,831 of NC_138372.1, forward strand.
AGACAGAGCTTCTCCTTCAAGGGCCTCAGATGCACACCCAGCTCAGGTCGTCGGCTCCCTGTTGGCCCCTGCATCAGGCCCGGCAGGAACCCCGTCTGATTCATGCCTTTATGGCAAAAGGACAGAGGGATATTCTGTCCGGTGCCTGTCCTTGTCCTTCCCCCAGCCCTGCCCATGGGATAGGAAAAGCCCTGGGAGTGTTGGAGCAGAATTCCTGTGGCCAAGGAGGTCCCAGGTGCCAACACAAGCGTAGGCCTTGTCCTCCGGGACTCAGCCAGATGCCCTGAACCCCAGGATCACCCTGGGGCCGCTATAGCTCCGGAGGCTGGAAAATGGGAACAGCTAGCTTCTCCCCCTACAGGAAGGAGTGAGACGCCTGGGGACCCAGCCCACCTCTGCCACCGAAGAGGTGACTGGCACAAACCCTTTCCTTCTTCGAGCCCCACTTGAGCCTGCAGGAAAACAAGGCACTGAGGGCTGCTTGCTGAGCACCCCCAACATGCACGCCCCTTGAAATTCAGGGAAGTGATACTGTTTCCCAGACAGGCACACAACACAATGGGGCTGGAGCAGCACAAGGAGACCTGGGGCCAGGGTGCTGGCACAGGGTTCTGGGAGGTCCCAGGAGGGAGCCTCTGAGGCTGATGGAAGGATGTGGAAGGCTTCCTGGAGGAGGTGGTGTTTGACCCAAGTTTGATAGATGAGCCACATGTTCTCAGAAGGCAAAACAGAACAGGGACCTTCCAGACAGAGGGTGAAGCATTTCCAGAAGGGGGTATGATCCTCTGCCAGAGCTTGGGGTGCCCAAGGGACACAGGGGACCGAGGCTGGATATTATATAGAGAACTGGGGCCAAACCTGGGGGACACCGAATGCCATCAGGAAGAACTTTGATTTCACCTGGCTGGTGTTGGGGAAGTACAGCAGGCTCTCAGGAGGAGGATAAAGTCTTCCTCCAGCAATAAACCTTCTATTGCCTCTGAGCCATTCCCTTAGCCCTTGGTAGCTATGTCTCCTTGGACAGGTTACTTAACCTCTCTCTGCCTCAGTTCCTTCATCTGTAAAATGGAGGACTCATACCCACCTTGAGGTTTGTCCTGAAGATTAAATGCAATCATATTCGTAAAGCATCCAGCGCAGAGCAGGTGCTCTGCAAATACTGCCTTTCACCATCTCAGAAACAAATACACCCTCAACTCAGCCAACTCCCCCCAAAAAGGCCTTCTGCTTTCTGGCCTCCCACATGGAAACCTCCTGAGACCCTGGCAGCCACCCCCCCCCCCCCCCATTGCAGAGCCAGCCTGTGTCCTCTGGAGCTCCTACCTTTCATGGCGTGGGCCCTGGGGCCTGGGCCCAGCAGCACCAACACCAGCACCAGACAGGACCCCAGCTCTGCCAGCATCCCCTCACTGGGGGCCCCCACGGGTCTGCAGAACTCGGGGCAGGCCAGGATCTGAGGGTCTGGAGCAGGGGAAAGGGAGATGAGTCTGAGAGGGCCTCCAAGTTAATGGTGGCCTGAATAATTCATCGGCCCCTCGAATTAGTAAGCTGATCCCCAGGTGCTTCCTTCATTCCACCCTGAGGTGATGGATCTAGTGTCACCAGCTTGACACATTCTGAGATCTGCACTGGCCGCCCTGGATCGGGAAGAGAAGCACCTCAGGGCGGGAAGGGAATTTGGTGGTAGAGAAAGGGCATGAGTTTTGGGGCTAGGCAGATCTGGCAACCACCCTAAGTCAGCCTCTAGCCCGCCGGGTAGCCTTGAACAAGTCATCTAGCTCCTCTGGGTCTCAGTCTTACTCATCTGTCCAGTGGGGCCATTCAGCCCTGCCTGTAGGAAATGGCAGGCTGTGACCTATGCTGCAGCCCAATGGCTGTCCCATCCCCACCCATGGGGGAGCTGAAGGGACCTTCTAATTAGTGGGACAAGTGGGAAAGGCATCCTTCAGACATGCTTAGATTAGCTCAGAGGGAGGGCAAAGGAGGCTGGAGTGGGCAGCTGATGAGGGAAAATTCTATTTTCATGGAAGAAAGCAGCCGGAATAACAGAATGGGAAAATTGTATTGTGCATCTCCTAGAGCGACCACGGATCCGGGCCACAGTGTAAATTCTGGCCAGGAATATTAAATATTCCCTCCTCAACTGATCCACAAACGCTGCCTGAGCATTACTCTGTGCCAGGCTGGGTGCTAGGAGCGAGGCTGCAGGAACGCTCTCAAGGGCTCTGTGTCCAACAGGAAATAGGCTCTACTTCCTCTGGGAGCTGTACTTGGTTCTGTTCAGCCCAGTGCTCATTCCCCAGCAACTTCTCTGTGCAGAGCCTGCACAGGGCATCTGAGGGAAACATGGCACGCTCCTGCCTCCCAGTGAGGAGCCTGGGCTCTGGTTGGGCCCACAAGGTCTGATTCCCAGCTCTGCCGCTCCTGCCGGGCTGGGGCAGCCTGGGAAAGTGGCCCAACCTCTCTTGAGGCCCGGTCTCCTGAGCACGAAGAGGAGAAAGCTAGTAGCTTGTCGTCTGCTGCAAGGATTAGATGAGCTGGCGCCTGGCTCCGTGCTTGGGAGCAAGCATGATTTTTATTTACCTCAGAGGGACTCAGAGGGCCATCTGCCAGACCACATGCTGCTTCTGGCCCATCCTTGTGTCAGGAGGTCCCCAGGGAGCCCTTTGCTGCCAGCATGGGAGGCCACCTGGAAGGTGTTCAGCAAAGAGCATCGGGGATGGTCGGGCCTGAGGGATTGGCTTACCTTTGGGGCTTGATTGGCAGCAACAGAAAGGTTCTGCTGTCCTGGGCCATCTGAGGGGACAGGAGATTTAATCGCCCCCATTGTGTGCATGAGAGAGGGTGCTGACCTAGTGCCTGCTGAGTGCTGGGGCCTGGCGCCAGGAGCCTCATGCCCGTGTGCACATGCCCTTCCAATGTCACAGGTGCACGGTAGACTCCCTGCCTCACAGAGGAGGAAACCAACACCTAAAGGGTCTGAGCCCACTGTCCTGGGTCGAGCAGCTCCACAGGAAGACCCTGCAACAAGGATTCAAGGGCCAGTAGCTTATTTGGGAGGTGATCCCAGGAGGCACAGGCAGGGGCATGGGCAAGTGAGTCAGGGATGAGAAGAAGCCAGTTGAGGGCATGGTGATGAGTCACTGCCACTGTGGACAACTGAGGCTCCACCCCCATGAGCACCTCCGGGAGATGGTGTAGACTACGGCCCCACGTTGTTCCAGTGAGGGGTGAGGAATGGCCCAAAAGTGCAGGGGTTGCAGGCAGAAGCTGTCTGCATGCCCAGGAATGGTGAAAACCAGGGATGTGGGCGGGGCCGTGGTGGCATCAGCAGAGTCCTGCAGGACAGAAGACTGTGGCCCTTAGTGCGGCTTCACCCTTGACCTGCTATCCCTGGAATTACTCACCTCTGAAATGTTCATTCCACCCCTGAAACAGCCATCTCTTCCCATGCTCCCTGCAACCTCTGGTCTCTTTCCCTGCCCTCTCCCCACACCTGGCATACCCTTTGCCCTATCTTCTCTCTTGGGCTTAGATTCCAGGGTCAGGGCCATCCTGCTCTTTCAAGACATCTGCTGGATCAGCCCAGCTGGCCGCACCCTCCCTTGCAGGTCTGGGCCTCTGAGCACTGCTGGGCAGCACGCCGTCACCATGCGGTGGCACTAGCACCATTTCAGCATCTCCAGCCCTTCCTGGGTCTCAGTTCCACCCCCCAGCCTTTCCGTGTTTCCCTAGGTGGCTCTCTCTCTGACCCTCCATGGACATCATCCCAGACGGTCACCAGTCTCCCCCTATAATAACCCCAGCCCCTCCTGCAGAGCCAAAAAGACGTAAAGCAGAAACCCCTACACCTCACAGCCCTCCCCCTGTCTCCAAGTGCTCACGCGTCCCTTCCCTCCAGCCTCAGGGAACGGTGGTTCCACATCCTGTCCGAGGCCAATTCCCCTCTTGTGCCCGGAGCCTGCCCGTCTCACTGCCGTAGGGACCTAACCCTGCATTAGCTCCCCATTCTCCAGGTCCCCAGCCTCGCCTGCCTGGCTGCCCTTCTCCCATCCCCGTTTAGGCATCATGGGGGTGGCTGGGATACAAACACTTTCCATGAGCCTGTGTTTCCCTCCAGCTCGCACCCTACCCATCTGCTGGCCCTCAGAGCCCGGCTTCTTGAAGGCTGTGTCTTCCCTTTCTCTCCTCCTCTCCTCCTCTCCCTCCTTTAGGGTCTACAGGGCTGTGGGCATATTACTGCCACAAAAAAACCCGAGGATTTGGTCAGCAAAGTGCAAGGCATGGATGGCTGTTGGGCAGGCAACCGGCGGTAACCACCAGAGTGCCCCTCGGGCCCTTCAAAACCCACAGCGAACTCATCGCCACTCCCCACCCCCAAAATTGCTTCTCCGCTGGGGTTTCCGATTCTAGGTGGTGGCACGACCAGCCCACCGAGCCGGAAATGTAGCAGCTGCCTCGGCCTCCCTTCCCTTCGGTTCTGCACTTGAGCTTGGCGAGCACTGCAGGCTCTGAAACAACTTCTGAAACCACCGCTCCCCACACTCACCACCTGGCTCCTGTCTGCCCACCTCCCTGGCTGGCGCCCAAACTGCTCTCTGCCCTCATCTCTCCAAAACACGGATCTAACCGCATCACCCCTCTGCTCAGGATAAAACCCCAAGTCCTCCGCTTGGCATTCCTGCTTCTTCAGGACACCCCAGACTTCCTTCCTTTCTTCCCCACATCCCAGCCACCGGCATCTCCCTCACTCCTCACGTGCTGTGCCCTGAGACTCAACTGCCCCTCTCTCTGTCCCATCATCCCTCGACAGACTCTTACTCATCCTTCAGAAGGTTACCACCTCCTCCAGGGAGTTGTCCTGCCCCTACCTCAAGCTGGGAGAGTGCCCGCTCCTTGGGAGCACCTGTAGCACAGAGAGGACCACCTGGCTTTTCTGCAAACACCTTGTCTTCTAGGGCTTTCGCTCCAGTGCCCCACACAGGGCTTAGCCCAGAGCACACCATCTCATTGTCTCCGTCCCCGCTGCACACCGTCCCCTCGCACATACTAAGTGCTCAGCAGCCATTGGTGGATTGAACTGCTCGGGAACACACTAGGAAGTGTCCCTGTCAATTTGAGTCCATGCTCATCTGTGTCCAAAGCGTGTGCTTTTACCCCCGCCCAGGGGAATGGCAGGGCGTCTGGTGTTGTGATTTTGCCCAGAGCTCCCAGAACCAAGACCATGTGGGTTCAGACTGCAGCTCTGGCAGCTACTAGCTGTGTGACCTTGGACAAGTCACTTTGCCTCTCCGGCCCTTATTTCCCGAACTGTGAGGAGAACTGTGGCCACCTGTCAGGTGTTGTGAGGACCAGACGGGCGAAGGCACGTGGAGTGTGGAGAGGGCCAGCACTAAACTCGGGTACGTGCTCTCTCTCTCCTCCCGCCTTCCGTTTGTGCGGACTCCCAAGGCTCCACAGACCTCAGGTCAGCTTGCACTGTTCTTTTCATCTCTCCTGGATGTCTCCTCTGCGTGGGGCCTCCCCTGCCGGGCTGCCGCTCCCTGCCATCAGCTGCCTGGCCTCGGCTTCTCTCCCCGTCCCCAGGGGAGGTGGTGGAGAAGGAAGAAAGGCTGCCCTTAGCCTGTGCACCAGGGTCCTTAGTGAGTGCCCGAGCCGCCCACAAGACAGTCAACCCCAGGGGCCCGGCGGCCTTCCAGTGCCAGGCTGTGCAGACTCCCACAGCCAAGCCCTGAGGACACACTCTCAAACTTCCAGGGGGTGTCTTGGCATAGGGATGACTCTCCTCCCCATAACTGGCTCTGCCGCGCCGCAGACACAAGGGAGGCCCCTGAGGAGTGTTGTGAACATGTCTGGGGTGGAGGTACCTGTCTCCGTCACTGCGGATTTGTCCGTCTCGGGGTGCACCTGTGCCATCAGCTGGTCGTGCTGTTTCCTTGGGCACCCGAGCCCTTCTTGGCGTCTATGCATCAGGCACCAAGTACACTCATCTCTCTGTGGGTGACTGTCCGTTTCTGCGTGTGCATATCCCTTTGCAACTGCACCCAACACCGTGCATTCAGAGCCGTTTCTTTGCACACGTGCCCATCTCTGTGCATGCACACGGATCACACCTACTGCTGCCTCTGCGTAGACACTTGTCTCGATGTCTGTGGATATGCAGCTACACCTGCACCCTCCCTGGGTATCCATCTGGGTCTAAGTGCAAATGTCATAGCTGTGTGCATGCATGACCGTGTCGGGGGATCTGCGCCTCTCCACACGTACACGTTTATCGTTTTAAGAAGCTCATGTCTATTTCCACGGGTACACAGCTTATAGGTCTGTGTCTCAGTTGTCACCTCCGGCCGGCACGTCTACCTCTGAGGCTCCTCTCCAAGCCAATTTTGTTTTCCTGTCTGCATTCTGTTACTCCACCTGGGTCAGGGTAAGTTACCCATGGGATAACAAGGTGCTGCCTCAAGCCTCCTCCCACAGAGGTCTGAGCTGACAGAAGGGTGTATGGCAGAGAGCAGGGAGCAGGGAGGCTGTGCCACCCCGGGGGGATTCCTGGCTGGGCCGCAGGGAGTCACACCTCTCCATTAACCAGGGCCCTGGGGACTTAGGGGAGCTTCCCACGAGGATGGGCCCGGTGGCAGAGGCCAGGAGGGAGGGACACCTGGGGAGCACCCACACCCTCTCCTCCCGATGTCTGCAGGGGCTGGCCCTGCAGGGTGGAAGATGGGCATGTCACATCGCAGACTTTCTCTGCCGGGGCCTGCTAGAAAGCCACGGGGTGGCACAGGGTGAGTGGGTGAGGATGTGAGGGAGGAGCAGAAGGGGAAAGGAGGCGGGAGGGAATACAGGCAGCCAACAACTAGGAGAACCAGTGAAGGGAAGGGTGAAGAGCAAGGGGGAAAGCTGAAAGCCGGGGAGGCAGGTCCTGACCGAGACAAGGCTGATGGTGGGCTGGGGGGGAATCCCTGGGGTGGACAGCAGAAGGGGGCTGCCCCTCACAGCCCTGGGAGCCACAAACCGGCCCCAGGGCTGCGACTCTGTGAAGATGACACCGTCTCCCTCCCCCAAGTCTCCTCTCTCTGCGTCTGTTTTTCTCTCAGTTGCTCTGCCCTGTCCTTTCCCAAGGCTTCGCTGCAAAGGCCACATACTGGGAATGATGTCTCAGAAGAACAGATGTGCCAAGGACCAGGTGTCCCGGGAGGCCCCGGACAAGGACGTGACCTTCACAGACTCCGGCTCCTGGGCCAATGAGAAGAAAGTGAGGAGGGGGGCCAGGATCGCCCCCTTTGGTGGGGCCTTCCAGGCCCTGGGTCCTTCCACACCGTATCTCCCTGAACCTCCCAACCACGCAGGGAGGGGCTACTGCCCCCATAGCAGAGTGGAGAAGCTGGGCCTGGCGAGGGTGGGCACTCTCGCTCCTGGGACAGGGCGAGAACCGGGGGCCAGGCAGAGAACGGGCCTCTCAGAGCCCTGCTCACCCTCAGCAATGCTAGGCCACTGCCATTAGCCAGGGTTTAGTGGAAAGGGTGACGAGTCTCGGTTCAAATCGTCCTGGGTTTGGACCCGTGTTTCACATCTGAAAGGTAATGTAATTTTAGGCAAGTCACTCACTTACCTGTGGAGCCCCGGTTTCCTGGTGTGTGAAGGGGGCTTACTAATCCCGCTCTCCATCTCCGTGGGCTGCTGCGTGGATTAAATGCAAGGTCTGAGAGGCAAAAGGGCTTTGCAAACTGTGAAGAGCTGTGCACCATCGGTGTCTTCGGGGGCTACCCTAACAACTGGGGTGACCGTGATAGTGAGCTAGGTGGTGGGCGAAGCCCTTTGTGTAGGTCAGGTCATCTCCTGTAATCCATACATCCCTCTAAGTAGGCCCCCCCATCGCCCAGTGCACAGACTGGGGCACAGTGATGACCCAGGATCATAGTCCTCCTAAATGGCAGGACTGGATTCCAACCCAGGACCATGGAGCTGCAAGGCTGGTGCTGAGTACTGGGTGGGATCCAGCGGAGTCTGACCGAAGGTGAAGGCAGTCCTGGAAGGCTTTGCAGGGCCAGGAGCAGAGGGGTGGGGGAGGCTCAGGAAGGGAGCCTCCTGCTGGCCCAGCTTCTCTCCTCCCCTCCCTTTGATGGCCAATTAGTCCAGCTTCCTTGGCAAGCCAGGACCTTTAACAAGGTTCAAGGTTACATACAGGGGAAACTACCCTGGTGACCTTCCCTGCCTCAGGAGAGGCGGCTAGAATGGCGGTCCCAGGATTACAACCTCCAGGGAGGTGTCTGGAGTGTTCTACGGCCTCCTCTTACCCTCTGGGCCCTCATGTCCTTCTCACCCGCCCACCACATTCCACCTCTTATACCTCCACCCATCCCCACCCAGAGCTCAGGCTCCTGGGAACCTTCCAGAGCCTCCTGCCTTGCACTGGATACCAAGCCTAAAACCTCCCTGCCCCCCAGCAATTGTTGAGCTCCTATTGTTTCAGGCACATTCATATCCAGTCATATCCAAGCTATGTGACCTTGGGCAGGTTCCTTAACCTCCCCCTCTGTGCCTCAGTTTCCTTATCTATAAAATGAGAATAATGAGTTAATATTTGCAAAGGGTTTAGAAGAAGAGTACCTGGCAAGTAGTACATTCTGTTTACTAATATATTTAAACAAAGTTAAAAATCTTTACAAGAATTTTGCAAGGGAAGGATTACCAAGCTCCATTTTATGGTCTGGTAATCAGAGCTCAGAGAGAGTTGCTTTTATTAGTTCATTTATTCAGCAAGCATTATGGAGCACCTACTGAGTGCCAGGCCAATGCTCAATATTTTGTGCACTTTATCTCACCTCACCCTCACAGTTCTGTGAGGAGGTGTTAGTATACGCCAAGGTTTCCAAACCCCTCCTGGGAGGCAGGACTACCCTGGGGGAGACCCCGGGTGGCTGATGGTCTCCCCCAGCACCTGATCACTGGGAGAGAAGCGACCTGTATTTTATCGGGGCTTATTTCAGCCCATGGCATAGAGTAAGTGCTCAATAACTATCTGTTGAGAGAAGGGGTAAAAGTATCCCTAGCTTACAGATGAGGAAAGTGAAGTTCAGAGTAATGAAGCGATTTGCCCAAGATCACGCAACTGCTCAGTGGTGGAGTTGGGATTTGAACCTAAGTACAACCAGCTCGAAAGCCCGTGTTCTTCCTGTGACACCGATTCTACCCACACGGAGGCCCATTTTTGAGGAGGAAGATGAGGTCTGAGCTGGTACGCAGACTTGGATCAGAGGGTTGGAGATGCCTGGAGTGGCAGAGCTGGGGGCTGAGACCCCTGCAGCCTTTTTCATTGAGACCCCTGGTCCCTCCTGCCTCCAACCTGTCCACCTGGCTTTCTCCTCAGGCCACTGGCCATCCTGGTCAGGGAAGCAGCGCTCCCTCATCAGGTCCCCCATTAAGAAGGGGGGCCCCTGAGCTTCAGAAATTCCAAACGCAGAAGGGGCCACACAGCCTCCAGGGCCTCATCGCAGTTTACTGCTTGAAAGCTTACCTGGGAGTAGAGGTGAGAGGGAAGGGTGCAGAGAGGAGGAGGGGTGGGGCGGCCTGAGGAGGAGGGTGGGACGGGGCCTTGGGCCATCTGGGCTTGGAGGAGACTTCAGAGAGCAAGTCCAAGCCCCTTTCCCACCCATTTCTTGGCTGTGGAAACGGAGGGCCAGGGAAGGCAGAAAGATGACAGAGCCTACCTTCACAGAGTGTCCAGGCTCTTTCACATTTATTCTAATAGCTTCTGTGACACTGGGGGACTGCAGACACCTCCAAAGTCAGCATCTTCAAGAAGCCAGCAGAAAGCCTGCACACAAGCAGGCGTTCAGAAATGCTCGCTGAATACACGAAGGAAGGAGTTACTTAGTTCTCAGAATAATCTGGTGAGGTAGGACTTACTATGCCATCGAGGAAACAGGCTGAGAGAGAAGGGAATTGACAACAGCATCGCAGGCTGCAGGAAAGTGATCTCCAGACGCCAGGGACACACGTGGGGTGGGCACCAGAGTGCAGGGGGTTGAGGAGCGAAGGGAGGTGACAAAGGAGACCCTGCAAGTTGGAGGCAGCTCTTCAAGGAGAGGCTGAAAATATGGGAGGAGGGAGGGAGGGCAGAGAGGTTGAGAGACAGAGAGTGCGTTCTTCTCTGGAATAACACAGAGGGAAGGCAGGCTATTGCTGGGTTTTGTTGAGTTGTCATGGGGGAAATTTGGATAGGCTTCAGGGCTGGTTGGATGGAACCAGTAAAGGCTTGCTGGAGATCCCCTGAAGCCCTTCCTCTGGAGCATGGGAGGCAGTTCCCTGAAGGTGGTCACGGGCCTGGGCGTGAAGGTTTGCTTCCTGGCAGAGAGCCCTGCTGCCCCTAGAGGGGGCAGAGGAAGGGGATCAGGGCTCACGGAGACATTGTGGGCCAGGAAGCACTGCACACTTTCCTTACACCATCTCGACCCCACCCCATGGTCATGTGACTCCCATCAGCTCATTCATTCGTTCAACAGACGCCACGTCAACATTGACTGGGGAGACATGGTGCTAGCTGGGGTGGTGGGGAGGGAGCAGGCAAGCTACGGACCCCTCCAGTCACGCAAGAAAACCACTTTCTCCACCAGGTGCTTTACCTCTTGAGCATCTGTCCATTTCTTTGCCTATGAAACAGGGAAGCTACTGCTCTCTAAAGATCGTGAGCACTGAGATACCTTAGCAGACCCTGTTCATGTACCACCTCTGCCGCTCACGCACCAGGAGGAAGCTGCAGAAAGTCCCTACAAGCACCTGGCTCCTGCATCTCTCGGCCTCAGGGCCCCCTGGCTGCCAGGCACTGAGCCCACCCCTGGGAGGCCACAAGTGTGGGGAGTTGGTGCCCTGGAGCAAGCCTCAGCCCCCTAGGGCACTTACTGTAGGCTAAGCCCCTTCGAAGCCAGGTGAATCCCTGTACTCATAAAGTTATTCTCTGTGTTCCTGGTTCTACGCTCTAGTTTCCATTCCACTGTTCCAAATTGTACGCTCCAACGTGGGGCTCTATGTTCAACAGAATTGGCTTCCAGCCCAAATTCGATATTCCTTGTTGCAAGCACCCCCATCACCTCCCTCCTCGCCTCCTTCCAGGAGCCCTTGTCAGCCAGGCCAGAGGCGAAGTCCCCCCAACGTCCGGGTGGAGGAGCTGATGCAGGCTCACTTGCCCCTGAAGCTGGCCGGTATGGCCTCCCACCTGGCCCAGTATGCCCACCTGGCCGCTGAGCTGACTGCTGCCATCCGGGACCCAGTTAAGGCTGTCAGCCCGCCCCGTTACAAGCAAGTGTGCTCCGTCAGCATGGGGAGCCAGGGGCAGGATGATGCAGTGGCCTCCAGCCAGAGCCTGTGGGATCCACGTGCAGACAGCTTTGCTACCTCCCACTCTGTGAACCCCACGCTCTTCTGTGTGGCCCTGGTCCACGCCATCTACTTAGAGTGAGCCCTGTGGCATGAGGGTTCCGGCCCCATGGGGGCCCTGTGCTAAATACTGGCTAGTCGGTGACCTGCGCAAACAGCACCCCCCGGGCGAGGCCCGCGGCTCCCACAACTCACGGTCCATGCGAATGAGAAAATGAATGCGACACATCTGCACTGCCCCTCCTCAGGCCACGCAGACCACACCAGCTGCTGCGCTCGTCTGCCTCTGGCTGGAGTTACGTCCACCACGTGCAGCCCCCAGCTGGCTGTACAGATCAGAAACTCTCAGGGGCAGCTATCTGGGTCTTTGATTAATAAAAAATGGGAGATAAATGAATAACGACTTAATACATGCAATTTGGGATCAAAATCTTCCAAAGCATGGGGAAAATAGTAAAAAGGGAGGGTTCTGGAGAGTGGAAAGTTTGCGAACGAGTGCTCTTCTCAGAGGCCAGCCATGAGCCAGGCACTTGCTGGGGCCACCAGGGAGACAAGAGAAAGGAGGGGGCTGGGCTCTCACACCCGCTCTGTGAGAGGTGTGTGCTCGAGCACCACACGCGTTCCCTTCAGCCTCACATAACCCTGGGAGATGGCGCAACTGTCCCCGCTTTGTGGATGAGTAAACTGAGGCTCAGAGAGGCCAAGTTACTTGCTCTGGATACTTACACAACTGGCAAGAGATTTGAATCTAGGCCTGCCTCACTTGAAAAGGAAAACAAATAAACAAAAGAGTCCCAAACTGTGGTATATAGAAAGTCACTCCGGTCTGTGTTTACGAAGGAAAGCAGAGGGACAAGCAGAGGGAACAGCATGTAAGCTGAGTGCCAAGGTTGCGTCTCCTACTTACTGTGGTACCCGAACCAGGGCACACAGTAGGCACTCACGACAGTTTCAAATGGAAGCTGGACAAGCCTGGAGACATAAAGGGGCATAGCCTATCCTGAGGGGGTGGGGATGACTGTGTTTAAGCCTCTGGTTTCTGAAGCAGCGTGACCAGGTGCACTTCATCTTCTTTTTTAAATCTTTCATTATGGAACGATTTCAAATACAGAAAAAGCAGACATCAGTGACCCCATCACCCAGAGTCACCCGATGTTCATATCTGGCCATATTCATTGCAAATGTTTTTATATTGAAGCGATGCAGATAAAAAAAGACTGCTCACCCCACGCCATCCCCAGAGGTCACTATCACCCTTGCAGTTGGTGTATCCCCTTCCTGAGCATTTGGCATTATTTTGTGTTTTTAGACTTTCAAAATATTGGTATCTCACTGTACATTGCCTTCTACAATTTGATTTTCACTCAATTATGTTTTAATTGAGTCTACGTTGATACATGTAGATCTAGTTGGTTCATTTTAACTGCTATGCGTTATTTTACTGGATGAATATAGAACAATTTATTTCTCTCTTCTCTTATTGATGGACATATGGGCAGTTTTTATTTGCTATTTCAAATGGTGCAGCAAAGAAAATCTTTATACGCGTCTCCTGGTGCACTAACGTGTCACATATAACCTTTATAACAACTGCAGCATGTTGGAATTTGTGCATCCCAACGTCACCTTGTACAATTGCCTAATGTCTTGGAAGCTTGGTTTTCCTCATCAGTGGATTGGGGTAATAAAATAGCGTGCATCTTGGGGACAATATGGCGCTTCAACATAGAGAAGATGCATTTTGCAACCTCTGAAGTACTCCATGTATATTCCCTGTTTATTATGCGGGTATTCAACATTCAGGATGTGCTGAGCACACTCCCACACTGGGGACACAATGCACAGGCCCCAGGACAGCCCCATGATGTGCTCACCTGCGCATGAGGCAGTCAGAGCCGCCGCCTCAGCAGGATGCACAAGAACCTGCTGGCCGACCTGGCCTGCAGTGGTGGAGGCAGGCGTGGCTTCAGAGGGGAAGGGATAGTGAGCTGAGTAAGTCCTCAGGGGACGAGGAGCCCAAGGCGAGTGGAAGAGGGGAGGGCGGGAGGGTGGCCCAGACCCAGACCCAGAGGGCAGCAAATGGGAAGGGCCGTACTGACACGTGAGCAAGAGCGTTGGGGCAAAACCTGAGAGCTGGACGCAAGGGGCCAAGGATAGAAAGTAGGTCTGGAGAGGCAGGCAGGGTTGTGACGCTGTATCCTAGGGCAACAGGGAGCCACTGAAGGATTTTCAGCAAGGGAGTGACAGGCTCAGATCTGCAGGAGATCTGCTGTTCAACACTGTACCTCCAGTCGACAATAATGTACTGTGCACAAACTCTGTTAGGAGGGTAGCTCTCATGTTAAGTGTTCTTTTTTTAAGTGTGATGAGGTTTAATTTTTTTCTAGAGAATGGAGAGGGGTTGTGGGAGCCTAGGTGAAATGCTCTTAAACTGTCCTGGAAAAGTCAGGGAAGGCTTCCTGGAGGAAGAGGCATCTAGGCTGGGACTTGAAGGATGAATAGGAGTTGGACCACGCACAGGCTCCAAAGGCCTTCCAGAAAGTGGTCGCTTTTCTGTTCAGAGAGTTGCTGCTATTCTTTTCTTCGATCTCCTGTTGAGTTCATAGGCGTTCAGAATGGTTTGATCCCTATCTAGCTGAATTCCTGGAACCAGACAAAATTTAGGTCTCCTACTCCTCTGCCATCTTGCTCCTCCTCTCTCTCATGTTAAGTGTTCTTATCAGAGTTGCAAAACCAGGTCTGGTGGCAGTATGGAGGGCGTGAGGGGAGAGGCTGGGAGACCATCGAGGGGAACATAGAAGTGCTGCAGGCAAAACACTGAGGGGGCCAAACTCAGGCAGGCGTCCTTTGGCTGCCATCACCCTGACGGCATGCCCCCCCACCCATGCCATGCAGTGGGTGTGGCTTCATCAGGAGGGATGGGCAGAACTGGCTAGCCGACAGAGGCTTGCCTCCAATTCAGACAGTCCATCCTCACACACCCCAACCGGTCCCCTTCTAAGGCTAACTTACCATCTTGCAAGGCAGGAGCTTTCCAGTCTCTGGACGATGTGAGCCTTTTGGCATACTGGTATCAAGGGCATGGCTGGGTCTTCACCATTGTCCCATGATAAGAGACCCCACTGTATCCAGACTGTATGGATGCCCTGTGAGGTGAGGGGAAGGGGAGGGTGACACATTCTAGGACAAGAGGGGCTGATGGTTATCACGGAGTGGCTGTGTCTAATGTCTAAACACCCAACATACAAAATGGGACAAAGACACAAAAGAACCGCCCCAGACCCTCATTTCTTACGTGGGGACTCCCTACCACCCCTAAGTCTGAGTGTGAAACCTCTGGCACTGTCCCCCAGATGCCCACCAGGGTTACTTCCTGGACATGGCCCAGCTTGGAGATGTGCCTGCAACTTTTTGGGCCCTGCGTGCAGGAAAACCCTCTCACAAATGGAGGTGACTGCAAACCCTGATATATCAATGGGATGAACACAGAACTGCTCTGGTTGCAGGGAGCCTGGAGACCCCGTGTGGCTGTCCCCTCATTGCTGCCTTGCCCGGAACCCTAGTGTCCTACAGAGCCCGGTGTGAAAATCACCGGTTACCCAACTCTCCATACAGGCGCCACCAGGGGACCTGGCTTCTCATGCCAGCTCTGCGGCAAACTGTTTGACCTTGGGCACGTCTCTTCGCCTCACGGGGCCTTGCTTTCCCCGTTCGCACAATGAGTCTAATAGACGGGATGCTTTCTGGAGTCCTGAACTTTAATTTCTGGTGTGAGGAGGGCTGTGATTTCACGACCATAAAGTTCTGATTCCACGGTCCTCTGATTCTGAGATTTCGTGGCTTAGTATTCCCGCCTGCTGCCAGCCCCAGCTGAGGCAGCACGGTGGAGGCCAGGTGGTGGAAAGCAGGATTCATTACAGAGCGCCGGGTCCAAGGGGAGGGCTTGCCCCACGCAGGATGGAGGGGCGCGGTGGGGAGGGCAGTGGGGGTGGAGTGGAACCAGCAGCGGCTCAGTGGGCAGAGCAGGGAGAGGGACCCAGGTCTCCTGACTCCTGCTCTATCTTTAGATCTCCATAGCAACCGTCACCAGGGCTCTGGAGCTGAAGGCGGGCTGAGCTGGCTGCCTAGAGGAGCAAGGGGCGCTTGTTTCTGTACCTCTTTTGCTCAGGAAAGGACTCTGGGCTGGGCTCTTGAGCCAGGGAAGGGAGACTGAGAGAGAAGCTGTTTGCAGCAGGAAAGGCCTGGGACCCAGTACAAAATAAAGGTAGTCCAGGGCCCACCTTGCCCGGAGAATGTGATCAGGTCGCAGAACCCGAGACCGCTGTGTCAGGCTTGAGGCACAGGAGGTACATAAGGCAAGTTCCTCCTCCAAAGAGCTCTTAGCTACCCCTATGGTCATTCCCTAAACACTGCAAGCAATGCAGCTGAGCCAGCCCTGAGGCCACAGCAGGGACACGCAGCTTCCAGGGAAAGGTTTTAGAACAGGCATTTCTAGGGCAGGGTGGGATGGGAGTCCCAAAGCCCTCCAATCTGAGGCACCTGGGAAGCTCCTCCTGCACCTCCTCCAGCGGGCTTCTACTCATCCTGGGGCTTGGCATGGACCAGGCTTTCTCCCCGGAGTCCTCCCGGACTCCCACGCCCCCTCCCTGGGGCTCCTGCAGCCCCATCTTCCCTCCACACAGCAAGATGTCTGCCTGAGGGAGGTGGCAACCTCGTGAGGTAGGGGAGAACTGCAGGTGCACAGAGGTAAAGACATTCACCTAAGGTCACCCGGCCAGTGAGCGGTGGGGCCAGGCCTGCACTCCATGTCTTCTGACTCCAGTCTGTGCTTCTTCCAGTGTTCCAGTGGCAGGACCCGGGCCTGGGCTTTGGAAGGGAGGCCAGGGCTAGAAGAGGAAGTAGGAGTCCTTGGCCAGGCCTGCGCATAGCAGGCACCTGGCCATGTCCTTGGTAAACTCGGCTGAGCCACAGACCAATGCAAATGGCTTTCTGCGACAGGAGCCAACCAGCTCTTCAATCAGGCCCTGGGCCAAGCGGCCAAAGCGGGTCTTCTCCCGGTAACTCCAGGGAAGCTTCTCCAGGGAGGTCTCCTGAGACAATGAGAAATCATGCAGGTGACTACTGGGAAGTCTTCAGAGCTCACGCAGATCACTGTCGAACGAGGAAACTGAGGCAGAGGGGTGGGAAGGCAACCTTCAGCTAGCCCTACCACAGGCCAGGGACTTCTTGGCACCGGGGCTCTGATTACCCTCATAACAAGCCCAGGGGCGGGGGGATGTGTATCCTCCCACAACAGGGGAGGCACAGCGAGGAGGGGGCGCATCCCAGGGCGCGCAGGGAGGCAGGCCCCACCAATCCTCGCTGCCTCTCGGGGGCCACTGCCCCTGTCTCTCCAGGGAGATGTTTTCTCCCCAAGACTGGGGGGGTCTCCCAGCACCTTTGTAAGGCTGCCCGCCACCATCACCCTGGGAGCGTAACACGTGTTCATGCCCTTACTGACGGAACAAGTACTGACTGAGGGCCACTCTGTGCCCGGCACGGTGCTAGGCACTGGCATGTGGCGGCTGCTCGAATCAAAAAAGCCTCCTGGTCCCGCTCCGGCTGCGTGTGTCAGGGACCCGAGGCAGCAGTGCCTTAACCAAGGGGGCCGCGCTATTTCTCACATAAAAAGGCTGGAGGTAGGATTCCAGGGTGCACGGTGCCCGAGTGACCCAGGCGTCTCTCTTTCTGCTCTTCTAGCCTTCGCTGGTGGCTTTCATCTTCGGGATTACGAAAGAAAAGCTCCACCTCCAGCTTACTTGGCGGAACGTCTCTTTTTTAAGTGAACGTTCCACTGAAGTACATTATGTATAGAAACAGCACACAAATCAGTAAGTATATGTAGTCTGGAGATTTCTAACGGAGACAAGACACCATGCAACCAGCATCTAAACAAACAAAAACAGAACAGGACCATCCCCTCTGCAGACCCTATGAAGGTGAGCTTTTAGCTTCTGGGGCTAAGCAGAGAGATGCGAAGGAGAGAGGGGGCTGGAGTCTAAACTCTGCCACCATGTCCCAGGTGAGTGGCCCTGACTTCTGTGAGCCACTGTGACAGGTGTAGGCCTCCCCTCGGGCACACTCACAGCGCCTCGGAGGCCCGCGCCGCAGAGCTCATCTGACGCCAGGGGCCCTCTAAAGACACCATTACAGTGCTCACAGGGGGTCCGCTCTGATGATCTGGATCTTCCCACGCCTCCTCCATGCTCTGACCCACCCAAAGGGTCCTTGCGGGCCAGCGGCCTCCCCTCCCAGTTCCCACAGGCTAGTTCGGGTTGGCATAGCCCCCCTCCCCCAACTGCACACCCAGAGATGCGGTGGGTCTGGTTGCTGCCCAGGTGGGGTGGGGGACCCCTAATCAGGGATGGCGCCGCAGGGTAGATGCTGTCAAGGAGGAGAGTCCCGGCTACGACAGCAGAAACACCTATGCCAGTCTGGGGGCTCTGGAGAAGTTGCCGGGATAGAGTCCCACCCCAGCAGAGAGATGTGAGGGGTGGGTAGGTGTTCGGTGAGCAAGTGGGGAAAAGTGCTCCTGAAAGGGGGAACAGCACCAGCACACGCAGGCCTGGCAGCCAGAAGAGCACGGTGCCCTTCTTCCAGTGGTGCCGGGACACGCCGGGAGGGGGGGCCAGGAGACGAGCCCACGTATGTTGGTGCAGCCGTGCGGGCTGGGCCGTCATCCTGAGAGCGGTGTGGAGCCAGGGAAGGGCTGGAAGCAGGGTGGTAGGGGGGTCAGTGTTGCCCTTTTGGCTGCAAGATGAAGGGCCAACTGGCAGGGAGTGGCTGGAGGGGGAGATCTGTGGGGCCGCTGTGGCTGCAGCCCGGGCAGGCCAGGGAGCATCCTAGGTCAAGGAGGCACATGGCCAGTCCATGGCCCCTCACCTGCCCCTGCCTTTGACAGCCAGCCCACTCACCTGCCCAGTCCCAGGCCACTGGCATCATCAAAGCCCTGAGCCAGGGCTGAGGGCCCTTTATTGCTGGTCAGCTTTAACTCTGCCCTCAAGCCCAGGCTCAATGCCAGCTCCTCTGTGAAGCCCTCCCTGCTTGCCGCCGGCATCCTCAGCACCCTCCGTGTATCACCTCTCCCTGTGCTGTCTTATACCAACAGGCAGTGAAAGCAGGGCGTCTGGAGCAGGACCACCGGGGTTCACACCTAACTCTCCACCAACTTAGTCAAGGTTCTTAATCTCTCTGTGCCATCTCTATAAAACGGGCATGATGGCAGGACAAGCCGCCTAAGACTGTGGTGGGATTAAATGATTTAGCACACAGAGTGCCTAGAACAGTGCCAGGCACGGAGAAAGTGTTCAGTGAAGCCAGCCCTGTGGCTGTCTCCCCACAGAAAGGCGAGTGCCTGGAGGGCAGGGGGCAGGTCCTCTTCATTTCCCTATCCCGGGCACCTGGCATGCGGTTGGGGAACAGGAAGGCTGGTCAACGGCTGGGTGATTCTGCCACTCTTCCCACCTTCCTTGAGCTGGCCCTCGAGCGGAGCTGACAGGGCCGCCCCGGGCACACAAGAGTTGGGCTGCACACTAGCCTTTGCCTCGTACCCCGGCCTTCGGCACTTCCTGCTGCTGCAGATGCTCACCTAGCATGGCCCTCCTCATGGTCACGCCACTGAGCCTCCTGTCCCATCAGAGGCCCACAGAACCTGGTCACTGAGGGTCCCAGACCCCTGGTACTGGGGAGGGAAACCCAGTTTCCTGACACCCCCCACCCAGTCATGATAGGGAAGATCACACCAGTCTTTAGGGACACTCTAAAGCTGCCTCAAGTAGGAAACTGATGAGAAGGGTGCTCCAAAGTACTGGGCAGTGAGGCCGACCCTGAGCAACACAGACCGGAGGGGAGGCCCCAGCAGGGAGCCCAGCCCTGGGGGCGCACGGAAGAGAAATAAAGCTGCAGACCAAGGGGAAGGCAGCTCAGGGCCTGGCTTGGCACAAGGAACGAGACGGGCCCTGACTGTGGAAGAGGGGAGGGAGCGGGTAGGGTGGCCGGAGTGCATGCAGGGAGGAGGAGCCCGAGGGGCAGGGTTGCTTCTAGTTCAAGTACCTGCAGCCTGGAGAGTCTGGAAGCAGCTTTCCTCCCATGCAGGGACAAAGTGCTGGGGGAGGGGCCCGGGTAAATGCGGTGACCCCAGATCCGCTTGCTCACCAATCACTGATGGCGCGTGTGTCTACTCCGTGCCTGGCACCCTGCCAAGCACCGAGGAGTGCTTGGTGATCCAGACACATGATCCCTGCCCCGAAGGAGCTTATCCCGGCCTTGGGGACATCTGCGGCCTGGCCCACTGACTCCACACGCAGGCCCCCAGCCTGTATACCTGGTGAGGCCAGGGGGGAACTGGCAGGCAGTAAAGCATGGTGGGGAGCTCCAATCCTGGCTTCACCCCAGCCAGCAGCACGGACAGGCCAGCACCTTTACCTCTCAAGTGTCAGTTCCTGCATCCACACACACCAAACGGAACCGGACCTGCCTTCCTTGCGGGCACAGGGTGGCAGTTCCCACTGGCAGCAGGGATTCCTACTGTGGCCCCTGGGGCAGGGAGGCCACAGCAGATCCTCAGGACGGGTGCAAGGGGCCGGCATAGTCTTAACCAGGGAAGGAAGTCAGCACGCTGGGCTCACCTGGCTGAGGACAAAGAAGGTTCGGACGTTCCAGAAACGGGCCTGCTCCTGGAGGAAGGTCTTCAGGTAGATGCCCTCAAAGGTCTTAAAGCAGCCGACCAGGGTGACAAAGGTCTCGTCCTCTGCATTGTCTGTTATGCTCTGCAGGATGGGCACCATGGGGGCCAGGCCAGTGCCTGAAGCCAGCATGAGGAGCTCACCATACTGGGGAACAGAACGGGGAGATGGCAGGTCTCAGCCCACCCACAGCACAGCCCTTCCTGGGGGTCCCACCCGTCTGAGGTCCCCTCTCTACGTCCTCTTGTGAAAGTCTACAGCTTGTGAGGTCTGTGTCACAGAAATCATGGAATCTGGAGGCTGAACAGGAACATAAAATGCTGTAGCCCATCCTACAAGTGGCTCAGTTGCTCTCCTGTCCATCGCCACAGGACTTTGCTAACACACTTCTCTTGACAGGGAGCCCACTACCTCCCAAAGCAGTTTGCTCTATTATAGGCTGACCCCCCTTGCCAGAGAGGTCTTCCACCTCACGCTGAAACCTGCTCCCGCCAAAGCCTAGTCCACCACCCCTATCCCAGCTCTGTCCTCTGGGCTGCCTTCTCTGCCCCAGGGCAGCCCTGTAGAGATCTGAGGGCCCTGGCATGGATCCCTGAGCCTGCTCTTCTCCAGACTGAGATACTTACTATACATAAGTGCCCAACACAGTGCTGGCACAGAAGAACCATGCAATGAAAGTGAATTTCTTCCCCAAGAGGCTCCAATTCCATCAACCCATCACTGAATCCACGAAGCCATCTCCTGGCTCTAGGTCTCTTTAAGAGGCGTGATCTTCTTTAAGGTCAGTGCTTTAAAGGGTAGTGCCTGCCCTACGCAGCAAGGTAGTCACCTCCTTCATTCTAGAGATTAGGCCTCTGAGAATGCAGTCCAGGTTTCCACTAGCTTTATCGACAGCTAATGCGTGTCACACGCCTGCAGGAAATACTTCCTCAAGTATCAGTCATGCAGACCTGGGTCTAAATCTTCAGCCATATGATCTGCCCAAGTGCTTTCACTTCTCTGAGCCTTGGTTTCCTCACGGGTAAAAAAAATAACAGCCCCTCCCCCACAGTGGCATGTGCCTCAGAATTGTCGTGGGGATTAAACGAGATGCCATCAAGATGCCTGGTGCGAATCCTGGTGCTCCACACAGTTCGACTCCTTCCCTCACTGAGCCCTGCTGCTGGCTGCAACACCCTGTCCTGTGGTGCGTGTCCCCAGCCTCCTGGTCCCCAATGCGCGCGCTCCTCCTCTTTCTCCCACCACCACTTGCAGTCTCTTCTGGACAGTCTTCCCCGAGCCAATAGCATGTGAGGGGTCCTTCCTCTGCATCCCCACAGTCCTCTGTGCCCCCTCCTCATGACACCGGTCACGCCGTATTGCTACCATTTGTGTGGGCGTCTGTCCCCCATCACACGGTGAGCTTCTGGAGGACAGGGCCTTGTCCGCCCCATGTGTGGCCCCACATGGAGACCTGCGAATGTCTGGAAGGAACGCACAGATGCTCACATGCCAGCCTCACGGCAGCCATAAAATCCATCTACAATGAAGACGACTGCAGAGCAGCAAGACAGGGCCAGGGAGAGGGCCAGAGCAGCCCTGCGCAGAACCACGCCTCAGCCCGTCCCAGCAGCCAAATGTTTCTGTGTGAGATGCCATCTCTTCTCCCTCACTGCCTGGCCCTACAACCTCCCGGGATAGGAAATGCAGGGGCTCTGCAGGGGGGGGTTCTGTGGATGCAGGGAGGCCCCACCCAGAAGGGGCAGTCAAGACAATGTGCATCAGGTGTCCCCTCTAGGTCAGGGGGAAACAGGGACAATTCGGTCCCTGCTCTCAAGGGCCTGGGGGACACGGGGACACCCTCAGCTAAAATGCAAGCCTAAGCAAGGTTGACACTAGGAGCACGCTGCTGAAGAGTATTACAACCTACACACCCTACACGTCTGTAAAGCAGGGGTAGCAAACCCAAGAGCTGTGGTGAGGAGAAAATAAAATTTTAGCTTGGCAAGTGTGAACATCAGAGCCTGGCCCAGGTACGCAGCACCACACACGTGTCTCATAGTGTAACAATACTATGGTGGTGGGTGCGTGCATTGTTACACACATGTCCATGGGTGTGTACACGGGTTTCTCACCTGTGTGTGGAAGGGGAGCTGGAAAGTTCTCTGCCAAGGCAGTGAGACTGGTGTCACCAAAAGGTCCTCACCAGAAAGCTGTGTGTCCTGTGCCCCAGGACTTGACGTACCGGGACATCAGCCCAGTCGGGTAGGACTGGGAGCACTGGGTAGATGGCCTACACGTGTGCTTTCTTTTCTTCTTTTGCCTCTCTAAATCTGATTTTTTTTTTTTTGGTAATGTAAATGTACCGTATTTGTAATAAGGAAAAAACCAATAAAACTATTTTTATATTAAACAAAAATAATGGGGAGAAAGGAATGATTCATTCTTTTTCATTTGCTTTTCTTTTGCTTTGTTTCCTAATTATAAAAGTAATAGGTGCTCATTGTGGATGACTTGGAAGGTATAATGAAGAAAACAAAAATCACCCATAATTCTACCACCCAGAGCCACTGACATTGCATTGCATTTTCTTTGTTTTTTTTTTTTTTAAAGATTTTATTTATTTGACAGAGAGAGAGATAGTGAGAGCAGGAACACAAGCAGGGGGAGTGGGAGAGGGAGAAGGAGACTCCCTGCCGGGCAGGGAGCCCGATGTGGGACTCGATCCCAGGACCCTGGGATCATGACCTGAGCCAAAGGCAGACGCTTAACGACTGAGACACCCAGGCGCCCTGCATTGCATTTTCTTTTCATATATTTTCTGTGCATTTAAACTTGGTTTCCCAACCTGTTGTATATTCAGTTTTGTTATATGCTTACAGCATAAGCATATAACATCATTTATAAACATAATTTTAAAATCCAGGATAATATTCTATCAAGTACCTGTAACCCAGTGCACTTAACTGTTCCCCTGCGGCTGGATATTCAGTTTCCTCCAATTTCCTGCTATTACAAGTAAAGCCTCCACGAACATGTGCACAAGAGGCAGCATTTGGATGCTTTCCATAAGACAGCCTTCCAGGGGCGGAATTACTGGGTCACAGGATTTGGAGATTCTTAAGACTCTTGGTACACACTGCCAAGCTGCCGTCCACATATGCACCAACTGATGAGAAATTGCTAATTCTTCCCAGGCACATCAGGGAAGGAGATGAACATGCCAGGAGGATGAGGGGAAGAGCCTTCGGGCTGGGGAGCAGTGGGCTCCCGAGCAGAGAGCTATGGCGTGTATTTAAGAGAGTGGTCTCCATGGTTTTGTAGCTAGAATGTAAAGGTGGAAAGATAAGCAGAGGGTCTGACGGCATAGGTGTCCTGAGTACCAAGTACGTGAGTGTGGATTTTCTAAGCAATGGGCCACCCCGGATAGTTCTAGAGCATATGCAGGCAGTTTTGTTTCTTAGTGCCCATTCTGTCTCCTCCCATGTCCAACCCCAAGGACGCTCTTGGGATTGGGCTTGGGCTCAGGAGGAATGGCACCAGTGCAATTCTACAGCCTGATGACACATGGAAACCATGGTCCTGGAGGCTCAGGCAGGAGGCGTCTCCCGAGAGCCTAGTGTGCTGGCACTGACCTGGTTTGCTTTATAGAAGAAATCGCCGAAAGGTCCTCGCCAGAAAGCTGTGTGTCCTGTGCCCCAGGACTTGACGTACCGGGACATCAGCCCAGTCGGGTAGCACTGGGAGCAAACACAGGGAGACCTCACTGGAACACGTACACGCTACCAATACAAACCACGTCAGCCATTGATGTGCAACCCTGCCGGCAGGCCGAGCACCTGGCAGGTGCTATCTCAGAGCATCCTCCTAGTCACCCCAGAGCTGGGACTGTCATTCCCAATGTTCAGATGAGGCCCAGAAGCTTCTCCAGAAGGGAAATGGTGAGACTGGGATAAGAACCACAGGACCGACAGCCTTACCTTCAGAGGTCTCAGACCCACACGACTATAGGGGCCCTGCACGTCACATCACACTGAGTAAAGAACTGGGTACGAGATGATTAATGGCAATTGACACTCACTCTCAGTATCAGGGAGACAACAGGGGGTGGTGGGGACTGTGGTAAACTGGTGAGTACATGAATGCTCCTTCTAAAGGAGGAGCCGCTTTGCAGATTCTGGGATGTAGTTTGTGGGACTGATGATGCCCTATCTTCTGATTCTCTAAGAGGGGCAGGAGATCCAAATTTTCATGTAAAATCTCCCATCTTTGAAATGTCAGAAATTAATTCTAAATTTTAAAACACTGTGTAGGCCCAAACCAAATATATTTCTGTGCTGCAATCAGTTTGCAGGCTACTCATTTGCAACCTCTGCGTTACCTGTCACTGTCCCCTGGCTGGCTGAAAAAAGTAAAGGTTGTGGAGGGGATTCCTTCATGGGGGTGGGCAGTCCACATTTCCTGCAGGCCTGCTCACTCTGGGCCAGGCACCATGCTGGGGCTGCAGGGAAGACAGCTAGACCTTAAGCTCCATGAAGGCAGCCAGTGCCTGCACCTTGGGAAAGACTTATAAATATCTCAATGAATGAATGAATGAATGAATGAATCAATCAATCCAGGTTCAAGACCTCTCCTCAAGGAGCTCACAAACTAGGAGCGATCAAAGTCTCATACCTTCAAGGTAGAGACTACCTAATACCCCATGAAAAGGACAGAATGCTGAAAGAACCCTGAGGAGGTACAGTCACTTCCAATGGAGTAGGATCAAGGATGGCTTCCTGGAGGAGGCGGCATTTGAGCTGGATCTTGTAGGTTAGGCAAGATTGGATTCACTAGGGACACCTCAGTGTCTACCTTCGGCTCAGGTCATGATCCCAGGGTCCTGGGATCAAGTCCCTCATCGGGCTCCTTGCTCAGTGGGGAGCCTGCTTCTCCCTCTGCCTCTGCTGCTCCCCCTGCTTGTGTGCTCACTCTGACAGATAAACAAATAAAATCTTTAAAAAAAAAAGAAGATTGCATTCACTAGGGATAGGAGCAGGAAGGCAAAGAGGGTTCTGGGCATCAAGTGTGGTATGGTCAAGGTAGGACAACCCAAGACACAAGAATGTGAGGGGGAGGGGGAAGCTCTGATAGGACTGGAAGGGTGTCTGGAGTGAGAATATAATCAAGTTTGAAGGAGACTGGGCTTTAGTCACCAGACATGCTTTTAAGTACCCACAGCTACCTCTGGTAGCAGCTCTGACTTTGTTGGGTACCATATGCATAAAGCAAGGGAAGTCCTCAGTCCTCCTGCAAGAAGTCTGGGTGGGAGGTTACAGTTCTCCTAACTTGCTGGAGGCCTGTCTCCGAGCACACCTGTTTTCTGGCCCCAGTCTTGGGGGGAGGCCCAGCCCCAGCTGTGGCTTGAGTGGCCCTGTGGCACAGATAGCACTCAAGGAGAAAGGAAGGATTCTTCTGTGTCTCCAGCACCCACACGGAGCCTGCTTAATACACACTTGTTAAACAGAGCTGACACTGAACTTCTGTTCTCCCGCGTGGGATCACTTTACCCAAGGGGCCTTGGGGCAGTGACATCATCACTCTGAGCTTCAGTTTCTTTATCTGTAAAGTGGGATAATATGATCTACTCTGCAGGATGGTTATGAGGTTATGAGGTTGAAACGAGATGATGAATATGAAGAGCTGGAAAGAGTGCGTGGTGCCCAGAAGGTGCCTGAGAAATGGGAGTTCCTCCCTCTCATCCCACATGGGAGGGAAACCTAAAAAACCCGCCTGCCTTCCCAATTTGCAAAGACATTTCCAGCTCTTCCCAGCCAGCGGCTTAGGGATAATTAAGCATCTCTCTAAAGAGAGGCTTTCCGGTAAACGAAGGAGAAAATCAGCCTTGCAGCTGGGAGAGCTCCAGCTGCCCTGAAGAACTGTCTCCAGGCTTATCCTTTCAACAGAAACACACCCAGACAAGCAGCTTGGGGAAGCAGGCCATTTGGAGAGGATTTGTGGGATCTCCCAGACAAACAGTTGCGTGGAGAAGGGACCCCATCCAAGCTTCTGTGTGAGGGAATAAACACTCGGGCTTTGACGGCAGTCAGGGAAGGCAGGAGCCAAGACAGTGCTTGGGGCCTGGAGTCAGGAGGCCAGGCTCACTCACCGGCCACACTTCTTACTCCCTGTGGAGCCTGGGGCCTCCTGGGGTCTCAGTTTGCTTATCAATGCAAGGAGAATAATAATTCCCATCCTACAAGGGTGATAAACGATGGGAAAGCTATTCTTAAATATCAGTGTTCCCTAGAATTCTGTTTGGGAAATGACAATGTCGACTATATATTAGGTTGACCTGTATGAAACCACTGTTTCTGTAAGTCAAACATGTTAGAGTATCAGAAGTTTCATGTACTTCAACCTAATTATTTTTTCCACATAATTGGATCTTCAAGACCTCTTACACATCCAGTGCCGAGTCCTTGGGTCCTGGGGGGGTTGGGGGGGATTTGTACCCAGGCCATTTGTTCATCTCATCTCTGCCAAGGGCCCCACCCACCTCGGCTGCCCCCACGAGCACCCCTCCTCCTGCCCGTCAGACTGGGTACAGCTCCCATAGACCCTGTCTCGCCCCTCCTTGCCTTTGGTCATCTGTCCAGGCTGAGGCCTGGAATTCCACTCCCTGCCACTGTCAATTTGTATTCCTTCTTCAAGGCCCAGCTCCAATGCCCCGGCCCTTGTCTACTCCCTGAGAATGGGCTCAGGGTAGTTCCGTTCACAAGGTGCTCCACGCCCCACCTTCTGCCTGCTCACCCCCTTCTATTCCGGGACAAGCGACTAACAGCTCTCCCAGCTGTGCCTCCTTTGCCACTGTGCATGCTATTCCCGCCACAGAGAGCTTTGTCCCCACCCTTCCCTCCTGGTTCTCCACTCCTTCACTTCAACACGCAGCTCAAACTCAGCTTCTGCTAGGAAGGCCTGCTGCCTTCCCTGCACCCCAGCTGCCCTGAACTGGGTTGGGGCCTCCTGTCACAGCATCTATCCCATCGTCCTGCCCTGCCCTGGTCTGGCCCCCTGTCCAAGGGTGGGCACTGTATCTGACTCCTCTCTGGAGCCCAGCAACCAGTGCACAGCAGGGACCAGGTGACCTGGCTGCCCCTTCCCCGGGGCCCGGGGCTCACTCTCCATGAATAGCTGCGAAAGCGCGAGGGAACAGCATAACCTTTCTCAGTCTGAGCCTCCTTTTCCTAAAATCGGTGTCTGTTGGGGTCTCAGGTGGAAGCCCCCCCCACCACCCCGGGAAAGAAGGAGATGGGAGAAGGCTTCCTTTACTCTCCCTGCTCTTTCCTCAAGCCAGCCGCCTCCCATGTGAACACTGGCTTTTCCCATATGGCTGGGCACCACCCCATCCTGACCCAGCTGCCAAACGGAGTCCAGTCCATACCATCTTAAGGGCACCCGCGTGGGTGAGCTCACCTTGATTAAAACTTCAAAGTATCCTTCTGCGTTGGCAGGGCTGATGGGCGTATAGGCTCTCTGAATTTCTAAGCCATCCACCTTCCCTCTGGGAAAGAGAAGTATATGCCAGGCTGGTGAGAACTGGGGCCTGGTCGTCCCCAGTGGTCCTCTCTGAAGGTGGAGCAGAGGAAAGGGGTGCTGGGCTCCCCCACTGCCACCTGCTGGCTGTGAGACCCAGGCAGGTCACTGATCCCTTAGTTGCCCCTCTGTAAAGTGGGAACAACAATGTGTGTCCCTGTAGTGTGGTTCTACTGGGATCACAGATGGGAAAGTCTTCAAAGAGTCCATTGATGATGTCAGCTGTTTTTAGGACATCACTATGGTGTTTCCTGACCTCTTCTTGACCACAGAATGAGAAAGATAAAGACTGTTAATGTTTATTAAAACACTTACTACCATGTACCAGGAGTGTCAGAATTAGAAGGACCCTCAAAGGTGCCCTAGTCCAAAGCCTGACCTCATGCATGAATCCTCTCTACGATGTTATCAACAATAGGGCCAGGATGATAATCACAAGTAATAACAGTAGCAGCCATGTTGTATTAAATGACTACTATGCAGCAAGCATATCGTGCACATTATCTCATTTAACAAATAACAACCCAGGGGTGCCTGGGTGGCTCAGTTGGTTGAGTGTCTGCCTTCCGCTCGGGTTGTGATCCCAGGGTCCTGGGATGGAGTCCCACTCCCTGTTCAGTGGGGATCCCATTTCTCCCTCTCCCCCTGCCCCTCCCCCAGCTTGGGAGCATGCGCACTCTCTCTCTCTCTTTCTCAAATAAATAAATAAAATAATAAGAAAACAAACAAAAAACCCTCAAAAACCCCAATAACCCACATGAGGAAACCAAGGCTTAGGATGTTACTTGCCAGAGGTCATACAGCTAAAATTCATCCTTAGCTCTGACTCCAGAGCCGGGTTCCTCACACAACACCTCAGAGCTTCCCAGGAGCACCCAAGCATTCCTCTTTTGAGTCCTACTGTGTGCAAAACTTTCTTCTTGGACATGTGGAAAGATTAAAAAGGCCCCATCCTGAGGCGCCTGGAAGGCTCAGTTGGTTAAGCGTCCAACTCTTGGTTTTGGCTCAGGTCATGACTGGCTCACTCAGGTCATGAGCGATTTGGACTCTGCTTGAGATTCTCACCCTCTGCCCCTCCCCCCCCGTCACACATGTGCACTCTCTCAAATAAATAAATAAGCCTTTAAAAAAAATAATAAAAAATAAAAAGTCCCATCCTAATGCATCAAAAGTGGGAAGCTAGACTGAAATAGTCAAGAAATGCTTAGGGGACAAACAAGGAAATAATAAACACAACCTGTGGCGTGGCATGGATGCAAAGAGCACCATGACCTCTGCTGTTACAGAGGTAAACACGGACATGCTCCAGACGGAGGGACCACTCTCATCCGGGGAGCTTCAGGAGGCCTCCTGGAGCTTTTGCTACCCTCCTGGGTATGAAAGAGGCAGGCCACCAACAGGTGGAAGTGGGGACAGGACAGGAAGGAATTCCAGGCAGAGGGCACAGCCTGGGCAAAAGCTCAGAGGCAGGAAATGCAGAGCAGGCCAGGAACCGGTGAGTGGGTCACGAGGCTGGGGCAAGGCGCAAGTGTGAGGGAGGAGCAAGGAGAACTCGGTGGGAAAGGAAGCTGGAGCCTTGGGAGCCTCCTTGGCTCACCAGAAGGGAGCGACATGGTTAGCTCCATGTGTTAGGAATGTCGCTGGGGCAGCAGAGAGGGTGGAGGAGAGAAGCGAAGGGCAGGGAGTGCTGGGCATCCGACTTATGGATGGAGGGTTGCATGGGGCTGTGACTTGCCCTGGAGCCACTGGATTAGTGAGCTTTCACGACAGCCAGCCAGGCCACAGGCTGGGCACACTGTGCACCAACACCAGGGGTTGGCATGAGGCAAGTGGCTACAGTGTGACCAGCAGCAAGACACTCTCCTCGTCCTCTGCCCGCTTTCTGGCTCCTCCCCTTCTTGCCAATACCACAAACGCTGGAGTTGCCAGGGTTCAGTCCTCTGTCCTTCCCTCTTTCCATACCACATATGCCCCCAAATGGCATCCAGGTGCCGGCTGATGACTCCCACACTCACATCTAGAGCTCATCTCTCTCTGCTGAGCCTCACACCCAGAGTCAACCATCTAGCAGATGCCTCCACCTGCAGTTCCCAAAGGGCCTTGTCCCTGAGCAGGTTGGGGGGGGGGTGCAGGGGGAGGGGATTAAGGTTGGGGGAGAGGGTAGCCGGAGGCTGGGAAGAGGAAGGACCTTCAGAAGAGTGGTAGAGTGTAGCTGGGGAGCCAGGCTGTCTGGGTTTGAAGTCTGGCTGCAGAACTTATTAACTGTGTGATCTTTGGCAAGTCCCTTATTCTTGAGGACAAGTGTCCTTCCTCTCAACTGGCACTAATATTAGATTAATACCACAGACTCTAGAGCCAGATTGCTGGCCTTCAAATCGTGGCTCCGCCATTTCCTAACTGTGTGACCTTGGGTAAGTTACTGAACCTCGCTGACTTCAGTTTCCTCTTGTGAATAATAACAGTACCTACGTACAGGGTTTTGTGAGGATTCAGTGAGTTCCTAGGTGTGAGCACGCAGAACTGTGCATTGGAGAGTAAATGCCACGAAAGTGTTTGCTGTTACTGTTGCTGCTGTTGGTTGTTATGAAAACACAATCCCAGAATCCTCTGAGTCAGGTAGCTCTACGTTTATCTTAAAGGTGATAAATGGAGGCTTAGGGGAGGCTAAGCAAGTTGTCCTTGGCCACACAGCAAGCAAATGGCAAAGCGGGGCTGCAAATCTTTGGCCTCCCACTCCCTGAGTGTACCGTAGGATGAGGTGCTGGCCAGGCCGCAGGCTGAACTGGCAGTTCCTGGGTAGTGCAAACCGAACATGGTAAGTGTCCTCGGTGAGTCTGTCCACGGCACTGATGCAGAAGGCCAGGAAGGTCTCTGGGCTCAGCTTGGACGGGCAGCTCTGCAACAGGAAAATACCCAACAGCTAGGACCTGGGGCACGACAGACACCCAAGCAGCCACAAGCACCTTTCTCGCTCCCCACCCCCGACAGGCTATCTATCTCTGTGGGAAAGTTTTCCCTGTAATAGAGAGCAGTCCCACCTCACCTCCCTTTCATGCTCTGATCTAAGAAGGCCCGAGGTTTTCAGACTCATCTCCCCCTGCTCAAAAGCCTTCCGCGGCTCCTTCAGCCCCAGGATAAAGTGCAGCCTCCTTGGCTGGACACTGCAGGGCCCCGTGGACAAACCTCAAGCCTCATTTTCTCTCCCAGGCATCAGATGCCAAACTTTTCTCTGTTCTCCCAAGAATACCCTGCTGCTTCCTATCTGGGAGTCTTTATTGGCTTGAGCTGTGCCCTTTATCCAGAACACTCATCTCCAATGTATGAAATACCTACTCATCCTTCAAACCTGCTAAAAATCCAGATCTGCAGAATTTAGAAATTGATGGGACCTTAAGATGCTCTAATCCAATATCCTTGTTTTCCATGTGGGGAAACTGAGGCCTGAGTGGTAGTGGCTTACTTGTCCAAGGTCACACCCTGAGCAGAAATTCAGATTCACGTCTTCTAAGTCTCAGCCCACTGCCTTTAACATTCCACCCACCTGCACCTCCTCCAGGAAGCCTTCTCTGAATGTCATGACTCACAGATCTCTCTCCTGTAAAATGCCCAAACCTCATTCACTCCTGGCATGACCCCACGCCCAGCTCTGGGTCAGGCTTTGAACCTGGACCCCTCTGCCGTGCAGAGTCACTGTGCAGGGCAGGGGCCAGGCTGACACTGCCACCCCGACCCCTCTTGTCTGAGGAGCAGCCCTCCCTCACCTGGGACTCCTCCCCACTGAGCAGGCTCCTGTCCTTGCTGGCTCGGGCTGCCTCCCACCTTGCCAGCTCCCGGTGATAGAGGTCAAACACACAAGGTGAGCAGCCACTGCCACAGCATTGGGAGGGCAAGGGCTCCACCGGCCGAAGCTGCAGCCAGGCTTCCTCATCGGCATCCTCCTCCCTCTCATCCATCATCAGTGGGGCTTGACCAGCTTGGGAGGGACAACTTGGTGCTCTTCCCAGAACAGGTCTGACTCCGTGAGGCCCTGGGCCCAGGCCCTCCCTCATTGGCCTGAGAGAGGGAAAACATGTGGGTTACACTCTGGTCAACCTCGATTGCTCCCATTCTCCCTGAGGCCTGCAGGTGCCAAACTCCGTGTGAGCACTGGGTCAGGGATGAATCAACCCTGAGACCTGCTGCCTGGCAGGGGAGGCAGGCAGACAGGGCACAACGATCAGAGCTGGTGCCTGAAGTTTCCTGACTTCTTCCTGTGCTTCGAGTGCTGGATTAAGCACTTCACATAGAAAAGCTCACTGAATTTAAAAATATTTTAAGCGATAAAATACAACAGTTACGTACAATTTAATAATTATCAAAACTATTCAAAAATAAGTTAAAATGTTAGAAAGGAACACCTTTGTAACTACCACATAGTAAAGTACAAAGAACCTGGCTAGCGACCCAAAAGCCCCACATACGTGTCCCTTCCTGATCACCTCCCATCCCCCACAAAGTAACCATCATCCTGACCTTTGGTATAACCATTCCCTTGCTTTTCCTTAGTTTTGCCACCTTTGCATACAAACTTAACCACTATAGTTCAGCTTTGCCCAGTTTTTACCTTTACGTCAACAGAATCATTTCCTTTTTAAATAGTATTTTTTTTTTTAGATTTTTTAATTTATTTTTGTGAGAGAGAGAGAGAGAGATCGAGCATGAGTGGGGTGAGGGACAGAGGAAGAAGCAGACTCCCTGCTGAGCAGGGAGCCCGATGCGGGACTCGATCCCAGGACCCTGGGATCATGACCTGAGCTCAAAGCAGATGCTTAACCAACTAAGCCACCCGGGCGCCCCTTATATCTGTTTTCTTTCATTCAGGTAAGTCACCCATCAAATTGCTGCATTTCATTTAATCTTTATAATGAGGCTGGTACTAGAGATGTCATTTTTTAAATGGGAAAACTGGGGTCGGGGGGGGGCGTTAATAACTTACCCAAGGTCACCTAACTCCTAAAAGACAGAGAGGTCCCGTTTCTCGGTTACCAATCACTTCCCATGATTCCTAACCTTTAAGACCTTTTCTACTTTTCCTACTTCCCATGTCCATTTACACTGGAGCTTCCCATGGTCCCAGAGGATGTTTCCAGTCTCTCCCGACACCATCCATCAGCACACCTGCCACCAGCTCTGATCACACCAGTCTCCCGCTTAGCAACCTTTAACGGCTCCCCAGCTGCCTCCTGGCTCGAATCCAGTCTCCTTGCCTGGTGCCCCAGGCTCCTTCTGATCAGAACTTGTCCAAATCCTCTTACCACTTGGTTTTAGAAGGGCAGTCCCTCTGCGTGCAATACATCTTTCTCTTATACAAGAAAGGTTTTGGTTTCAGAAAACTTGGTTCTACTGTTCATGAGCTCTATGACTTCAGGAAGGTTTAGCAGGCTGCAACCCCCTTGAAGGCAAGGATGATGTCTTATTCTTTCTGTATTCTACCACCAAGCACAAGCCTGGCATGTGGAAGGCTCCAGTGAATGGTGAGCGCTCATTCAGTTTATAGATAAGGTCTGAGAGCCAGGCACGGTGTTAGGTGCTGGGACACAAGACATAAATAGGACATGGGCTCTCTACCTTTATAGAGCTTGCAGCCTAGCATGGTGTTCTATCAATTCAACCCATTTTTATTTTGTGCTATGGACCAGGTATGTATGGTGAGTGAAGGAAGTCTGGAGCCCTCTTTATGCTTTTTTTACTCCTGAAGTTTTTGCAAGATAAGTGAGAGAAAGGAAAGCTCTGTTAATTGTAAACTGCAAGACAGCATGAGGGTTATTCCTATCAGTATTTGCCTTAAACTTACCTTCTCCGTGTCTTAATTACCCTACTTTCTTTGGTATATTGGAAATTGGCAGGGAAGTTGGCCAAGTCGGTCATGAACTTTAAAGACCTGATTTCTGCCTCCTCTTATCCTCCACCTCTTCAGTCTAAGAAGCACTACCTTTAAGCCAGGTCTTGACACATGCTGTTGTCTCTGGTGGGATGACTCTCCCCACCCTTCAGGCCTTCCTTAAAGGTCACTTCCTCTCAGAGACCCACCCTGAACCTCCCCTTTCTCATTCTCTATCAAGTACTCTATTTATTTCTGTTGTGTATTGATTCATTTAGCATATATTTACTAGTGCTAGGCACTGTTCCAGGTGCAAGGGATAGAGCAGTGAGGAAGCAAAACCCCCTGCACTCATAGAGTTTACATTCTGGTGGAAGAGACAGTCATTAGACAAGATCAAAATGGAAAACGCGACATTTAGTGTTAAGTGCTAAAAAGAAAAACAACTGGGGAAAAGAAACAGGAAATACATGTGCGTATTCCAATTGCTTATTTATTGACTTTACTTGCTTTCTGCCCATACGCTCTACATTCCATAGCTATTTTATTCACCAACGCAAACCCAATGCTCACCACAGCGACTGACACACTGCAAGCGTTTGATAAACTGGTGTTGGCGCAAGGAGCAAAGCACACCTCCATAGCTCAGGCCTTGCTTCTAGGAGGCAGAAAGGGAAACACCGAAGAAAAGGGAGGAAACTAGCTCTCTCTTGATGCTGGGAAAGGGGCGCGCAGTCGATGCAGCGCTGGTGTGGTTGGGCAGGGCCACTCTCGGGCTCGGGGAGGGGCAGCGGTCAAGGCTCCGCAGCAGTGAGAAGTGGGACGTGAGGCAAGAAACTTCAGCGCATCCACTACGGGCCGGGCGCTGTGCAGGCACGCTAACTTACGCATTTCTAACCCATTTTTACAGTGAGGGACATTGGGGCTCAGACGGAAGTGCCCTGCCCAAGCTTCAGCTGCTTGTAACTGGTCAAGGTTGCCCTAAATTCAGGTTTGAAGTGCTGGTATTCTACCCCTGGTCCTATCCCAGCATCTATCAAGACCACTCACCTACACACCTGCGCCTCCCCTCGAGCGATGTTCCTCCAGGTGCCGCCCCCACCCCGGGAGGCGGGAAGTGCCTAGCGGGGTCTCACCTATGAGAAAATGAAAATAGCCGGCGGGGTGGGGCAAGGCAAATACGTCTTGAATATGATTGGTTGAAGTGACTGCCACTCATAAAACGAGCCTTGGCGCCCAGCCCCTTTCGCTTCCAGCAGGCCTTGCGCGCGGGAACATGGCGGCGTCCTGGTGGAGGTCTTGAGGGGGAAACCAAGTAGGTATGGCGTTGACGTCGGGGCCCGCCAGGCGGGCACTGGTTCGCCCTGGGCGCCTCGGCCTTGGGGACTGCGGGGCTCCGAGACGCGGGGCGTACGAGTGGGGCGTGCGCTCCACGCGGAAGCCCGAGCCTCGTCCCCTGGACAGGGTGTACGAGATCCCTGGACTGGAGCCCATCACGTACGCGGGGAAGATGCACTTCATGCCCGGGCTGGCGCGGCCGGTCTTCCCGCCCTGGGACCCCGGTTGGACGCACCCAAAGTTCCGCCGCCCGACCCCGGTTCACGAGCAGCCGCTGTACAAGGATCAGGCCTGCTACGTCTTCCACCAGCGTTGCCGCCTCCTCGAGGGTGAGGCCCTAGGACGGGCAGGAGGGGACCTCGTTCCTCCGCCCAGCACTGACCCCAACTCTCCGTGGCCTTGAAACTTTGTGGGTCTCGGTTTCTTAGTCTGCGAAATGGGTAGTGATTACGTCTTCTGAGGGTTTCAGGATTTTTTTTTTTAAGATTTTACTTATTTATTTGACAGAGAGAGACACAGCGAGAGAGGGAGCACAAGCAGGGGGAGTGGGAGAGGGAGAAGCAGGCTTCCCCCTGAGCAGGGAGCCGGATGTGGGGCTGGATCCCAGACCATGACCTGAGCCGAAGGCAGATGCTTAACGACTGAGCCACGCAGGCGCCCCTGAGGGTTTCAGAATTAAGTGGGATGAGAAGGGCTGTGCTTGTGTGAGGCAGTATTAGGTTGAGTGGCGAAGTGAAAAGACCTGATTTCTGGCCTACCCCTGCCTCCATCTAACTCTGTGATTTGGGGCAATGGCTGAAATTTCCAGAGCCTCCATTTTCTGTGAACTCATTGGTTTTGACTAGATAGTCCACATTGACTCTTCCACCTCTTAATACCCTGGAGATGTAACTGTACATTGAATAATTAGATGGAAGGAGTTTATAGTGGAAAGAGACAGCAGAAAGCATGCTTAATCTCCTGGCCTATGGCCTCATTTCGCAGGATTGGTGAATGTGACAGAGAGGGACGTGATTTGCCCACACGTGCTCTGGGTTAATAGTGAACCCAGGGCTACCTATCTGGTTTCCTAGGTCAATGTCCTCTGTCAGAGGTCAGAGTTGAGATGTTGTCAAGGAAGGGTTCTGGACCTAAAAGCCATCTAGCCTATTTCTGCTCCCCTTTTCACTAAGAACAGATCAAAATGACTGAGCTGAACGAAACCAGTCTGTCTAGAGCAGAACCAGAAATTACTTTCCAGAGTCCATGGGGGCGGGGGGGGGGGCTTGTTTATTGAGAGTCCCTTTCCCTATTCTTGCCTGTTCATCCCACCCATAATGATGGGGATAGGGCAGGTTCTGAAAACAAAATGGTCAAGGTCAGTGGGAGTAGTATTTTCCAATGAGTAATTAGGAAAGAAAGAGACCTGGCAGGATTTGGGGACTAAACCAAAGAATAAATCCTAAATTTGAAAAAAACTTAACTGGCCAGCCTCTTAAGCCGCTCAAACCCATTCCTGAAAGCTGAATTTCCAGCATCTAAACATTCCCATTGCCCTACCAGGGTATTGTAACGGACCTCACAAGACTTGGCACCCCCCATTTTTTTTTTTTAATTAGGCTCCACACCCAGTATGGGGCTTGAACCCACAACCCTGAGATTAAGAGTCCCGTGCTCTACCGATTGAGTCAGCCAGGTGCCCCACCCTTGAGTGACCCTGGGAACATTACCAGGCTTTAGGGTAGACAGACTCAAGTTCTCTTCCCCACTGTCACTTAGAGGGTATGTGACTTGAAACAAATTCTTTAGTCTCTGAATTTCATCCTCCATTCCATAAAATCCGATTTGTAGATAAAGTTCCTGGCACAGGATAGATGGTGGTGCTCAGTAAATGGCAGCTCTAATGATTAGGTATTATTCATATACTATTGAATCATAAAATCTCAATTTTTTAATCCACTGTCAAGTTTAAGGAACAATAGGGTGGCCCAGTCGGATAAGCGTGTCTGCCTTCGGCTCAGGTCATGATCCCAGGGTCTTGGGATCGAGTCCCACGTCAGGCTCCCTGCTCAGGAGCAGGGGTCTTAAAAAAAAAAAAAAAAAAGAAAGTGCTATTTTTTTTTTTTTTTAAAGATTTTATTTATTTATTTGAGAGAGAGAGAATGAGAGAGAGCACATGAGAGGGGGGAGGGTCAGAGGGAGAAGCAGACTCCCCGCCGAGCAGGGAGCCCGATGCGGGACTCAATCCAGGGACTCCAGGATCATGACCTGAGCCAAAGGCAGCCACTTAACCAACTGAGCCACCCAGGCGCCCCATGAAAGTGCTATTTTTAAAAAAAAGTTTAAAGAACAGTGGCAGTGTCAGAACTAAAATTCAGGTTACCTGACTCCAGTCCAGGGTTTTGTCTGCTGCACCATAAAATCCAGAAGTTACATTTCTAAATGTTTGTATTTCCCATGTCCTATAAGCCTCAAAGTGAAAAGTCTCATTGCCCTCATAGCATTTCATTTATTAGCACAAAGGAAATTGCCTGAGAGTGTCTCCCCCAGCGTATCCTGGGCTCCGTTTAATCCCAGGCATAGCTTTACAAATGAAGATACGTCTCTGAAACGGTGGTGTTTTCCTAGCTGGCGGGAGTAGCCTGCTAACCAAAGTAGTCACCAGACTGCTGTCAATTTGTGACTACAATCATGGACAAGATACAGTATTAACCTTGTCCTGAGGGTAGGGGACTGGTACGTGGATTTGATGCAGAACTTAGGTCGCTAGGGCTGGGCCGGTTCTTCCCTCAGGGAAGCCCGATCTGGGGAAGGTGAAGCGAGGGACTTGTGCTTGGCATCACAGCCCATCCCACTCAGAGTAGCGGTCATTCCTTAATGTTTAAAAACGAAGCAGTCTGAATCAAATCTATTTTTGTTTATTTATATTCCATCTTTTCCCGAAAAGTATTTCAGGCATCTTAACAGAAATTTATAGCACAGTATAAAATGTTTTGTTTTAAATTAAAAACATACAGGTGAGGGAATCCACACAAAGGAGAAATAAAACAGTGAGGTGAATACAAAAAATCCATTCTGTGAGGTTCCGCTTGCTAAAGGGGAGCCCCAAACATGGCTCTCAGCCTGTTAACGGTATAGAGACGGGGTCAGCTGACTAGACCAGTTGCCTGTTTCTGTAAATAGTTTTATTAGAACATAGCCACACCCACTTGTTTACTTGTAGTCCCTGGCTGCTTTCAGTGCTACAGTGGCAGAGATGAGTAGCTGTGACAGAATGTATGGCTCAGAAGCTGAAAATATTTATTATCTCGCCCTTTAGGGAAAAGTTTGTTGACCCCTGGTATAGGGAAGAACGTTTTCAGTTACGCAGTTCACCGTGTCTATAAGACAAAACCGTACTATCCCGGGAAAAACCCAACCTTCTGGTACCGAGGCCAGGGAGGATCCTGTGTAATAAATAGAACATGGGATCCTTTCGACAAAAAACAGCAGTGCATTTCATAGGGCTTCTACATATAAAAATCTGCTTAAAGGTAGCTCACTATAGAAGCTCAGGGTTAGGTGAGATGTGAAAGATTATCTGTTTAAGTGCTCCCAAACTCAGGGCCCCTCAAGTTATTCATGATCAATAAGTTATTTCCATTATTTCCCAAAGCTGTTTTCCCTTGATACAGCAGTATGGGCTTAATCCTTGGCCCACTCCTAATAAGTGGGATCTATTTGGTAGACACGGGCTTTTCCAATCAGGGACTTGGATGTGGGTTAATAAAGGGATCTAGGATTTGAAATGCTGGCATCCATTGATCTAGTCCTCTAGTCTAGAGTCTGTGTGAATCTTGCAGGCAACAAAGGGACCCTTTCCCACAAGATTCAGCCTTATGATCCCAGCCATCTTCGCTGCTGTTTGAATCCCTCCTGTGCAGGCAGTCACTACCTCAGTCAACTGTTGACCATCCTCAGGTAGATAGTCATTCCTGCAGTCAAGCTGAAATCCGGCTGTTCTGGCTTCCACTCTTATTTTAGTTCTGACTCCTCAGATGTCCCAGTACAAATCCTGTTTCTCTCAAGGCAGACCTTTCCCCAAGATGCTACTGGCAGACTTAAGCAACTCTTACTGAATTGTCTTCTTTTTTTGTTTTTTTGTGATTGATTACCCCAAAGGTGTAAAGCAGGCCCTCTGGCTTACCAAAGCCAAGTTAATAGAAGGCCTTCCCGAGAAAGTGCTTAGCCTCGCCGCTGATCCGGAGAACTACATAGAGAACCAAGATGAACGCCTTCTGAACGTGATCTCTCACGCCCGTCTCTGGCACTCTACTGAAGACACCCCGAAGAGAGAGGCCTACTGGTAAGTTTCCCC
The DNA here is from genome assembly GCF_054177405.1 of Leptonychotes weddellii. Lineage (NCBI taxonomy): Eukaryota > Metazoa > Chordata > Mammalia > Carnivora > Phocidae > Leptonychotes > Leptonychotes weddellii. The sequence continues at coordinate 39,840,018 of NC_138372.1, forward strand.
CACGTCAATAAGATTTCTAGTCAGTGGATCTTAGAGTCAGCCTTTTGCCTTATGTCTCCAAATGTCTCTTCTTTCCTCCAAGCCCAGTCATTGTGGACAGTCTGATACAGCTGTGTAGATCCCAGATTCTCAAGCATCCCTCTCTGGCCAGACGGATCTGCGCCAAAAACTACACGTTATCCACCACCTGGAATCGAGGTTGGTCATCTTGGTCTGTTTTTTATCTTTCTACTCTTAACCCCACTACCAGCTCACCATCACCACATCCATACGTGTGCTTGTTTCCTTCCTTCGTGGACCACTTTTGTAGAATCAGACACATCCTCCTATCATTAGCCACAGACTAGTCTTTTTTTTTTTTTTTTTTTTTTAAGGGGGTGGTGGGAGAGGCAGAGGGAGAGAGAAACTTAAGCAGGCTCCATGCCTAGTGTGGAGCCTGATATGGGGCTTAATCCCACAACCCTGACATCATGACCTGAGCTGAAATCAAGAATAGGACGCTTAACCAACTGAGCCCCAGATGCTCCTCAGTTTTTTTTGTTTTTAATCACTTCTTCCCATGACTTAATTCAACTGTATCTGTTGAGTACCCTTGAGTGCCTAAATGTTGAAGATAAGTAATAAAGGGCAGGCAGTCTCTGCATTCACAAAGCTCTTACTCTACTGTAAGAGCCTTCTTATCCCATTCATGCTTTTCTCCTTTTCCAAATCCATTTTCCACGTAGCTGCTAGAGTGATCTTTCTAAAGTGCACTTGCCTCCCCTGTTTCAGATCCTTCACTGCCTCCCAGGAACTTAAACCATTTATCATTGGATCCAACCCACTGGTTTGGCCACCAGCTGGCCTTTCTGGTCTTCTCTCCTTCCTACCCCCACCCCCACCACACCCCCAGGCTAAATTTACACTTTAGCCACTAGCAGCTCTTTGGCATCAAGCTTTTATGCCTTTAGCGCTGTGCTGTATGTTCTGTCTGGAATGCTTTTTTCTACTTTCCTCGTTTGGCTAAATTCTACTTGTCTGTGAGGCTCAGCTCCAGCCCCCTTCCTATGTGAATGTAGACATTAGCTAGTGCTCCTTCTGCCCATCGTTCCTATTTTGATCAGAGCGCATGTTGTACTGTATTGGAATTCTCTAATATCTTCTCTGTCTACCTACTAAACTGAACCCCTGATAGGAGGGACCACATCTCACTCGTTTTTCTGCACAGCGTCTAACAGTTCCTGGCACGTGAGCAGTGCTGACTGAGGGACGGGTGGGTGATTACCACCCTGAGGGGTTTCCGTCAGGGATGTTCAGAGCACACCAGTGTTCTGACTGGTGGAATCCCGGAGCGGGGAAACCGGCTGTGGAATGATTTGGGATTTTCAGGACATCTGCTTGGTCACATTTGTCTAGCTTGCCCCTTTTGAGTATGGACTTCCTGGCAAGGAGTCAGCCATGCAGAGGTAATGGCACCACTAAGGAAATTAGTGAACCTCATTAATAGAGGAGTACTTGTTGGCCCATCATCAGCTATTACCTCTAATTAAACTGCCCCATTTGGAGCTGTCACTGGAGGAGGGATATGGAGGGAATTGAATTGGAAACCACACTAGAGTGGTCTGTGGGGAGAATCTAAAACCCAAGGTTAGGAGAGGTCCAGGCACATTTATCTTCCTTGCAGATTATATGTGAGGAAACAGGAAAACTGTTCTTGAGGTGTGGGTATGATGTATTTTAACAAGCGGCTCAGAGTTTATCTATCCACAGATATAGTATCCCTGCTTTACACACCCAGTGAGGGAGACCACATGCTAATTATATGACAGCGCTGTGGACCAAACCAGCTTTTAGACGTAGAAGGATCATCACCCTTGACCCGTTAACCATCCCATTGTGATTTGACAGTTTCTAAACACCCAAAGCACCTTCAGAGGAAGATTTGCCTCCATGGGGAATCTTCAGGAGGCCATTCACAAGGGAGCCTTTCAGGCACATTTTGCCTGGTGGCATGCAGCCTCCTGTGGGGGCCTCTGTGAGGGGCATGCGCACATGCTCCCAGTGGCAGCTTTGCTGATGTGTCAGGTGTGAGTGTCTTGCCTCATCAACTTACGTCTGTGTAGCAAGTACGCGGATCTGTCTTAGGTGAGGCTTTCTGACTGGCCTCGTTTTTTTTCACTGTCAGTTGTTGAGGACAACTTGGCCCCTTTCCTGAGTTTAATAACCTTTCTTCTTAGCCTCTAGTCTCCTCCTCCTTCCCTCCCTCCCGCCTTCCCTACAACATTCTGCTTCTAGTCACCTGGGTTCGTCTCCCTAAACTCTGCCGTGGGGGAGCACACTTCTGTGCCTTCACACATGTTCCTCCTCCTGAACTAAAATGTTTTTCCTTCCCTTTTCTTGCCTGGGCAAACTCAACCAACCAAGGGCAGTTTTGCCCCCTAAGGGAGATTTGACAAGGTCTGGAGACGTTTTTGATTGTCATGACTTGAACGGGGGAAGTTCTACTGGCATCTGGTGGGTAGGGGCCAGGAATGCGGCCAGACATCTGCAGTGCACAGGACAGTTTCCCTCATCGAAGAATTACCCAGTCCAAAATGAAAAAAGTGCCAAAGTTGAGAAACTCTGCTCTTATCCATCCTCCGGAAACTAGTTTGGAAGGCACACCACTTTCAGGAAGCTTCCCAGGCCTCCCAAAGGAGGTCAGTTTGCCCCACCTCTACTGTCTCTGAGTACAGTTCATGCCTTCGTATGCACTTACTACCTAGGAAGCTTCTTGGGAGCAGAGGGTAATGCTCACTCATTTCTGGGTCCCCAGCATAGAGCAGGTGCTTGGGAAGATCTGTGTGGGGCAGCCCTGAACCCACAGAGACTGCCAGGTGGCCTCAGGGCCCATTGGCAAGGGAACACAGGAAGAAGAGTGCTTTGGTTGGTCCCCTTCTCAACATCTTGACCAAAGTTTTGTTTTCTGCAATCATGCTGGTCAGCTAGGAAAGCCGTAAGACTTGAGGAGCATGGCAGGATGAAGGCTGTAGGCTTGGCTGAGCAGAGGTAAGGCTTTAGACCAGGGTAGACTAATCGTCTTTCTCCCCTTTTAGAGTCTTTTCTCCTTCAGGTCCGTGGTTCCAGTGGAGCCCGACTGAACACCAAGAATCCGCTGCCCGCCGTCGCCTCCAAAGAGGAGGTTGAAGCTACTAAGAATCATGTTCTTGAGACCTTTTATCCCATATCTCCCACTATTGATCTTCAGGAATGCAATGTTTATGATGTGGAAGACAACACAGGTAAGTGTCATAGCCGTGCATCTCCCGGCAGCGTGGAGATGAGGGATGCGCATTTTCTCCTAAGAGCCATGTAGCAGCCTATCCCCACTTTGCTTTTGACCCCTGAGAGGTAACCCTGTTATCTCAGAGTTGTAACGGGTGGCTGAGGGGGCTTCTGGCCAGGCCCCAAGTGTTTCCTTTATTCACAGGTCCCTTGAAAGACACCCCTCTTTCTATGTACCCGTAAACCCTGGCCAACCGCCTGCTGGGACTGAGGAAGCCCCACAGGCCTTGAATGGGGCTATTCATCTCAACTCCATCGAATAAGGCACCACTATCTCCCTTGGCTGCCATGACAGAAACCAGAGCATCAGGCCAGGTGGGCCCACGGCTCACGTCCTCTAGCCCATCCCTAGGAGTTGTAGCGCCTTCCTTCTAACCTCCTCATCTCCAAAGCAACAGCTTCCGGCAGGCCCAGCCTGTTGCCACAACCCCTCAGCTAGCTGGCCAGCCTGACCTGGTCTGTTTTCTCTCGGTCCATCTGGTTCCCGGTTCTAGAGGCACCCTTCTGAAACACAAATTCCGTCCCTTTTCTCTGTGCCTACTTCCCCAGCGCCTATCAGGTACAGGTGGAAGTCCTCAGCCTATCACATGAGGGCCTTCAGGTCCAGTCTTGGCCCCTTTCTCCAGCCTCACCTTGGTCTCCTCCCCTGCAGGCGCGCCCCTCTCCCCCGCAGTCCAGCTACACATAACACACCGTGCCCTTTCTCACCATAGGCTTTGGTACGTCCCCTCCCCCCTCTGCCTGGGGTTTGTGGCCGCCCACCTCTTTTTGTCCCCCCTGCCCCCACGTGTAGTTTATCTGTCACAGTGCATCTTCAGAATCACTTCTTCCCCAGAAATGCTCTGGGTTCTTCCCTTGTCATCAGGGGCCTTTCATCTGGGGCTTCCCCAGCCCCCAACTCACCCCGCCCGGATCTTCACATGTCCCTCTGTGTGGACCCCTCCAGACTGAGCCCCTCCAAGGCAGTGGCAGGCCGCCCTTGGCCTCTGCTCCTGGCCCCGGTCTGGCCCCGGCGCCTGTCTTAGGCTGGGCGCACAGGGCGTGCTGAACCTCTGAAGCAAGGACAGAGACCCACAGAAGGGCGTCTCTCTCAAGTAGTGCTTGCTTCGGGGATTTTCAGAGCCCATGTTTTCCCAGCTTCTTCCTCCTTGTCACCCACTTTCACTAATCCAGGTTCTTCATTCTGGAAGCTGCCAGCCTACCAAGGGTTTACTGCTAGCCATGGAGGGGCTGAGAATGGTGGCCTGGCAGGGTGGTGGCTGGGATGAACAAGGGCTCAGCTTTGATCCTCAGTGCCAGTATTTGCAGATCACTTGTGAGGCATGAGGCAAGTCGTTTATTGCTAATAATAAAGTATGGAATTTTGCAAATGATTGGCTTTTAAAAAAATAATTACCCTAGTGTTCAGGTTTCCTTCTAACGTCACTGTCACCTGTGTGCTTGAATGAGCGAGAAGGGGTAGATTAGAGCCAGCACCCAGGAGTCACCTGGCACAGGGTGGCAACATTTTCAGTAAAGAGCCAAATAGAACGTATTTGCAGGCCACATATGGTCTCTGACAGCTACTCTGTAGACATTGTGTCAGTGAGTGGGCATGGCTATGCGCTGGTAAAAACTTTATTTTCCAAAGCAGGCGGGGGGTGGGGGGGCGATGTGGCTGGCAGACTGGTTTGCCTTCCTCCTGAGCCACAGTGATAACATCTGCCTTTACGGAGTCTCGGTGGTGCCTTGCACTGAGCCAAGGTGACGTGACTTTCCAAAGGCTTTGGGACAGGCTGGTAATCCTTTCTGTTCCTCCATGTGATTATGTATCTTGCAGGATTCCAGGAGGGTTATCCTTACCCCTATCCCCACACCCTGTATTTCCTGGAGTCAGCCAATTTACGACCACACCGCTTTCAACCAGATCAGCTGCGGGCCAAAATGATCCTGTTTGCCTTTGGCAATGCCCTGGCTCAGGCCCGGCGCCTCTATGGGGTATGTATGGGGAGGAAGACCACTCAGCGACTTTACATGGTGTTGGCCTCCTGCCTTACACTGCTCAAAGAAAGAAGGGGGGTACAGGGGGGATTCCTTGCTTGACTGAGGAGTTCTACGGACAGGCACTTCCACTCACCCTACGGAGATAAACCGACATCTGCTGGGGCCTCCTGTGTGCCTGCCTCCTGTCTTTTACATAAGACACCTCATTTGTTCATCAAAATAGCCCACGAGCTTTCTTTATCATCCCCATTTTCCAGTTAGGGCCCTGAACTCAGGGAGGCTAAGCAGTTTGTCCAGCAGTACACGGCAGCGAGTGGTGGAGGAAAGGTGAGAACGAGGCATGCCCAGCTCCTAAGGCTTCAGTTATTTGTGCTCTAGTACACCCCTCCGTTCCGTGAGAGCAGACCCGGGGCACGAGTCTCCATGGGCAGGTGGAGGTTAGGTGGCAGAGACGATGCAGGCCTGTCTGCCAAGTGAGGACAGGCTCGGGGACCAAGGTGCCACCTGGTGATAGCCCCTTGATTCTGAGACGAGGTCTCAAGGGCCTGGATGGTGTAGAATGCAGGCTACTCAGCCTGTCCCCGAAATGGGGGAAAGCTTGCCTGGGAGCAAAGGCCTCCAGGGAGGGAGTAGGGAATGGCAGTATGGGATTCCCCGAGCAGGCCTGGGACACTGGATCCCGGGGCGTGTGTGTGTGTGTGCGCACATGCGTGTGTGTAGTGCTGAGAGCTGCCAGCTCCCAGGTCTGAGGCCCTCCAGGAGGAGTGTCCACAATTCTATTTCCCCTATTTCCCATCCTACTCGGTCTAGGAACTAGGTGGGGTTGAAGAGGTGTGGTTGGGCAAAGGAGGTAGGGAGTGGAATGGACCTTGCCTATATTGAGCATTTGCTACCTGCCAGACAGTTAATTAGGGTTCTTTATGTCAGTGTTTCCCAAAGTACGGTCCTGGATTAGCTGCATGAGCATCATCTGGGAACTTGTTGGAAATATAAATTCTAGTGCATCAGAAACTGGGGGTGGCGCCCAAGTAGCCAGCGTTGTTGGAAGCCCTGCAGGTGGTGCTGGCGTTAGCGTGGGGTTGAGAACCACAGCACTAAGGTTGGAGAACCACTGCGTTGTTCAGTCCTTGTAGCAACCCTCCGTGGCAGATGCTCCTAGCCTCGTTTTACAGCTGAAGAAACTGAGGCTCAGGGAGGCCAAGTACCTTTCCCAATGTCACACAGCTAAGAGATTGGCAGCTGTTACATCTTTATGTGACCTTGCATCTTTCCAGTCCTCGAAGGTTATCTTTGTTCCCATTCTTTGACTACATACTCATGAAGGCTCTGGAAGGTTAGGTGACTTGCCCAAGATCCCACAGCTGTTGAGTGGGGAAGCAAGCGTTGGAGCCCTGATCCCTCTAGTCTCAAAAGACGTGCTGCCTCTCAACTCTGGGGCAGGGAAAGGGAGCAGACATGGTCGCATGCCAGGGACCAGGTCTGCAGGTTCCTCATAGCTTCTGTGCCAACTGTTGCCAACAGAGCACGGGGAGCCACACTGCCGCTAATTGCCACCTAGTTGGGTAGGAGGGGAGACCTCTCCCAGCCCCTCCAGGTACAGATTATTCCTGGGGATGTGAAGTTGAGCAATTATGGGAAGAGCCTCCATGTAAAAGGTAAAATTGCTGAGAAATTTATGTACTACCTGCAGTTTTATTGATCTGTAGAGGGAGATAAGAGTCAATACAGCATCCTCAGCTAACACTTAGAGGTACTTTTCTTTTTATTTATTTCTCATGCAGCTAAGAACAGGTATTTCTAAGGCCAGCAGTCCCGGTGTGGCCCACACCGAGGTCTGACATTAGCTATTCCTGATGTCACACTCCGCTCTGGAGTGGTGAACGTAGGCAGCATTTTTGGATCAAGGATGCTCTGCTCCATGGGGCCTGCCTGCTGGATCTTCGTCCAGCGGGTGGCCATCACCCGACAGGACTGTTGCGGAGCCTCAGGGGGGTGAGCATGTCGTTTCTCATCCACCCTGGGACGCCCCTGGGGGTAAAAGGAGGCACCACTGTTCCATCGTGCGGGACACCAGGTGTCAGCCACGAGGAGAGGGGTTTCAGTGATTTCCTAGCGTGGGGTCTGATCCTGGCTCACGTCTCGTGGGCAGCCTTGCACAATGATAGCACCTCTCTGGAGCTCAGTTTCCCCATTGGTGAAGTGGGACTAGACGGCTGGATCCGCGCGATTACCGGTGACTAAAGCCGGCGCCAGGCCTGGCACGTGAGAGGCGTGCAGGAGCTTGCTGCTGTGATTGGTACCAAGTGGCGCTCCCGGAGCGGGAGAACCTGCTTGTGCGCCGCCGGCTGAAAGCCCGCTGCTGACGCGGGGGGTGGACACGCCGGCAATCGGATGCCTTCTCTGGGCCACGCCGGGAGCCTGAGGCGCAGCGCCGGCGATGGCCCGCAGGGCCGGGCGGTCCGGGGCGCCAGGGAGTGCGCTGCTATGTTCACTGAGCCTCCGGGTTAACCCCTGATGGAACTGATGTCACTGTTGTCGCCATCAGGTAGCGCCGTGAGTTTAGGGATCTCCCGTCACCTTCCTGTGCTCTGCCACTGGCCCAGCCGTCACCCCCGGCGGCAGGCATTGCTACTTTAAGGCGCTTATTAACCAGGAGGCGCCAGGTCAGACAGGGCCGGGCTGGGGGAGGGAGGGACGGCCTCGCTCTGGTCGGCGCCCTGAACCGGCCCCAGCGCTCTGCGGTGAGGGCCTTACATGGGAGCAGGCGTTAGTTGCAGAGGCCGGAGCTCGAACCTGCCTGTTCTGTGCTGTTGTTTATACCCCACCGTTTCTACTTGTCCGCTTTGCCTCTCAGAAGGACGCTAAGGTTTTGGAGCGGCCGGTAGTTGTGCAGAGTGTGGGCACCGACGGACGCGTCTTCCAGTTCCTGGTGCTGCAGCTGAACACCACAGAGCTGGCCGCTCACGAGGGCGTCAAGAACCTGGTCTGGGTGGACTCAGACCAGCTCCTCTATCAGCATTTCTGGTGTCGCCCGGTGATCAAAAAGAAGGTGGTTGTGGTGAGTCCTGCCATCTCCAGCCTGGTGATTGGACCAGGGCCATGACTCCGTGTCCCCAGAGGGAGCCGGGGGTGGAGTGGAAGGGATGCTCTCAGGTGGGACCCGGGCTTTAGGGACTTCCTGCCCAGGATCTCTACCTGGAGGGCTCCTTCTGCCCTGGGCCCTGCCCGGCCCTCCGTGCCCCTCTGCGCCCCCCTGCGCCCCTCCTGCCCCCCGGGGCAGCTCCTCACAGCGCCCCCTCGTGCCTGGCTGCCAGTAGCCCGGGCCTCCGTAGGTGCGGCTGCTTTTGTATATGAGGCGTCTCGCTTGTCCCCCCGCCCTCCGTTTCTCTCGAGTCTGGCCATCCTCTAAGGACCCCCGTCCCGCTGCTAGCCCCACTGCAGTGCCCTGGGTGGGGCCCCATGGCCCCTGTGTTCCCCCATCACGGCACAGGCCCGCTGCTGTTTCCAGGTTTTTCTCCTCCATCAAACCGAGCTCCAAGCTCCTCGGAGGCCTCCGTTTGTTTCTTCCCTCGGACAGGGGATTCTTCCCGGGGCCTTGTCACCGTCGCACCCCCGTGCTCCACTAGCTAGAGGCCCGGCCTGCTTCCCGTGCAGCAGGCAGTGACCATTCTGTATTCATCACGCGAGGTCAGGCAGCGAAACGTGCTCCGAAGGGACAAGGCAGCGTCGGGGGCTGCGAGAGAACAGAATGGGGGTGCAGCCGGCTCTACGGCTAGCTGTGTCCTGGGGCCCACACGGGCCTGAGCAGATGTGCTGCACGGAGCTGGTGCTGGGCCTTTGAACAGAATCGGTGCGTCGGCTGCCTGGTTAGCTCTCCAGGCGGTGCTGTTTCTGCCCTGGAAATGCCTCCCCGGTTGGGGCTCTTCTCTTTGGCCCCTGACCCCATTGTGTGTCACCTGCAGCCACACCAACTTCCTCTGCGCTCTCCGCTCTTATCCTGCTCTCCTTCTCCCCGACGTGTCTCTGGGTCCTTCCTTCCAGAACACTGACTTAGTGGCAGACACATCCTGGTTGGTCAGATGGTTCCTGCCCCCAGCACAGGCCCTGGGCTCCAACCTCGCCCTTCTGCTTCCTGCCTCTGCACTGGCGCGTAGACTCGTCTCTCGGAGGACGCCTGCCTTTTCTTTTCCTCTCTGGCCCCTTCTGCTTGCCCTGTAAGACTCATTCATACGTATGGGAGACCATGAGTCCTCTTCTTCCCTGCTTTCTGAGCATCTTTTCCCTGCGTCTACTGTGAGGCCTATCAGCTTTTATCATCACTGTTGGAACATCTGGCTGTAAGCTCCTTGAGGGCGGAGCCAGATTCAAGCCACTGTCGTCGGGTTTCTAGCATGGGGCACAGGCCCCGTATGGAGAGAAGGGACCTGATCCATGTGTGTGGACGAGTGAGGGATTATTGTCCCTGGGAATGAAAAGGGGGCAACAGAGCATTGGTTCTTGGTGGTTGAGGTGAGAGGGATAGGGGATGAGGGCGGTGCCAACAGACGGTCTGGCCAAAAGCACTAGGAGAGCTTCATGGCCCCCCAGCCCAGCCCCTCGGGCACCTCTTCACTGCCAGCTCCCTGATGCCCCGCCTTGGTCCATGAGAGAAGGAGACAGTGACTATCCAGCCATTTAGGTTTTGCATAAAACCAACCTTTGTTTTCAGTGCTGCCATTAAACCTAGTAGCAGGATCCTAATGGGCTGTGTTCTTTCCAGGAACCTGTTGGGCCGACTGGTTTCCAGCCAGAGACATTCAGGAAGTTTTTAGCTCTGTATTTACATGGTGCTGTGTGAGCCAAGGACCATTCTGAGGTCTGAAGCCTCCTTGCCCCCCTCCTGCAGAAGATCCTGTATCCAGAGCAGTGCTGGGCCTGCCTGGAGCCTCCGTGTTCATCTGGCCTGCTGTCTGGCTGCCAATAAAGAGCCTCCCGGTACACTGGAGCCTGGGCCTGGTGTGGGGGGCCGTCAGGAGGGGCGCCCATAGCTGTACGTGGGCCGTGCCGTGAGCCGGCCTCCGCGGGTGCAAGCTCGGGAGCCTGACCTGCCCCACCTTAAGCCCGGCTCTGCCCACAGCCCACTTGGACTTTAGATAAGAATCTTCGTCTCTTTGAGTTTTACCTTCTTCACCTGAAACTTGAGAATAACATGACCTCCCTTGAAGACTGTAGATGCGTATGGAGCATCTGCCATAGGATAGGTGCTCTCTGATGCTCCCTGGGTTCTCACGGGACTCTCTAAATTGTGGGCACATTTCATAATGACTGCAGGAAATCTGAATAGAACATTCATCGTAGATTTCTCCCTAGCATCCGGGTTAGTAGACCAAGTACATCCCTGGTTCGGCTGGCCTCTCTTTGTTCACATCACACCCAAGTTCTGCTCAGGGCCCAGCACCTTAGACGTAGCATCCTGTTTAATCCTCACGTGTCGTTTCCATATTCAGGGAAGTGGTTGAATGCCCATGTGCCGGGCACGGTTCTGGGCCCTTGAGATAAGGGAACTCAGATAGTATAAGGTCCCCTAGGTCACATGGCGGGTGGTACAGGTCAGCTTCCTAGGAGAACACTTGGGGATGTGCAGGTGAGTTGGGGGAGGACCTGGAGGACCAGCGCCTGTGGGGAGTGATGGGGCAGTGCTGGGCAGAGAGCCTGAGCTCGGTGGGTTTGCACCTGAGGTCTCGGCCAGCTCCCAGTTCTGTGGGTGCTCTGAAGCAGAGCTGTCCCGCCCAGAGGGGAGGAGCTGAGCCTTTCTGCGGACACCACTGGCCTGCCGCCAGTCACTGATCCACACTGTTCGTCAGAGCGGGAGACGCCTAAGGTGAGGCGGGTGGAGGGCGACTCTCAGAGGGACTTGGCTGAGAGCAGGCAGCCACGGAAGCAGTTAGGCCTGCCCTGCTGGAGGGCGTCCGAGGAGACATCTGGGAGCACATCATGGCCACGAGAGCTTGTAAGTGGCAAAGTGGAGCTCCTCCCTGTGCGGCTCCCGCGCTCGTCCTCCATCCGCTTTGCAGCTTACCTTTTAGGCTTGGTGGGATGGTGGCGGTGGCTTGGAGCCAGGCGGGGCTGGCTGAACCCCCTGGAGACCAGTGGAAGCGGGAGGGGGGCAGGCAGAGGGCCAGGCCTGTGGGAGGGAGGCTGGGAGGCGCCGGTGCTGCAGGGTGGGCCTGGGCGGCAGTCCACCTTGAGTGACAAGAGCCCTAGTGGGCTGGCCTTGGTGTATCCCCTGGGGATCTCAGAGCTGAGCTCTGGTCCCACGCAGCTGAGCTGCAAGGTGAGGCAGACAGCGCTGCCGGGTTTTACCCCCCCCCCCCACTACGGGAGGGGGAACAGGCTCAGAGACCGGGTGGTGTATGTAGTGTGAAGAGCTGGAAGTCTCACACGTGATGACGGCTGCCTTTTCCACAGAGAGGTCTCCACTTCCCCCAAACCCCAAGTGCCCGCAACCTCAGCCTCCCCACCTGCATCCAGGGTAGGCTTGCTGCCCCGGGTGACGAGTCCAGCCTCTCCACAGCAGCACAGCCCCTTCTAGCTGTCACCGCCCCCCACCCCGACACACACATCACGGATCTCCTCATCCCCAGCCGGACCACGATGGCACCTAACACTAGGTCAGGCCTGGGGACTGAGCCCTGAGGTTCCCCACTACAGACCTCCTCTAGGGGCAGTCCAGCAATTAGGCCCAGTTTAAAAGCACCTGCTGTGTGCCCGGCCTCGTGCTGGGAGCCGGAGCTACAGAACGAGCCCCGGTCTCCTCCAGGAGCTCCCAGTTTGCCAGCGGACGCGGACAGAATGCTCTGCTCTGGATCCACGGAAGCCGTGAAGGCCACCTTTCCCCTGCCTGAGCTGCTGCCCACAGGTGACAGTATGCAGGGGTGACTACCCAACAAACATCCAGTTCCTCCATGAATGAGCGCCCACTGGGTGATTCTGGGGACAGGGAACACACAGATGTCCCCAGCTCTGAGGAACACCCCGCAAGCAGGGGTGGGGGAGACGGTGAGGCTCGAGGCAGGATCCCCTCCCAGCTCAGCACCCCGCACCATGGCTCCCGCCTGCCTGGAGAGCGCTGGTGGCCTGGGGCCCGCTGGCAGAGGCTCCGGGCTCCCGAACAAAAGCCTTCAGAGCCGAGTGCGGCTCAGTCCCAGTCCGGGTGCGTCTGCCCCAGCCGTGAGGTCTGCGCCGTCAGAGGCGTACGTGCGGAGGAAGAGCCCAGAAAGCTTGCTCAAGAGGAGGGGAGGGCGAGATGCGAGCTGCTAGGCCCTCCCAGCTGCTCCCGGCACCCCGTTCGGACTCCCCGTCCCAAGCAGGAGTACAGGGGCACCGGCTGCTAACTTGGCGGCCCCTACGGGTGCAAGCCCCTCGCGAGCGCCAGCCCGTCCTCACGACCACCCTGTGAGGAAGGTTTGTAGACGAGGAGACAGGACACGGGTAGGAACGCACTCGCCCACGGCCACAGGGAAGTAGCGGCAAAAACAGATAGGAGGGCACCTGGGTGGCTCGGATGGTTAAGCGGCTGCCTTCGGCTCAGGTCATGATCTCGGGGTCCTGCGATCGAGCCCCACATCGGGTTCCCTGCTCAGTGCAGAGCCTGCTTCTCCCTCTACCTCTCCCTCTGCCACTCCCTCTGCTTGTGCTCTTCTATCTCTGTCAAATAAATAAAATCTTTAAAAAAAAAAAAAAAAACAGATCGGAAACTGGCAGTTTGCGTCTGGAAGGGTCAGACCTCGTGAAGGTCTACTGAGCCCGCATTTGGCTCCGACACGGTTCCCCTCCCCTCCTGCGGGCCTGGAGCAAGTTCCCCGGAGCTCGAGGGAAGCAGAAAATCCTACTTCAAATGTCCACACCCGCACACCCCATGGCTTACGTGGCCCTGGCTCTACTCTGTGGACGGAGGCTGGGACTGGGTCTCCCCACGTCTGCCCACCTTGGCCTAGGGCGGAGGCCACCCGAGTGGGAAAGGCTGTGTGGCTACAGCTCCTGGGGCCCCCCTGGCCTGTGTGGACTCCCCGCAGAACACAGAACCATGAACCTCTTCTACTCGCTGAGAAATACCTTCAGGCAAACCGGCGTGTGTCGGCAAGACAAAAAGCTGAAGGTGCATTTTAGAACGCCCCCAGATGTCTGACGTGAGACTGCGGCCTTGCTTCCCAACCCCCCCTCCCCAAAGGCCACTACGACCCCGCAGAGCAAATGCAAAATACAGATTAACATGCCCAGGAAAAGAGGGTGGACACCTTGAACACAAAACAAGATCTTGTTATGCACCAGCAACAAAAACAGCCCGACCAGTCACCTTGCATTCTGTAGTCAGTATAATAAACTCCGACCCACGTCCCCCACCCCCCCGAAACATGTCAGGAAGGGCTGCGGAAAAAAGATGTCCCTTTAATAAAACGTTATCAACATATATCGTACACAAACTACAATGTATCATAATTACTTTTTTTTTTCCTCTCTTAATTCAGAACCAGACTACAAGGTAAGAAAAAACACAGAAACAGCTACAATGTTCCCAATAATCCGCACAAGGTCTTTTTTCAGGCAGATGGTATCTCACATAGTATGATATACATGGATCAGGGAGGGAGGGAGGAGAACAGACAGCAGCTACAGGGGTGCGGGGAGGAGGGGCTGTAAATGTACAAAGAATTCAGGTGTCTTCAGGGCAAGACACAGAGGTTTCGATGGGAGCGGTGAGGTGAGGGAGGCCGTGAGTCACCCCCTCCTGGGAGGGGACAGGCTCCACTGTCGCATTTGTCGGTTTTTGAAAATAAAAACAGGACCGAAACAGCACGTCTGTTTGACTGGTGTCCCCCGCCCCCCACAGCTATTCCGAAGTCTTTCCATCCAGTTCCAAGCGTATACAGAGCAATTCTGGTCAATTTCCCATCTTTGAAAAAGAAGCAAGAATCAAGAGAAAAAAACCCAAAAAACAAAAAACAAAAGAAAAGCCAAACTCCAGCCCTATGGTGCCCACACACACGACGAGGACGATGCGAGCCAGGGCCACGGGACGAGAACGCGGGGGTCACAGTTGCCATGTCCCAGGTCATAGCCATCCTGGTCGGGGGCGGCCTCCCCCACTGCGCTCCGTCCAGGCCACCACCCAGCTGGCAGGATTCTCGCTGGGAAGACTGGGGTGGGGGCTGAGGACGGGGCTGGAGCGTCAGGGAGGCCGGGTGGGGGAAGGTCCAGAAGAGAGAGAGGAGGAAGCAGTCCTGGGAACACAGTGCATGCCACCGGGTCACAGCGCGTCTCCGCCTCGGCGGAGTCCTGAAAGCGGTCGGGTGGTCGGGCCCCTCAGGCCACATAGTGGGGGAGGGGGGACGGTTCTGGGGTCCCACGTGTGCAGCTGCCGGCGCCACCTCGGCCGGGAGAAATCAAGCAAAACCAAAACAGGTTCCTTACCCTCCCTTGCCCATCCGCACGAACCAAAAGCCCCAAGCGGAGAAAGGTGACTTTCTTTTCTCTTTCCAAAAAAGGCCTTTTGAAAGAAACCACCGATTGTAAACTGCCCAGTTTATTATTATTATCATTATTTTTAGATGGCTACAAAGACAGCGTGAGACCTCACACCTAGACTAGCTTTCCTGGTGGAAGGGCTTGGGTACAGACAGACAGCAGGGCTTGGTTTTTTTTTTTTTTGTCCTTTTTTCTTTTTTTTTTTTTTTAAAGAAGAAAGCAAAGAGGTTGACTGGGGTGGGGTGGGGGGGGGGGCTTGCTAGAAGCTTCCATTTTTAAAAATTTTTCCCCCAAAAAAACCCCCCTGAAAACAAATTAAAAAATCCCAGTAACGGTAAAACCCCAAACAAAAAAAAAAAAAAAAAAAAAGTGTCACGTACATAAAAGGTCCTTTTGGGAATGGGCAAGGGGTGGGATTTTTCTGGTCACTGACTTGAAATATATTTTTATTTTGAGTTTTGTCCTTCATGTTTTATGGAATAAAAAGTTCGGCCTTTTTATTGCATGAAACTAAAACTGGGACAGGTGGGGGGACTGGAGGAGGAGGGGGGGCTGAGGGGGAGCAGGGAGACGCCCCTCCCCCAGCTCCTGGGTAATGACACCTCACTTCTTCTTGCATAATTTCTGGCATCTTCCCGCCTGAAATGCCGGCTCTCTCAGCGTCTCGGAGAAGAGGAGGGGATCACACGCTCATCGTCATGCTTGGAGAATACTGGAAGGGGCGAAGCAGAGACGGCGTTGTGAGGGCCAGGCTGTGCAAGCCTTGGGCGCTGGGGAGGGCCCGTCCGGGGGTGTGGCTGGGCGGGGAAGCCTGGGGTGCCTCTGGCGGCTCGGCCCCAGCCTGTGCCTCGCGGTGGGAGCTCCGGGGGCTGCCATAACCCCCCCGCCCCCCCTTCTCAAGTCCCCCCCAGACACTGCCCTCCCCACCCAGGGCCGGCTGGGCTGCTTTCCTGCAGGGCCGAGCCAGGGCTCTGCCAGGGTGCCCTGTGCGGGAGCCAGTCTGGGGGTCTCAAAAGCTGCTGCAGCATGACCTTGTTTCTTCCAATGAGGTTGGAAGTAGAAGCCAGCCCCCCTGCACAGAGACCCCAGGAAATCTCTGGTTGCACGAACCCTCCTCCCCAGGACAGAAAGAAGCGGACCCCCAGAGACCATGCTGCCCAGAGGCCCAGAGCACCAGAGCCCAGGCCTCTTGAGTCCCAACCCAGGGCTCTTCCAGCCACATCCACTTTCTCAGTGTTGGGAGGCACTGTGCCTCCCTGTAGATGCCTCCAGAAGGACCTGCCAGTGGCCACGGTGGCAGTGGTTGAGGCCATGCG